>NW_026043737.1:0-706972 GCF_937001465.1 Orcinus orca | reverse complement strand
TCCATATTTGGCTTAGGGAACTTTATCTGTGCTCATTTCAATCTCTGGTTTTATGCAGCACCCCAACTCACCTTTCGCATTAAGCAAGCATAAGTTGGTTTTCTAAATTTGAGACCCTGTTCTGTTTGTAATCCAGTTCCTGTGTAGCCAAGTTTACATTCCGTGTATTAGTGATATCTTATGATGTTTCTTTTTCTGTGTGACTTATTTCAGTTAGAATCATCATACCTGAATCCACTCATTATGCTGCTATGGGCCTGATGACATAGATTTCATTGCTGAGTGATATTGCATTGTACGTAAGTACCACAACTTCTTTATCCATTTTTCGCTTTCTGTGAAATTGAACTTGTACCGTAAACGAGGTTCTTGTAAACAGAGCCGTCCCAAACTTTGGGGTGGCTGTGTCTTTTGATTTAATTTCCCTAAGCTATAGGACCATAAGTGGAAGTGCCTAGGCTCTGTTGCTTTGTTTTAGATGTTCCAGGAAACACCATACACTTCTCCTGAGTGGCTGTTGGCAATTTACATCCCGCCCATCAGCATAACAAGGCTCCCAGTTCTCCATGGCCTGTCCTGCCTTTCTGGATGTTACACTTTTTTCAGATGGCCCATTTGACTGGGGGGAAGTGAGACTTCATTGTAGTGCAGATTTCCTTTGCAAGCTTGCTTGGTTGGCCTAAAAGGGCGTATGCTTTTTTTCCTGAATATATTCAGGAAAAAAAGCATACGCCCTTTTTGGCAAGTGCATCATTGTCGACGTTCTGCCTCTTTTCCTATGCTTTAAATGCAAATCAGTCTACCACCTGAAATCGGTTTCCTGCAATTCTGCCCCGGTTTCAAGCCCTCTTGGCAGCCTTACTTCAGTAGATTTTTGTACGATAGCTGTCATTTATAACTCTGCAGGTTTGTGAATTACAGTGCCCCTGAGCTCCTTTCTTCAACTCGCTTTCTTGTGAGCTGGCCTCAACACCGCAGGATTGCTTCAGGCCCTAATCTGGTTCTGGCACGGCACGCTGAGCCTTTGGTTAATTCCTCTTCCTGGTGGGAAATGAGAGTTAAATTTGCCCGTCCAGACACCTCCAGCTAGTCTCTCATTGGTTCTCCCTATTCCTGTTCATCTTCCGCAGAAATTGCAAACTGGGCCAAACAGGAGGTTAAAGGCACTGTCTCTCCAAGTCGGGAGAATATTAGTAAAGCGTCTGCAATTTTGCACCCGAGTACCAGGGGATGAGAACTGAGACATATTAGAACACATCTCCCGATCACACGGTTGATCACACTCTGTCTTCCACATTCATTTTTTAGCTGAAGGAAGAATCCCTTAAACTTGGAGAGTTGAGACCTGTGGAATGGGTACCATGCAATATGACTTCAAAGGGTCTTCATTTGCTCACCAAACCTCTCCAATCCTATCACTGCTGCATTTATGCCCGTGTAACTCACGCTTGATTCTCTTTCAGAGACATAGCAATCTTTAGGTTTTAAGATACTTACTAGTCAGGTACATTATAAGGTGTTTAACATGGGGTTTTGAGTCCATTTCGTTGAGGAAGGAGTAGCTCTTGTCTATTACATATTTGGCTTAAGGAACTTTATCTGTGCTCATTTCAATCTCTGGTTTTATGCAGCACCCCAACTCACCTTTCCCCTTAAGCAAGCATAAGTTGGTTTTCTAAATTTGAGACCCTGTTCTGTTTTGTAATCCAGTTCCTGTGTAGCCAAGTTTACACTCCGTGTATTAGTGTTATCTTATGATGTTTCTTTTTCTGTGTGACTTATTTCAGTTAGAATCATCATACCTGAATCCACTCTATGCTTTACAGGCCTGATGACATAGATTTCATTGCTGATTGATATTGCATTGTACGTAAGTACCACAACTTCTTTATCCAGTTTTCACTTTCTGCGATATTGATCTTGTACCATAAACGGGGTTCTTGTAAACAGAGCTGTCCCAAACTTTGGGGTGGCTGTGTCTTTTTGATTTCAATTTCCCTAAGCTATAGGACCATAAGTGGAACTGCCCTAGGCTCTGTTGCTTTGTTTTTTTGATGTTTCAGGAAACACCATACACTTCTCCCGAGTGGCTGTTGGCAAGTTACATCCCGCCCATCAGCATAACAAGGCTCCCAGTTCTCCATGGCCTGTCCTGCCTTTCTGGATTTTACACTTTTTTCAGATGGCCCTTTTGACCCGGGGGAAGTGAGACTTCATTGTAGTCAGATTTCCTTTGCAAGCTTGCTTTGTTGGCCAAAAAGGGCGTATGCGTTTTTTCCTGAATATATTCAGGAAAAAACGCATACGCCCTTTTTGGCCTAGTGCATCATTCTCGACGTTCTGCCTCTTTTCCTATGCTTTAAATGCAATTCCAGTCTACCTCCTGAAATCGGTTTCCTGCAATTCTGACCGGCTTTCAAGTCCTCTTGGCAGCCTTACTTCAGTATATTTGTGGACGATAGCTGTCATTTATAACTCTGCAGGTTTGTGAATTACAGTGCCGCTGAACTCCTTTATTCAAATTGCTTTCTTGTGAGCTGGCAGCAACACCGCAGGATTGCTTCAGGCCCTAATCTGATTCCGACATGGCACGCTGAGCCTTTGGTTAATTCCTCTTCGTGGTGGGAAATGAGAGTTAAATTTTCCCGTCCAGACACCTCCAGCTAGTCTCTCATTGGTTCTCCCTATTCCTGTTAATCTTCCGCGGAATTTGCAACCTGGGCCAAACAGGAGGTTAAAGGCACTGACTCTCCAATTCAGGAGAGTGTTAGTAAAGCGTCTGAATGTTGCACCCGAGTACCAGGGGACGAGAACTGAGACATATTGGAACACGTCTCCCGATCACACGGTTGATCATACTCTGGGTTCCACATGCATGTTTTAGCTGAAGGAAGAATCCCTTAAACCTGGAGAGTTGAGACCCGTGGAATGGGTACCATGCAATATGACTTCAAAGGGTCTTCATTTGCTCACCGAACCTCTCCAATCCTATCACTGTTGCGTTTATGCCCCTATACTCACGCTTGATTCTCTTTCAGAGACATAGCAATCTTAGGTTTTAAGATACTTACAAGTCAGGTACATTATAGGTGTTTAACATGGGGTTTTGAGTCCATTTCGTTGAGGAAGGAGTAGCTCTTGTCTATTACATATTTGGCTTAAGGAACTTTATCTGTGCTCATTTCAATCTGTGGTTTTAAGCAGCACCCCAACTCACCTTTCCCCTTAAGCAAGCATAAGTTGGTTTTCTAAATTGGAGACCCTGTTCTGTTTTGTAATCCAGTTCCTGTGTAGCCAAGTTTACATTCCGTGTATTAGTGATATCTTATGATGTTTCTTTTTCTGTGTGACTTATTTCAGTTAGATTCATCATACCTGAACCCACTCATTTTCTGCTACGGGCCTGATGACATAGATTTCATTGCTGAGTGATATTGCATTGTACGTAAGTACCACAACTTCTTTATATATTTTTCACTTTCTGCGATATTGAACTTGTACCGTAAACGAGGTTCTTGTAATAAGAGCCATACCAAATTTTGGGGTGGCTGTGTCTTTTTGATTTTAATTTCCCTAAGCTATAGGATCATAAGTGAAGTGCCCTAGCCTCTGTTGCTTTGTTTTTTACATATTTCAGGAAACACCAACACTTCTCCCCGAGTGGCTGTTGGCAATTTACATCCCGCCCATCAGCATAACAAGGCTCCCAGTTCTCCAACGCCTGTCCTGCCTTTCTGGATTTTACACTTTTTTCAGATGGCCGTTTTGACCCAGCGGAAGTGAGACTTCATTGTAGTGCAGATTTCCTTTGCAAGCTTGCTTGGTTGGCCAAAAAGTGCGTATGCTTTTTTTCCTGAATATATTCAGGAAAAAACGCATACGCCCTTTTTGGCCAAGTGCATCATTGTGGACGTTCTGCCTCATTTCCTATGCTTTAAATGCAATTCCTGTCTACCTCCTGAAATCGGTTTCCTGCAATTCTGCCCGGCTTTCAAGTCCTCTTGGCAGCCTTACTTCAGTATATTTTTGGACGATAGCTGTCATTTATAACTCTGCAGGTTTGTGAATTACAGTGCCCCAGAGCTGCTTTCTTAAACTCGCTTTCTTGTGAGCTGGCCGCAACACCGCAGGATTCCTTCAGGCCCTAATCTGCTTCCGGCACGGCACGCTGAGCCTTTGGTTAATTCCTCTTCCTGGTGGGAAATGGGAGTTAAATTTGCCCGTCCAGACACCTCCAGCTTGTCTCTCATTGGTTCTCCCTATTCCTGTTCATCTTCCACGGAATTTGCAAACTGGCAAAACAGGAGGTTAAAGGCAGTGACTCTCCAAGTCGGGAGAGTGTTAGTAAAGCGTCTGGAATGTTGCACCCGAGTACCAGGGGACGAGAACTGAGACATATTTCAACACGTCTCCCGATCACACGGTTGATCATACTCTGGGTTCCACATGCATGTTTTAGCTGAAGGAAGAATCCTTTAAACCTGGAGAGTTGAGACCCGTGGAATGGGTACCATGCAATATGACTTCAAAGGGTCTTCATTTGCTCACCGAACGTCTCCAATCCTATCACTGCTGCGTTTATGCCCCTGTACTCACGCTTGATTCTCTTTCAGAGACATAGCAATCTTTAGGTTTTAAGATACTTACTAGTCAGGTACATTATAAGGTGTTTAACATGGGGTTTTGAGTCCATTTCGTTGAGCAAGGGAGTAGCTCTTGTCTATTCCATATTTGGCTTAAGGAACTTTATCTGTGCTCATTTCAATCTCTGGTTTTATGCAGCACCCCAACTCACCTTTCCCCTTAAGCAAGCATAAGTTGGTTTTCTAAATTTGAGACCCTGTTCTGTTTTGTAATCCAGTTCCTGTGTAGCCAAGTTTACATTCCGTGTATTAGTGATATCTTATGATGTTTCTTTTTCTGTGTGACTTATTTCAGTTAGAATCATCATACCTGAACCCACTCCATTTTCTGCTACGTGCCTGATGACATAGATTTCATTGCTGAGTGATATTGCATTGTACGTAAGTACCACAACTTCTTTATCCATTTTTCACTTTCTGTAATATTGAACTTGTACCGTAAACGAGGTTCTTGTAAACAGAGCCATCCCAAACTTTGGGGTGGCTGTGTCTTTTTGATTTTAATTTCCCTAAGCTATAGGACCATAAGTGGAAGTGCCCTAGGCTCTGTTGATTTGTTTTTTAGATGTTTCAGGAAACACCATACACTTCTCCTGAGTGGCTGTTGGCAATTTACATCCCACCCATCAGCATAACAAGTTCTCCATGGCCTGTCCTGCCTTTCTGGAGTTTACACTTTTTTCAGATGGCCCTTTTGACCAGGCGGAAGTGAGACTTCATTGTAGTGCAGATTCCTTTGCAAGCTTGCTTGGTTGGCCAAAAAGGGCGTATGCGTTTTTTCCTGAATATATTCAGGAAAAAACGCATACGCCCTTTTTGGCCAAGTGCATCATTGTCGACGTTCTGCCTCTTTTCCTATGCTTTAAATGCAATTCCAGTCTACCTCCTGAAATCGGTTTCCTGCAATTCTGCCCCGCTTTCAAGTCCTCTTGGCAGCCTTACTTCAGTATATTTTTGGACGATAGCTGTCATTTATAACTCTGCAGGTTTGTGAATTACAGTGTCCCTGAGCTCCTTTCTTCAACTCGCTTTCTTGTGAGCTGGCTGCAACACCGCAGGATTGCTTCAGGCCCTAATCTGGTTCCGGCACGGCACGCTGACCCTTTGGATAATTCCTCTTCCTGGTGGGAAATGAGAGTTAAATTTGCCCGTCCAGACACCTCCAGCTAGTCTCTCATTGGTTCTCCCTATTCCTGTTCATCTTCCGCAGAAATTGCAAACTGGGCCAAACAGGAGGTTAAAGGCACTGACTCTCCAAGTCGGGAGAGTGTTAGTAAAGCGTCTGGAATGTTGCACCCGAGTACCAGGGGACGAGAACTGAGACATGTTGGAACACGTCTCCCGATCACACGGTTGATCCGAACTCTGGGTTCCCACATGCATGATTTAGCTGAAGGAAGAATCCCTTAAACCTGGAGAGTTGAGACCCGTGGAATGGGGTACCATGCAATATGACTTCAAAGGGTCTTCATTTGCTCACCGAACCTCTCCAATCCTATCACTGCTGCGTTTATGCCCTGTACACACGCTTGATTCTCTTCGGAGACATAGCGATCCATAGGTTTTAAGATACTTACTAATCAGGTACATTCTTAGGCGTTTAATATGGGGTGTTGAGCCATTTCGTTGAGCAAGGAGTAGCTCTTGTCTATTAATATTTGGCTTAAGGAACTTTATCTGTGCTCATTTCAATCTCTGGTTTTATGCAGCACCCCAACTCACCTTTCCCCTTAAGCAAGCATAAGTTGGTTTTCTACATTTGAGACCCTGTTCTGTTTTGTAATCCAGTTCCTGTGTAGCCAAGTTTACATTCCGTGTATTAGTGATATCTTATGATGTTTTCTTTTTCTGTGTGACTTATTTCAGTTAGAATCATCATACCTGAATCCACTCATTATGCTGCTATGGCCCTGATGCCTTAGATTTCATTGCTGAGTGATATTGCATTGTACGTAAGTAGCACAATTTCTTTATCCATTTTTCACTCTCTGCGATATTGAACTTGTACCGTAAACGAGGTTCTTGTAAACAGAACCATCCCAAACTTTGGGGTGGCTGAGTCTTTTTGATTATAATTTCCCTAAACTATAGGACCATAAGTGGAAGTGCCCTAGGCTCTGTTGCTTTGTTTTTTAGATGTTTCAGGAAACACCATACACTTCTCCCCAGTGGCTGTTGGCAATTTACATCCCACCCATTAGCATAACAAGTCTCAGAGTTGTCCATGGCCTGTCCTGCCTTTCTGGATTTTACACTTTTTTCAGATGGCCCTTTTGTCCGGGGGGGAAATGAGACTTCATTGTAGTGCAGATTTCCTTTGCAAGCTTGCTTGGTTGGCCAAAAAGGGCGTATGCGTTTTTTCCTGAATATATTCAGGAAAAAACGCATACGCCCTTTTTGGCCAAGTGCATCATTGTGGAAGTTCTGCCTCTTTCCTATGCTTTAAATGCAATTCCAGTC
This sequence comes from Orcinus orca, assembly GCF_937001465.1. Lineage (NCBI taxonomy): Eukaryota > Metazoa > Chordata > Mammalia > Artiodactyla > Delphinidae > Orcinus > Orcinus orca. Next base: position 699,869 of record NW_026043737.1, on the reverse strand, counting down.
TACCTCCTGAAATCGGTTTCCTGCAATTCTGCCCCGCTTTCAAGTCCTCTTGGCAGCCTTACTTCAGTATATTTTTGGACGATAGCTGTCATTTATAACTCTGCAGGTTGTGAATTACAGTGCCCATGAGCTCCTTTCTTCAACTCGCTTTCTTGTGAGCTGGCCGCAACACCGCAGGATTGCTTCAGGCCCTAATCTGGTTCCGGCACCGCACGCTGAGACTTTGCTTAATTCCTCTTCCTGTGGGAAATGAGAGTTAAAATTGCCCGTCCAGACACCTCCAGCTAGTCTCTCATTGGTCCTCCTTATCCCTGTTCATCTTCCGCAGAAATTGCAAACTGGGTCAAACAGGAGGTTAAAGGCACTGACTCTCCAAGTCGGGAGAGTGTTAGTAAAGCGTCTGGAATGTTGCACCCGAGTACCAGGGGACGAGAACTGAGACATATTGGAACACGTCTCCCGATCACACGGTTGATCATACTCTGGGTTCCACATGCATGTTTTAGCTGAAGGAAGAATCCCTTAAACCTGGAGAGTTGAGACCGTGGAATGGGTACCATGCAATATGACTTCAAAGGGTCTTCATTTGCTCACCGAACCTCTCCAATCCTATCACTGTTGCGTTTATGCCCCTATACTCACGCTTGATTCTCTTTCAGAGACATAGCAATCTTTAGGTTTTAAGATACTTACAAGTCAGGTACATTATAAGGTGTTTAACATGGGGTTTTGAGTCCATTTCGTTGAGGAAGGAGTAGCTCTTGTCTATTACATATTTGGCTTAAGGAACTTTATCTGTGCTCATTTCAATCTGTGGTTTTATGCAGCACCCCAACTCACCTTTCCCCTAAGCAAGCATAAGTTGGTTTTCTAAATTGGAGACCCTGTTCTGTTTTGTAATCCAGTTCCTGTGTAGCCAAGTTTACATTCCGTGTATTAGTGATATCTTATGATGTTTCTTTTTCTGTGTGACTTATTTCAGTTAGATTCATCATACCTGAACCCACTCATTTTCTGCTACGGGCCTGATGACATAGATTTCATTGCTGAGTGATATTGCATTGTACGTAAGTACCACAACTTCTTTATATATTTTTCACTTTCTGCGATATTGAACTTGTACCGTAAACGAGGTTCTTGTAATAAGAGCCATACCAAATTTTGGGGTGGCTGTGTCTTTTTGATTTTAATTTCCCTAAGCTATAGGATCATAAGTGGAAGTGCCCTAGCCTCTGTTGCTTTGTTTTTTTACATATTTCAGGAAACACCATACACTTCTCCCGAGTGGCTGTTGGCAATTTACATCCCGCCCATCAGCATAACAAGGCTCCCAGTTCTCCAACGCCTGTCCTGCCTTTCTGGATTTTACACTTTTTTCAGATGGCCGTTTTGACCCAGCGGAAGTGAGACTTCATTGTAGTGCAGATTTCCTTTGCAAGCTTGCTTGGTTGGCCAAAAAGTGCGTATGCTTTTTTTCCTGAATATATTCAGGAAAAAACGCATACGCCCTTTTTGGCCAAGTGCATCATTGTGGACGTTCTGCCTCATTTCCTATGCTTTAAATGCAATTCCTGTCTACCTCCTGAAATCGGTTTCCTGCAATTCTGCCCGGCTTTCAAGTCCTCTTGGCAGCCTTACTTCAGTATATTTTTGGACGATAGCTGTCATTTATAACTCTGCAGGTTTGTGAATTACAGTGCCCCAGAGCTGCTTTCTTAAACTCGCTTTCTTGTGAGCTGGCCGCAACACCGCAGGATTCCTTCAGGCCCTAATCTGCTTCCGGCACGGCACGCTGAGCCTTTGGTTAATTCCTCTTCCTGGTGGGAAATGGGAGTTAAATTTGCCCGTCCAGACACCTCCAGCTTGTCTCTCATTGGTTCTCCCTATTCCTGTTCATCTTCCACGGAATTTGCAAACTGGCAAAACAGGAGGTTAAAGGCAGTGACTCTCCAAGTCGGGAGAGTGTTAGTAAAGCGTCTGGAATGTTGCACCCGAGTACCAGGGGACGAGAACTGAGACATATTTCAACACGTCTCCCGATCACACGGTTGATCATACTCTGGGTTCCACATGCATGTTTTAGCTGAAGGAAGAATCCTTTAAACCTGGAGAGTTGAGACCCGTGGAATGGGTACCATGCAATATGACTTCAAAGGGTCTTCATTTGCTCACCGAACGTCTCCAATCCTATCACTGCTGCGTTTATGCCCCTGTACTCACGCTTGATTCTCTTTCAGAGACATAGCAATCTTTAGGTTTTAAGATACTTACTAGTCAGGTACATTATAAGGTGTTTAACATGGGGTTTTGAGTCCATTTCGTTGAGCAAGGAGTAGCTCTTGTCTATTCCATATTTGGCTTAAGGAACTTTATCTGTGCTCATTTCAATCTCTGGTTTTATGCAGCACCCCAACTCACCTTTTCCCCTTAAGCAAGCATAAGTTGGTTTTCTAAATTTGAGACCCTGTTCTGTTTTGTAATCCAGTTCCTGTGTAGCCAAGTTTACATTCCGTGTATTAGTGATATCTTATGATGTTTCTTTTTCTGTGTGACTTATTTCAGTTAGAATCATCATACCTGAACCCACTCATTTTCTGCTACGTGCCTGATGACATAGATTTCATTGCTGAGTGATATTGCATTGTACGTAAGTACCACAACTTCTTTATCCATTTTTCACTTTCTGTAATATTGAACTTGTACCGTAAACGAGGTTCTTGTAAACAGAGCCATCCCAAACTTTGGGGTGGCTGTGTCTTTTTGATTTTAATTTCCCTAAGCTATAGGACCATAAGTGGAAGTGCCCTAGGCTCTGTTGATTTGTTTTTTAGATGTTTCAGGAAACACCATACACTTCTCCTGAGTGGCTGTTGGCAATTTACATCCCACCCATCAGCATAACAAGTTCTCCATGGCCTGTCCTGCCTTTCTGGAGTTTACACTTTTTTCAGATGGCCCTTTTGACCAGGCGGAAGTGAGACTTCATTGTAGTGCAGATTTCCTTTGCAAGCTTGCTTGGTTGGCCAAAAAGGGCGTATGCGTTTTTTCCTGAATATATTCAGGAAAAAACGCATACGCCCTTTTTGGCCAAGTGCATCATTGTCGACGTTCTGCCTCTTTTCCTATGCTTTAAATGCAATTCCAGTCTACCTCCTGAAATCGGTTTCCTGCAATTCTGCCCCGCTTTCAAGTCCTCTTGGCAGCCTTACTTCAGTATATTTTTTGGACGATAGCTGTCATTTATAACTCTGCAGGTTTGTGAATTACAGTGTCCCTGAGCTCCTTTCTTCAACTCGCTTTCTTGTGAGCTGGCTGCAACACCGCAGGATTGCTTCAGGCCCTAATCTGGTTCCGGCACGGCACGCTGACCCTTTGGATAATTCCTCTTCCTGGTGGGAAATGAGAGTTAAATTTGCCCGTCCAGACACCTCCAGCTAGTCTCTCATTGGTTCTCCCTATTCCTGTTCATCTTCCGCAGAAATTGCAAACTGGGCCAAACAGGAGGTTAAAGGCACTGACTCTCCAAGTCGGGAGAGTGTTAGTAAAGCGTCTGGAATGTTGCACCCGAGTACCAGGGGACGAGAACTGAGACATGTTGGAACACGTCTCCCGATCACACGGTTGATCGAACTCTGGGTTCCACATGCATGATTTAGCTGAAGGAAGAATCCCTTAAACCTGGAGAGTTGAGACCCGTGGAATGGGTACCATGCAATATGACTTCAAAGGGTCTTCATTTGCTCACCGAACCTCTCCAATCCTATCACTGCTGCGTTTATGCCCCTGTACACACGCTTGATTCTCTTTCGGAGACATAGCGATCCATAGGTTTTAAGATACTTACTAATCAGGTACATTCTTAGGCGTTTAATATGGGGTGTTGAGCCCATTTCGTTGAGCAAGGAGTAGCTCTTGTCTATTAATATTTGGCTTAAGGAACTTTATCTGTGCTCATTTCAATCTCTGGTTTTATGCAGCACCCCAACTCACCTTTCCCCTTAAGCAAGCATAAGTTGGTTTTCTACATTTGAGACCCTGTTCTGTTTTGTAATCCAGTTCCTGTGTAGCCAAGTTTACATTCCGTGTATTAGTGATATCTTATGATGTTTCTTTTTCTGTGTGACTTATTTCAGTTAGAATCATCATACCTGAATCCACTCATTATGCTGCTATGGCCCTGATGCCTTAGATTTCATTGCTGAGTGATATTGCATTGTACGTAAGTAGCACAATTTCTTTATCCATTTTTCACTCTCTGCGATATTGAACTTGTACCGTAAACGAGGTTCTTGTAAACAGAACCATCCCAAACTTTGGGGTGGCTGAGTCTTTTTGATTATAATTTCCCTAAACTATAGGACCATAAGTGGAAGTGCCCTAGGCTCTGTTGCTTTGTTTTTTAGATGTTTCAGGAAACACCATACACTTCTCCCCAGTGGCTGTTGGCAATTTACATCCCACCCATTAGCATAACAAGTCTCAGAGTTGTCCATGGCCTGTCCTGCCTTTCTGGATTTTACACTTTTTTCAGATGGCCCTTTTGTCCGGGGGGAAATGAGACTTCATTGTAGTGCAGATTTCCTTTGCAAGCTTGCTTGGTTGGCCAAAAAGGGCGTATGCGTTTTTTCCTGAATATATTCAGGAAAAAACGCATACGCCCTTTTTGGCCAAGTGCATCATTGTGGAAGTTCTGCCTCTTTTCCTATGCTTTAAATGCAATTCCAGTCTACCTCCTGAAATCGGTTTCCTGCAATTCTGCCCCGCTTTCAAGTCCTCTTGGCAGCCTTACTTCAGTATATTTTTGGACGATAGCTGTCATTTATAACTCTGCAGGTTTGTGAATTACAGTGCCCATGAGCTCCTTTCTTCAACTCGCTTTCTTGTGAGCTGGCCGCAACACCGCAGGATTGCTTCAGGCCCTAATCTGGTTCCGGCACCGCACGCTGAGACTTTGCTTAATTCCTCTTCCTGGTGGGAAATGAGAGTTAAAATTGCCCGTCCAGACACCTCCAGCTAGTCTCTCATTGGTCCTCCTTATCCCTGTTCATCTTCCGCAGAAATTGCAAACTGGGTCAAACAGGAGGTTAAAGGCACTGACTCTCCAAGTCGGGAGAGTGTTAGTAAAGCATCTGGAATGTTGCACCCGAGTACCAGGGGACGAAAACTGAGACATATTTGAACACGTCTCCCGATCACACGGTTGATCATACTCTGGGTTCCACATGCATGTTTCAGCTGAAGGAAGAATCCCTTAAACCTGGAGAGTTGAGACCCGTGGAATGGTTACCATGCAATATGACTTCAAAGGGTCTTCATTTGCTCACCGAACCTCTCCAAACCTATCACTGCTGCGTTTATGCCCCTGTACACACGCTTGATTCTCTTTCAGAGACATAGCAATCCATAGGTTTTAAGATACTTACTAGACAGGTACATTCATTGGCGTTTAATATGGGGTGTTGAGTCCATTTCGTTGAGCAAGGAGTAGCTCTTGTCTATTACATATTTGGCTTAAGGAACTTTATCTGTGCTCATTTCAATCTCTGGTTTTATGCAGCACCCCAACTCACCTTTCCCTTTAAGCAAGCATAAGTTGGTTTTCTAAATTTGAGACCCTGTTCTGTTTTGTAATTCAGTGCCTGTGTAGCCAAGGTTACATTCCGTGTATTAGTGATATCTTATGATGTTTCTTTTTCTGTGTGACTTATTTCAGTTAGAATCATCATACCTGAATCCACTCATTATGCTGCTACGTGCCTGATGACATAGATTTTATTGCTGATTGATACTGCATTGTACGTAAGTACCACAACTTCTTTATCCATTTTTCGCTTTCTGTGATATTGAACTTGTACCGTGACTGAGGTTCTTGTAAACAGAGCTGTCCCAAATTGTGGGATGGCTGTGTCTTTTTTATTTTAATTTCCCTAAGCTATAGGACCATAATTGGAAGTGCCCTAGGCTGTGTTCCTCAGTTTTTTAGATGTTTCAGGAAACACCATACACTACTCCTGAGTGGCTGTTGGCAATTTACATCCCGCCCATCAGCATAACAAGGCTCCCAGTTCTCCATGGCCTGTCCTGCCTTTCTGGATTTTACACTTTTTTCAGATGGCCCATTTGACTGGGGGGAAGTGAGACTTCATTGTAGTGCAGATTTCCTTTGCAAGCTTGCTTGGTTGGCCTAAAAGGGCGTATGCTTTTTTTCCTGAATATATTCAGGAAAAAAAGCATACGTCCTTTTTGGCCAAGTGCATCATTGTCGACGTTCTGCCTCTTTTCCTATGCTTTAAATGCAAATCAAGTCTACCACCTGAAATCGGTTTCCTGCAATTCTGCCCCGGTTTCAGGCCCTCTCGGCAGCCTTACTTCAGTAGATTTTTGTACGATAGCTGTCATTTATAACTCTGCAGGTTTGTGAATTACAGTGCCCCTGAGCTCCTTTCTTCAACTCGCTTTCTTGTGAGCTGGCCTCAACACCGCAGGATTGCTTCAGGCCCTAATCTGGTTCTGGCACGGCACGCTGAGCCTTTGGTTAATTCCTCTTCCTGGTTGGAAATGAGAGTTAAATTTACCCGTCCAGACACCTCCAGCTAGTCTCTCATTGGTTCTCCCTATTCCTGTGCATCTTCCGCAGAAATTGCAAACTGGGCCAAACAGGAGGTTAAAGGCACTGTCTCTCCAAGTCGGGAGAATATTAGTAAAGCGTCTGCAATTTTGCACCCGAGTACCATGGGATGAGAACTGAGACATATTAGAACACATCTCCCGATCACACGGTTGATCACACTCTGTGTTCCACATGCATTTTTTAGCTGAAGGAAGAATCCCTTAAACTTGGAGAGTTGAGACCCGTGGAATGGGTACCATGCAATATGACTTCAAAGGGTCTTCATTTGTTCACCAAACCTCTCCAATCCTATCACTGCTGCGTTTATGCCCCTGTACTCATGCTTGATTCTCTTTCAGAGACATAGCAATCCATAAGTTTTAAGATACTTACTAGTCAGGTACATTATTAGGCGTTTAATAAGGGGTTTTGAGTCCATTTCGTTGAGCAAGGAGTAGCACTTGTCTATTACATATTTGGCTTAAGGAAGTTTATCTGTGCTCATTTCAATCTCTGGTTTTATGCAGCACCCCAACTCACCTTTCCCCTTAAGCAAGCATAAGTTGGTTTTCTAAATTTGAGACCCTGTTCTGTTTTGTAATCCAGTTCCTGTGTAGCCAAGTTTACACTCCGTGTATTAGTGTTATCTTATGATGTTTCTTTTTCTGTGTGACTTATTTCAGTTAGAATCATCATACCTGAATCCACTCTATGCTTTACAGGCCTGATGACATAGATTTCATTGCTGAGTGATATTGTATTGTACGTAAGTACCACAACTTCTTTATCCATTTTTCACTTTCTGCGATATTGAACTTGTACCATAAACGAGGTTCTTGTAAACAGAGCCATCCGAAACTTTTGGGTGGCTGTGTCTTTTTGATTTTAATTTCCCTAAGCTATAGGACCATAAGTGGAAGTGCCCTAGGCTCTGTTCATCTGTTTTTTAGATGTTTCAGGAAACACCATACACTTCTCCCGAGTGGCTGTTGGCAATTTACATCCCGCCCATCAGCATAACAGGGCTCCCAGTTCTCCATGGCCTGTCCTGCCTTTATGGATTTTACACTTTTTTCAGATGGCCCCTTTGACCGTGGGGAAGTGAGACTTCATTGTAGTGCAGATTTCCTTTGCAAGCTTGCTTGGTTGGCCAAAAAGTGCGTATGCGTTTTTTCCTGAATATATTCAGGAAAAAACGCATACGTCCTTTTTGGCCAAGTGCATCATTGTCGACGTTCTGCCTCTTTTCCTATGCTTTAAATGCAATTCCAGTCTACCTCCTGAAATCGGTTTCCTGCAATTCTGCCCGGCTGTCAAGTCCTCTTGGCAGCCTTACTTCAGTATATTTTTGGACGATAGCTGTCATTTATAACTCTGCAGGTTTGTGAATTACAGTGCCGCTGAACTCCTTTCTTCAAATTGCTTTTTTGTGAGCTGGCAGCAACACCGCAGGATTGCTTCAGGCCCTAATCTGATTCCGACATGGCACGCTGAGCCTTTGGTTAATTCCTCTTCGTGGTGGGAAATGAGAGTTAAATTTGCCCGTCCAGACACCTCCAGCTAGTCTCTCATTGGTTCTCCCTATTCCTGTTAATCTTCCGCGGAATTTGCAACCTGGGCCAAACAGGAGGTTAAAGGCACTGACTCTCCAATTCAGGAGAGTGTTAGTAAAGCATCTGGAATGTTGCACCCGAGTACCAGGGGACGAGAACTGAGACATATTGGAACACGTCTCCCGATCACACGGTTGATCATACTCTGGGTTCCACATGCATGTTTTAGCTGAAGGAAGAATCCCTTAAACCTGGAGAGTTGAGACCCGTGGAATGGGTACCATGCAATATGACTTCAAAGGGTCTTCATTTGCTCACCGAACCTCTCCAATCCTATCACTGTTGCGTTTATGCCCCTATACTCACGCTTGATTCTCTTTCAGAGACATAGCAATCTTTAGGTTTTAAGATACTTACAAGTCAGGTACATTATAAGGTGTTTAACATGGGGTTTTGAGTCCATTTCGTTGAGGAAGGAGTAGCTCTTGTCTATTACATATTTGGCTTAAGGAACTTTATCTGTGCTCATTTCAATCTCTGGTTTTATGCAACACCCCAACTGAACTTTCCCCTTAAGCAAGCATAAGTTGGTTTTCTAAATTGGAGACCGTGTTCTGTTTTGTAATCCAGTTCCTGTGTAGCCAAGTTTACATTCCGTGTATTAGTGATATCTTATGATGTTTCTTTTTCTGTGTGACTTATTTCAGTTAGAATCATCATACCTGAATCCACTCATTATGCTGCTACGTGCCTGATGATATAGATTTCATTGCTGAGTGTTATTGCATTGTATGTAAGTACCACAACATCTTTATCCATTTTTCACTTTCTGTGATATTGAACTTGTACCGTAAACGAGGTTCTTGTAATAAGAGCCATACCAAATTTTGGGGTGGCTGTCTCTTTTTGATTTTAATTTCCCTAAGCTATAGGATCATAAGTGGAAGTGCCCTAGCCTCTGTTGCTTTGTTTTTTACATATTTCAGGAAACACCATACACTTCTCCCGAGTGGCTGTTGGCAATTTACATCCCGCCCATCAGCATAACAAGGCTCCCAGTTCTCCAACGCCTGTCCTGCCTTTCTGGATTTTACACTTTTTTCAGATGGCCGTTTTGACCCAGCGGAAGTGAGACTTCATTGTAGTGCAGATTTCCTTTGCAAGCTTGCTTGGTTGGCCAAAAAGTGCGTATGCTTTTTTTCCTGAATATATTCAGGAAAAAACGCATACGCCCTTTTTGGCCAAGTGCATCATTGTGGACGTTCTGCCTCATTTCCTATGCTTTAAATGCAATTCCTGTCTACCTCCTGAAATCGGTTTCCTGCAATTCTGCCCGGCTTTCAAGTCCTCTTGGCAGCCTTACTTCAGTATATTTTTGGACGATAGCTGTCATTTATAACTCTGCAGGTTTGTGAATTACAGTGCCCCAGAGCTGCTTTCTTAAACTCGCTTTCTTGTGAGCTGGCCGCAACACCGCAGGATTCCTTCAGGCCCTAATCTGCTTCCGGCACGGCACGCTGAGCCTTTGGTTAATTCCTCTTCCTGGTGGGAAATGGGAGTTAAATTTGCCCGTCCAGACACCTCCAGCTTGTCTCTCATTGGTTCTCCCTATTCCTGTTCATCTTCCACGGAATTTGCAAACTGGGCAAAACAGGAGGTTAAAGGCAGTGACTCTCCAAGTCGGGAGAGTGTTAGTAAAGCGTCTGGAATGTTGCACCCGAGTACCAGGGGACGAGAACTGAGACATATTTCAACACGTCTCCCGATCACACGGTTGATCATACTCTGGGTTCCACATGCATGTTTTAGCTGAAGGAAGAATCCTTTAAACCTGGAGAGTTGAGACCCGTGGAATGGGTACCATGCAATATGACTTCAAAGGGTCTTCATTTGCTCACCGAACGTCTCCAATCCTATCACTGCTGCGTTTATGCCCCTGTACTCACGCTTGATTCTCTTTCAGAGACATAGCAATCTTTAGGTTTTAAGATACTTACTAGTCAGGTACATTATAAGGTGTTTAACATGGGGTTTTGAGTCCATTTCGTTGAGCAAGGAGTAGCTCTTGTCTATTCCATATTTGGCTTAAGGAACTTTATCTGTGCTCATTTCAATCTCTGGTTTTATGCAGCACCCCAACTCACCTTTCCCCTTAAGCAAGCATAAGTTGGTTTTCTAAATTTGAGACCCTGTTCTGTTTTGTAATCCAGTTCCTGTGTAGCCAAGTTTACATTCCGTGTATTAGTGATATCTTATGATGTTTCTTTTTCTGTGTGACTTATTTCAGTTAGAATCATCATACCTGAACCCACTCATTTTCTGCTACGTGCCTGATGACATAGATTTCATTGCTGAGTGATATTGCATTGTACGTAAGTACCACAACTTCTTTATCCATTTTTCACTTTCTGTAATATTGAACTTGTACCGTAAACGAGGTTCTTGTAAACAGAGCCATCCCAAACTTTGGGGTGGCTGTGTCTTTTTGATTTTAATTTCCCTAAGCTATAGGACCATAAGTGGAAGTGCCCTAGGCTCTGTTGATTTGTTTTTTAGATGTTTCAGGAAACACCATACACTTCTCCTGAGTGGCTGTTGGCAATTTACATCCCACCCATCAGCATAACAAGTTCTCCATGGCCTGTCCTGCCTTTCTGGAGTTTACACTTTTTTCAGATGGCCCTTTTGACCAGGCGGAAGTGAGACTTCATTGTAGTGCAGATTTCCTTTGCAAGCTTGCTTGGTTGGCCAAAAAGGGCGTATGCGTTTTTTCCTGAATATATTCAGGAAAAAACGCATACGCCCTTTTTGGCCAAGTGCATCATTGTCGACGTTCTGCCTCTTTTCCTATGCTTTAAATGCAATTCCAGTCTACCTCCTGAAATCGGTTTCCTGCAATTCTGCCCCGCTTTCAAGTCCTCTTGGCAGCCTTACTTCAGTATATTTTTGGACGATAGCTGTCATTTATAACTCTGCAGGTTTGTGAATTACAGTGTCCCTGAGCTCCTTTCTTCAACTCGCTTTCTTGTGAGCTGGCTGCAACACCGCAGGATTGCTTCAGGCCCTAATCTGGTTCCGGCACGGCACGCTGACCCTTTGGATAATTCCTCTTCCTGGTGGGAAATGAGAGTTAAATTTGCCCGTCCAGACACCTCCAGCTAGTCTCTCATTGGTTCTCCCTATTCCTGTTCATCTTCCGCAGAAATTGCAAACTGGGCCAAACAGGAGGTTAAAGGCACTGACTCTCCAAGTCGGGAGAGTGTTAGTAAAGCGTCTGGAATGTTGCACCCGAGTACCAGGGGACGAGAACTGAGACATGTTGGAACACGTCTCCCGATCACACGGTTGATCGAACTCTGGGTTCCACATGCATGATTTAGCTGAAGGAAGAATCCCTTAAACCTGGAGAGTTGAGACCCGTGGAATGGGTACCATGCAATATGACTTCAAAGGGTCTTCATTTGCTCACCGAACCTCTCCAATCCTATCACTGCTGCGTTTATGCCCCTGTACACACGCTTGATTCTCTTTCGGAGACATAGCGATCCATAGGTTTTAAGATACTTACTAATCAGGTACATTCTTAGGCGTTTAATATGGGGTGTTGAGCCCATTTCGTTGAGCAAGGAGTAGCTCTTGTCTATTAATATTTGGCTTAAGGAACTTTATCTGTGCTCATTTCAATCTCTGATTTTATGCAGCACCCCAACTCACCTTTCCCCTTAAGCAAGCATAAGTTGGTTTTCTACATTTGAGACCCTGTTCTGTTTTGTAATCCAGTTCCTGTGTAGCCAAGTTTACATTCCGTGTATTAGTGATATCTTATGATGTTTCTTTTTCTGTGTGACTTATTTCAGTTAGAATCATCATACCTGAATCCACTCATTATGCTGCTATGGCCCTGATGCCTTAGATTTCATTGCTGAGTGATATTGCATTGTACGTAAGTAGCACAATTTCTTTATCCATTTTTCACTCTCTGCGATATTGAACTTGTACCGTAAACGAGGTTCTTGTAAACAGAACCATCCCAAACTTTGGGGTGGCTGAGTCTTTTTGATTATAATTTCCCTAAACTATAGGACCATAAGTGGAAGTGCCCTAGGCTCTGTTGCTTTGTTTTTTAGATGTTTCAGGAAACACCATACACTTCTCCCCAGTGGCTGTTGGCAATTTACATCCCACCCATTAGCATAACAAGTCTCAGAGTTGTCCATGGCCTGTCCTGCCTTTCTGGATTTTACACTTTTTTCAGATGGCCCTTTTGTCCGGGGGGAAATGAGACTTCATTGTAGTGCAGATTTCCTTTGCAAGCTTGCTTGGTTGGCCAAAAAGGGCGTATGCGTTTTTTCCTGAATATATTCAGGAAAAAACGCATACGCCCTTTTTGGCCAAGTGCATCATTGTGGAAGTTCTGCCTCTTTTCCTATGCTTTAAATGCAATTCCAGTCTACCTCCTGAAATCGGTTTCCTGCAATTCTGCCCCGCTTTCAAGTCCTCTTGGCAGCCTTACTTCAGTATATTTTTGGACGATAGCTGTCATTTATAACTCTGCAGGTTTGTGAATTACAGTGCCCATGAGCTCCTTTCTTCAACTCGCTTTCTTGTGAGCTGGCCGCAACACTGCAGGATTGCTTCAGGCCCTAATCTGGTTCCGGCACCGCACGCTGAGACTTTGCTTAATTCCTCTTCCTGGTGGGAAATGAGAGTTAAAATTGCCCGTCCAGACACCTCCAGCTAGTCTCTCATTGGTCCTCCTTATCCCTGTTCATCTTCCGCAGAAATTGCAAACTGGGTCAAACAGGAGGTTAAAGGCACTGACTCTCCAAGTCGGGAGAGTGTTAGTAAAGCATCTGGAATGTTGCACCCGAGTACCAGGGGACGAAAACTGAGACATATTTGAACACGTCTCCCGATCACACGGTTGATCATACTCTGGGTTCCACATGCATGTTTCAGCTGAAGGAAGAATCCCTTAAACCTGGAGAGTTGAGACCCGTGGAATGGTTACCATGCAATATGACTTCAAAGGGTCTTCATTTGCTCACCGAACCTCTCCAAACCTATCACTGCTGCGTTTATGCCCCTGTACACACGCTTGATTCTCTTTCAGAGACATAGCAATCCATAGGTTTTAAGATACTTACTAGACAGGTACATTCATTGGCGTTTAATATGGGGTGTTGAGTCCATTTCGTTGAGCAAGGAGTAGCTCTTGTCTATTACATATTTGGCTTAAGGAACTTTATCTGTGCTCATTTCAATCTCTGGTTTTATGCAGCACCCCAACTCACCTTTCCCTTTAAGCAAGCATAAGTTGGTTTTCTAAATTTGAGACCCTGTTCTGTTTTGTAATTCAGTGCCTGTGTAGCCAAGGTTACATTCCGTGTATTAGTGATATCTTATGATGTTTCTTTTTCTGTGTGACTTATTTCAGTTAGAATCATCATACCTGAATCCACTCATTATGCTGCTACGTGCCTGATGACATAGATTTTATTGCTGATTGATACTGCATTGTACGTAAGTACCACAACTTCTTTATCCATTTTTCGCTTTCTGCGATATTGAACTTGTACCGTGACTGAGGTTCTTGTAAACAGAGCTGTCCCAAATTGTGGGATGGCTGTGTCTTTTTTATTTTAATTTCCCTAAGCTATAGGACCATAATTGGAAGTGCCCTAGGCTGTGTTCCTCAGTTTTTTAGATGTTTCAGGAAACACCATACACTACTCCTGAGTGGCTGTTGGCAATTTACATCCCGCCCATCAGCATAACAAGGCTCCCAGTTCTCCATGGCCTGTCCTGCCTTTCTGGATTTTACACTTTTTTCAGATGGCCCATTTGACTGGGGGGAAGTGAGACTTCATTGTAGTGCAGATTTCCTTTGCAAGCTTGCTTGGTTGGCCTAAAAGGGCGTATGCTTTTTTTCCTGAATATATTCAGGAAAAAAAGCATACGTCCTTTTTGGCCAAGTGCATCATTGTCGACGTTCTGCCTCTTTTCCTATGCTTTAAATGCAAATCAAGTCTACCACCTGAAATCGGTTTCCTGCAATTCTGCCCCGGTTTCAGGCCCTCTTGGCAGCCTTACTTCAGTAGATTTTTGTACGATAGCTGTCATTTATAACTCTGCAGGTTTGTGAATTACAGTGCCCCTGAGCTCCTTTCTTCAACTCGCTTTCTTGTGAGCTGGCCTCAACACCGCAGGATTGCTTCAGGCCCTAATCTGGTTCTGGCACGGCACGCTGAGCCTTTGGTTAATTCCTCTTCCTGGTTGGAAATGAGAGTTAAATTTACCCGTCCAGACACCTCCAGCTAGTCTCTCATTGGTTCTCCCTATTCCTGTGCATCTTCCGCAGAAATTGCAAACTGGGCCAAACAGGAGGTTAAAGGCACTGTCTCTCCAAGTCGGGAGAATATTAGTAAAGCGTCTGCAATTTTGCACCCGAGTACCATGGGATGAGAACTGAGACATATTAGAACACATCTCCCGATCACACGGTTGATCACACTCTGTGTTCCACATGCATTTTTTAGCTGAAGGAAGAATCCCTTAAACTTGGAGAGTTGAGACCCGTGGAATGGGTACCATGCAATATGACTTCAAAGGGTCTTCATTTGTTCACCAAACCTCTCCAATCCTATCACTGCTGCGTTTATGCCCCTGTACTCATGCTTGATTCTCTTTCAGAGACATAGCAATCCATAAGTTTTAAGATACTTACTAGTCAGGTACATTATTAGGCGTTTAATAAGGGGTTTTGAGTCCATTTCGTTGAGCAAGGAGTAGCACTTGTCTATTACATATTTGGCTTAAGGAAGTTTATCTGTGCTCATTTCAATCTCTGGTTTTATGCAGCACCCCAACTCACCTTTCCCCTTAAGCAAGCATAAGTTGGTTTTCTACATTTGAGACCCTGTTCTGTTTTGTAATCCAGTTCCTGTGTAGCCAAGTTTACATTCCGTGTATTAGTGATATCTTATGATGTTTCTTTTTCTGTGTGACTTATTTCAGTTAGAATCATCATACCTGAATCCACTCATTATGCTGCTATGGCCCTGATGCCTTAGATTTCATTGCTGAGTGATATTGCATTGTACGTAAGTAGCACAATTTCTTTATCCATTTTTCACTCTCTGCGATATTGAACTTGTACCGTAAACGAGGTTCTTGTAAACAGAACCATCCCAAACTTTGGGGTGGCTGAGTCTTTTTGATTATAATTTCCCTAAACTATAGGACCATAAGTGGAAGTGCCCTAGGCTCTGTTGCTTTGTTTTTTAGATGTTTCAGGAAACACCATACACTTCTCCCCAGTGGCTGTTGGCAATTTACATCCCACCCATTAGCATAACAAGTCTCAGAGTTGTCCATGGCCTGTCCTGCCTTTCTGGATTTTACACTTTTTTCAGATGGCCCTTTTGTCCGGGGGGAAATGAGACTTCATTGTAGTGCAGATTTCCTTTGCAAGCTTGCTTGGTTGGCCAAAAAGGGCGTATGCGTTTTTTCCTGAATATATTCAGGAAAAAACGCATACGCCCTTTTTGGCCAAGTGCATCATTGTGGAAGTTCTGCCTCTTTTCCTATGCTTTAAATGCAATTCCAGTCTACCTCCTGAAATCGGTTTCCTGCAATTCTGCCCCGCTTTCAAGTCCTCTTGGCAGCCTTACTTCAGTATATTTTTGGACGATAGCTGTCATTTATAACTCTGCAGGTTTGTGAATTACAGTGCCCATGAGCTCCTTTCTTCAACTCGCTTTCTTGTGAGCTGGCCGCAACACTGCAGGATTGCTTCAGGCCCTAATCTGGTTCCGGCACCGCACGCTGAGACTTTGCTTAATTCCTCTTCCTGGTGGGAAATGAGAGTTAAAATTGCCCGTCCAGACACCTCCAGCTAGTCTCTCATTGGTCCTCCTTATCCCTGTTCATCTTCCGCAGAAATTGCAAACTGGGTCAAACAGGAGGTTAAAGGCACTGACTCTCCAAGTCGGGAGAGTGTTAGTAAAGCATCTGGAATGTTGCACCCGAGTACCAGGGGACGAAAACTGAGACATATTTGAACACGTCTCCCGATCACACGGTTGATCATACTCTGGGTTCCACATGCATGTTTCAGCTGAAGGAAGAATCCCTTAAACCTGGAGAGTTGAGACCCGTGGAATGGTTACCATGCAATATGACTTCAAAGGGTCTTCATTTGCTCACCGAACCTCTCCAAACCTATCACTGCTGCGTTTATGCCCCTGTACACACGCTTGATTCTCTTTCAGAGACATAGCAATCCATAGGTTTTAAGATACTTACTAGACAGGTACATTCATTGGCGTTTAATATGGGGTGTTGAGTCCATTTCGTTGAGCAAGGAGTAGCTCTTGTCTATTACATATTTGGCTTAAGGAACTTTATCTGTGCTCATTTCAATCTCTGGTTTTATGCAGCACCCCAACTCACCTTTCCCTTTAAGCAAGCATAAGTTGGTTTTCTAAATTTGAGACCCTGTTCTGTTTTGTAATTCAGTGCCTGTGTAGCCAAGGTTACATTCCGTGTATTAGTGATATCTTATGATGTTTCTTTTTCTGTGTGACTTATTTCAGTTAGAATCATCATACCTGAATCCACTCATTATGCTGCTACGTGCCTGATGACATAGATTTTATTGCTGATTGATACTGCATTGTACGTAAGTACCACAACTTCTTTATCCATTTTTCGCTTTCTGCGATATTGAACTTGTACCGTGACTGAGGTTCTTGTAAACAGAGCTGTCCCAAATTGTGGGATGGCTGTGTCTTTTTTATTTTAATTTCCCTAAGCTATAGGACCATAATTGGAAGTGCCCTAGGCTGTGTTCCTCAGTTTTTTAGATGTTTCAGGAAACACCATACACTACTCCTGAGTGGCTGTTGGCAATTTACATCCCGCCCATCAGCATAACAAGGCTCCCAGTTCTCCATGGCCTGTCCTGCCTTTCTGGATTTTACACTTTTTTCAGATGGCCCATTTGACTGGGGGGAAGTGAGACTTCATTGTAGTGCAGATTTCCTTTGCAAGCTTGCTTGGTTGGCCTAAAAGGGCGTATGCTTTTTTTCCTGAATATATTCAGGAAAAAAAGCATACGTCCTTTTTGGCCAAGTGCATCATTGTCGACGTTCTGCCTCTTTTCCTATGCTTTAAATGCAAATCAAGTCTACCACCTGAAATCGGTTTCCTGCAATTCTGCCCCGGTTTCAGGCCCTCTTGGCAGCCTTACTTCAGTAGATTTTTGTACGATAGCTGTCATTTATAACTCTGCAGGTTTGTGAATTACAGTGCCCCTGAGCTCCTTTCTTCAACTCGCTTTCTTGTGAGCTGGCCTCAACACCGCAGGATTGCTTCAGGCCCTAATCTGGTTCTGGCACGGCACGCTGAGCCTTTGGTTAATTCCTCTTCCTGGTTGGAAATGAGAGTTAAATTTACCCGTCCAGACACCTCCAGCTAGTCTCTCATTGGTTCTCCCTATTCCTGTGCATCTTCCGCAGAAATTGCAAACTGGGCCAAACAGGAGGTTAAAGGCACTGTCTCTCCAAGTCGGGAGAATATTAGTAAAGCGTCTGCAATTTTGCACCCGAGTACCATGGGATGAGAACTGAGACATATTAGAACACATCTCCCGATCACACGGTTGATCACACTCTGTGTTCCACATGCATTTTTTAGCTGAAGGAAGAATCCCTTAAACTTGGAGAGTTGAGACCCGTGGAATGGGTACCATGCAATATGACTTCAAAGGGTCTTCATTTGTTCACCAAACCTCTCCAATCCTATCACTGCTGCGTTTATGCCCCTGTACTCATGCTTGATTCTCTTTCAGAGACATAGCAATCCATAAGTTTTAAGATACTTACTAGTCAGGTACATTATTAGGCGTTTAATAAGGGGTTTTGAGTCCATTTCGTTGAGCAAGGAGTAGCACTTGTCTATTACATATTTGGCTTAAGGAAGTTTATCTGTGCTCATTTCAATCTCTGGTTTTATGCAGCACCCCAACTCACCTTTCCCCTTAAGCAAGCATAAGTTGGTTTTCTAAATTTGAGACCCTGTTCTGTTTTGTAATCCAGTTCCTGTGTAGCCAAGTTTACACTCCGTGTATTAGTGTTATCTTATGATGTTTCTTTTTCTGTGTGACTTATTTCAGTTAGAATCATCATACCTGAATCCA
This sequence comes from Orcinus orca, assembly GCF_937001465.1. Lineage (NCBI taxonomy): Eukaryota > Metazoa > Chordata > Mammalia > Artiodactyla > Delphinidae > Orcinus > Orcinus orca. Next base: position 681,505 of record NW_026043737.1, on the reverse strand, counting down.
CTCTATGCTTTACAGGCCTGATGACATAGATTTCATTGCTGAGTGATATTGTATTGTACGTAAGTACCACAACTTCTTTATCCATTTTTCACTTTCTGCGATATTGAACTTGTACCATAAACGAGGTTCTTGTAAACAGAGCCATCCGAAACTTTTGGGTGGCTGTGTCTTTTTGATTTTAATTTCCCTAAGCTATAGGACCATAAGTGGAAGTGCCCTAGGCTCTGTTCATCTGTTTTTTAGATGTTTCAGGAAACACCATACACTTCTCCCGAGTGGCTGTTGGCAATTTACATCCCGCCCATCAGCATAACAGGGCTCCCAGTTCTCCATGGCCTGTCCTGCCTTTATGGATTTTACACTTTTTTCAGATGGCCCCTTTGACCGTGGGGAAGTGAGACTTCATTGTAGTGCAGATTTCCTTTGCAAGCTTGCTTGGTTGGCCAAAAAGTGCGTATGCGTTTTTTCCTGAATATATTCAGGAAAAAACGCATACGTCCTTTTTGGCCAAGTGCATCATTGTCGACGTTCTGCCTCTTTTCCTATGCTTTAAATGCAATTCCAGTCTACCTCCTGAAATCGGTTTCCTGCAATTCTGCCCGGCTGTCAAGTCCTCTTGGCAGCCTTACTTCAGTATATTTTTGGACGATAGCTGTCATTTATAACTCTGCAGGTTTGTGAATTACAGTGCCGCTGAACTCCTTTCTTCAAATTGATTTTTTGTGAGCTGGCAGCAACACCGCAGGATTGCTTCAGGCCCTAATCTGATTCCGACATGGCACGCTGAGCCTTTGGTTAATTCCTCTTCGTGGTGGGAAATGAGAGTTAAATTTGCCCGTCCAGACACCTCCAGCTAGTCTCTCATTGGTTCTCCCTATTCCTGTTAATCTTCCGCGGAATTTGCAACCTGGGCCAAACAGGAGGTTAAAGGCACTGACTCTCCAATTCAGGAGAGTGTTAGTAAAGCGTCTGGAATGTTGCACCCGAGTACCAGGGGATGAGAACTGAGACATATTGGAACACGTCTCCCGATCACACGGTTGATCATACTCTGGGTTCCACATGCATGTTTTAGCTGAAGGAAGAATCCCTTAAACCTGGAGAGTTGAGACCCGTGGAATGGGTACCATGCAATATGACTTCAAAGGGTCTTCATTTGCTCACCGAACCTCTCCAATCCTATCACTGTTGCGTTTATGCCCCTATACTCACGCTTGATTCTCTTTCAGAGACATAGCAATCTTTAGGTTTTAAGATACTTACAAGTCAGGTACATTATAAGGTGTTTAACATGGGGTTTTGAGTCCATTTCGTTGAGGAAGGAGTAGCTCTTGTCTATTACATATTTGGCTTAAGGAACTTTATCTGTGCTCATTTCAATCTCTGGTTTTATGCAGAACCCCAACTCACCTTTCCCCTTAAGCAAGCATAAGTTGGTTTTCTAAATTGGAGACCCTGTTCTGTTTTGTAATCCAGTTCCTGTGTAGCCAAGTTTACATTCCGTGTATTAGTGATATCTTATGATGTTTCTTTTTCTGTGTGACTTATTTCAGTTAGATTCATCATACCTGAACCCACTCATTTTCTGCTACGGGCCTGATGACATAGATTTCATTGCTGAGAGATATTGCATTGTACGTAAGTACCACAACTTCTTTATCCATTTTTCACTTTCTGCGATATTGAACTTGTACCGTAAACGAGGTTCTTGTAAACAGAGCCATCCCAAACTTTGGGGTGGCTGTGTCTTTTTGATTTTAATTTCCCTAAGCTATAGGACCATAAGTGGAAGTGCCCTAGGCTCTGTTGCTTTGTTTTTTAGATGTTTCAGGAAACACCATACACTTCTCCCCAGTGGCTGTTGGGAGTTTACATCCCGCCCATCAGCATAACAAGGCTCCCAGTTCTCCATGGCCTGTCCTGCCTTTCTGGATTTTACACTTTTTTCAGATGGCCCCTTTGACCGCGGGGAAGTGAGACTTCATTGTAGTGCAGATTTCCTTTGCAAGCTTGCTTGGTTGGCCAAAAAGGGCGTATGCTTTTTTTCCTGAATATATTCAGGAAAAAACGCATACGCCCTTTTTGGCCAAGTGCATCATTGTGGACGTTCTGCCTCTTTTCCTATGCTTTAAATGCAATTCCTGTCTACCTCCTGAAATCCGTTTCCTGCAATTCTGCCCCGCTTTCAAGTCCTCTTGGCAGCCTTACTTCAGTATATTTTTGGACGATAGCTGTCATTTATAACTCTGCAGGTTTGTGAATTACAGTGCCCCTGAGCTGCTTTCTTAAACTCGCTTTCTTGTGAGCTGGCCGCAACACCGCAGGATTCCTTCAGGCCCTAATCTGGTTCCGGCACGGCACGCTGAGCCTTTGGTTAATTCCTCTTCCTGGTGGGAAATGGGAGTTAAATTTGCCCGTCCAGACACCTCCAGCTAGTCTCTCATTGGTTCTCCCTATTCCTGTTCATCTTCCGCAGAAATTGCAAACTGCGCAAAACAGGAGTTTAAAGGCACTGACTCTCCAAGTCGGGAGAGTGTTAGTAAAGCGTCTGGAATGTTGCACCCAAGTACCAGGGGATGAGAACTGAGACATTGGAACACGTCTCCCGATCACACGGTTGATCATACTGTGGGTTCCACATGCATGTTTTAGCTGAAGGAAGAATCCTTTAAACCTGGAGAGTTGAGACCCGTGGAATGGGTACCATGCAATATGACTTCAAAGGGTCTTCATTTGCTCACCGAACCTCTCCAATCCTATCACTGCTGCGTTTCTGCCCCTGTACACACGCTTGATTCTCTTTCGGAGACATAGCAATCCATAGGATTTAAGATACTTACTAGTCAGGTACATTCTCAGGCGTTTAATATGGGGTGTTGAGTCCATTTCGTTGAGCAAGGAGTAGCTCTTGTCTATTCCATATTTGGCTTAAAGAACTTTATCTGTGCTCATTTCAATCTCTGGTTTTATGCAGCACCCCAACTCACCTTTCCCCTTAAGCAAGCATAAGTTGGTTTTCTAAATTTGAGACCCTGTTCTGTTTTGTAATCCAGTTCCTGTGTAGCCAAGTTTACATTCCGTGTATTAGTGATATCTTATGATGTTTCTTTTTCTGTGTGACTTCTTTCAGTTAGAATCATCATACCTGAATCCACTCATTATGCTGCTACGGGCCTGATGACATAGATTTCATTGCTGAGTGATATTGCATTGTACGTAAGTAGCACAATTTCTTTATCCATTTTTCACTCTCTGCGATATTGAACTTGTACCGTAAACGAGGTTCTTGTAAACAGAACCATCCCAAACTTTGGGGTGGCTGAGTCTTTTTGATTATAATTTCCCTAAACTATAGGACCATAAGTGGAAGTGCCCTAGGCTCTGTTGCTTTGTTTTTTAGATGTTTCAGGAAACACCATACACTTCTCCCCAGTGGCTGTTGGCAATTTACATCCCACCCATTAGCATAACAAGTCTCAGAGTTGTCCATGGCCTGTCCTGCCTTTCTGGATTTTACACTTTTTTCAGATGGCCCTTTTGTCCGGGGGGAAATGAGACTTCATTGTAGTGCAGATTTCCTTTGCAAGCTTGCTTGGTTGGCCAAAAAGGGCGTATGCGTTTTTTCCTGAATATATTCAGGAAAAAACGCATACGCCCTTTTTGGCCAAGTGCATCATTGTGGAAGTTCTGCCTCTTTTCCTATGCTTTAAATGCAGTTCCAGTCTACCTCCTGAAATCGGTTTCCTGCAATTCTGCCCCGCTTTCAAGTCCTCTTGGCAGCCTTACTTCAGTATATTTTTGGACGATAGCTGTCATTTATAACTCTGCAGGTTTGTGAATTACAGTGCCCATGAGCTCCTTTCTTCAACTCGCTTTCTTGTGAGCTGGCCGCAACACCGCACGATTGCTTCAGGCCCTAATCTGGTTCCGGCACCGCACGCTGAGACTTTGCTTAATTCCTCTTCCTGGTGGGAAATGAGAGTTAAAATTGCCCGTCCAGACACCTCCAGCTAGTCTCTCATTGGTCCTCCTTATCCCTGTTCATCTTCCGCAGAAATTGCAAACTGGGTCAAACAGGAGGTTAAAGGCACTGACTCTCCAAGTCGGGAGAGTGTTAGTAAAGCATCTGGAATGTTGCACCCGAGTACCAGGGGACGAAAACTGAGACATATTTGAACACGTCTCCCGATCACACGGTTGATCATACTCTGGGTTCCACATGCATGTTTCAGCTGAAGGAAGAATCCCTTAAACCTGGAGAGTTGAGACCCGTGGAATGGTTACCATGCAATATGACTTCAAAGGGTCTTCATTTGCTCACCGAACCTCTCCAAACCTATCACTGCTGCGTTTATGCCCCTGTACACACGCTTGATTCTCTTTCAGAGACATAGCAATCCATAGGTTTTAAGATACTTACTAGACAGGTACATTCATTGGCGTTTAATATGGGGTGTTGAGTCCATTTCGTTGAGCAAGGAGTAGCTCTTGTCTATTACATATTTGGCTTAAGGAACTTTATCTGTGCTCATTTCAATCTCTGGTTTTATGCAGCACCCCAACTCACCTTTCCCTTTAAGCAAGCATAAGTTGGTTTTCTAAATTTGAGACCCTGTTCTGTTTTGTAATTCAGTGCCTGTGTAGCCAAGGTTACATTCCGTGTATTAGTGATATCTTATGATGTTTCTTTTTCTGTGTGACTTATTTCAGTTAGAATCATCATACCTGAATCCACTCATTATGCTGCTACGTGCCTGATGACATAGATTTTATTGCTGATTGATACTGCATTGTACGTAAGTACCACAACTTCTTTATCCATTTTTCGCTTTCTGCGATATTGAACTTGTACCGTGACTGAGGTTCTTGTAAACAGAGCTGTCCCAAATTGTGGGATGGCTGTGTCTTTTTTATTTTAATTTCCCTAAGCTATAGGACCATAATTGGAAGTGCCCTAGGCTGTGTTCCTCAGTTTTTTAGATGTTTCAGGAAACACCATACACTACTCCTGAGTGGCTGTTGGCAATTTACATCCCGCCCATCAGCATAACAAGGCTCCCAGTTCTCCATGGCCTGTCCTGCCTTTCTGGATTTTACACTTTTTTCAGATGGCCCATTTGACTGGGGGGAAGTGAGACTTCATTGTAGTGCAGATTTCCTTTGCAAGCTTGCTTGGTTGGCCTAAAAGGGCGTATGCTTTTTTTCCTGAATATATTCAGGAAAAAAAGCATACGTCCTTTTTGGCCAAGTGCATCATTGTCGACGTTCTGCCTCTTTTCCTATGCTTTAAATGCAAATCAAGTCTACCACCTGAAATCGGTTTCCTGCAATTCTGCCCCGGTTTCAGGCCCTCTTGGCAGCCTTACTTCAGTAGATTTTTGTACGATAGCTGTCATTTATAACTCTGCAGGTTTGTGAATTACAGTGCCCCTGAGCTCCTTTCTTCAACTCGCTTTCTTGTGAGCTGGCCTCAACACCGCAGGATTGCTTCAGGCCCTAATCTGGTTCTGGCACGGCACGCTGAGCCTTTGGTTAATTCCTCTTCCTGGTTGGAAATGAGAGTTAAATTTACCCGTCCAGACACCTCCAGCTAGTCTCTCATTGGTTCTCCCTATTCCTGTGCATCTTCCGCAGAAATTGCAAACTGGGCCAAACAGGAGGTTAAAGGCACTGTCTCTCCAAGTCGGGAGAATATTAGTAAAGCGTCTGCAATTTTGCACCCGAGTACCATGGGATGAGAACTGAGACATATTAGAACACATCTCCCGATCACACGGTTGATCACACTCTGTGTTCCACATGCATTTTTTAGCTGAAGGAAGAATCCCTTAAACTTGGAGAGTTGAGACCCGTGGAATGGGTACCATGCAATATGACTTCAAAGGGTCTTCATTTGTTCACCAAACCTCTCCAATCCTATCACTGCTGCGTTTATGCCCCTGTACTCACGCTTGATTCTCTTTCAGAGACATAGCAATCCATAAGTTTTAAGATACTTACTAGTCAGGTACATTATTAGGCGTTTAATAAGGGGTTTTGAGTCCATTTCGTTGAGCAAGGAGTAGCACTTGTCTATTACATATTTGGCTTAAGGAACTTTATCTGTGCTCATTTCAATCTCTGGTTTTATGCAGCACCCCAACTCACCTTTCCCCTTAAGCAAGCATAAGTTGGTTTTCTAAATTTGAGACCCTGTTCTGTTTTGTAATCCAGTTCCTGTGTAGCCAAGTTTACACTCCGTGTATTAGTGTTATCTTATGATGTTTCTTTTTCTGTGTGACTTATTTCAGTTAGAATCATCATACCTGAATCCACTCTATGCTTTACAGGCCTGATGACATAGATTTCATTGCTGAGTGATATTGTATTGTACGTAAGTACCACAACTTCTTTATCCATTTTTCACTTTCTGCGATATTGAACTTGTACCATAAACGAGGTTCTTGTAAACAGAGCCATCCGAAACTTTTGGGTGGCTGTGTCTTTTTGATTTTAATTTCCCTAAGCTATAGGACCATAAGTGGAAGTGCCCTAGGCTCTGTTCATCTGTTTTTTAGATGTTTCAGGAAACACCATACACTTCTCCCGATTGGCTGTTGACAATTTACATCCCGCCCATCAGCATAACAGGGCTCCCAGTTCTCCATGGCCTGTCCTGCCTTTATGGATTTTACACTTTTTTCAGATGGCCCTTTTGACCGTGGGGAAGTGAGACTTCATTGTAGTGCAGATTTCCTTTGCAAGCTTGCTTGGTTGGCCAAAAAGTGCGTATGCGTTTTTTCCTGAATATATTCAGGAAAAAACGCATACGTCCTTTTTGGCCAAGTGCATCATTGTCGACGTTCTGCCTCTTTTCCTATGCTTTAAATGCAATTCCAGTCTACCTCCTGAAATCGGTTTCCTGCAATTCTGCCCGGCTTTCAAGTCCTCTTGGCAGCCTTACTTCAGTATATTTTTGGACGATAGCTGTCATTTATTACTCTGCAGGTTTGTGAATTACAGTGCCCCTGAACTCCTTTCTTCAAATTGCTTTCTTGTGAGCTGGCAGCAACACCGCAGGATTGCTTCAGGCCCTAATCTGATTCCGACATGGCACGCTGAGCCTTTGGTTAATTCCTCTTCGTGGTGGGAAATGAGAGTTAAATTTGCCCGTCCAGACACCTCCAGCTAGTCTCTCATTGGTTCTCCCTATTCCTGTTAATCTTCCGCGGAATTTGCAACCTGGGCCAAACAGGAGGTTAAAGGCACTGACTCTCCAATTCAGGAGAGTGTTAGTAAAGCGTCTGGAATGTTGCACCCGAGTACCAGGGGACGAGAACTGAGACATATTGGAACACGTCTCCCGATCACACGGTTGATCATACTCTGGGTTCCACATGCATGTTTTAGCTGAAGGAAGAATCCCTTAAACCTGGAGAGTTGAGACCCGTGGAATGGGTACCATGCAATATGACTTCAAAGGGTCTTCATTTGCTCACCGAACCTCTCCAATCCTATCACTGTTGCGTTTATGCCCCTATACTCACGCTTGATTCTCTTTCAGAGACATAGCAATCTTTAGGTTTTAAGATACTTACAAGTCAGGTACATTATAAGGTGTTTAACATGGGGTTTTGAGTCCATTTCGTTGAGGAAGGAGTAGCTCTTGTCTATTACATATTTGGCTTAAGGAACTTTATCTGTGCTCATTTCAATCTCTGGTTTTATGCAGCACCCCAACTCACCTTTCCCCTTAAGCAAGCATAAGTTGGTTTTCTAAATTGGAGACCCTGTTCTGTTTTGTAATCCAGTTCCTGTGTAGCCAAGTTTACATTCCGTGTATTAGTGATATCTTATGATGTTTCTTTTTCTGTGTGACTTATTTCAGTTAGATTCATCATACCTGAACCCACTCATTTTCTGCTACGGGCCTGATGACATAGATTTCATTGCTGAGTGATATTGCATTGTACGTAAGTACCACAACTTCTTTATCCATTTTTCACTTTCTGCGATATTGAACTTGTACCGTAAACGAGGTTCTTGTAAACAGAGGCATCCCAAACTTTGGGGTGGCTGTGTCTTTTTGATTTTAATTTCCCTAAGCTATAGGACCATAAGTGGAAGTGCCCTAGGCTCTGTTGCTTTGTTTTTTAGATGTTTCAGGAAACACCATACACTTCTCCCCAGTGGCTGTTGGGAGTTTACATCCCGCCCATCAGCATAACAAGGCTCCCAGTTCTCCATGGCCTGTCCTGCCTTTCTGGATTTTACACTTTTTTCAGATGGCCCCTTTGACCGCGGGGAAGTGAGACTTCATTGTAGTGCAGATTTCCTTTGCAAGCTTGCTTGGTTGGCCAAAAAGGGCGTATGCTTTTTTTCCTGAATATATTCAGGAAAAAACGCATACGCCCTTTTTGGCCAAGTGCATCATTGTGGACGTTCTGCCTCTTTTCCTTTGCTTTAAATGCAATTCCTGTCTACCTCCTGAAATCGGTTTCCTGCAATTCTGCCCCGCTTTCAAGTCCTCTTGGCAGCCTTACTTCAGTATATTTTTGGACGATAGCTGTCATTTATAACTCTGCAGGTTTGTGAATTACAGTGCCCCTGAGCTGCTTTCTTAAACTCGCTTTCTTGTGAGCTGGCCGCAACACCGCAGGATTCCTTCAGGCCCTAATCTGGTTCCGGCACGGCACGCTGAGCCTTTGGTTAATTCCTCTTCCTGGTGGGAAATGGGAGTTAAATTTGCCCGTCCAGACACCTCCAGCTAGTCTCTCATTGGTTCTCCCTATTCCTGTTCATCTTCCGCAGAAATTGCAAACTGCGCAAAACAGGAGTTTAAAGGCACTGACTCTCCAAGTCGGGAGAGTGTTAGTAAAGCGTCTGGAATGTTGCACCCAAGTACCAGGGGATGAGAACTGAGACATTGGAACACGTCTCCCGATCACACGGTTGATCATACTGTGGGTTCCACATGCATGTTTTAGCTGAAGGAAGAATCCCTTAAACCTGGAGAGTTGAGACCCGTGGAATGGGTACCATGCAATATGACTTCAAAGGGTCTTCATTTGCTCACCGAACCTCTCCAATCCTATCACTGCTGCGTTTCTGCCCCTGTACACACGCTTGATTCTCTTTCGGAGACATAGCAATCCATAGGATTTAAGATACTTACTAGTCAGGTACATTCTCAGGCGTTTAATATGGGGTGTTGAGTCCATTTCGTTGAGCAAGGAGTAGCTCTTGTCTATTCCATATTTGGCTTAAGGAACTTTATCTGTGCTCATTTCAATCTCTGGTTTTATGCAGCACCCCAACTCACCTTTCCCCTTAAGCAAGCATAAGTTGGTTTTCTAAATTTGAGACCCTGTTCTGTTTTGTAATCCAGTTCCTGTGTAGCCAAGTTTACATTCCGTGTATTAGTGATATCTTATGATGTTTCTTTTTCTGTGTGACTTCTTTCAGTTAGAATCATCATACCTGAATCCACTCATTATGCTGCTACGGGCCTGATGACATAGATTTCATTGCTGAGTGATATTGTATTGTACGTAAGTACCACAACTTCTTTATCCATTTTTCACTTTCTGCGATATTGAACTTGTACCATAAACGAGGTTCTTGTAAACAGAGCCATCCGAAACTTTTGGGTGGCTGTGTCTTTTTGATTTGAATTTCCCTAAGCTATAGGACCATAAGTGGAAGTGCCCTAGGCTCTGTTCATCTGTTTTTTAGATGTTTCAGGAAACACCATACACTTCTCCCGAGTGGCTGTTGGCAATTTACATCCCGCCCATCAGCATAACAGGGCTCCCAGTTCTCCATGGCCTGTCCTGCCTTTATGGATTTTACACTTTTTTCAGATGGCCCTTTTGACCGTGGGGAAGTGAGACTTCATTGTAGTGCAGATTTCCTTTGCAAGCTTGCTTGGTTGGCCAAAAAGGGCGTATGCGTTTTTTCCTGAATATATTCAGGAAAAAACGCATACGCCCTTTTTGGCCAAGTGCATCATTGTCGACCTTCTGCCTCTTTTCCTATGCTTTAAATGCAATTCCAGTCTACCTCCTGAAATCGGTTTCCTGCAATTCTGCCCCGCTTTCAAGTCCTCTTGGCAGCCTTACTTCAGTATATTTTTTGACGATAGCTGTCATTTATAACTCTGCAGGTTTGTGAATTACAGTGCCCCTGAGCTCCTTTCTTCAACTCGCTTGCCTGTGAGCTGGCCGCAACACCGCAGGATTGCTTCAGGCCCTAATCATGTTCTGGCACGGCACGCTGAGCCTTTGGTTAATTCCTCTTCCTGGTGGGAAATGAGAGTTAAATTTGCCCGTCCAGACACCTCCAGCTAGTCTCTCATTGGTTCTCCCTATTCCTGTTCATCTTCCGCAGAAATTGCAAACTGGGCCAAACAGGAGGTTAAAGGCACTGACTCTCCAAGTCGGGAGAGTGTTAGTAAAGCGTCTGGAATGTTGCACCCGAGTACCAGGGGACGAGAATGGAGACATATTGGAACACGACTCCCGATCACACGGTTGATCATACTCCGGGTTCCACATGCATGATTTAGCTGAAGGAAGAATCCCTTAAACCTGGAGAGTTGAGACCCGTGGAATGGGTACCATGCAATATGACTTCAAAGCGTCTTCATTTGCTCACCGAACCTCTCCAATCCTATCACTGCTGCGTTTATGCCCCTGTACACACGCTTGATTCTCTTTCGGAGACATAGCGATCCATAGGTTTTAAGATACTTACTAGTCAGGTACATTCTTAAGCGTTTAATATGGGGTGTTGAGTCCATTTCGTTGAGCAAGGAGTAGCTCTTGTCTATTCCATATTTGGCTTAAGGAACTTTATCTGTGCTCATTTCAATCTCTGGTTTTATGCAGCACCCCAACTCACCTTTCACCTTAAGCAAGCATAAGTTGGTTTTCTAAATTTGAGACCCTGTTCTGTTTTGTAATCCAGTTCCTGTGTAGCCAAGTTTACATTCCGTGTATTAGTGATATCTTATGATGTTTCTTTTTCTGTGTGACTTATTTCAGTTAGAATCATCATACCTGAATCCACTCATTATGCTGCTATGGGCCTGATGACATAGATTTCATTGCTGATTGATATTGCATTGTACGTAAGTACCACAACTTCTTTATCCATTTTTCGCTTTCTGTGACATTTAACTTGTACCGTAAACGAGGTTCTTGTAAACAGAGCCGTCCCAAACTTTGGGGTGGCTGTGTCTTTTTGAGTTCAATTTCCCTAAGCTATAGGACCATAAGTGGAAGTGCCCTAGGCTCTGTTGCTTTGTTTTTTAGATGTTTCAGGAAACACCATACACTTCTCCCCAGTGGCTGTTGGGAGTTTACATCCCGCCCATCAGCATAACAAGGCTCCCAGTTCTCCATGGCCTGTCCTGCCTTTCTGGATTTTACACTTTTTTCAGATGGCCCCTTTGACCGCGGGGAAGTGAGACTTCATTGTAGTGCAGATTTCCTTTGCAAGCTTGCTTGGTTGGCCAAAAAGGGCGTATGCTTTTTTTCCTGAATATATTCAGGAAAAAACGCATACGCCCTTTTTGGCCAAGTGCATCATTGTGGACGTTCTGCCTCTTTTCCTATGCTTTAAATGCAATTCCTGTCTACCTCCTGAAATCGGTTTCCTGCAATTCTGCCCCGCTTTCAAGTCCTCTTGGCAGCCTTACTTCAGTATATTTTTGGACGATAGCTGTCATTTATAACTCTGCAGGTTTGTGAATTACAGTGCCCCTGAGCTGCTTTCTTAAACTCGCTTTCTTGTGAGCTGGCCGCAACACCGCAGGATTCCTTCAGGCCCTAATCTGGTTCCGGCACGGCACGCTGAGCCTTTGGTTAATTCCTCTTCCTGGTGGGAAATGGGAGTTAAATTTGCCCGTCCAGACACCTCCAGCTAGTCTCTCATTGGTTCTCCCTATTCCTGTTCATCTTCCGCGTAATTTGCAAACTGGGCCAAACAGGAGGTTAAAGGCACTGACTCTCCAAGTCGGGAGAGTGTTAGTAAAGCGTCTGGAATGTTACACCCGAGTACCAGGGGATGAGAACTGAGACATATTTCAACACGTCTCCCGATCACACGGTTGATCATACTCTGGGTTCCACATGCATGTTTTAGCTGAAGGAAGAATCCCTTAAACCTGGAGAGTTGAGACCCGTGGAATGGGTACCATGCAATATGACTTCAAAGGGTCTTCATTTGCTCACCGAACCTCTCCAATCCTATCACTGCTGCGTTTATGCCCCTGTACTCACCCTTGATTCTCTTTCAGAGACATAGCAATCTTTAGGTTTTAAGATACTTACTAGTCAGGTACATTATAAGGTGTTTAACATGGGGTTTTGAGTCCATTTCGTTGAGCAGGGAGTAGCTCTTTTCTATTCCATATTTGGCTTAAGGAACTTTATCTGTGCTCATTTCAATCTCTGGTTTTATGCAGCACCCCAACTCACCTTTCCCCTTAAGCAAGCATAAGTTGGTTTTCTAAATTTGAGACCCTGTTCTGTTTTGTAATCCATTTCCTGTGTAGCCAAGTTTACATTCCGTGTATTAGTGATATCTTATGATGTTTCTTTTTCTGTGTGACTTATTTCAGTTAGAATCATCATACCTGAATCCACTCATTATGCTGCTACGTGCCTGATGACATAGATTTCATTGCTGAGTGTTATTGCATTGTATGTAAGTACCACAACATCTTTATCCATTTTTCACTTTCTGTGATATTGAACTTGTACCGTAAACGAGGTTCTTGTAATAAGAGCCATACCAAATTTTGGGGTGGCTGTGTCTTTTTGATTTTAATTTCCCTAAGCTATAGGACTATAAGTGGAAGTGCCCTAGGCTCGGTTGCTTCGTTTTAAATGTTCCAGGAAACACCATACACTTCTCCTGAGTGGCTGTTGGCAATTTACATCCCGCCCATCAGCATAACAAGGCTCCCAGTTCTCCATGGCCTGTCCTGCCTTTCTGGATTTTACACTTTTTTCAGATGGCCCTTTTGACCGGGGGGAAGTGAGACTTCATTGTAGTGCAGATTTCCTTTGCAAGCTTGCTTGGTTGGCCAAAAAGGGCGTATGCGTTTTCTCCTGAATATATTCAGGAAAAAACCCATACGCCCTTTTTGGCCAAGTGCATCATTGTGGACGTTCTGCCTCTTTTCCTATGCTTTAAATGCAATTCCAGTCTACCTCCTGAAATCGGTTTCCTGCAATTCTGCCCCGCTTTCAAGTCCTCTTGGCAGCCTTACTTCAGTATATTTTTTGACGATAGCTGTCATTTATAACTCTGCAGGTTTGTGAATTACAGTGCCCCTGAGCTCCTTTCTTCAACTCGCTTGCCTGTGAGCTGGCCGCAACACCGCAGGATTGCTTCAGGCCCTAATCATGTTCTGGCATGGCACGCTGAGCCTTTGGTTAATTCCTCTTCCTGGTGGGAAATGAGAGTTAAATTTGCCCGTCCAGACACCTCCAGCTAGTCTCTCATTGGTTCTCCCTATTCCTGTTCATCTTCCGCAGAAATTGCAAACTGGGCCAAACAGGAGGTTAAAGGCACTGACTCTCCAAGTCGGGAGAGTGTTAGTAAAGCGTCTGGAATGTTGCACCCGAGTACCAGGGGACGAGAATGGAGACATATTGGAACACGACTCCCGATCACACGGTTGATCATACTCCGGGTTCCACATGCATGATTTAGCTGAAGGAAGAATCCCTTAAACCTGGAGAGTTGAGACCCGTGGAATGGGTACCATGCAATATGACTTCAAAGCGTCTTCATTTGCTCACCGAACCTCTCCAATCCTATCACTGCTGCGTTTATGCCCCTGTACACACGCTTGATTCTCTTTCGGAGACATAGCGATCCATAGGTTTTAAGATACTTACTAGTCAGGTACATTCTTAAGCGTTTAATATGGGGTGTTGAGTCCATTTCGTTGAGCAAGGAGTAGCTCTTGTCTATTCCATATTTGGCTTAAGGAACTTTATCTGTGCTCATTTCAATCTCTGGTTTTATGCAGCACCCCAACTCACCTTTCACCTTAAGCAAGCATAAGTTGGTTTTCTAAATTTGAGACCCTGTTCTGTTTTGTAATCCAGTTCCTGTGTAGCCAAGTTTACATTCCGTGTATTAGTGATATCTTATGATGTTTCTTTTTCTGTGTGACTTATTTCAGTTAGAATCATCATACCTGAATCCACTCATTATGCTGCTATGGGCCTGATGACATAGATTTCATTGCTGATTGATATTGCATTGTACGTAAGTACCACAACTTCTTTATCCATTTTTCGCTTTCTGTGAAATTGAACTTGTACCGTAAACGAGGTTCTTGTAAACAGAGCCGTCCCAAACTTTGGGGTGGCTGTGTCTTTTTGAGTTCAATTTCCCTAAGCTATAGGACCATAAGTGGAAGTGCCCTAGGCTCTGTTGCTTTGTTTTTTAGATGTTTCAGGAAACACCATACACTTCTCCCGAGTGGCTGTTGGGAGTTTACATCCCGCCCATCAGCATAACAAGGCTCCCAGTTCTCCATGGCCTGTCCTGCCTTTCTGGATTTTACACTTTTTTCAGATGGCCCCTTTGACCGCGGGGAAGTGAGACTTCATTGTAGTGCAGATTTCCTTTGCAAGCTTGCTTGGTTGGCCAAAAAGGGCGTATGCTTTTTTTCCTGAATATATTCAGGAAAAAACGCATACGCTCTTTTTGGCCAAGTGCATCATTGTGGACGTTCTGCCTCTTTTCCTATGCTTTAAATGCAATTCCTGTCTACCTCCTGAAATCGGTTTCCTGCAATTCTGCCCCGCTTTCAAGTCCTCTTGGCAGCCTTACTTCAGTATATTTTTGGACGATAGCTGTCATTTATAACTCTGCAGGTTTGTGAATTACAGTGCCCCTGAGCTCCTTTCTTCAACTCGCTTTCTTGTGAGCTGGCCGCAACACCGCAGGATTCCTTCAGGCCCTAATCTGGTTCCGGCACGGCACGCTGAGCCTTTGGTTAATTCCTCTTCCTGGTGGGAAATGGGAGTTAAATTTGCCCGTCCAGACACCTCCAGCTAGTCTCTCATTGGTTCTCCCTATTCCTGTTCATCTTCCGCGTAATTTGCAAACTGGGCCAAACAGGAGGTTAAAGGCACTGACTCTCCAAGTCGGGAGAGTGTTAGTAAAGCGTCTGGAATGTTACACCCGAGTACCAGGGGATGAGAACTGAGACATATTTCAACACGTCTCCCGATCACACGGTTGATCATACTCTGGGTTCCACATGCATGTTTTAGCTGAAGGAAGAATCCCTTAAACCTGGAGAGTTGAGACCCGTGGAATGGGTACCATGCAATATGACTTCAAAGGGTCTTCATTTGCTCACCGAACCTCTCCAATCCTATCACTGCTGCGTTTATGCCCCTGTACTCACCCTTGATTCTCTTTCAGAGACATAGCAATCTTTAGGTTTTAAGATACTTACTAGTCAGGTACATTATAAGGTGTTTAACATGGGGTTTTGAGTCCATTTCGTTGAGCAGGGAGTAGCTCTTTTCTATTCCATATTTGGCTTAAGCAACTTTATCTGTGCTCATTTCAATCTCTGGTTTTATGCAGCACCCCAACTCACCTTTCCCCTTAAGCAAGCATAAGTTGGTTTTCTAAATTTGAGACCCTGTTCTGTTTTGTAATCCATTTCCTGTGTAGCCAAGTTTACATTCCGTGTATTAGTGATATCTTATGATGTTTCTTTTTCTGTGTGACTTATTTCAGTTAGAATCATCATACCTGAATCCACTCATTATGCTGCTACGTGCCTGATGACATAGATTTCATTGCTGAGTGTTATTGCATTGTATGTAAGTACCACAACATCTTTATCCATTTTTCACTTTCTGTGATATTGAACTTGTACCGTAAACGAGGTTCTTGTAATAAGAGCCATACCAAATTTTGGGGTGGCTGTGTCTTTTTGATTTTAATTTCCCTAAGCTATAGGATCATAAGTGGAAGTGCCCTAGCCTCTGTTGCTTTGTTTTTTACATGTTTCAGGAAACACCATACACTTCTCCCGAGTGGCTGTTGGCAATTTACATCCCGCCCATCAGCATAACAAGGCTCCCAGTTCTCCAACGCCTGTCCTGCCTTTATGGATTTTACACTTTTTTCAGATGGCCCTTTTGACCGTGGGGAAGTGAGACTTCATTGTAGTGCAGATTTCCTTTGCAAGCTTGCTTGGTTGGCCAAAAAGTGCGTATGCATTTTTTCCTGAATATATTCAGGAAAAAACGCATACGTCCTTTTTGGCCAAGTGCATCATTGTCGAAGTTCTGCCTCTTTTCCTATGCTTTAAATGCAATTCCAGTCTACCTCCTGAAATCGGTTTCCTGCAATTCTGCCCCGCTTTCAAGTCCTCTTCGCAGCCTTACTTCAGTATATTTTTTGACGATAGCTGTCATTTATAACTCTGCAGGTTTGTGAATTACAGTGCCCCTGAGCTCCTTTCTTCAACTCGCTTGCCTGTGAGCTGGCCGCAACACCGCAGGATTGCTTCAGGCCCTAATCATGTTCTGGCACGGCACGCTGAGCCTTTGGTTAATTCCTCTTCCTGGTGGGAAATGAGAGTTAAATTTGCCCGTCCAGACACCTCCAGCTAGTCTCTCATTGGTTCTCCCTATTCCTGTTCATCTTCCGCAGAAATTGCAAACTGGGCCAAACAGGAGGTTAAAGGCACTGACTCTCCAAGTCGGGAGAGTGTTAGTAAAGCGTCTGGAATGTTGCACCCGAGTACCAGGGGACGAGAATGGAGACATATTGGAACACGACTCCCGATCACACGGTTGATCATACTCCGGGTTCCACATGCATGATTTAGCTGAAGGAAGAATCCCTTAAACCTGGAGAGTTGAGACCCGTGGAATGGGTACCATGCAATATGACTTCAAAGCGTCTTCATTTGCTCACCGAACCTCTCCAATCCTATCACTGCTGCGTTTATGCCCCTGTACACACGCTTGATTCTCTTTCGGAGACATAGCGATCCATAGGTTTTAAGATACTTACTAGTCAGGTACATTCTTAAGCGTTTAATATGGGGTGTTGAGTCCATTTCGTTGAGCAAGGAGTAGCTCTTGTCTATTCCATATTTGGCTTAAGGAACTTTATCTGTGCTCATTTCAATCTCTGGTTTTATGCAGCACCCCAACTCACCTTTCACCTTAAGCAAGCATAAGTTGGTTTTCTAAATTTGAGACCCTGTTCTGTTTTGTAATCCAGTTCCTGTGTAGCCAAGTTTACATTCCGTGTATTAGTGATATCTTATGATGTTTCTTTTTCTGTGTGACTTATTTCAGTTAGAATCATCATACCTGAATCCACTCATTATGCTGCTATGGGCCTGATGACATAGATTTCATTGCTGATTGATATTGCATTGTACGTAAGTACCACAACTTCTTTATCCATTTTTCGCTTTCTGTGACATTTAACTTGTACCGTAAACGAGGTTCTTGTAAACAGAGCCGTCCCAAACTTTGGGGTGGCTGTGTCTTTTTGAGTTCAATTTCCCTAAGCTATAGGACCATAAGTGGAAGTGCCCTAGGCTCTGTTGCTTTGTTTTTTAGATGTTTCAGGAAACACCATACACTTCTCCCCAGTGGCTGTTGGGAGTTTACATCCCGCCCATCAGCATAACAAGGCTCCCAGTTCTCCATGGCCTGTCCTGCCTTTCTGGATTTTACACTTTTTTCAGATGGCCCCTTTGACCGCGGGGAAGTGAGACTTCATTGTAGTGCAGATTTCCTTTGCAAGCTTGCTTGGTTGGCCAAAAAGGGCGTATGCTTTTTTTCCTGAATATATTCAGGAAAAAACGCATACGCCCTTTTTGGCCAAGTGCATCATTGTGGACGTTCTGCCTCTTTTCCTATGCTTTAAATGCAATTCCTGTCTACCTCCTGAAATCGGTTTCCTGCAATTCTGCCCCGCTTTCAAGTCCTCTTGGCAGCCTTACTTCAGTATATTTTTGGACGATAGCTGTCATTTATAACTCTGCAGGTTTGTGAATTACAGTGCCCCTGAGCTGCTTTCTTAAACTCGCTTTCTTGTGAGCTGGCCGCAACACCGCAGGATTCCTTCAGGCCCTAATCTTGTTCCGGCACGGCACGCTGAGCCTTTGGTTAATTCCTCTTCCTGGTGGGAAATGGGAGTTAAATTTGCCCGTCCAGACACCTCCAGCTAGTCTCTCATTGGTTCTCCCTATTCCTGTTCATCTTCCGCGTAATTTGCAAACTGGGCCAAACAGGAGGTTAAAGGCACTGACTCTCCAAGTCGGGAGAGTGTTAGTAAAGCGTCTGGAATGTTACACCCGAGTACCAGGGGATGAGAACTGAGACATATTTCAACACGTCTCCCGATCACACTGTTGATCATACTCTGGGTTCCACATGCATGTTTTAGCTGAAGGAAGAATCCCTTAAACCTGGAGAGTTGAGACCCGTGGAATGGGTACCATGCAATATGACTTCAAAGGGTCTTCATTTGCTCACCGAACCTCTCCAATCCTATCACTGCTGCGTTTATGCCCCTGTACTCACCCTTGATTCTCTTTCAGAGACATAGCAATCTTTAGGTTTTAAGATACTTACTAGTCAGGTACATTATAAGGTGTTTAACATGGGGTTTTGAGTCCATTTCGTTGAGCAGGGAGTAGCTCTTTTCTATTCCATATTTGGCTTAAGGAACTTTATCTGTGCTCATTTCAATCTCTGGTTTTATGCAGCACCCCAACTCACCTTTCCCCTTAAGCAAGCATAAGTTGGTTTTCTAAATTTGAGACCCTGTTCTGTTTTGTAATCCATTTCCTGTGTAGCCAAGTTTACATTCCGTGTATTAGTGATATCTTATGATGTTTCTTTTTCTGTGTGACTTATTTCAGTTAGAATCATCATACCTGAATCCACTCATTATGCTGCTACGTGCCTGATGACATAGATTTCATTGCTGAGTGTTATTGCATTGTATGTAAGTACCACAACATCTTTATCCATTTTTCACTTTCTGTGATATTGAACTTGTACCGTAAACGAGGTTCTTGTAATAAGAGCCATACCAAATTTTGGGGTGGCTGTGTCTTTTTGATTTTAATTTCCCTAAGCTATAGGATCATAAGTGGAAGTGCCCTAGCCTCTGTTGCTTTGTTTTTTACATGTTTCAGGAAACACCATACACTTCTCCCGAGTGGCTGTTGGCAATTTACATCCCGCCCATCAGCATAACAAGACTCCCAGTTCTCCAACGCCTGTCCTGCCTTTCTGGATTTTACACTTTTTTCAGATGGCCGTTTTGACCCGGCAGAAGTGAGACTTCATTGTAGTGCAGATTTCCTTTGCAAGCTTGCTTGGTTGGCCAAAAAGGGCGTATGCGTTTTTTCCTGAATATATTCAGGAAAAAACGCTTACGCCCTTTTTGGACAAGTGCATCATTGTCGACGTTCTGCCTCTTTTCCTATGCTTTAAGTGCAATTCCACTCTACCTCCTGAAATCGGTTTCCTGCAATTTTGCCCCACTTTCAAGTCCTCTTGGCAGCCTTACTTCAGTATATTTTTGGACGATAGCTGTCATTTATAACTCTGCAGGTTTTTGAATTACAGTGCCCCTGAGCTCCTTTCTTCAACTCGCTTTCTTGTGAGCTGGCCGCAACACCGCAGGATTGCTTCAGGCCCTAATATGGTTCCGGAACGGCACGCTGAGCCTTTGGTTAATTCCTCTTCCTGGTGGGAAATTAGAGTTAAATTTGCCCGTCCACACACCTCCAGCTAGTCTCTCATTGGTTCTCCCTATTCCTGTTCATCTGCCACAGAAATTGCAAACTGGGCCAAACAGGAGGTTAAAGGCACTGACTCTCCGAGTCGGGAGAGTGTTAGTAAAGCGTCTGGAATGTTGCACCCAAGTACCAGGGGACGAGTCCTGAGACATATTGGAACACATCTCCCGATCACACGGTTGATCATACTCTGGGTTCCACATGCATGATTTAGCTGAAGGAAGAATCCCTTAAACCTGGAGAGTTGAGACCCGTGGAATGGGTACCATGCAATATGATTTCAAAGGGTCTTCATTTGCTCACCGAATGTCTCCAATCCTATCATTGCTGCATTTATGCCCCTGTACACACGCTTGATTCTCTTTCAGAGACATAGCAATTCATAGGTTTTAAGATACTTACTAGTCAGGTACATTCTTAGGTGTTTAATATGGGGTGTTGAGTCCATTTCATTGAGCAAGGAGTAGCTCTTGTCTATTACATATTTGGCTTAAGGAACTTTATCTGTGCTCATTTCAATCTCTGGTTTTATGCAGCACCCCAACTCACCTTTCCCCTTAAGCAAGCATAAGTTGGTTTTCTAAATTTGAGACCCTCTTCTGATTTGTAATCCATTTCCTTTATACCAAGTTTACATTCCGTGTATTAGTGATATCTTATGATGTTTCTTTTTCTGTGTGACTTATTTCACTTAGAATCATCATACCTGAATCCTCTCATTATGCTGCTACGGGCCTGATGACATAGATTTCATTGCTGAGTGATATTGCATTGTACGTAAGTACCACAACTTCTTTATCCATTTTTCACTTTCTGCGATATTGAACTTGTACCATAAACGAGGTTCTTGTAAACAGAGCCATCCGAAACTTTTGGGTGGCTGTGTCTTTTTGATTTTAATTTCCCTAAGCTATAGGACCATAAGTGGAAGTGCCCTAGGCTCTGTTCATCTGTTTTTTAGATGTTTCAGGAAACACCATACACTTCTCCCGAGTGGCTGTTGGCAATTTACATCCCGCCCATCAGCATAACAGGGCTCCCAGTTCTCCATGGCCTGTCCTGCCTTTATGGATTTTACACTTTTTTCAGATGGCCCTTTTGACCGTGGGGAAGTGAGACTTCATTGTAGTGCAGATTTCCTTTGCAAGCTTGCTTGGTTGGCCAAAAAGTGCGTATGCGTTTTTTCCTGAATATATTCAGGAAAAAACGCATACGTCCTTTTTGGCCAAGTGCATCATTGTCGACGTTCTGCCTCTTTTCCTATGCTTTAAATGCAATTCCAGTCTACCTCCTGAAATCGGTTTCCTGCAATTCTGCCCGGCTTTCAAGTCCTCTTGGCAGCCTTACTTCAGTATATTTTTGGACGATAGCTGTCATTTATTACTCTGCAGGTTTGTGAATTACAGTGCCCCTGAACTCCTTTCTTCAAATTGCTTTCTTGTGAGCTGGCAGCAACACCGCAGGATTGCTTCAGGCCCTAATCTGATTCCGACATGGCACGCTGAGCCTTTGGTTAATTCCTCTTCGTGGTGGGAAATGAGAGTTAAATTTGCCCGTCCAGACACCTCCAGCTAGTCTCTCATTGGTTCTCCCTATTCCTGTTAATCTTCCGCGGAATTTGCAACCTGGGCCAAACAGGAGGTTAAAGGCACTGACTCTCCAATTCAGGAGAGTGTTAGTAAAGCGTCTGGAATGTTGCACCCGAGTACCAGGGGACGAGAACTGAGACATATTGGAACACGTCTCCCGATCACACGGTTGATCATACTCTGGGTTCCACATGCATGTTTTAGCTGAAGGAAGAATCCCTTAAACCTGGAGAGTTGAGACCCGTGGAATGGGTACCATGCAATATGACTTCAAAGGGTCTTCATTTGCTCACCGAACCTCTCCAATCCTATCACTGTTGCGTTTATGCCCCTATACTCACGCTTGATTCTCTTTCAGAGACATAGCAATCTTTAGGTTTTAAGATACTTACAAGTCAGGTACATTATAAGGTGTTTAACATGGGGTTTTGAGTTCATTTCGTTGAGGAAGGAGTAGCTCTTGTCTATTACATATTTGGCTTAAGGAACTTTATCTGTGCTCATTTCAATCTCTGGTTTTATGCAGCACCCCAACTCACCTTTCCCCTTAAGCAAGCATAAGTTGGTTTTCTAAATTGGAGACCCTGTTCTGTTTTGTAATCCAGTTCCTGTGTAGCCAAGTTTACATTCCGTGTATTAGTGATATCTTATGATGTTTCTTTTTCTGTGTGACTTATTTCAGTTAGATTCATCATACCTGAACCCACTCATTTTCTGCTACGGGCCTGATGACATAGATTTCATTGCTGAGTGATATTGCATTGTACGTAAGTACCACAACTTCTTTATCCATTTTTCACTTTCTGCGATATTGAACTTGTACCGTAAACGAGGTTCTTGTAAACAGAGGCATCCCAAACTTTGGGGTGGCTGTGTCTTTTTGATTTTAATTTCCCTAAGCTATAGGACCATAAGTGGAAGTGCCCTAGGCTCTGTTGCTTTGTTTTTTAGATGTTTCAGGAAACACCATACACTTCTCCCCAGTGGCTGTTGGGAGTTTACATCCCGCCCATCAGCATAACAAGGCTCCCAGTTCTCCATGGCCTGTCCTGCCTTTCTGGATTTTACACTTTTTTCAGATGGCCCCTTTGACCGCGGGGAAGTGAGACTTCATTGTAGTGCAGATTTCCTTTGCAAGCTTGCTTGGTTGGCCAAAAAGGGCGTATGCTTTTTTTCCTGAATATATTCAGGAAAAAACGCATACGCCCTTTTTGGCCAAGTGCATCATTGTGGACGTTCTGCCTCTTTTCCTTTGCTTTAAATGCAATTCCTGTCTACCTCCTGAAATCGGTTTCCTGCAATTCTGCCCCGCTTTCAAGTCCTCTTGGCAGCCTTACTTCAGTATATTTTTGGACGATAGCTGTCATTTATAACTCTGCAGGTTTGTGAATTACAGTGCCCCTGAGCTGCTTTCTTAAACTCGCTTTCTTGTGAGCTGGCCGCAACACCGCAGGATTCCTTCAGGCCCTAATCTGGTTCCGGCACGGCACGCTGAGCCTTTGGTTAATTCCTCTTCCTGGTGGGAAATGGGAGTTAAATTTGCCCGTCCAGACACCTCCAGCTAGTCTCTCATTGGTTCTCCCTATTCCTGTTCATCTTCCGCAGAAATTGCAAACTGCGCAAAACAGGAGTTTAAAGGCACTGACTCTCCAAGTCGGGAGAGTGTTAGTAAAGCGTCTGGAATGTTACACCCAAGTACCAGGGGATGAGAACTGAGACATTGGAACACGTCTCCCGATCACACGGTTGATCATACTGTGGGTTCCACATGCATGTTTTAGCTGAAGGAAGAATCCCTTAAACCTGGAGAGTTGAGACCCGTGGAATGGGTACCATGCAATATGACTTCAAAGGGTCTTCATTTGCTCACCGAACCTCTCCAATCCTATCACTGCTGCGTTTCTGCCCCTGTACACACGCTTGATTCTCTTTCGGAG
Source organism: Orcinus orca (assembly GCF_937001465.1). Classification (NCBI taxonomy): domain Eukaryota; kingdom Metazoa; phylum Chordata; class Mammalia; order Artiodactyla; family Delphinidae; genus Orcinus; species Orcinus orca. The sequence goes on along the minus strand of NW_026043737.1, from coordinate 658,169 downwards.
ACATAGCAATCCATAGGATTTAAGATACTTACTAGTCAGGTACATTCTCAGGCGTTTAATATGGGGTGTTGAGTCCATTTCGTTGAGCAAGGAGTAGCTCTTGTCTATTCCATATTTGGCTTAAGGAACTTTATCTGTGCTCATTTCAATCTCTGGTTTTATGCAGCACCCCAACTCACCTTTCCCCTTAAGCAAGCATAAGTTGGTTTTCTAAATTTGAGACCCTGTTCTGTTTTGTAATCCAGTTCCTGTGTAGCCAAGTTTACATTCCGTGTATTAGTGATATCTTATGATGTTTCTTTTTCTGTGTGACTTCTTTCAGTTAGAATCATCATACCTGAATCCACTCATTATGCTGCTACGGGCCTGATGACATAGATTTCATTGCTGAGTGATATTGTATTGTACGTAAGTACCACAACTTCTTTATCCATTTTTCACTTTCTGCGATATTGAACTTGTACCATAAACGAGGTTCTTGTAAACAGAGCCATCCGAAACTTTTGGGTGGCTGTGTCTTTTTGATTTGAATTTCCCTAAGCTATAGGACCATAAGTGGAAGTGCCCTAGGCTCTGTTCATCTGTTTTTTAGATGTTTCAGGAAACACCATACACTTCTCCCGAGTGGCTGTTGGCAATTTACATCCCGCCCATCAGCATAACAGGGCTCCCAGTTCTCCATGGCCTGTCCTGCCTTTATGGATTTTACACTTTTTTCAGATGGCCCTTTTGACCGTGGGGAAGTGAGACTTCATTGTAGTGCAGATTTCCTTTGCAAGCTTGCTTGGTTGGCCAAAAAGTGCGTATGCGTTTTTTCCTGAATATATTCAGGAAAAAACGCATACGTCCTTTTTGGCCAAGTGCATCATTGTCGACGTTCTGCCTCTTTTCCTATGCTTTAAATGCAATTCCAGTCTACCTCCTGAAATCGGTTTCCTGCAATTCTGCCCCGCTTTCAAGTCCTCTTGGCAGCCTTACTTCAGTATATTTTTTGACGATAGCTGTCATTTATAACTCTGCAGGTTTGTGAATTACAGTGCCCCTGAGCTCCTTTCTTCAACTCGCTTGCCTGTGAGCTGGCCGCAACACCGCAGGATTGCTTCAGGCCCTAATCATGTTCTGGCACGGCACGCTGAGCCTTTGGTTAATTCCTCTTCCTGGTGGGAAATGAGAGTTAAATTTGCCCGTCCAGACACCTCCAGCTAGTCTCTCATTGGTTCTCCCTATTCCTGTTCATCTTCCGCAGAAATTGCAAACTGGGCCAAACAGGAGGTTAAAGGCACTGACTCTCCAAGTCGGGAGAGTGTTAGTAAAGCGTCTGGAATGTTGCACCCGAGTACCAGGGGACGAGAATGGAGACATATTGGAACACGACTCCCGATCACACGGTTGATCATACTCCGGGTTCCACATGCATGATTTAGCTGAAGGAAGAATCCCTTAAACCTGGAGAGTTGAGACCCGTGGAATGGGTACCATGCAATATGACTTCAAAGCGTCTTCATTTGCTCACCGAACCTCTCCAATCCTATCACTGCTGCGTTTATGCCCCTGTACACACGCTTGATTCTCTTTCGGAGACATAGCGATCCATAGGTTTTAAGATACTTACTAGTCAGGTACATTCTTAAGCGTTTAATATGGGGTGTTGAGTCCATTTCGTTGAGCAAGGAGTAGCTCTTGTCTATTCCATATTTGGCTTAAGGAACTTTATCTGTGCTCATTTCAATCTCTGGTTTTATGCAGCACCCCAACTCACCTTTCACCTTAAGCAAGCATAAGTTGGTTTTCTAAATTTGAGACCCTGTTCTGTTTTGTAATCCAGTTCCTGTGTAGCCAAGTTTACATTCCGTGTATTAGTGATATCTTATGATGTTTCTTTTTCTGTGTGACTTATTTCAGTTAGAATCATCATACCTGAATCCACTCATTATGCTGCTATGGGCCTGATGACATAGATTTCATTGCTGATTGATATTGCATTGTACGTAAGTACCACAACTTCTTTATCCATTTTTCGCTTTCTGTGAAATTGAACTTGTACCGTAAACGAGGTTCTTGTAAACAGAGCCGTCCCAAACTTTGGGGTGGCTGTGTCTTTTTGAGTTCAATTTCCCTAAGCTATAGGACCATAAGTGGAAGTGCCCTAGGCTCTGTTGCTTTGTTTTTTAGATGTTTCAGGAAACACCATACACTTCTCCCCAGTGGCTGTTGGGAGTTTACATCCCGCCCATCAGCATAACAAGGCTCCCAGTTCTCCATGGCCTGTCCTGCCTTTCTGGATTTTACACTTTTTTCAGATGGCCCCTTTGACCGCGGGGAAGTGAGACTTCATTGTAGTGCAGATTTCCTTTGCAAGCTTGCTTGGTTGGCCAAAAAGGGCGTATGCTTTTTTTCCTGAATATATTCAGGAAAAAACGCATACGCCCTTTTTGGCCAAGTGCATCATTGTGGACGTTCTGCCTCTTTTCCTATGCTTTAAATGCAATTCCTGTCTACCTCCTGAAATCGGTTTCCTGCAATTCTGCCCCGCTTTCAAGTCCTCTTGGCAGCCTTACTTCAGTATATTTTTTGACGATAGCTGTCATTTATAACTCTGCAGGTTTGTGAATTACAGTGCCCATGAGCTGCTTTCTTAAACTCGCTTTCTTGTGAGCTGGCCGCAACACCGCAGGATTCCTTCAGGCCCTAATCTGGTTCCGGCACGGCACGCTGAGCCTTTGGTTAATTCCTCTTCCTGGTGGGAAATGGGAGTTAAATTTGCCCGTCCAGACACCTCCAGCTAGTCTCTCATTGGTTCTCCCTATTCCTGTTCATCTTCCGCGTAATTTGCAAACTGGGCCAAACAGGAGGTTAAAGGCACTGACTCTCCAAGTCGGGAGAGTGTTAGTAAAGCGTCTGGAATGTTACACCCGAGTACCAGGGGATGAGAACTGAGACATATTTCAACACGTCTCCCGATCACACGGTTGATCATACTCTGGGTTCCACATGCATGTTTTAGCTGAAGGAAGAATCCCTTAAACCTGGAGAGTTGAGACCCGTGGAATGGGTACCATGCAATATGACTTCAAAGGGTCTTCATTTGCTCACCGAACCTCTCCAATCCTATCACTGCTGCGTTTATGCCCCTGTACTCACCCTTGATTCTCTTTCAGAGACATAGCAATCTTTAGGTTTTAAGATACTTACTAGTCAGGTACATTATAAGGTGTTTAACATGGGGTTTTGAGTCCATTTCGTTGAGCAGGGAGTAGCTCTTTTCTATTCCATATTTGGCTTAAGGAACTTTATCTGTGCTCATTTCAATCTCTGGTTTTATGCAGCACCCCAACTCACCTTTCCCCTTAAGCAAGCATAAGTTGGTTTTCTAAATTTGAGACCCTGTTCTGTTTTGTAATCCATTTCCTGTGTAGCCAAGTTTACATTCCGTGTATTAGTGATATCTTATGATGTTTCTTTTTCTGTGTGACTTATTTCAGTTAGAATCATCATACCTGAATCCACTCATTATGCTGCTACGTGCCTGATGACATAGATTTCATTGCTGAGTGTTATTGCATTGTATGTAAGTACCACAACATCTTTATCCATTTTTCACTTTCTGTGATATTGAACTTGTACCGTAAACGAGGTTCTTGTAATAAGAGCCATACCAAATTTTGGGGTGGCTGTGTCTTTTTGATTTTAATTTCCCTAAGCTATAGGATCATAAGTGGAAGTGCCCTAGCCTCTGTTGCTTTGTTTTTTACATGTTTCAGGAAACACCATACACTTCTCCCGAGTGGCTGTTGGCAATTTACATCCCGCCCATCAGCATAACAAGGCTCCCAGTTCTCCAACGCCTGTCCTGCCTTTATGGATTTTACACTTTTTTCAGATGGCCCTTTTGACCGTGGGGAAGTGAGACTTCATTGTAGTGCAGATTTCCTTTGCAAGCTTGCTTGGTTGGCCAAAAAGTGCGTATGCATTTTTTCCTGAATATATTCAGGAAAAAACGCATACGTCCTTTTTGGCCAAGTGCATCATTGTCGACGTTCTGCCTCTTTTCCTATGCTTTAAATGCAATTCCAGTCTACCTCCTGAAATCGGTTTCCTGCAATTCTGCCCCGCTTTCAAGTCCTCTTGGCAGCCTTACTTCAGTATATTTTTTGACGATAGCTGTCATTTATAACTCTGCAGGTTTGTGAATTACAGTGCCCCTGAGCTCCTTTCTTCAACTCGCTTGCCTGTGAGCTGGCCGCAACACCGCAGGATTGCTTCAGGCCCTAATCATGTTCTGGCACGGCACGCTGAGCCTTTGGTTAATTCCTCTTCCTGGTGGGAAATGAGAGTTAAATTTGCCCGTCCAGACACCTCCAGCTAGTCTCTCATTGGTTCTCCCTATTCCTGTTCATCTTCCGCAGAAATTGCAAACTGGGCCAAACAGGAGGTTAAAGGCACTGACTCTCCAAGTCGGGAGAGTGTTAGTAAAGCGTCTGGAATGTTGCACCCGAGTACCAGGGGACGAGAATGGAGACATATTGGAACACGACTCCCGATCACACGGTTGATCATACTCCGGGTTCCACATGCATGATTTAGCTGAAGGAAGAATCCCTTAAACCTGGAGAGTTGAGACCCGTGGAATGGGTACCATGCAATATGACTTCAAAGCGTCTTCATTTGCTCACCGAACCTCTCCAATCCTATCACTGCTGCGTTTATGCCCCTGTACACACGCTTGATTCTCTTTCGGAGACATAGCGATCCATAGGTTTTAAGATACTTACTAGTCAGGTACATTCTTAAGCGTTTAATATGGGGTGTTGAGTCCATTTCGTTGAGCAAGGAGTAGCTCTTGTCTATTCCATATTTGGCTTAAGGAACTTTATCTGTGCTCATTTCAATCTCTGGTTTTATGCAGCACCCCAACTCACCTTTCACCTTAAGCAAGCATAAGTTGGTTTTCTAAATTTGAGACCCTGTTCTGTTTTGTAATCCAGTTCCTGTGTAGCCAAGTTTACATTCCGTGTATTAGTGATATCTTATGATGTTTCTTTTTCTGTGTGACTTATTTCAGTTAGAATCATCATACCTGAATCCACTCATTATGCTGCTATGGGCCTGATGACATAGATTTCATTGCTGATTGATATTGCATTGTACGTAAGTACCACAACTTCTTTATCCATTTTTCGCTTTCTGTGACATTTAACTTGTACCGTAAACGAGGTTCTTGTAAACAGAGCCGTCCCAAACTTTGGGGTGGCTGTGTCTTTTTGAGTTCAATTTCCCTAAGCTATAGGACCATAAGTGGAAGTGCCCTAGGCTCTGTTGCTTTGTTTTTTAGATGTTTCAGGAAACACCATACACTTCTCCCCAGTGGCTGTTGGGAGTTTACATCCCGCCCATCAGCATAACAAGGCTCCCAGTTCTCCATGGCCTGTCCTGCCTTTCTGGATTTTACACTTTTTTCAGATGGCCCCTTTGACCGCGGGGAAGTGAGACTTCATTGTAGTGCAGATTTCCTTTGCAAGCTTGCTTGGTTGGCCAAAAAGGGCGTATGCTTTTTTTCCTGAATATATTCAGGAAAAAACGCATACGCCCTTTTTGGCCAAGTGCATCATTGTGGACGTTCTGCCTCTTTTCCTATGCTTTAAATGCAATTCCTGTCTACCTCCTGAAATCGGTTTCCTGCAATTCTGCCCCGCTTTCAAGTCCTCTTGGCAGCCTTACTTCAGTATATTTTTGGACGATAGCTGTCATTTATAACTCTGCAGGTTTGTGAATTACAGTGCCCCTGAGCTCCTTTCTTCAACTCGCTTTCTTGTGAGCTGGCCGCAACACCGCAGGATTCCTTCAGGCCCTAATCTTGTTCCGGCATGGCACGCTGAGCCTTTGGTTAATTCCTCTTCCTGGTGGGAAATGGGAGTTAAATTTGCCCGTCCAGACACCTCCAGCTAGTCTCTCATTGGTTCTCCCTATTCCTGTTCATCTTCCGCGTAATTTGCAAACTGGGCCAAACAGGAGGTTAAAGGCACTGACTCTCCAAGTCGGGAGAGTGTTAGTAAAGCGTCTGGAATGTTACACCCGAGTACCAGGGGATGAGAACTGAGACATATTTCAACACGTCTCCCGATCACACTGTTGATCATACTCTGGGTTCCACATGCATGTTTTAGCTGAAGGAAGAATCCCTTAAACCTGGAGAGTTGAGACCCGTGGAATGGGTACCATGCAATATGACTTCAAAGGGTCTTCATTTGCTCACCGAACCTCTCCAATCCTATCACTGCTGCGTTTATGCCCCTGTACTCACCCTTGATTCTCTTTCAGAGACATAGCAATCTTTAGGTTTTAAGATACTTACTAGTCAGGTACATTATAAGGTGTTTAACATGGGGTTTTGAGTCCATTTCGTTGAGCAGGGAGTAGCTCTTTTCTATTCCATATTTGGCTTAAGGAACTTTATCTGTGCTCATTTCAATCTCTGGTTTTATGCAGCACCCCAACTCACCTTTCCCCTTAAGCAAGCATAAGTTGATTTTCTAAATTTGAGACTCTGTTCTGTTTTGTAATCCATTTCCTGTGTAGCCAAGTTTACATTCCGTGTATTAGTGATATCTTATGATGTTTCTTTTTCTGTGTGACTTATTTCAGTTAGAATCATCATACCTGAATCCACTCATTATGCTGCTACGTGCCTGATGACATAGATTTCATTGCTGAGTGTTATTGCATTGTATGTAAGTACCACAACATCTTTATCCATTTTTCACTTTCTGTGATATTGAACTTGTACCGTAAACGAGGTTCTTGTAATAAGAGCCATACCAAATTTTGGGGTGGCTGTGTCTTTTTGATTTTAATTTCCCTAAGCTATAGGATCATAAGTGGAAGTGCCCTAGCCTCTGTTGCTTTGTTTTTTACATGTTTCAGGAAACACCATACACTTCTCCCGAGTGGCTGTTGGCAATTTACATCCCGCCCATCAGCATAACAAGGCTCCCAGTTCTCCAACGCCTGTCCTGCCTTTCTGGATTTTACACTTTTTTCAGATGGCCGTTTTGACCCGGCAGAAGTGAGACTTCATTGTAGTGCAGATTTCCTTTGCAAGCTTGCTTGGTTGGCCAAAAAGGGCGTATGCGTTTTTTCCTGAATATATTCAGGAAAAAACGCATACGCCCTTTTGGACAAGTGCATCATTGTCGACGTTCTGCCTCTTTTCCTATGCTTTAAGTGCAATTCCAGTCTACCTCCTGAAATCGGTTTCCTGCAATTTTGCCCCACTTTCAAGTCCTCTTGGCAGCCTTACTTCAGTATATTTTTGGACGATAGCTGTCATTTATAACTCTGCAGGTTTTTGAATTACAGTGCCCCTGAGCTCCTTTCTTCAACTCGCTTTCTTGTGAGCTGGCCGCAACACCGCAGGATTGCTTCAGGCCCTAATATGGTTCCGGCACGGCACGCTGAGCCTTTGGTTAATTCCTCTTCCTGGTGGGAAATTAGAGTTAAATTTGCCCGTCCAGACACCTCCAGCTAGTCTCTCATTGGTTCTCCCTATTCCTGTTCATCTGCCACAGAAATTGCAAACTGGGCCAAACAGGAGGTTAAAGGCACTGACTCTCCGAGTCGGGAGAGTGTTAGTAAAGCGTCTGGAATGTTGCACCCAAGTACCAGGGGACGAGTCCTGAGACATATTGGAACACATCTCCCGATCACACGGTTGATCATACTCTGGGTTCCACATGCATGATTTAGCTGAAGGAAGAATCCCTTAAACCTGGAGAGTTGAGACCCGTGGAATGGGTACCATGCAATATGATTTCAAAGGGTCTTCATTTGCTCACCGAATGTCTCCAATCCTATCATTGCTGCATTTATGCCCCTGTACACACGCTTGATTCTCTTTCAGAGACATAGCAATTCATAGGTTTTAAGATATTTACTAGTCAGGTACATTCTTAGGTGTTTAATATGGGGTGTTGAGTCCATTTCATTGAGCAAGGAGTAGCTCTTGTCTATTACATATTTGGCTTAAGGAACTTTATCTGTGCTCATTTCAATCTCTGGTTTTATGCAGCACCCCAACTCACCTTTCCCCATAAGCAAGCATAAGTTGGTTTTCTAAATTTGAGACCCTCTTCTGATTTGTAATCCATTTCCTTTATACCAAGTTTACATTCCGTGTATTAGTGATATCTTATGATGTTTCTTTTTCTGTGTGACTTATTTCAGTTAGAATCATCATACCTGAATCCTCTCATTATGCTGCTACGGGCCTGATGACATAGATTTCATTGCTGAGTGATATTGCATTGTACGTAAGTACCACAACTTCTTTATCCATTTTTCGCTTTCTGCGATATTGAACTTGTACCGTAAACAAGGTTCTTGTAAACAGAGCCTTCCCAAACTTTGGGGTGGCTGTGTCTTTTTGATTTTAATTTCCCTAAGATATAGGACCATAAGTGGAAGTGCCCTAGGCTCTGTTGCTTTGTTTTTTAGATGTTTCAGGAAACACCATACACTTCTCCCCAGTGGCTGTTGGCAATTTACATCCCGCCCATCAGCATAACAAGGCTCCCAGTTCTCCATGGCCTGTCCTGCCTTTCTGGATTTTACACTTTTTTCAGTGTTCCTTTTGACCTGGGGGAAGTGAGACTTCATTGTAGTGCAGATTTCCTTTGCAAGCTTGCTTGGTTGGCGAAAAAGTGCGTATGCTTTTTTTCCTGAATATATTCAGGAAAAAACGCATACGCCCTTTTTGGCCAAGTGCATCATTGTCGACGTTCTGCCTCTTTTCCTATGCTTTAAATGCAATTCCAGTCTACCTCCTGAAATCGGTTTCCTACAATTCTGCCCCACTTTCAAGTCCTCTTGGCAGCCTTACTTCAGTATATTTTTGGACGATAGCTGTCATTTATAACTCTGCAGGTTTGTGAATTACAGTGCCCCTGAGCTCCTTTCTTCAACTCGCTTTCTTGTGAGCTGGCCGCAACACCGCAGGATTGCTTCAGGCCCTAATCTGGTTCTGGCATGGCACGCTGAGCCTTTGGTTAATTCCTCTTCCTGGTGGGAAATGAGAGTTAAATTTGCCCGTCCAGAAACCTCCAGCTAGTCTCTCATTGGTTCTCCCTATTCCTGTTCATCTTCCACAGAAATTGCAAACTGGGCCAAACAGGAGGTTAAAGGCACTGACTCTCCAAGTCGGGAGAGTGTTAGTAAAGCGTCTGGAATGTTGCACCCGAGTACAAGGGGATGAGAACTGAGACATTGGAACACGTCTCCCGATCACATGGTTGATCATACTCTGGGTTCCACATGCATGTTTTAGCTGAAGGAAGAATCCCTTAAACCTGGAGAGTTGAGACCCGTGGAATGGGTACCATGCAATATGACTTCAAAGGGTCTTCATTTTCTCACCGAACCTCTCCAATCCTATCACTGCTGCGTTTATGCCCCTGTACACACGCTTGATTCTCTTTCGGAGACATAGCGATCAATAGGTTTTAAGATACTTACTAGTCAGGTACATTCTTAGGCGTTTAATATGGGGTGTTGAGTCCATTTCGTTGAGCAAGGAGTAGCTCTTGTCTATTACATATTTGGCTTAAGGAACTTTATCTGTGCTCATTTCAATCTCTGGTTTTATGCAGCACCCCAACTCACCTTTCCCCTTAAGCAAGCATAAGTTGGTTTTCTAAATTTGAGACACTGTTCTGTTTTGTAATCCATTTCCTGTGTAGCCAAGTTTACATTCCGTGTATTAGTGATATCTTACGATGTTTCTTTTTCTGTGTGACTTATTTCAGTTAGAATCATCATACCTGAATCCACTCATTATGCTGCTACGTGCCTGATGACATAGATTTCATTGCTGAGTGTTATTGCATTGTATGTAAGTACCACAACATCTTTATCCATTTTTCACTTTCTGTGATATTGAACTTGTACCGTAAACGAGGTTCTTGTAATAAGAGCCATACCAAATTTTGGGGTGGCTGTGTCTTTTTGATTTTAATTTCCCTAAGCTATAGGATCATAAGTGGAAGTGCCCTAGCCTCTGTTGCTTTGTTTTTTACATGTTTCAGGAAACACCATACACTTCTCCCGAGTGGCTGTTGGCAATTTACATCCCGCCCATCAGCATAACAAGGCTCCCAGTTCTCCAACGCCTGTCCTGCCTTTCTGGATTTTACACTTTTTTCAGATGGCCGTTTTGACCCGGCAGAAGTGAGACTTCATTGTAGTGCAGATTTCCTTTGCAAGCTTGCTTGGTTGGCCAAAAAGGGCGTATGCGTTTTTTCCTGAATATATTCAGGAAAAAACGCATACGCCCTTTTTGGACAAGTGCATCATTGTCGACGTCCTGCCTCTTTTCCTATGCTTTAAGTGCAATTCCAGTCTACCTCCTGAAATCGGTTTCCTGCAATTTTGCCCCACTTTCAAGTCCTCTTGGCAGCCTTACTTCAGTATATTTTTGGACGATAGCTGTCATTTATAACTCTGCAGGTTTTTGAATTACAGTGCCCCTGAGCTCCTTTCTTCAACTCGCTTTCTTGTGAGCTGGCCGCAACACCGCAGGATTGCTTCAGGCCCTAATCTGGTTCTGGCATGGCATGCTGAGCCTTTGGTTAATTCCTCTTCCTGGTGGGAAATGAGAGTTAAATTTGCCCGTCCAGACACCTCCAGCAGGTCTCTCATTGGTTCTCCCTATTCCTGTTCATCTGCCGCAGAAATTGCAAACTGGGCCAAACAGGAGGTTAAAGGCACTGACTCTCCCAGTCGGGAGATTGTTAGTAAAGCGTCTGGAATGTTGCACCCGAGTACCAGGGGACGAGTCCTGAGACATATTTGAACACGTCTCCCGATCACACGGTTGATCATACTCTGGGTTCCACATGCATGATTTAGCTGAAGGAAGAATCCCTTAAACCTGGAGAGTTGAGACCCGTGGAATGGGTACCATGCAATATGATTTCAAAGGGTCTTCATTTGCTCACCAAATGTCTCCAATCCTATCATTGCTGCATTTATGCCCCTGTACACACGCTTGTTTCTCTTTCGGAGACATAGCAATTCATAGGTTTTAAGATACTTACTAGTCAGGTACATACTTAGGCGTTTAATATGGGGTGTTGAGTCCATTTCATTGAGCAAGGAGTAGCTCTTCTCTATTACATATTTGGCTTAAGGAACTTTATCTGTGCTCATTTCAATCTCTGGATTTATGCAGCACCCCAACTCACCTTTCCCCTTAAGCAAGCATAAGTTGGTTTTCTAAATTTGAGACCCTCTTCTGATTTGTAATCCAGTTCCTGTATAGCCAAGTTTACATTACGTGTATTAGTGATATCTTATGATGTTTCTTTTTCTGTGTGACTTATTTCAGTTAGAATCATCATACCTGAATCCACTCATTATGCTGCTACGGGCCTGATGACGTAGATTTCATTGCTGAGTGATATTGCATTGTACGTAAGTACCACACCTTCTTTATCCATTTTTCACATTCTGCGATATTGAACTTGTCCCGTAAACGAGTTTCTTGTAAACAGAGCCGTCCCAAACGTTGGGGTGGCTGTGTCTTTTTGATTTTAATTTCCCTAAGCTATAGGGCCATAAGTGGAAGTGCCCTAGGCTCTGTTGCTTTGTTTCTTAGATGTTTCAGGAAACACCATAAACTTCTCCCCAGTGGCTGTTGGCAATTTACATCCTGCCCATCAGCATAACAAGGCTCCCAGTTCTCCATGGCCTGTCCTGCTTTTCTGGATTTTACACTTTTTTCAGATGTCCCTTTTGACTGGGGGGAAGTGAGACTTCATTGTAGTGCAGATTTCCTTTGCAAGCTTGCTTGGTTGGCCAAAAACGGCGTATGCGTTTTTTCCTGAATATATTAAGGAAAAAACGCATACGCCCTTTTGGCCAAGTGCATCATTGTCGATGTTCTGCCTCTTTTCCTATGCTTTAAATGCAATTCCAGTCTACCTCCTGAAATCGGTTTCCTGCAATTCTGCCCCGCTTTCAAGTCCTCTTGGCAGCCTTACTTCAATATATTTTTGGACGATAGCTGTCATTTATAACTCTGCAGGTTTGTGAATTACAGTGCCCCTGAGCTCCTTTCTTCAACTCGCTTTCTTGTGAGCTGGCTGCAACACCACAGGATTGCTTCAGGCCCTAATCTGGTTCCGGCACGGCACGCTGAGCCTTTGCTTAATTCCTCTTCCTGTTGGGAAATGAGAGTTAAATTTGCCCGTCCAGAAACCTCCAGCTAGTCTCTCGTTGGTTCTCCCTATTCCTGTTCATCTTCCGCAGAAATTGCAAACTGCGCCAAACAGGAGTTTAAAAGCACTGACTCTCCAAGTCGGGAGAGTGTTAGTAAAGCGTCTGGAATGTTGCACCCAAGTACCAGGGGATGAGAACTGAGACATTGGAACACGTCTCCCGATCACACGGTTGATCATACTGTGGGTTCCACATGCATGTTTTAGCTGAAGGAAGAATCCCTTAAACCTGGAGAGTTGAGACCCGTGGAATGGGTACCATGCAATATGACTTCAAAGGGTCTTCATTTTCTCACCGAACCTCTCCAATCCTATCACTGCTGCGTTTCTGCCCCTGTACACACGCTTGATTCTCTTTCGGAGACATAGCAATCCATAGGATTTAAGATACTTACTAGTCAGGTACATTCTCAGGCGTTTAATATGGGGTGTTGAGTCCATTTCGTTGAGCAAGGAGTAGCTCTTGTCTATTCCATATTTGGCTTAAAGAACTTTATCTGTGCTCATTTCAATCTCTGGTTTTATGCAGCACCCCAACTCACCTTTCCCCTTAAGCAAGCATAAGTTGGTTTTCTAAATTTGAGACCCTGTTCTGTTTTGTAATCCAGTTCCTGTGTAGCCAAGTTTACATTCCGTGTATTAGTGATATCTTATGATGTTTCTTTTTCTGTGTGACTTCTCTTCAGTTAGAATCATCATACCTGAATCCACTCATTATGCTGCTACGGGCCTGATGACATAGATTTCATTGCTGAGTGATATTGTATTGTACGTAAGTACCACAACTTCTTTATCCATTTTTCACTTTCTGCGATATTGAACTTGTACCATAAACGAGGTTCTTGTAAACAGAGCCATCCGAAACTTTTGGGTGGCTGTGTCTTTTTGATTTGAATTTCCCTAAGCTATAGGAACATAAGTGGAAGTGCCCTAGGCTCTGTTCATCTGTTTTTTAGATGTTTCAGGAAACACCATACACTTCTCCCCAGTGGCTGTTGGCAATTTACATCCCGCCCATCAGCATAACAGGGCTCCCAGTTCTCCATGGCCTGTCCTGCCTTTCTGGATTTTACACTTCTTTCAGTGGCCCTTTTGACCAGGGAGAAGTGAGACTTCATTGTAGTGCAGATTTCATTTGCAAGCTTGCTTGGTTGGCCAAAAAGGACCTATGCCTTTTTTCCTGAATATATTCAGGAAAAAACAAATACGCCCTTTTTGGCCAAGTGCATCATTGTCGACTTTCTGCCTCTTTTCCTATGCTTTAAATGCAATTCCAGTCTACCTCCTGAAATCGGTTTCCTGCAATTCTGCCCCGCTTTCAAGTCCTCTTGGCAGCCTTACTTCAGTATATTTTTGGACGATAGCTGTCATTTATAACTCTGCAGGTTTGTGAATTACAGTGCCCCTGAGCTCCTTTCTTCAACTCACTTTCTTGTGAGCTGGCCGCAACACCGCAGGATTGCTTCAGGCCCTAATCTGCTTCCGGCACGGCATGCTGAGCCTTTGGTTAATTCCTCTTCCTGGTGGGAAATGAGAGTTAAATTTGCCCGTCCAGACACCTCCAGCTAGTCTCTCATTGGTTCTCACTATTCCTGTTCATCTTCCGCAGAAATTGCAAACTGGGCCAAACAGGAGGTTAAAGGCACTGACTCTCCAAGTCGGGAGAGTGTCAGTTGAGCGTCTGGAATGTTGCACCCGAGTACCAGGGGAATAGAACTGAGACATATTGGAACACGTCTCCTGATCACACGGTTGATCATACTCTGGGTTCCACATGCATGATTTTGCTGAAGGAAGAATCCCTTAAACCTGGAGAGTTGAGACCCGTGGAATGGGTACCATGCAATATGACTTCAAATGGTCTTTGTTTGCTCACCGAACCTCTCCAATCCTATCACTGCTGCGTTTATGCCGCTGTACACATGCTTGATTCTCTTTCGGAGACATAGCAATCCATAGGTTTTAAGATAATTAGTAGTCAGGTACATTCTTAGGCGTTTAATATGGGGTGTTGAGTAAATTTCGTTGAGCAAGGAGTAGCTCTTGTCTATTACATATTTGGCTTAAGGAACTTTATCTGTGCTCATTTCAATCTCTGGTTTTATGCAGCACCCCAACTCACCTTTCCCCTTAAGCAAGCATAAGATGGTTTTCTAAATTTGAGACCCTGTTCTGTTTTGTAATTCAGTTCCTGTGTAGCCAAGTTTACATTCCGTATATTAGTGATATCTTATGATGTTTGTTTTTCTGTGTGACTTATTTCAGTTAGAATCATCATACCTGAATCCACTCATTATGCTGCTACGGGCCTGATGACATAGGTTTCATTGCTGAGTGATGTTGCATTGTACGTAAGTACCACAACTTCTTTATCCATATTTCACTTTCTGTGATATTGAACTTGTCCCGTAAATGAGTTTCTTGTAAACAGAGCCGTCCCAAACGTTGGGGTGGCTGTGTCTTTTTGATTTTAATTTCCCTAAGCTATAGGGCCATAAGTGGAATTGCCCTAGGCTCTGTTCCTCTGTTTTTTAGATGTTTCAGGAAACACCATACACTTCTCCCAAGTGTCTGTTGGCAATATACATCCCGCCCATCAGCATAACAAGGCTCCCAGTTCTCCATGGCCTGTCCTGCCTTTCTGGATTTTACACTTTTTTCAGATGGCCCTTTTGACCGGGGGGAAGTGAGACTTCATTGTAGTGCAGATTTCCTTTGCAAGTGTGCTTGGTTGGCCAAAAAGTGCGTATGCGTTTTTTCCTGAATATATTCAGGAAAAAACGCATACGCCCTTTTTGGCCAAGTGCATCATTGTCGACCTTCTGCCTCTTTTCCTATGCTTTAAATGCAATTCCAGTCTACCTCCTGAAATCGGTTTCCTGCAATTCTGCCCTGCTTTCAAGTCCTCTTGGCAGCCTTACTTCAGTATATTTTTGGACGATAGCTGTCATTTATAACTCTGCAGGTTTGTGAATTACAGTGCCCCTGAGCTCCTTTCTTCAACTCGCTTTCTTGTGAGCTGGCCGCAACACCGCAGGATTGCTTCAGGCCCTAATCTGGTTCCGGCACGGCACGCTGAGCCTTTGGTTAATTCCTCTTCCTGGTGGGAAATGAGAGTTAAATTTGCCCGTCCAGACACCTCCAGCTAGTCTCTCATTGGTTCTCCCTATTCCTGTTCATCTTCCGCAGAAATTGCAAACTGTGCCAAACAGGAGGTTAAAGGCACTGACTCTCCAAGTCGGGAGAGTGTTAGTAAAGCGTCTGGAATGTTGCACCCGAGTACCAGGGGACGAGAACTGAGACATATTGGAACACGTCTCCCGATCACACGGTTGATCATACTCTGGGTTCCACATGCATGATTTCGCCTAAGGAAGAATCCCTTAAGTTGGAGAGTTGAGACCCGTGGAATGGGTACCATGCAATATGACTTCAAAGGGTCTTCATTTGCTCACCGAACCTCTCCAATCCTATCACTGCTGCGTTTATGCCCCTGTACACACGCTTGATTCTCTTTCGGAGACATAGCGATCCATAGGTTTTAAGATACTTACTAGTCAGGTACATTGTTAGGTGTTTAATATGGGGTGTTGAGTCCATTTCGTTGAGCAAGGAGTAGCTCTTGTCTATTACATATTTGGCTTAAGGAACTTTATCTGTGCTCATTTCAATCTCTGGTTTTATGCAGCACCCCAACTCACCTTTCCCCTTAAGCAATCATAAGATGGTTTTCTAAATTTGAGACCCTGTTCTCTTTTGTAATCCAGTTCCTGTGTAGCCAAGTTTACATTCCGTGTATTAGTGATATCTTATGATGTTTCTTTTTCTATGTGACTTATTTCAGTTAGAATCATCATACCTGAATCCACTCATTATGCTGCTATGGGCCTGATGACATAGATTTCATTGCTGAGTGATATTGCATTCTACGTAAGTACAACAACTTCTTTATCCATTTTTCACTTTCTGTGATATTGAACTTGTCCCGTAAATTAGGTTCTTGTAAAGAGAGCCGTCACAAACTTTTGGGTGGGTGTGTCTTTTTTATTTTAATTTCCCTTAACTATAGGACCATAAGTGGAATTGCCCTAGGCTCTGTTCCTCTGTTTTTTAGATGTTTCAGGAAGCACCATACACTTCTCCCGAGTGGCTGTTGACAATTTACATCCCGCCCATCAGCATAACAAGGCTCCCAATTCTCCATGGCCTGTCCTGCCTTTCTGGATTTTACACTTTTTTCAGATGGCCGTTTTGACCGGGGGGAAGTGAGACTTCATTGTAGTGCAGATTTCCTTTGCAAGCTTGCTTGGTTGGCCAAAAAGTGCGTATGCGTTTTTTCCTGAATATATTCAGGAAAAAACGAATACGCCCTTTTTGGCCAAGTGCATCATTGTCAACATTCTGCCTCTTTTCCTATGCTTTAAATGCAATTCCAGTCTACCTCCTGAAATCGGTTTCCTGCAATTCTGCCCCGCTTTCAAGTCCTCTTGGCAGCCTTACTTCAGTAAATTTTTGGACGATAGCTGTCATTTATAACTCTGCAGGTTTGTGAATTACAGTGCCCCTGAGCTCCTTTCTTCAACTCGCTTTCTTGTGAGCTGGCCGTAACACCGCAGGATTGCTTCAGGCCCTAATCTGGTTCCGGCATGGCACGCTGAGCCTTTGCTTAATTCCTCTTCCTGGTGGGAAATGAGAGTTAAATTTGCCCGTCCAGAAACCTCCAGCTAGTCTCTCATTGGTTCTCCCTATTCCTGTTCATCTTCCGCAGAAATTGCAAACTGGGCCAAAGAGGAGGTTAAAGGCACTGACTCTCCAAGTCGGGAGAGTGTTAGTTATGCGTCTGGAATGTTGCACCCGAGTACCAGGGGACGAGAACTGAGACATTGGAACACGTTTCCCGATCACACGGTTGATCATACTGTGGGTTCCACATGCATGTTTTAGCTGAAGGAAGAATCCCTTAAACCTGGAGAGTTGAGACTCGTGGAATGGGTACCATGCAATATGACTTCAAAGGGTCTTCATTTGCTCACCGAACCTCTCCAATCCTATCACTGCTGCGTTTATGCCCCTGTACACACGCTTGATTCTCTTTCGGAGACATAGCAATCCATAAGTTTTAAGACACTTACTAGTCAGGTACATTCTCAGGCGTTTAATATGGGGTGTTGAGTCCATTTCGTTGAGCAAGGAGTAGCTCTTGTCTATTCCATATTTGGCTTAAGGAACTTTATCTGTGCTCATTTCAATCTCTGGTTTTATGCAGCACCCCAACTCACCTTTCCCCTTAAGCAAGCATAAGTTGGTTTTCTAAATTTGAGACCCTGTTCTGTTTTGTAATCCAGTTCCTGTGTAGCCAAGTTTACATTCCGTGTATTAGTGATATCTTATGATGTTTCTTTTTCTGTGTGACTTATTTCAGTTAGAATCATCATACCTGAATCCACTCATTATGCTGCTACGGGCCTGATGACATAGATTTCATTGCTGAGTGATATTGTATTGTACGTAATTACCACAACTTCTTTATCCATTTTTCACTTTCTGCGATATTGAACTTGTACCATAAACGAGGTTCTTGTAAACAGAGCCATCCGAAACTTTTGGGTGGCTGTGACTTTTTGATTTTAATTTCCCTAAGCTATAGGACCATAAGTGGAAGTGCCCTAGGCTCTGTTCACCTGTTTTTTAGATGTTTCAGGAAACACCATACACTTCTCCCGAGTGGCTGTTGGCAATTTACATCCCGCCCATCAGCATAACAAGGCTCCCAGTTCTCCATGACCTGTCCTGCCTTTCTGGATTTTACACTTTTTTCAGATGGCCCTTTTGACCGGGGAGAAGTGAGACTTCATTGTAGTGCAGATTTCCTTTGCAAGCTTGCTTGGTTGGCCAAAAAGGACCTATGCCTTTTTTCCTGAATATATTCAGGAAAAAACGAATACGCCCTTTTTGGCCAAGTGCATCATTGTCGACATTCTTCCTCTTTTCCTATGCTTTAAATGCAACTCCAGTCTACCTCCTGAAATCGGTTTCGTGCAATTCTGCCCCAATTTCAAGTCCTCTTGGCAGCCTTACTTCAGTATATTTTTTACGATAGCTGTCATTTATAACTCTGCAGGTTTGTGAATTACAGTGCCCCTGAGCTCCTTTCTTCAACTCGCTTTCTTGTGAGCTGGCCGCAACACCGCAGGATTGCTTCAGGCCCAAATCAGGTTCTGGCATGGCACGCTGAGCCTTTGGTTAATTCCTCTTCCTGGTGGGAAATGAGAGTTAAATTTGCCCGTCCAGACACCTCCAGCTAGTCTCTCATTGGTTCTCCTTATTCCTGTTCATCTTCCGCAGAAATTGCAAACTGGGCCAAACAGGAGGTTAAAGGCACTGACTGTCCAAGTCGGGAGAGTTTTAGTAAAGCGTCTGGAATGTTGCACCTGAGTACCAGGGGCGAGAACTGAGACATATTGGAACATGTCTCCCAATCTCACGGTTGATCATACTCTGAGTTCCACATGCATGTTTTAGCTGAAGGAAGAATCCCTTAAACCTGGAGAGTTGAGACCCGTGGAATGGGTACCATGCAATATGACTTCAAAGGGTCTTTGTTTGCTCACCGAACCTCTCCAATCCTATCACTGCTGCGTTTATGCCCCGGTACACATGCTTGATTCTCTTTCAGAGACATAGCAATCCATAGGTTTTAAGATACTTACTAGTCAGGTACATTCTTAGACGTTTAACATGGGGTGTTGAGTCCATTTCGTTGAACAAGGAGTAGCTCTTGTCTATTACATATTTCGCTTAAGGAACTTTATCTGTGCTCATTTCAATCTCTGATTTTATGCAGCACCCCATCTCACCTTTCCCCTTAAACAAGCATAAGTTGGTTTTCTAAATTTGAGACCCTGTTCTGTTTTGTAATTCAGTTCCTCTGTAGCCAAGTTTACATTCCGTGTATTAGTGATACCTTATGATGTTTCTTTTTCTGTGTGACTTATTTCAGTTAGAATCATCATACCTGAATCCACTCATTATGCTGCTATGGGCCTGATGACATAGATTTCATTGCTGATTGATATTGCATTGTACGTAAGTACCACAACTTCTTTATCCATTTTTCGCTTTCTGCGATATTGAACTTGTACCATAAACGCGGTTCTTGTAAACAGAGCCGTCCCAAACCTTGGGGTGGCTGTGTCTTTTTGATTTTAATTTCCCTAAGCTATAGGACCATAAGTGGAATTGCCCTAGGCTCTGTTCCTCTGTTTTTTAGATGTTTCAGGAAACACCATACACTTCTCCCGAGTGGCTGTTGGCAATTTACATCCCGCCCATCAGCATAACAAGGCTGCCAATTCTCCATGGCCTGTCCTGCCTTTCTGGATTTTACACTTTTTTCAGATGACCGTTTTGACCAGGGGGAAGTGAGACTTCATTGTAGTGCAGATTTCCTTTGCAAGGTTGCTTGGTTGGCCAAAATGGACGTATGCCTTTTTTCCTGAATATATTCAGGAAAAAACGAATACGCACTTTTTGGCCAAGTGCATCATTGTGGACTTTCTGCCTCTTTTCCTTTGCTTTAAATGCAATTCCAGTCTACCTCCTGAAATCGGTTTCCTGCAATTCTGCCCCGCTTTCAAGTCCTCTTGGCAGCCTTACTTCAGTATATTTTTGGACGATAGCTGTCATTTATAACTCTGCAGGTTTGTGAATTACAGTGCCCCTGAGCTCCTTTCTTCAACTCGTTTTCTTGTGAAATGGCCGCAACACCGCAGGATTGCTTCAGGCCCTAATCTGCTTCTGGCACGGCACGCTGAGCCTTTGCTTAATTCCTCTTCCTGGTGGGAAATGAGAGTTAAATTTGCCCGTCCAGACACCTCCAGCTAGTCTCTCATTGGTTCTCCCTATTCCTGTTCATCTTCCGCAGAAATTCCAAACTGGGCCAAACAGGAGGTTAAAGGCACTGACTCTCCAAATCGGGAGAGTGTCTGTTAAGCATCTGGAATGTTGCACCCGAGTACCAGGGGAATAGAACTGAGACATATTGGAACACGTCACCCGATCACACGGTTGATCATACTCTGGGTTCCACATGCATGTTTTAGCTGAAGGAAGAATCCCTTAAACCTGGAGAGTTGAGACCCGTGGAATGGGTACCATGCAATATGACTTCAAAGGGTCTTCATTTGCTCACCGAAGCTCTCCAATCCTATCACTGCTGCGTTTATGCCCCTGTACTCACGCTTGATTCTCTTTCAGAGACATAGCAATACATAGGTTTTAATATACTTACTAGTCAGGTACATTTTTAGGCGTTTAATTTTGGATTTTGAGTCCATTTCGTTGAGCAAGGAGTAGCTCTTGTCTATTCCATATTTGGCTTAAGGAACCTTATCTGTGCTCATTTCAATCTCTGGTTTTATGCAGCACCCCAACTCACCTTTCCCCTTAAGCAAGCATAAGTTGGTTTTCTAAATTTGAGACCCTGTTCTGTTTTGTAATTCAGTTCTGTGTAGCCAAGTTTACATTCCGTGTATTAGTGATATCTTATGATGTTTTTTTTCCTGTGTGACTTATTTCAGTTATAATCATCATACCTGAATCCACTCATTATGCTGCTATGGGCCGATGACATAGATTTCATGGCTGAGTGATATTGCATTGTACGTAAGTACCACAACTTCTTTATCCATTTTTTGCTTTCTGCAATATTGAACTTGTAACGTAAACGAGGTTCTTGTAAACAGAGCCGTTCCAAACTTTGGGGTGGCTGTGTCTTTTTGATTTTAATTTTCCTAAACTATAGGACCATAAGCGGAATTGACCTAGGCTCTGTTGCTTTGTTTTTTAGATGTTTCAGGAAACACCATACACTTCTCCCGAGTGGCTGTTGGCAATTTACATCCCGCCCATCAGCATAACAAGGCTCCCAGTTCTCCATGGCCTGTCCTGCCTTTCTGGATTTTACACTTTTTTCAGATGGCCCCTTTGACCGCGGGGAAGTGAGACTTCATTGTAGTGCAGATTTCCTTTGCAAGCTTGCTTGGTTGGCCAAAAAGGGCGTATGCGTTTTTTCCTGAATATATTCAGGTAAAAAAGCATACGCCCTTTTTGGCCAAGTGCATCATTGTGGATGTTCTCCCTCTTTTCCTATGCTTTAAATGCAATTCCAGTCCACCTCCAGAAATCGGTTTCCTGAAATTCTGCCCCACTTTCAAGTCCTCTTGGCAGCCTTACTTCAGTATATTTTTGGACGATAGCTGTCATTTATAACTCTGCAGGTTTGTGAATTACAGTGCCCCTGAGCTCCTTTCTTTAACTCGCTTTCTTGTGAGCTGGCCGCAACACCGCAGGATTCCTTCAGGCCCTGATCTGGTTCCCGCAGGGCATGCTGAGCCTTTGGTTAATTTCTCTTCCTGGTGGGAAATGAGAGTTAAATTTGCCCGTCCAGACACCTCCAGCTAGTCTCTCATTGGTCCTCCTTATCCCTGTTCATCTTCCGCAGAAATTGCAAACTGGGTCAAACAGGAGGTTAAAGGCACTGACTCTCCAAGTCGGGAGAGTGTTAGTAAAGCGTCTGGAATGTTGCACCCGAGTACCAGGGGACGAGAACTGAGACATATTGGAACACGTCTCCCGATCACACGGTTGATCATACTCTGGGTTCCACATGCATGTTTTAGCTGAAGGAAGAATCCCTTAAACCTGGAGAGTTGAGACCCGTGGAATGGGTACCATGCAATATGACTTCAAAGGGTCTTTGTTTGCTCACCGAACCTCTCCAATCCTATCACTGCTGCGTTTATGCCCCTGTACACATGCTTGATTCTCTTTCGGAGACATAGCAATCCATAGGTTTTAAGATAATTAGTAGTCAGGTACATTCTTAGGCGTTTAATATGGGGTGTTGAGTCCATTTCGTTGAGCAAGGAGTAGCTCTTGTCTATTACATATTTGGCTTAAGGAACTTTATCTGTGCTCATTTCAATCTCTGGTTTTATGCAGCACCCCAACTCACCTTTCCCCTTAAGCAAGCATAAGTTGGTTTTCTAAATTTGAGACCCTGTTCTGTTTTGTAATTCAGTTCCTGTGTAGCCAAGTTTACATTCCGTGTATTAGTGATATCTTATGATGTTTCTTTTTCTGTGTGACTTATTTCAGTTAGAATCATCATACCTGAATCCACTCATTATGCTGCTACGGGCCTGATGACATAGGTTTCATTGCTGAGTGATGTTGCATTGTACGTAAGTACCACAACTTCTTTATCCATTTTTCATTTTCTGTGATATTGAACTTGTCCCGTAAACGAGTTTCTTGTAAACAGAGCCATCCCAAACGTTGGGGTGGCTGTGTCTTTTTGATTTTAATTTCCCTAAGCTATAGGGCCATAAGTGGAATTGCCCTAGGCTCTGTTCCTCTGTTTTTAGATGTTTCAGGAAACACCATACACTTCTCCCAAGTGGCTGTTGGCAATATACATCCCGCCCATCAGCATAACAAGGCTCCCAGTTCTCCATGGCCTGTCCTGCCTTTCTGGATTTTACACTTTTTTCAGTGGTCCTTTTGACCGGGGGGAAGTGAGACTTCATTGTAGTGCAGATTTCCTTTGCAAGCTTGCTTGGTTGGCCAAAAAGGGCGTATGCGTTTTTTCCTGAATATATTCAGGAAAAAACGCATACGCCCTTTTTGGCCAAGTGCATCATTGTCGACGTTTTGCCTCTTTTCCTATGCTTTAAATGCAATTCCAGTGTACCTCCTGAAATTTGTTTCCTGCAATTCTGCCCCGCTTTCAAGTCCTCTTGGCAGCCTTACTTCAGTATATTTTTGGATGATAGCTGTCATTTATAACTCTGCAGGTTTGTGAATTACAGTGCCCCTGAGCTCCTTTCTTCAACTCGCTTTCTTGTGAGCTGGCTGCAACACCACAGGATTGCTTCAGGCCCTAATCTGGTTGCGGCACGGCACGCTGAGCCTTTGGTTAATTCCTCTTCCTGGTGGGAAATGAGAGTTAAATTTGCCCGTCCAGAAACCTCCAGCTAGTCTCTCATTGGTTCTCCCTATTCCTGTTCATCTTCCGCAGAAATTGCAAACTGGGCCAAACAGGAGGTTAAAGGCACTGACTCTCCAAGTCGAGAGAGTGTTAGTAAAGCATCTGGAATACTGCACCCGAGTACCAGGGGAGGAGAACTGAGACATATTGGAACACGTCTCCCGATCACACGGTTGATCATACTCTGAGTTCCACATGCATGTTTTAGCTGAAGGAGGAATCCCTTAAACCTGGAGAGTTGAGACCCGTGGAATGGGTACCATGCAATATGACTTCAAAGGGTCTTTGTTTGCTCACCGAACCTCTCCAATCCTATCACTGCTGCGTTTATGCCCCTGTACACACGCTTGATTCTCTTTCGGAGACATAGCAATCCATAGGTTTTAAGATCCTTACTAGTCAGGTACATTCTTCGGCGTTTAATATGGGGTGTTGAGTACATTTCGTTGAACAAGCAGTAGCTCTTGTCTATTACATATTTGGCTTAAGGAACTTTATCTGTGCTCATTTCAATCTCTGGTTTTATGCAGCACCCCAACTCACCTTTCCCCTTAAGCAAGCGTAAGTTGGTTTTCTAAATTTGAGACCCTGTTCTGTTTTGTAATCCAGTTCCTCTGTAGCCAAGTTTACATTCCGTGTATTAGTGATATCTTATGATGTTTCTTTTTCTGTGTGACTTATTTCAGTTAGAATCATCATACCTGAATCCACTCATTATGCTGCTACGGGCCTCATGACATAGATTTCATTGCTGAGTGATATTGCATTGTACGTAAGTACCACAACTTCTTTATCCATTTTTCGCTTTTTGTGATATTGAACTTGTACCGTAAATGAGGTTCTTGTAAACAGAGCCGTCCCAAACTTTGGGGTGGCTTTGTCTTTTTTATTTTAATTTCCCTAAGCTATAGAACCATAAGTGGAAGTGCCCTAGGCTCTGTTGCTTTGTTTTTTAGATGTTTCAGGAAACACCATACACTTCTCCCTAGTGGCTGTTGGCAATTTACATCCCATCTATCAGCATAACAAGGCTCCCAGTTCTCCATGGCCTGTCCTGCCTCCTGGATGTTACACTTTTAACAGATGGCACTTTTGACCCGGGGAAGTTAGACTTCATTGTAGTGCAGATTTCTTTTGCAAGCTTGCTGGTTGGCCAAAAAGGGCCTATGCGTTTTTACCTGAATATATTCAGGAAAAAACGCATACACACTTTTTGGCCAAGTGCATCATTGTGGACGTCCTGCTTCTTTTCCTATGTTTTAAATGCAATTCCTGTCTACCTCCTGAAATCGGTTTCCTGCAATCCTCCCCACTTTCAAGTCCTCTTGGCAGCCTTACTTCAGTATATTTTTGGACGATAGCTGTCATTTATAACTCTGCAGGTTTGTGAATACAGTGCGCCTGAGCTCCTTTCTTCAACTCGCTTTCTTGTGAGCTGGCCGCCACACCGCAGGATTGCTTCAGGCCCTAATCTGGTTCCGGCACGGCACGCTGAGACTTTGGTTAATTCCTCTTCCTGGTGGGAAATGAGAGTTAAATTTGCCCGTCCTGACACCTCCAGCTTGTCTCTCATTGGTTCCACCTATTCGTGTTCATCTTCTGCAGAAATTGCAAACTGGGCCAAACAGGAGGTTAAAGGCACTGACTCTCCAAGTCGGGAGAGTGTTAGTAAAGCGTCTGGAATGTTGCACCCGAGTACCAGGGGACGAGAACTGAGACATATTGGAACACGTCTCCCGATCACACGGTTGATCATACTCTGGGTTCCACATGCATGCTTTAGCTGAAGGAAGAATCCCTTAAACCTGGAGAGTTGAGACCCGTGGAATGGGTACCATGCAATATGACTTCAAAGGGTCTTCATTTGCTCACCGAACCTCTCCAATCCTATCACTGCTGCGTTTATGCCCCTGTACACACGCTTGATTCTCTTTCAGGGACATAGCAATCCATACGTTTTAAGATACTTACTAGTCAGATACATTCTTAGGCGTTTAATATGGGGTGTTGAGTCCATTTCGTTGAGCAAGGAGTAGCTCTTGTCTATTACATATTTGGCTTCAGGAACTTTATCTGTGATCATTTCAACCTCTGCTTTCATGCAGCACCCCAACTCACCTTTCCCCTTAAGAAAGCATAAGTTGGTTTTCTAAATTTGAGACGCTCTTCTGTTTTGTAATCCAGGTCCTGTGTAGCCAAGTTTACATTCCGTGTATTAGTGATATCTTATGATGTTTCTTTTTCTGTGTGACTTATTTCAGGTAGAATCATCATACCTGAATCCACTCATTATGCTGCTACGGGCCTGATGACATAGATTTCATTGCTGAGTGATATTGCATTGTACGTAAGTACCACAACTTCTTCATCCATTTTTCACTTTCTGCGAAATTGAAATTGTACCGTAAAGGAGGTTCTTGTAAACAGAGCCGTCCCAAACGTTGGGGTGGCTGTGTCTTTTTGATTTTAATTTCCCTAAGCTATAGGACCATAAGTGGAAGTGCCCTAGGCTCTGTTGCTTTTTTTTTACATGTTTCAGGAAACACCATACACTTCTCCCGACTGGCTGGTGGCAATTTACATTCCGCCCATCAGCATATCAAGGCTCCCAGTTCTCCATGGCCTGTGTTGCCTTTCTGGATTTTACACTTTTTTCAGATGGCCCTTTTGACCAGGGGGAAGTGAGACTTCATTGTAGTGCAGATTTCCTTTGCAAGCTTGCTTGGTTGGCCAAAAAGGGCGTATGCGTTTTTTCCTGAATATATTCAGGGAAAAACGCATACGCCCTTTTTGGCCAAGTGCATCATTGTGGACGTTCTGCCTCTTTTCCTATGCTTTAAATGCAATTCCAGTCTACCTCCTGAAATCGGTTTCCTGCAATTCTGCCTTGCCTCCAATGCCTCTTCATAGCCTTACCTCAATATATTTTTTGAAAATAGTTGGCCTTTATAACTCTGCAGGTTTTTGAATTGCAGTGGCCCTTAGCTCCATTTTTCTGCTCTTATTTTTGTGATCTTGCCTCATAACCACAGGATTCCTTCAGGCCCTATTCTTCTTCTGGGGCACCTTGCTGTGCCTTTGGTTTATTCTTCTTACTGATGTGAAATTAGAGTGCTCATTGAAACTGCTACAGCTAGTTTCTCACTGGTTCCCCCTATTCCCATTCATCCTCCGCACTAACTGCAGACTGTGCGATACCAGAATTTAAAGGCATTGACTCTCCATGTGGGGATATTGTTAGTAAAGTGGCTGGAATGTCGATCCGGAGTCCCAGGAGAGGAAAAATGAGGTGCGTTTTAGAAACCTTTCCCGATCATATGGTATACCAGTCGCTGGGTTTCCCAAGCATGGTTTAGCTGTAGGAAGATTCCCTTCAAGCTGGAGTTTTGGGACCCTTGGAATGAGTAGCATGAAGTATTGCATTAAACTTTTGGCAGTTGCTCACCAAAGCTCACCAATCCTCTCAGCCCCAAGTGTGCAGCCTTATGTCTTATCCAGCTGTGGGTTTATATGTGGTCAATCCAGGTTGCATCACAGCCCCTGAGCAAATTTTGTAAGAATTTTTCTCTCTTTCATTGTTTCTGCATTTTGTTTTTAAAATTTATTTCTATAATGGGGTTTAGCTCATTTTCACTGCTGTGTTTGTGCCACTCTGCACACACTTGATTCCCTTATGGAGATATATCAATACATGGGTTTTAAGATTCTTATTACTCAGATATATTTCTCTGCGGTATATAGGGTGTGTTGAGGCCAGTTCATTGAGCAAGGTGTAGATCTTGTCTAATATCTATTTGGTTTATTGAACGGTATCTGTGCTAATTTCAAACTCTGGTTTAATGCATCACCCCACCTCTCCTTTCCCCTTAAGCTGACATAAGTGTGTTTTCTAAATGTGAGACACTGTTCTGTTCTGTAATTCCTTTCTTGTGCAGCCATATTTACCCTCCCTCTATAAGTGATATCTTATGATATGTTTCTTTTTCTGTTTGACTTATTTCAAGTAGTATTATCGGACCTAAATCCACTCTTTATCCTTCTACTAGCCTTATTACCTTGATTTCATGGTGAAGAGATATTCCATTGTACATAAGTACCACATCTTCTTTATCCATTGTTCTCTTTCCTGGGATATTTAAGGTGTACTGAAGTTGAGGTTCTTGTAAACAGAGTAGCCCTAAACTGTGGTGTGCTTTTGTCTTGTTGATTTTTAGACTTCCCTAGATATACTTCCATGATTGGAAGTGTCCTATGCTCTGTAGCTCTGTTTTTTAGATGATTTAGGAACCACCATACACTTCTCCAGAGTGGCTCTCGGCAGTTCACACACTGCCCATCAGCGTATAAAGGCTCCCTGCTCTCCATGGCCTGTCCTGCATTTCTGGTTTTTACAATTTTTTAGGATGGCCCTTTTGACTGGTGGGAAATGAGACTTCTTTGTTGTGCACATTTGCATTGCTTGCTTGCTTCGTTGCCCATAAAGTGCGTATGCGTTTTTTCCTGGATGTAATCAGGAAAAAACGCATACGCCCTTTTGGGCCAACTGCATCATTGTCGAAATTCTGCCGCTTTTCATGTGCTTTAAAGACGAGTCCAATCTATCTCTTGAAATCTGTTTCTTGCAATTCTGTCTTGCATTCAGATCCTCTTCTTTGCCTTACCTCAACATATTTTTGGACGTTAGTTTTCATTTATAACTCTGCAGGTTTGTGAATTGCAGTGACCCTGAGCTCCATTTTTTAAGTTGCTGTTTTGTGAGCTGGCCTCAAACCCACAGGATTGCTTCAGGCTCTATTTTGGCTCCGGCGAGGCGGGCTGAGCCTTTTTTCAATTCTTATTCTTAATGGGAAATTAGAGTGATATGTGCCCGTCCAAACCCCTACAACTATTCTCTCATTAGTTCCCCCTCTTCCCGTTCATCCTCCTCACAATTTGCAAAATGTGTGAAACAGAAGTTGAAATGTGCTGATTCTCCAAGTGGGGAGATTCTAAGTAACGTGGCTGGAATGGTGAACAGGAGCACCAGGAGAGGATAAATGAGCTGCATTTTAGACACATCTCCCGATCACATGGTGTACAGTCCTCTGGGTTTTCCATGCATGTTTTAGCTGTAGGAAGATCCCTTGAACCTGCAGATTTGGGACCCATTGAATGGGTACCAGGTAGTATTACTTTAAAGGGTGTGCATTTCCTCACCCAACCTCACATTTCTCTTAGTGCAAACAGTTTCCAGCCTTATGTCTCATCCTGCTGTGGGTCTAGATGTGTTCAATCCATGTTGCATCACCGTCCCTGAGGAAAAGTTGTAAGAGGTTTTCTCTGTCTCTCTGTCGTTTATTTTTTTTAATTTATTACTATATTGGTTACAGCTGATTTTCAAAGCTCTGTTTCTTGCTGCTGTACATCCACTTGATTCACGTACAGAGAGACATCAGTAAATTCTTTTTCAGATTCTTACCAGTCGTATATATTCTTTTCCGGTGACTTGAGTGTGCTGAGTGCAGTTCTTTTAGCTACCGTGTGGGCTTTGTTGATTATCAGTTTGGTATTTGGAATGGTATCTTTGCTAATTTCAACCTCCTGGATGATGCCTCACCCCTCCCCACCTTTCCCGTTTAGCAGCCTTATGCGTGTTTTCTACATATTTGACTATGTTTTTGTTTTGTAATTTATTTCATGTGTAGCCATTTTGGATTCCACCTTTAAGTGATATCTTATGATATGTGTCTTTTTCTTTTTGAATTATGTCACTTAGAAAGATCATACGTAACTCCTCCGGAGTTGTTACAACTGGCCATATTTCATTGATTTCCAGGCTGAATAATATTCCACTCTACCTAAGTACCACATCTCTATCCATTTTTTCCCTCCAGAGACATTTAAGTTATATCCTAGTTGAGGATCTTTTAAACAGAGAGGGGGTAAACATTGGGGTGCCTGTGTCCTCTCAATTTTTGTTTTTCCCAAGATATACGCCCATGAGTGCAAGTGCCCTATGCTCTGTAGCTCATTTTTTAGATGGTTTAGTAAACACAATACACTTCTCCAGAATGGCCGTTGGCAATATACATTTCCACTATAAGTCTCACAGGGCTCCCTCTTCTCCTTGCCCTGTCCTGCATTTCTGTTGTTTACGCTTTATGAGGATGGCTCTTCTGACTGATGTGAAGTGATATCTTTTGTAGTATTGACTTCCAGTGCCCACCTGTTTGCTTGGCTAAAAAAGTGTATGCCCTTTTCTTGAATATATACAGAAAAAAACGCATACACCCTTTTTGGCCAACTGCAATGTTGGCAATGTTCAGCTCCTTTTCTTGTGCTTAATGGCGAGTCCTTTCTACCTCTTCAAATCCCTTTCCTGCCATTCTCCCTTGCTTACAAGTCCTTTTCTCTGACTTTCCTCAAGACATTTTTCAGTGATGGATATTTTCAACTCTGCAGTTTCGTGAATTTTACTGCCCCTGAGTTCCATTGTTCAACTTGTGTTTATGGGAACTGGCCACAAAGCAGCGGGATTTCCTCAAGCCCTATACTGTTTCCATGGGCAACCCTAGCCTTTGGTCAGTTCGTCTTCCTGATTGGAAATTAGAGTGACATGTGCCTGTCTGAACACCTAGGACTTGTCTCTCATTGTTCTTCATCCTTCCGCTTCATCCTCTGGACAAATTCCAAACTGTACACAACAGGATGTTGACAGTGCTGACATCTCCAAGTGGGGAGACTGTTAGTAAAGACGCTGGAGGGGTGAACCCGAGCACCAGGAGATGAGGAGATGAGATGCCTTTTCCAAACTCTTCCCGATCAGACGGTATACCATCCTCTGGGTGTGACAGACATGTTTTAGCAGTAGGAAGAGTCCCATTCATGTAAGGAGAACATCAGGGCTTTTTGAAAATCAGTGTCTCCCCGAAACACAAACTGGGGAATTTTTTAAGCTACGGCTACACATATGTTCATTAAGGGCCTTGGGAAGTAGGCAGAGTCCAAACTTTAGATGATTGAAGTCTTCAGGGTCAGAAGCACTCACCACCAGCTTCCCTTAGGTTACACTTTAACTGTCATTGATAGATGATGTCAATAAAAATATCTATTCTTTTTCAGATTATTTCCCCTTATAGCTTATTGCAAAATGTTGAGTGTATTTCCCTGTGCTATACAGTAGTTCCTTGTTGATGATCTATTTTATACATAGCAGTGTGTATGTGTTAATCCCAAACTGTTAATTTATCCCTCCTCCCACCTTTCCCCTTTGGTAATAATAAATTATAAGATTTTATACTTCTCAGAAATGGGGGAGCTGAAAGAGAGGTATCATTTTCAATGGAAAAGCATTTAAAACAAGATTGAAGCTTTAACCAAGATTATTATATGTACATCCTTGGAAAGAAATCACTTCGTTTCTCTAATATTGACCTGACAAATAAGACAAACCTTTTCACTGAACTTGCTTATAATAAAGTGATGGAAATATCAAATGGAAGTGTTAGAAACATCTTATTTTACCCGAGCCTTATACACTGTTCTATGTTAACTACAGTTTGGCTCACACATCTGTTCATTGAGGTTACAATAGTCTCAATTTCTGTTACTGATCCTCCAGAGTGGACCCCAACAAGTGTCCCCCTGCCCAGTGTCATTGGGGCCAACAGATCGAGACTGAGTTTGGTTCACAAGCAAAGGAAACTTTATATTTTGATCAGAGAATGGAGAGGTGAGAGCATGCACTACCCCCTGGGCTGTGGGCTGGGCTGCTGTGTAGAGATCCTGTCAGAGTCAGTGGGAGGGAGGGGGCGGAGCTCTCGAGGGCCAGGTTGGCTGCAGCTCAGGCTCTGTATCGCGGAGTCTGCACTGGGCCCCAGGAGCTGAGGTGTCGTCCCAGCCATTCTGCACTAGGAAATCTGGTCTGAAGTGCCGGGTGTGGAACCTCTGCATGCGGGACCCTAGGAGCACATGAAATTAGACAAAGCACAAAGGATAAAAACGGTTAGACTTGACTTTATTGCCCAGATTCTATTTTTATCTCCCAGGGATTTTTAATGGGCTTTGCTGGGGACAAACCCCTCCTCTGCCTTTTGTCCCATTCCTCATTCTTGGAGTGCTGAGGGTGCAGACCCTTCTTCTGTAACTGCTGAGTGCTGAGTTGGGAGCCCTCATACCCGGGGGCGAGGGTCAGAGCTTCTCCCCAGCAGCCTCCAGGTGACGTTGATTGTCCCCAGGCCCCCTGCCTCCCTGCTCGTCCACCTGAGCACCAGCATTGGAAGTGTTATAGATTCTAATGACCTTTAAGGGTCCAGGAAAGAGATGTGCAGAGACGCTGTGGGGGCCGGTTTCACCCCGCCCCACATTTGTTCAGCCACCTTAGGCTGACCGTTTCTGCCCGCCTAGATGCTCTGACCAGTAGTCTGCGCTTTCTTCAATTAGGCCCCTGAATTAACGTACAAACAGCACCAGGTGTCAGAGCCCTGCCCGCTCAACTCCCAGACAGTCCAGGGTCAGTGGTGATCAAGGACCATGATGGCCACTGAGTCAACAGCCTTTTGAAGTAAACAGGAGTCCAGCCAGTCTTATTGGCCACCATCATCACGGTGTCTGTAGGCTTTTCTATGGTGACAGTGTGATATACGGTTCCCCCGCCAAGATTATTAGCTCCCCTCTGGGTGCAGTAAGTCCTGCAAGCAGTAGTCTACTCTTTTGGGACACACTCTTGTTGTTTTATGAGAGAAACTCCAGGTCAAGTGATGTTCACATGAGTCGTCATGGTGCCCTGTTGCCCCCGGTTATCTCTCTGGATGTTGAAGTTGGAAGGCCTCCTCACTCGAGGTTGGTGTGCCCACAGAGCGAACCCTGAAACTTCAGGGCATGGTTGGTGGTTAGGATCACCACGTGGGGTCCTTTTCCCTTAGGAGGGAGGTGGCCTTTGGGGCTGCTGATTTCCAGGTTTTTAGATACCGCCAGTATCTTGGCCAGATGTGGCAGTTGGCCAAGCCCCTTGGTGACTGTAGTTTATCCTACCTGGATGGCATTCTTGCATTGTTCCATTTCAAGTGGTCCCAGTTTTTGCACTAATTCTCCAATGGCGATTCACCTTTCACTGGAAATGTAAAGGTCAAAGGGTTTAGCTAAATTAGGGAGTTCCAGGGCAAGTGTCTGAATTGACTGCTCTTTCCATTCTTGAAAGGCCACTTCTGGATTCTATTCAACAGGATCATCATCTTTTCCTTTCAGTGTTTCATATAGAGGCCCAGCTAGTAGACTGTAGTTAGGGATCCAGAAGCAGCAAACCCTGGTCTCCCCAAGAACCCCTAAGCTGTCTTCTAGTTTTAGAAAGGGGTAAGGCTGAAAATGGTTTCTTTCCTTTCCTGGGATGGGCTTCTCCGACCTTCTGTGAGAATGAAGCCCAGGCAGGTCACCGCAGTCTGTGATATTTGAGCTTTTTCTTGGACAACTTCTATCCTTTATTGGCTTGGTAGTTCAGAGGCCTCCTTAGTAGGGCTGGTGATCAGAATGTCGTCTGTGTACTGAAGGAGCGTTTCCTTTTCCAGAGGTAGAACTTTTAGGTCTTTAGCTAAGCTTTCCCCAAAGATGGTGTGGGAATTTTTGCACCCTTGGGGCAAGACGGCCCGGAAGTATTGTTTTAGTTGTATGTTGAGTCCTGCCACTCACAAGCCAAAATTTCTTGTGACTCTGGGACTAATGGAATACAAAAGAAGGCATCATTGAAGACTAATACAGAATACCATGTCCTGGTGGTTGGTAGAATGACCAGCAGGGTGTAGGAATTAGGAGCAGCTGGAGGTATATCCTCGGTGGCTTCACTGACTGTCCTGACATCCTTTACCAGGTCCCCAGCAGCCCATGGGGCTCTCGTGGTCAGACCAATCCCAGAATATGGAGCTCACCTGGGCAGGTACCCCACCCCCACCCCAGCCCACGGGGCTCTCGTGGTCAGGCCCCTCCCAGGATACAGAGCTACCCTTGCAGGTACCGTGGCAGGGCTGGGCACACAGGAACCGTGCACATAGCCCTCATTGCAGAGCACCCCCAGCTCACCTGTCGCTCAGAGCTGACACAGAGCACCTCAGAGCAGGACTTGAACTAACAAACAGCAGCTGCGACAGGTCTGTGACCCTGGGCATCACTCTGTGCGGCCTCCCTCCACCTGGTCTTCCAGAGACTTCCACTGCACCCGGGGCACCAGGCCTCTGTCTCCAACCACCACCCACCCCTCCTCTCCCTGACTCCTGGGTTCCTCTCATTAGGAGAGGGTTTTCTTGAAGTTGTCTCCCACTCATGGGCCAGATAAAATGATTAGAAAACAAGCCAAAGCTGCAGCCCCTTGTCTATCCTGACTCTCAGGAGCCCACACCTGTTCCTTGGACCTGGCCGGTTCAGCAAGTTCCATTTTCTGCAACTGTGAGCCCCTGAGGGGTGATGATTGGCTGACCTGGGCAGCCTTACCGTGCCGGCCAGCCCTCCCCAGGTGTGCCTGGGTTGAGATCAATATAAATACCACTCCAGGCAGCAAGAGGCCCTGCAGCCGTGCCTGACGCCATTTTCTCTGCCCTGTCAGCAGTCTCGGGGCTGGGCTGGTGGGAGGGAGTGAGAGGCCACGGCTTTGTGGGTGGCCCAGTGTGAGTGGGGCTCTGCTGGACTTTCTGCAGCAGTTGCCAGGCTGCCACCTGCTAAAGAAGAGGATGTGTCACCTATACCTGCTGCTGGAATTTCTCCCTGGGCAGAGGTGAGGAAGGAAAGAAGCAGTGGGGGCAGGGACAGGATGGGTATCTCAGGCAGGGAAATGGAAATCTTCCAGAAGAGCACCCAGGGCCAGGACCATCCTGGCTGGCCTGCAGGCACCAAGTCGGCCGGCATGCTGTCACTCGTGTGGCTCTATGGCCCTTCCTCTAGGCTTTCAAGTCCTTGTATATATTCAGGTGTTTTACCTGGGACGGGTGGGAATAGTTCAGCAGCAACTGGCCTGGGGCTCAGCTCACGTTTACTCACAGATGCCTCGGCACGGTGCCCCAGCTTTGCAATGAGGACGCTTGTTGCGTGGGGGCTGCTGGCTGAATGGGAGACGATTCCCCACCACTGACCAACTTCAGAATTGTTTACAACTGGAGCAAGTGCCCTGATACGGTTTTCCTCTGTGGAACTGGTGGGTTCTGTGTTTTTTTTCTCTTTTTCGTTTTTGGTTCAAGGTAGATTTTATTCCTCTTTTTTGTATTTACAGATATAAGCATGGAAATAATTTATTCATATAAATACATGTATGTGAAGGGAATAATTGTTTTTTCTGTTTTATTTTTTAAATTTTATTTCTTTTTAATTTTGAATTTTATTTTATATTTTTATACAGCAGGTTCTTATTGGTTACCTATTTTATACGTATAAATGTATACATGACAATCCCAGTCTCTCAACTCCTCCCACCACCACCCCCCCAACAGCCTTCCACCCTTGTTGTCCATACGTTTGTTGTCTACATCTGTTGCTCTATTTATGCCTTGCAAAATGGTTAACCTGTACAGTTTTTCTAGGTTCCACATATATGCATGAATATACAAGATTTGTTTTTCTCTTTCTGACTTACTTCACTCTGTATGACACTCTCTAGATCCATTGACGTCTTGACAAATGACCCAATCATTCCTTTTCATGGCTTAGTAATATTCCATTTTATATATGCCACAGCTTTATGCATTCGTCTGTCTGTGGGCATTTAGGTTGCTTCCATTACCTCGATATTGTAAAGAGTGAGGCAATGAACATTGCGGTGAATGTCTCTTTTTGATTTATGGTTTTGTCTGGGTATATGTCCAGAACTGGGATTGCTGTATCATATGGTAATTCTACTGTTAGTATCTTAAGAAACTCCATATTGTTCTCCATAGTGACTGTATCAATTTATATTCCCAACAATAGTGGAAGAGGGTTCCTTTTCTCCACACCCTTTCCAGCATTTTTTGTTTGTAGATTTTCTGATGATGCCCATTCTACCAGGTGTGAGGTGATACCTCATTGCTGAGTCCATTTCCTTGAGAAAGGGGTAGGTCTTGTCTATTAAATATTTGGCTTATGGAACGGTATCTGTGCTAATTTCAAACTCTGGTTTTATGCAGCACCCCAACTCACCTTCCCACTTAAGCAAGCATAAGTTGGTTTTCTAAATTTGAGACCGTGTTCTGTTTTGTAAATCAGTTCATGTGTAGCCAAGTTCTCATTCCATGTATTAGTGGTACCTTATGATGTTTCTTTTTCTGTGTGACTTTTTTCACTTAGAATCACCGTGCCTCAATCCACTCATTATGCTGGTACGGGCCTGGTGACATAGTTTTCATTGCTGAGAGGTATTCTGTTGTACGTAAGTACCGCAACTTCTTTATCCATTATTTGTTCTCTGGCATATTTAACTTGTGCTGCAGAAGAGGTTCTTGTAAACAGAGCCGTCCCAAACTTTGGGGTGCTGTGTCTTTTTGATTTTAATTTCCCTTATCTATAGGACTATAAGTGGAAGTGCCCTAGGCTCTGTTGCTTTGTTTCTTAGATGTTTCAGGAAACACCATACACTTCTCCCGAGTGGCTGTTGGCAATTTACATCCCGCCCATCAGCATAACAAGGCTCCCAGTTCTCCATGGAATGTCCTGCCTTTCTGGATTTTACACTTTTTTCAGATGGCCCTTTTGACCGGGGGGAAGTGAGACTTCATTGTAGTGCAGATTTCCTTTGCAAGCTTGCTTGGTTGGCCAAAAAGGGCGTATGCGTTTTTTCCTGAATATATTCAGGAAAAAACGCATACGCCCTTTTTGGCCAAGTGCATCATTGTCCACGTTCTGCCTCTTTTCCTATGCTTTAAATGCAATTCCAGTCTACCTCCTGAAATCGGTTGCCTGCAATTCTGGCCCGCTTTCAAGTCCTCTTGGCAGCCTTACTTCAGTATACTTTTGGACGATAGCTGTCATTTATAACTCTGCAGGTTTGTGAATTACAGTGCCCCTGAGCTCCTTTCTTCAACTCGCTTTCTTGTGAGCTGGCCGCAACACCGCAGGATTGCTTCAGGCCCTAATCTGGTTCCAGCACGGCATGCTGAGCCTTTGGTTAATTCCTCTTCCTGGTGGGAAATGAGAGTTAAATTTGCCCGTCCAGACACCTCCTGCTAGTCTCTCATTGGTTCTCCTTATTCCTGTTCATCTGCCGCAGAAATTGCAAACTGGGCCAAACAGGAGGTTAAAGGCACTGACTCTCCAACTCGGCAGAGCATTAGTAAAGCGTCTGGAATGTTGCACCCGAGTACCAGGGGACGAGAACTGAGACATATTGGAACACGTATCCCGATCACATGGTTGATCATACTCTGGGTTCCACATGCATGTTTTAGCTGAAGGAAGAATCCCTTAAACCTGGAGAGTTGAGACCCGTGGAATGGGTACCATGCAATATGACTTCAAAGGGTCTTCATTTGCTCACCGAACCTCTCCAATCCTATCACTGCTGCATTTATGCCCCTGTACACATGGCTGATTCTCTTTCGGAGACATAGCAATCCATAGGTTTTAAGATACTTACTAGTCAGGTACATACTTTGGCGTTTAATATGGGGTGTTGAGTCCATTTCGTTGAGCAAGGAGTAGCTCTTGTCTAATACATAAGTGGCTTAAGGAACTTTATCTGTGCTCATTTCAATCTCTGGTTTTATGCAGCACCCCAACTCACCTTTCCCCTTAAGCAAGCATAAGTTGGTTTTCTAAATTTCAGACCCTGTTTTGTTTTGTAATTCAGTTCCTGTGTAGCAAGTTTACATTCCGTGTATTAGTGATATCTTATGATGTTTCTTTTTCTGTGTGACTTATCTCAGTTAGAATCATCATACCTGAATCCACTCATTATGCTGCTACGGGCCTGATGACGTAGATTTCATTGCTGAGTGATATTGCATTGTACGTAAGTACCAAAACTTCTTTATCCATTTTTTGCTATCTGCGATATTGAACTTGTACCGTAAACGAGGTTCTTGTAAACAGAGCCGTCCCAAATTTTGGGGTGGCTCTGCCTTTTTGATTTTAATTTCCCTAAGCTATAGGACCATAAGTGGAAGGGCCCTAGGCTCTGTTCCTCTGTTTTTTAGATGTTTCAGGAAGCACCATACACTTCTCCCCAGTGGCTGTTGGCAATTTACATCCCGCCCATCAGCATAACAAGGCTCCCAGTTCTCCATGGCCTGTCCTGCCTTTCTGGATTTTACACTTTTTTCAGATGGCCCTTTTGACCGGGGGGAAGTGAGACTTCATTGCAGTGCAGATTTCCTTTGCAAGCTTGCTTGGTTGGCCAAAAAGGGCGTATGCGTTTTTTCCTGAATATATTCAGGAAGAAACACATACGCCCTTTTTGGCCAAGTGCATCATTGTGGACGTTCTGCCTCTTTTTCTATGCTTTAACTGCAATTCCAGTCTACCTCCTGAAATCGGTTTCCTGCAATTCTGCCCCGCTTTCAAGTCCGCTTGGCAGCCTTACTTCAGTATATTTTTGGACGATAGCTGTCATTTATAACTCTGCATCTTTGTGAATTACAGTGCCCCTGAGCTCTTTTCTTCAACTCGCTTTCTTGTGAGCTGGCCGCAACACCGCAGGATTCCTTCAGGCCCTAATCTTGTTCTGGCACGGCCCGCTGAGCCTTTGGTTAATTCCTCTTCCTGGTGGGAAATGAGAGTTAAATTTGCCCGTCCAGACACCTCCAGCTAGTCTCTCATCGGTTCTCCCTATTCTTGTTCATCTTCTGCAGAAATTGCAAACTGGGCCAAACAGGAGGTTAAAGGCACTGACTCTCCAAGTCGGCAGAGCGTTAGTAAAGCGTCTGGAATGTTGCACCCGAGTACCAGGGGACGAGAACTGAGACATATTGGAACACGTCTCCCGATCACATGGTTGATCATACTCTGGGTTCCACATGCATGTTTTAGCTGAAGGAAGAATCCCTTAAACCTGGAGAGTTGAGACCCGTGGAATGGGTACCATTCAATATGACTTCAAAGGGTCTTCGTTTGCTCACCGAACCTCTCCAATCCTATCACTGCTGCGTTTATGCCCCTCTACACATGCTTGATTCTCTTTCGGAGACATAGCAATCCATAGATTTTAAGATATTACTAGTCAGGTACATTCTTAGGCGTTTAATATGGGGTTTTGAGTCCATTTCGTTGAGCAAGGAGTAGCTCTTGTCTATTACATATTTGGCTTAAGGAACTTTATTTGTGCTCATTTCAATCTCTGGTTTTATGCAGCACCCCAACTCACCTTTCCCCTTAAGGAAGCATAAGTTGATTTTCTAAATTTGGGACCATGTTTTGTTTTGAAATTCAGTTCCTGTGTAGCCAAGTTTACATTCCGTGTATTAGTGATATCTTATGATGTTTCTTTTTCTGTGTGACTTATTTCAGTTAGAATCATCATACCTGAATCCACTCATTCTGCTGCTATGGGCCTGATGACATAGATGTCATTGCTGAGTGATATTGCATTGTACATAAGTACCACAACTTCTTTATCCATTTTTCGCTTTCTGCGATATTGAACTTGTACCGTAAACGAGTTCCTTGTAAACAGAGCCATCCCAAACTTTGGGGTGGCTGTGTCTTTTTTATTTTAATTTCCCTAAGCTATAGGACCATAAGTGGAAGTGCCCTAGGCTCTGTTGCTTTGTTTTTTAGATGTTTCAGGAAACACCATACACTTCTCCCGAGTGGCTGTTGGCAATTTACATCCCGCCCATCAGCATAACAAGGCTCCCAGTTCTCCATGGCATGTCCTGCCTTTCTGGATTTTACACTTTTTTCAGATGGCCCTTGTGACCCGGGGAAAGTGAGACTTCATTGTACTGCAGATTTCCTTTGCAAGCTTGCTTGGTTGTCCAAAAAGTGCTTATGCTTTTTTTCCTGAATATATTCAGGAAAAAACGCATACGCCCTTTTTGGCCAAGTGCATCATTGTCGACCTTCTGCCTCTTTTCCTATGCTTTAAATGCAATTCCAGTCTACCTCCTGAAATCGGTTTCCTGCAATTCTGCCCAGCTTTCAAGTCCTCTTGGCAGCCTTACTTCAGTATATTTTTGGATGATAGCTGTCATTTCTAACTCTGCAGGTTTGTGAATTACAGTGCCCCTGAGCTCCTTTCTTCAACTCGCTTTCTTGTGAGCTGGCCGCAACACCGCAGGATTGCTTCAGGCCCTAATCTGGTTCCGGCATGTCACGCTGAGCCTTTGGTTAATTCCTCTTCCTGGTGGGAAATGAGAGTTAAATTTTCCCGTCCAGACACCTCCAGCTAGTCTCTCATTGGTTCTCCCTATTCCTGTTCATCTTCCACGGAATTTGCAAACTGGGCCAAACAGGAGGTTAAAGGCACTGACTCTCCAAGTCGGGAGAGTGTTAGTAAAGCATCTGGAATGTTGCACCCGAGTACCAGGGGACGAGACCTGAGACATATTTCAACACGTCTCCCGATCACACGGTTGATCATACTCTGGGTTCCACATGCATGTTTTAGCTGAAGGAAGAATCCCTTAAACCTGGAGAGTTGAGACCCGTGGAATGGGTACCATGCAATATGACTTCAAAGGGTCTTCATTTGCTCACCAAAACTCTCCAATCCTATCACTGCTGCGTTTTTGCCCCTGTACTCACTATTGATTCACTTTCAGAGACATAGCAATCCATAGGTTTAAAGATACTTACTAGTCAGGTACATTATTAGGCGTTTAATATGGGGTTTTGAGTCCATTTTGTTGAGCAAGGAGTAGCTCTTGTCTATTACATATTTGGCTTAAGGAACTTTATCTGTGCTCATTTCAATCTCTGGTTTTATGCAGCACCCCAACTCACCTTTCCCCTTAAGCAAGCATAAGTTGGTTTTCTAAATTTGAGACTCTGTTCTGTTTTGTAATCCAGTTCCTGTGTAGCCAAGTTTACATTCCGTGTATTAGTGATATCTTATGATGTTTCTTATTCTGTGTGACTTATTTCAGTTAGAATCATCATACCTGAATCCACTCTATGCTGCTACTGGCCTGATGACATAGATTTCATTGCTGAGTGATATTGCATTGTACGTAAGTACCACAACTTCTTTATCCATTTTTCACTTTCTGTGATATTGAACTTGTACCGTAAACGAGGTTCTTGTAAACAGAGCCGTCCCAAACATTGGGGTGGCTGTGTCTTTTTGATTTTAATTTCCCTAAGCTGCAGGACCATAAGTGGAAGTGCCCTAGGCTCTGTTGCTTTGTTTTAGATGTTCCAGGAAACACCATACACTTCTCCTGAGTGGCTGTTGGCAAGTTACATCCCGCCCATCAGCATAACAAGGCTCCCAGTTCTCTATGGCCTGTCCTGCCTTTCTGGATTTTACACTTTTTTCAGATGGCCCTTTTGACTGGGGGGAAGTGAGACTTCATTGTAGTGCAGATTTCCTTTGCAAGCTTGCTTGGTTGGCCAAAAAGGTCGTATGCACTTTTTCCTGAATATATTCAGGAAAAAAAGCATACGCCCTTTTTGGCCAAGTGCATCATTGTCGACGTTCTGCCTCTTTTCCTATGCTTTAAATGCAATTCCAGTCTACATCCTGAAATTGGATTCTTGCAATTCTGCCCCGCTTTGAAGTCCTGTTGGCAGCCTTACTTCAGTATATTTTTGGACGATAGCTGTCATTTATAACTCTGCAGGTTTGTGATTACAGTGCCTCTGAGCTCCTTTCTTCAACTCGCTTTCTTGTGAGCTGGCCGCAACACCGCAGGATTGCTTCAGGCCCTAATCTTATTCTGTCACGGCACGCTTAGCCTTTTGTTATTTTCTCTTCCTGGAGGGAAATGAGAGTTAAATTTGCCCGTCCAGACACTTCCAGCTAGTCTCTCATTGGTCCTTCCTGTTCCTGTTCATCTTCCGCAGAAATTGCAAACTGGGCCAATCAGGAGGTTAAAGGCACTGACTCTCCAAGTCGGGAGAGTGTTAGTAAAGCGTCTGGAATGTTGCACCCGAGTACCAGGGAACGAGAACTGAGACATATTTGAACACGTCTCCCGATCACATGGTTGATCATACTCTGGGTTCCACATGCATGTTTTAGCTGAAGGAAGAATC
Source organism: Orcinus orca (assembly GCF_937001465.1). Taxonomy (NCBI): domain Eukaryota; kingdom Metazoa; phylum Chordata; class Mammalia; order Artiodactyla; family Delphinidae; genus Orcinus; species Orcinus orca. Next base: position 616,727 of record NW_026043737.1, on the reverse strand, counting down.
CCTTAAACCTGGAGAGTTGAGACCCGTGGAATGGGTACCATGCAATATGATTTCAAAGGGTCTTCATTTGCTCACCGAACCTCTCAAATCCTATCACTGCTGTGTTTATGCCCCTGTACACACGCTTGATTCTCTTTCGGAGACATAGCAATCCATAGGTTTTAAGATACTTACTAGTCAGGTACATTCTTAGGCGTTTAATATGGGGTGTTGAGTCCATTTCGTTGAGCAAGGAGTAGCTCTTGTCTATTACGTATTTGGCTTAAGGAACTTTATCTGTGTTCATTTCAATCTCTGGTTTTATGCAGCACCCCAACTCACCTTTCCCCATAAGCAAGCATAAGTTGATTTTCTAAATTTGAGACCCTGTTCTGTTTTGTAATCCAGTTCCCTTGTAGCCAAGTTTACCTTCCGTGTATTAGTGATATCTTATGATGTTTCTTTTTCTGTGTGACTTATTTCAGTTAGAATCATCATAGCTGAATCCACTCATTATGCTGCTATGTGCCTGATGACATAGATTTCATTGCTGAGGGATATTGCATTGTACGTAAGTACCACAACTTCTTTATCAAGTTTTCACTTTCTGCGATATTGAACTTGCACCGTAAAAGAGGTTCTTGTAAACAGAGCCGTCCCAAACATTGGGGTGGCTGTGTCTTTTTGATATTAATTTCCCTAAGCTGCAGGACCATAAGTGGAAGTGCCCTAGGCTCTGTTGCTTTGTTTTAGATATTTCAGGAAACACCATACACTTCTCCCCAGTGACTGTTGGCGATTTACATGCCGCCCATCAGCATAACAAGGCTCCCAGTTCTCCATGGCCTGTCCTGCCTTTCTGGATTTTTCACTTTTTTCAGATGGCCCTTGTGACGGGGGGAAGTGAGACTTCATTGTAGTGCAGATTTCCTTTGCAAGCTTGCTTGGTTGGCCAAAAAGGGCGTATGCGTTTTTTCCTGAATATATTCAGGAAAAAACGCATACGCCCTTTTTGGCCAAGTGCATCATTGTCGACCTTCTGCCTCTTTTCCTATGCTTTAAATGCAATTCCAGTCTACCTCCTGAAATCGGTTGCCTGCAATTCTGCCCGGCTTTCAAGTCCTCTTGGCAGCCTTACTTCAGTATATTTTTGGATGATAGCTGTCATTTATAACTCTGCAGGTTTGTGAATTACAGTGCCCCTGAGCTCCTTTCTTCAACTCGCTTTCTTGTGAGCTGGCCGCAACACCGCAGGATTGCTTCAGGCCCTAATCTGGTTCCGGCATGGCACGCTGAGCGTTTGGTTAATTCCTCTTCCTGGTGGGAAATGAGAGTTAAATTTTCCCGTCCAGACACCTCCAGCTAGTCTCTCATTGGTTCTCCCTATTCCTGTTCATCTTCCGCGGAATTTGCAAACTGGGCCAAACAGGAGGTTAAAGGCACTGACTCTCCAAGTCGGGAGAGTGTTAGTAAAGCATCTAGGATGTTGCACCCGAGTACCAGGGGACGAGAACTGAGACATATTTCAACACGTCTCCCGATCACATGGTTGATCATACTCTGGGTTCCACATGCATGTTTTAGCTGAAGGAAGAATCCCTTAAACCTGGAGAGTTGAGACCCGTGGAATGGGTACCATGCAATATGATTTCAAAGGGTCTTCATTTGCCCACCAAAACTCTCCAATCCTATCACTGCAGCGTTTTTGCCCCTGTACTCACGATTGATTCACTTTCAGAGACATAGCAATCCATAGGTTTTAAGATACTTACTAGTCAGGTACATTATTAGGCGTTTAATATGGGGTTTTGAGTCCATTTTGTTGAGCAAGGAGTAGCTCTTGTCTATTACATATTTGGCTTAAGGAACTTTATCTGTGCTCATTTCAATCTCTGGTTTTATGCAGCACCCCAACTCACCTTTCCCCTTAAGCAAGCATAAGATGATTTTCTAAATTTGGGACAATGTTCTGTTTTGAAATTCAGTTCCTGTGTAGCCAAGTTTACATTCCGTGTATTAGTGATATCTTATGATGTTTCTTTTTCTGTGTGACTTATTTCAGTTAGAATCATCATACCTGAATGCACTCATTATGCTGCTATGGGCCTGATGACATAGATGTCATTGCTGAGTGATATTGCATTGTACGTAAGTACCACAACTTCTTTATCCATTTTTCACTTTCTGCGAAATTGAACTTGTACCGTAAAGGAGTTCTTGTAAACAGAGCCGTCCCAAACTTTGGGGTGGCTGTGTCTTTTTGATTTTAATTTCCCTAAGCTATAGGACCATAAGTGGAAGTGCCCTAGGCTCTGTTGCTTTGTTTTTTATATGTTTCAGGAAACACCATACACTTCTCCCTAGTGGCTGTTGGCAATTTACATCCCGCCCATCAGCATAGCAAGGCTCCCAGTTCTCCATTGCCTTTCCTGCCTTTCTGGATTTTACACTTTTTTCAGATGGTCCTTTTGACCGGGGTGGGGAGTGAGACTTCAATGTAGTGCAGATTTCCTTTGCAAGCTTGCTTGGTTGTCCAAAAAGTGCGTATGCGTTTTTTCCTGAATATATTCAGGAAAAAACGCATACGCCCTTTTTGGCCAAGTGCATCATTGTTGACGTTCTGCCTCTTTTCCTATGCTTTAAATGCAATTCCAGTCTACCTCCTGAAATCGGTTTCCTGCAATTCTGCCCCGCATTCAAGTTCTCTTGGCAGCCTTACTTCAGTATATTTTTGGATGATAGCTGTCATTTATAACTCTGCAGGTTTGTGAATTACAGTGCCCCTGAGCTCCTTTCTTCAACTCGCTTTCTTGTGAGCTGGCGACAACACCGCAGGATTTCTTCTGGCCCTAATCTGGTTCCGGCACGGCACGCTGAGCCTTTGGTTAATTCCTCTTCCTGGTGGGAAATGAGAGTTAAATTTGCCCGTCCAGACACCTCCAGCTAGTCTCTCATTGGTTCTCCCTATTCCTGTGCATCTTCCGCAGAAATTGCAAACTGGGCCAAACAGGAGGTTAAAGGCCCTGACTCTCCAAGACGGGAGAGTGTTAGTAAAGCGTCTGTAATGTTGCACCCGAGTACCAGGGGACGAAAACTGAGACATATTTGAACACGTCTCTCGATCACACGGTTGATCATACTCTGGGTTCCACATGCATGCTTTAGCTGAAGGAAGAATCCCGTAAACCTGGAGAGTTGAGACCCGTGGAATGGGTACCATGCAATATGACTTCAAAGGGTCTTCATTTGCTCACCGAACCTCTCTAATCCTATCACTGCTGCGTTTATGCCCCTGTACACAAGCTTGATTCTTTTTCGGAGACATAGCGATCCATAGGTTTTAAGATACTTACTAGTCAGGTACATTCTTAGGCGTTTAATATGGGGTGTTGAGTCCATTTCGTTAAGCAAGGAGTAGCTCTTGTCTATTACATATTTCGCTTAAGGAAATTTATCTGTGCTCATTTCAATCTCTGGTTTTTTGCAGCACCCCAACTCACCTTTCCCCTTAAGCAAGCATAAGTTGGTTTTCTAAATTTGAGACCCTGTTCTGTTTTGTAATCCAGTTCTGTGTAGCCAAGTTTACATTTCGTGTATTAGTGATATCTTATGATGTTTCTTTTTCTCTGTGACTTATTTCAGTTAGAATCATCATACCTGAAACCACTCATTATACTGCTATGGGCATGATGACATAGATTTCATTGCTGAGTGATATTGCATTGTATGTAAGTACCACAACTTCTTTATCCATTTTTCACTTTCTGCGATATTGAACTTGTCCCGTAAAAGAGTTTCTTGTAAACAGAGCCATCCCAAACTTTGGGGTGGCTGTGTCTCTTTGATTTTAATTTCCCTAAGCTATAGGACTATAAGTGGAAGTGCCCTAGGCTCGGTTGCTTCGTTTTAAATGTTCCAGGAAACACCATACACTTCTCCTGAGTGGCTGTTGGCAATTTACATCCCGCCCATCAGCATAACAAGGCTCCCAGTTCTCCATGGCCTATCCTGCCTTTCTGGATTTTACACTTTTTTCAGATGGCCCTTTTGACTGGGGGGAAGTGAGACTTCATTGTAGTGCAGATTTCCTTTGCAAGCTTGCTTGGTTGGCCAAAAAGGGCATATGCGTTTTTTCCTGAATATATTCAGGAAAAAACGCATATGCCCTTTTTGGCAAGTGCATCATTGTGGACGTTCTGCCTCTTTTCCTATGCTTTAAATGCAAATCAAGTCTACCTCCTGAAATCGGTTTCCTGCAATTCTGCCCCACTTTCAAGTCCTCTTGGCACCCTTACTTCAGTAGATTTTTGGACGATAGCTGTCATTTATAAGTCTGCAGGTTTGTGAATTACAGTGCCCCTGAGCTCCTTTCTTCAACTCGCTTTCTTGTGAGCTGGCCGCAACACCGGACGATTGCTTCGGGCCCTAATTTGGTTCTGGCACGGCACGCTGAGCCTTTGGTTAATTCCTCTTCCTGGTGGGAAATGAGAGTTAAATTTGCCCGTCCAGACACCTCCAGCTAGTCTCTCATTGGTTCTCCCTATTCCTGTTCATCTTCCGCAGAAATTGCAAACTGGGCCAAACAGGAGGTTAAAGGCACTGTCTCTCCAAGTCGGGAAAATGTTAGTAAAGCGTCTGCAATGTTGCACCCGAGTACCAGGGGGTGAGAACTGAGACATATTAGAACACGTCTCCCGATCACACGGTTGATCACACTCTGTGTTCCACATGCATTTTTTAGCTGAAGGAAGAATCCCTTAAACTTGGAGAGTTGAGACCCGTGGAATGGGTACCATGCAATATGAATTCAAAGGGTCTTCATTTGCTCACCGAACCTCTCCAAACCTATCACTGCTGCGTTTATGCCCCTGTACTCACGCTTGATTCTCTTTCAGAGACATAGCAATCCATAAGTTTTAAGATACTTACTAGTCAGGGACATTGTTAGGCGTTTAATATGGGGTTTTGAGTCCATTTCGCTGAGCAAGGAGTAGCCCTTGTCTATTACATATTTGGCTTAAGGAACTTTATCTGTGCTCATTTCAATCTCTGGTTTTATGCAGCACCCCAACTCACCTTTCCCCTTAAACAAGCATAAGTTGGTTTTCTAAATTTGAGACCCTCTTCTGTTTTGTAATCCAGTTCCTGTGTAACCAAGTTTACATTCCGTATATTAGTGATATCTTATGATGTTCCTTTTTCTGTGTGACTTATTTCAGTTAGAATCATCATACTTGAATCCACTCATTATGCTGCTACGGGCCAGATGACATAGATTTCATTGCTGAGTGATATTGCATTGTACGTAACTACCACAACTTCTTTATCCATTTTTCACTTTCTGCGATATTGAACATGTACCGTAAACGAGGTTCTTGTAAACAGAGCCGTCCCAAACGTTGGGGTGGCTGTGTCTTTTTGATTTTAATTTCCCTAAGTTATAGGACCATAAGTGGAAGTGCCCTAGGCTCTGTTGCTTTGTTTTTTAGATGTTTCAGGAAACACCATACACTTCTAACCAGTGGCTGTTGGCAATTTACATCCCGCCCATCAGCATAACAAGGCTCCCAGTTCTCCATGGCCTGTCCTGCCTTTCTGGATTTTACACTTTTTTCAGATGGCCCTTTTGACCGGGGGGAAGTGAGACTTCATTGTAGTGCAGATTTCCTTTGCAAGCTTGCTTGGTTGGCCAAAAAGGGCGTATGCGTTTTTTCCTGAATATATTCAGGAAAAAACGCATACGCCCTTTTTGGCCAAGTGCATCATTGTCGACGTTCTGCCTCTTTTCCTATGCTTTAAATGCAATTCCAGTCTACCTCCTGAAATCGGTTTCCTGCAATTCTGCCCCGCTTTCAAGTCCTCTTGGCAGCCTTACTTCAGTATATTTTTGGACGATAGCTGTCATTTATAACTCTGCAGGTTTGTGAATTACAGTGCCCCTGAGCTCCTTTCTTCAACTCGCTTTCTTGTGAGCTGGCCGCAACACCGCAGGATTGCTTCAGGCCCTAATCTGGTTCCAGCACGGCATGCTGAGCCTTTGGTTAATTCCTCTTTCTGGTGGGAAATGAGAGTTAAATTTGCCCGTCCAGACACCTACAGCTAGTCTCTCATTGTTTCTCGCTATTCCTGTTCATCTTCCGCAGAAATTGCAAACTGGACCAAACAGGAGGTTAAAGGCTCTGACTCTCCAAGTCGGGAGAGTGTTAGTAAAGCGTCTGGAATGTTGCACCCGAGTACCAGGGGACGAGAACTGAGACATATTGGAACACGTCTCCCGATCCCATGGTTGATCATACTCTGGGTTCCACATGCCTGATTTAGCTGAAGGAAGAATCCCTTAAACCTGGAGAGTTGAGACCCGTGGAATGGGTACCATGCAATATGACTTCAAAGGGTCTTCATTTGCTCACCAAACCTCTCCAATCCTATCACTGCTGCGTTTATGCCCCTGTACACACGCTTGATTCTCTTTTGGAGACATAGCGATCCATAGGTTTTAAGATACTTACTAGTCAGGTACATTCTTAGGCGATTAATATGGGGTGTTGAGTCCATTTCGTTGAGCAAGGAGTAGCTCTTGTCTATTCCATATTTGGCGTAAGGAACTTTATCTGTGCTCATTTCAATCTCTGGTTTTATGCAGCACCCCAAGTCACATTTCCCCTTAAGCAAGCATAAGTTGGTTTTCTAAATTTGAGACCCTGTTCTCTTTTGTAATCCAGTTCCTGTGTAGCCAAGTTTACATTCCGTGTATTAGTGATATCTTATGATGTTTGTTTTTCTTGTGACTTATTTCAGATAGAATCATCATATCTTAATCCACTCATTATGCTGCTACGGACCTCATGACATAGATTTCATTGCTGAGTGATATTGCATTGTACGTAAGTACCACTACTGCTTTAACCATTTTTCACTTTCTGCGATATTGAACTTGTCCCGTAAACGAGTTTCTTCTAAGCAGAGCCATCCCAAACTTTGGGGTGGCTGTGTCTTTTTGATTTTAATTTCCCTAAGCTATAGGGCCATAAGTGGAAGTGCCCTAGGCTCTGTTGCTTTGTTTTTTAGATGTTTCAGGAAACACCATACACTTCTCCTGAGTGGCTGTTGGCAATTTACATCCCACCCATCAGCATAACAATGCTCCCAGTTCTCCATGGCCTGTCCTGCCTTTCTGGATTTTACACTTTTTTCAGATGGCCCTTTTGACCGGGGGGAAGTGAGACTTCATTTTAGTGCAGATTTCCTTTGCAAGCTTGCTTGGTTGGCCAAAAAGGGCGTATGCGTTTTTTCCTGAATATATTCAGGAAAAAACGCATACGCCCTTTTTGGCCAAGTGCATCATTGTCGACGTTCTGCCTCTTTTCCTATGCTTTAAATGCAATTCCAGTCTACCTCCTGAAATCGGTTTCCTGCAATTCTGCCCCGCTTTCAAGTCCTCTTGGCAGCCTTACTTCAGTATATTTTTGGACGATAGCTGTCATTTATAACTCTGCAGCTTTGTGAATTACAGTGCCCCTGAGCTCCTTTCTTCAACTCGCTTTCTTGTGAGCTGGCCGCAACACCGCAGGATTGCTTCAGGCCCTAATCTGGTTCTGGCATGGCCCGCTGAGCCTTTGGTTAATTCCTCTAACTGGTGGGAAATGAGAGTTAAATTTGCCCGTCCAGACACCTCTAGCTAGTCTCTCGTTGGTTCTCCCTATTCCTGTTCATCTTCCACAGAAATTGCAAACTGGGCCAAACAGGAGGTTAAAGGCACTGACTCTCCAAGCCGGGAGAGTGTTAATAAAGTGTCTGGAATGTTGCACCCGAGTACCAGGGGACGAGAACTGAGACATATTGGAACACGTCTCCCCATCACACGGTTGATCATACTCTGGGTTCCACATGCATGATTTAGCTGAAGGAAGAATCCCTTAAACCTGGAGAGTTGAGACCCGTGGAATGGGTACCATGCAATATGACTTCAAAGGGTCTTCATTTGCTCACCGAACCTCTCCAATCCTATCACTGCTGCGTTTATGCCCCTGTACACACGCTTGATTCTCTTTCGGAGACATAGCAATCCATAGCTTTTAAGATACTTTCTAGTCAGCTACATTGTTAGGCGTTTAATATGGGGTGTTGAGTCCATTTCGTTGAGCAAGGAGTAGCTCTTGTCTATTACATATTTGGCTTAAGGAACTTTATCTGTGCTCATTTCAATCTCTGGTTTTATGCAGCACCCCAACTCAACTTTCCCCTTAAGCAAGCATAAGTTGGTTTTCTAAATTTGAGACCCTGTTCTGTTTTGTAATCCAGTTCCTGTGTAGCCAAGTTTACATTCCGTGTATTAGTGATATCTTATGATTTTTTTTATTGTGTGACTTACTTCAGTTAGAATCATCATACCTGAATCCACTCATTATGCTGTTATGGGCCTGATGACATAGATTTCATTGCTGAGTGATATTGCATTGTACGTAAGTACCACAACTTCTTTATCCATTTTTCACTTTCTGCGATATTGAACTAGTCCCTTAAACGAGTTTCTTCTGAACAGAGCTGTCCCAAACACAGGGGTGGCTGTGTCTTTTTGATTTTAATTTCCCTAAGCTTTAGGGCCATAAGTGGAAGTGCCCTAGGCTCTGTTGCTTTGTTTCTTAGATGTTTCAGGAAACACCATACACTTCTCCCAAGTGGCTGTTGGCAATTTACATCCCGCCCATCAGCATAACAAGGCTCCCAGTTCTCCATGGCCTGTGTTGCCTTTCTGGATTTTACACTTTTTTCAGATGGCCGTTTTGACCGGGGGGAAGTGAGACTTCATTGTAGTGCAGATTTCCTTTGCAAGCTTGCTTGGTTGGCCAAAAATGGTGTATGCGTTTTTTCCTGAATATATTCAGGAAAAAACGCATACGATATTTTTGGCCAAGTGCATCATTGTGAACGTTCTTCCTCTTTTCCTATGCTTTAAATGCAATTCCAGTCTACCTCCTGAAATCGGTTTCCTGCAATTCTTCCCCGCTTTCAAGTCCTCTTGGCAGCCTTACTTCAGTATATTTTTGGACGATAGCTGTCATTTATAACTCTGCAGGTTTGTGAATTTCAGTGCCCCTGAGCTCCTTTCTTCAACTCGCTTTCTTGTGAGCTGGCCGCAACACTGCAGGATTGCTTCAGGCCCTAATCTGGTTCCGGCACGGCACGCTGAGCCTTTGGTTAATTCCTCTTCCTGGTGGGAAATGAGAGTTAAATTTGCCCGTCCAGACACCTCCAGGTAGTCTCTCATTGGTTCTCCCTATTCCTGTTCATCTTCCGCAGAAATTGCAAACTGGGCCAAACAGGACGTTAAAGGCACTGACTCTCCAAGTCAGGAGAGTGTTAGTAAATCGTCTGGAATGTTGCACCCGAGTACCAGGGGACGAAAACTGAGACATACTTAAACACGTCTCCCGATCACATGGTTGATCATACTCTGGGTTCCATATGCATGTTTCAGCTGAAGGAAGATTTCCTTAAACCTGGAGAGTTGAGACCCGTGGAATGCGTACCATGCAATATGACTTCAAAGGGTCTTCATTTGCTCACCGAACCTCTCCAATCCTATCACTGCTGCGTTTATGCCCCTGTACACATGGTTGATTCTCTTTCAGAGACATAGCAATCCATAGGTTTTAAGATACTTTCTAGTCAGGTACATTCATTGGCGTTTAATATGGGGTGTTGAGTCCATTTCGTTGAGCAAGGAGTAGCTCTTGTCTATTCCATATTTGGCTTAAGGAACTTTATCTGTGCTCATTTCAATCTCTGGTTTTATGAAGCACCCCAACTCACCTTTCCCCTTAAGCAAGCATAAGTTGGTTTTCTAAATTTGAGACACTGTTCTGTTTTGTAATTCAGTTCCTGTGTAGCCAAGTTTACATTCCGTGTATTAGTGATATCTTACGATGTTTCTTTTTCTGTGTGACTTATTTCAGTTAGAATCATCATACCTGAACCCACTCATTTTCTGCTACAGGCCTGTTGACAGAGATTTCATTGCTGAGTGATATTGCATTGTACGTAAGTAGCACAAATTCTTTATCCATTTTTCACTTTCTGCGATATTGAACTTGTACCATAAACGAGGTTCTTGTAAACAGAGCCATCCCAAACTTTGGGGTGGCTGTGTCTTTTTGATTTTAATTTCCCTAAGCTATAGGACCATAAGTGGAAGTGCCCTAGGCTCTGTTGCTTTGTTTTTTAGATGTTTCAGGAAACACCATACACTTCTCCCTAGTGGCTGTTGGCAATTTACAACCCGCCCATCAGCATAACAAGGCTCCCAGTTCTCCATGGCCTGTCCTGCCTTTCTGGATTTTACACTTTTTTCAGATGGCCCCTTTGACAGGGGGGAAGTGAAACTTCATTTTAGTGCAGATTTCCTGTGCAAGCTTGCTTGGTTGGCCAAAAAGGGCGTATGCGTTTTTTCCTGAATATATTCAGGAAAAAACGCATACGCCCTTTTTGGCCAAGTGCATCATTGTCCACGTTCTGCCTCTTTTCCTATGCTTTAAATGCAATTCCAGTCTACCTCCTAAAATCGGTTTCCTGCAATTCTGCCCCGCTTTCAAGTCCTCTTGGAAGCCTTACTTCAGTATATTTTTGGACGATAGCTGTCATTTATAACTCTGCACGTTTTTGAATTACAGTGCCCGTGAGCTCCTTTCTTCAACTCGCTTTCTTGTGAGCTGGCCACAACACCGCATGATTGCTTCAGACCCTAATCTGGTTCCGGCACGGCACGCTGAGCCTTTGGTTAATTCCTCTTCCTGGTGGGAAATGAGAGTTAAATTTGCCCGTCCAGAAACGTCCAGCTAGTCTCTCATTGGTTCTCCCTATTCCTGTTCATCTTCCGCAGAAATTGCAAACTGGGCCAAACAGGAGGTTAAAGGCACTGACTCTCCAAGTCGGGAGAGTGTTAGTAAAGCGTCTGGAATGTTGCACCCGAGTACCAGGGGACGAAAACTGAGACATATTTGAACACGTCTCCCGATCACACGGTTGATCATACTCTGGGTTCCACAGGCATGTTTCAGCTGAAGGAAGAATCCCTTAAACCTGGAGAGTTGAGACCCGTGGAATGGGTACCATGCATTATGACTTCAAAGGGTCTTCATTTGCTCACCGAACCTCTCCAATCCTATCACTGCTGCGTTTATGCAACTGTACACACACTTGATTCTCTTTCAGAGACATAGCAATCCATAGGGTTTAAGATACTTACTAGTCAGGTACATTCTTCGGCGTTTAATATGGGGTGTTGAGTGCATTTCGTTGAGCAAGGAGTAGCTCTTGTCTATTCCATATTTGGCTTAAGGAACTTTATCTGTGCTCATTTCAATCTCTGGTTTTATGAAGCACCCCAACTCACCTTTCCCCTTAAGCAAGCATAAGTTGGTTTTCTTCATTTGAGATCCTGTTCTGTTTTGTAATTCAGTTTCTGTGTAGCCAAGTTTACATTCCATGTATTAGTGATATCTTATGATGTTTCTTTTTCTGTGTGACTTATTTCAGTTAGAATCGTCATACCTGAATCCACTCACTATGCTCCTATGGGTCTGATGACATAGATTTCATTGCTGAGTGATATTGCATTGTACGTAAGTACCACAACTTCTTTATCCATTTTTCACTTTCTGTGATATTGAACTGGTACCATAAACAAGGTTCTTGTAAACAGAGCCGTCCCAAACTTTGGGGTGGCTGTGTCTTTTTGATTTTAATTTCCCTAAGCTATAGGACCATAAGTGGAAGTGCCCTAGGCTCTGTTGCTTTGTTTTTTAGATGTTTCAGGAAACACCATACACTTCTCCCCAGTGGCTGTTGGCAATTTACATCCCGCCCATCAGCATAACAAGGCTCCCAGTTCTCCATGGCCTGTCCTGCCTTTCTGGATTTTACACTTTTTTCAGATGGCCCTTTTGACCAGGTGGAAGTGAGACTTCATTGTAGTGCAGATTTCCTTTGCAAGCTTGCTTGGTTGGGCAAAAAGGGCGTATGCGTTTTTTCCTGAATATATTCAGGAAAAAACGCATACGCCCTTTTTGGCCAAGTGCATCATTGTGGACGTTCTGCCTCTTTTCCTATGCTTTAAATGCAATTCCAGTCTACCTCCTGAAATCGGTTTCCTGCAATTCTGCCCCGCTTTCAAGTCCTCTTGGCAGCCTTACTTCAGTATATTTTTGGACGATAGCTGACATTTATAACTCTGCAGGTTTGTGAATTACAGTGCCCCTGAGCTCCTTTCTTCAACTCGCTTTCTTGTGAGCGGGCCACAACACCGCAGGATTGCTTCAGGCCCTAATCTTGTTCCGGCACGGCACGCTGAGCCTTTGGTTAATTCCTCTTCCTGGTGGGAAATGAGAGTTAAATTTGCCCGTCCAGACACCTCCAGCTAGTCTCTCATTGGTTCTCCCTATTCCTGTTCATATTCCGCAGAAATTGCAAACTGGGCCAAAAGGACGTTAAAGGCACTGACTCTCCAAGTCGGGAGAGTGTTAGTAAAGTGTCTGGAAGGTTGCACCCAAGTACCAGGGGACGAGAACTGAGATATATTGGCACACGTCTCCCGATCACACGGTTGATCATACTCCGGGTTCCACATGCATGTTTTAGCTGAAGGAAGAATCCCTTAAACCTGGAGAGTTGAGACCCGTGGAATGGGTACCATGCAATATGATTTCAAAGGGTCTTCGTTTGCTCACCGAACCTCTCCAATCCTATCACTGCTGCGTTTATATCCCTGTACACATGCGTGATTCTCTTTCAGAGACATAGCAATCCATAGGTTTTAAGATACTTACTAGTCAGGTACATTCTTAGGCGTTTAATATGGGGTGTTGAGTCCATTTCATTGAACAAGGAGTAGCACTTGTCTATTCCATATTTGGCTTAAGGAACTTTATCTGTGCTCATTTCAATCTCTGGTTTTATGCAGCACCCCAACTCACCTTTCCCCTTAAGCAAGCATAAGTTGGTTTTCTAAATTTGAGACCCTGTTCTGTTTTTTAATCCAGTTCCTGTGTAGCCAAGTTTACATTCCGTGTATTAGTGATATCTTATGATGTTTCTTTTTCTGTGTGACTTATTTCAGTTAGAATCATCATACCTGAACCCACTCATTTTCTGCTACAGGCCTGTTGACATAGATTTCATTGCTGAATGATATTGCATTGTACGTAAGTACCACAACTGCTTTATCCATTTTTCGCTTTCTGCGATATTGAACTTGTACCATAAACGAGGTTCTTGTAAACAGAGCCATCCCAAACTTTGGGGTGGCTGTGTCTTTTTTATTTTAATTTCCCTAAGCTATAGGACCATAAGTGGATTTGACCTAGGCTCTGTTGCTTTGGTTTTTAGATATTTCAGGAAACACCATACACTTCTCCCGAGTGGCTGTTGGCAATTTACATCCCACCCATCAGCATAACAGGGCTCCCTGTTCTCCATGGCCTGTCCTGCCTTTCTGGATTTTACACTTTTTTCAGATGGCCCTTTTGACTGGGGGGAAGTGAGACTTCATTGTAGTGCAGATTTCCTTTGCAAGCTTGCTTGGTTGGCCAAAAATGGTGTATGCGTTTTTTCCTGAATATATTCAGGAAAAAACGCATATGACATTTTTGGCCAAGTGCATCATTGTGGACGTTCTTCCTCTTTTCCTATGCTTTAAATGCAATTCCAGTCTACTTCTGAAATCGGTTTCCTGCAATTCTGCCCCGCTTTCAAGTCCTCTTGGCAGCCTTACTTCAGTATATTTTTGGACGATAGCTGTCATTTATAACTCTGCAGGTTTGTGAATTACAGTGCCCCTGAGCTCCTTTCTTCAACTCGCTTTCTTGTGAGCTGGCCGCAACACCGCAGGATAGATTCAGGCCCTAATCTGGTTCTGGCACGGCACGCTGAGCCTTTGGTTAATTCCTCTTCCTGGTGGGAAATGAGAGTTAAATTTGCCCGTCCAGACACCTCCAGCTAGTCTCTCATTGGTTCTCCCTATTCCTGTTCATCTTCCGCAGAAATTGCAAACTGGGCCAAACAGGACGTTAAAGGCACTGACTCTCCAAGTCGGGAGAGTGTTAGTAAAGTGTCTGGAATGTTACACCCGAGTACCAGGGGACGAGAACTGAGATATATTGGCACACGTCTCCCGATCACATGGTTGATCATACTCTGGGTTCCACATGCATGTTTTAGCTGAAGGAAGAATCCCTTAAACCTGGAGAGTTGAGACCCGTGGAATGGGTACCATGCAATATGATTTCAAAGGGTCTTCGTTTGCTCACCGAACCTCTCCAATCCTATCACTGCTGCGTTTATATCCCTGTACACATGCGTGATTCTCTTTCGGAGACATAGCAATCCATAGGTTTTAAGATACTTACTAGTCAGGTACATTCTTAGGCGTTTAATATGGGGTGTTGAGGCCATTTCATTGAACAAGGAGTAGCACTTGTCTATTCCATATTTGGCTTAAGGAACTTTATCTGTGCTCATTTCAATCTCTGGTTTTATGCAGCGCCCAAACTCACCTTCCCCTTAAGCAGGCATAAGTTGGTTTTCTAAATTTGAGACCCTGTTCTGTTTTGTAATCCAGTTCCTGTGTAGCCAAGTTTACATTCCGTGTATTAGTGATATCTTATGATGTTTCTTTTTCTGTGTGACTTATTTCAGTTAGAATCATCATACCTGAACCCACTCATTTTCTGCTACAGGCCTGTTGACATAGATTTCATTGCTGAGTGATATTGCATTGTACGTAAGTACCACAACTGCTTTATCCATTTTTCGCTTTCTGCGATATTGAACTTGTACCATAAACGAGGTTCTTGTAAACAGAGCCATCCCAAACTTTGGGGTGGCTGTGTCTTTTTGATTTTAATTTCCCTAAGCTATAGGACCATAAGTGGAATTGACCTAGGCTCTGTTACTTTCTTTTTTAGATGTTTCAGGAAACACCATACACTTCTCCCAAGTGAATATATTCAGGAAAAAACGCATACGCCCTGTTTGTCCAAGTGCATCATTGTGGACGTTCTGCCTCTTTTCCTATGATTTAAATGCAATTCCAGTCTACCTCCTGAAATCGGTTTTCTGCAATTCTGCCCCGCTTTCAAGTCCTCTTGGCAGCCTTACTTCAGTATATTTTTGGACGATAGCTGTCATTTATAATTCTGCAGGTTTGTGAATTACAGGGCCCCTGAGCTCCTTTCTTCAACTCGCTTTCTTGTGAGCTGGCCGCAACACCGCAGGATTGCTTCAGGCCCTAATCTTGTTCCGGCACGGCACGCTGAGCCTTTGGTTAATTCCTCTTCCTGGTGGGAAATGAGAGTTAAATTTGCCCGTCCAGACACCTCCAGCTAGTCTCTCATTGGTTCTCCCTATTCCTGTTCATCTTCTGCAGAAATTGCAAACTGGGCCAAACAGGAGGTTAAAGGCACTGACTCTCCAAGTCGGGAGAGTGTTAGTAAAGCGTCTGGAATGTTGCACCCGAGTACCAGGGGACGAGAACTGAGACATATTGGAACACGTCTCCCGATCACACGGTTGATCATACTCTGGGTTCCACATGCATGTTTCAGCTGAAGGAAGATTCCCTTAAAGTTGGAGAGTTGAGACCCGTGGAATGGGTACCATGCAATATGACTTCAAAGGGTTTTCATTTGCTCACCGAACCTCTCCAATCCTAACACTTCTGCGTTTATGTCCCTGTACACACGCTTGATTCTCTTTCAGAGACATAGCAATCCATAGGTTTTAAGATACTTACTAGTCAGGTACATTCTTAGGCGTTTAATATGCGGTTTTGAGTACATTTCGTTGAGCAAGTAGTAGCTCTTGTCTATTACATATTTGGGCTTGAGGAAATTTATCTGTGTTCATTTCAATCTCTGGTTTTATGCAGCACCCCAACTCACCTTTCCCCTTAAGCAAGCATAAGTTGGTTTTCTAAATTTGAGACCCTGTTCTGTTTTGTAATCCAGTTCCTGTGTAGCCAATTCTACATTCCGTGTATTAGTGATATCTTATGATGTTTCTTTTTCTGTGTGACTTATTTCAGTTAGAATCATCATACCTGAATCCACTCTATGCTGTTACGGGCATGATGACATAGATTTCATTGCTGAGTGATATTGCATTGTACGTAAGTACCACAACTTCTTTATCCATTTTTTACTTTCTGCGATATTGAACTTGTACCGTAAACGATGTTCTTGTAAACAGAGCCGTCCCAAACTTTGGGGTGGCTGTGTCTTTTTGATTTTAATTTCCCTAAGCTATAGGACCATAAGTGGAAGTGCCCTAGGCTCCGTTGCTTTGTTTTTTAGATGTTTCAGGAAACACCATACACTTCTCTCCAGTGGCTGTTGGCAATTTACATCCCGCCCATCAGCATAACAAGGCTCCCAGTTCTCTATGGACTCTTCTGCCTTTCTCGATTTTACACTTTTTTCAGATGGCCCTTTTGACCGGGGGGAAGTGAGACTTCATTGTAGTGCAGATTTCCTTTGCAAGCTTGCTTGGTTGGCCAAAAATGGTGTATGCGTTTTTTCCTGAATATATTCAGGAAAAAACGCATACGACATTTTTGGCCAAGTGCATCATTTTGGACGTTCTTCCTCTTTTCCTATGCGTTAAATGCAATTCCAGTCTCCCTCCTGAAATCGGTTTTCTGCAATTCTGCCCCGCTTTCAAGTCCTCTTGGCAGCCTTACTTCAGTATATTTTTGGACGATAGCTGTCATTTATAACTCTGCACGTTTGTGAATTACAGTGCCCGTGAGCTCCTTTCTTCAACTCGCTTTCTTGTGAGCGGGCCACAACACCGCAGGATTGCTTCAGGCCCTAATGTGGTTCCGGCACGGCACGCTGAGCCTTTGGTTAATTACTCTTCCTGGTGGGAAATGAGAGTTAAATTTGCCCGTCCAGACACCTCCAGCTAGTCTCTCATTGCTTCTACCTATTCCTGTTCATCTTCTGCAGAAATTGCAATCTGGGCCAAACAGGAGGTTAAAGGCACTGACTCTCCAAGTCAGGAGAGTGTTAGTAAAGCGTCTGGAATGTTGCACCCGAGTACCAGTGGACGAAAACTGAGACATATTTGAGAACGTCTCCTGATCACACGGTTGATCATACTCTGGGTTCCACATGCATGTTTCAGCTGAAGGAAGAATCCCTTAAACCTGGAGAGTTGAGACCCGTGGAATGGGTAGCATGTAATATGACTTCAAAGGGTCATTCTTTGCTCACCGAACCTCTCAAATCCTATCACTGCTGCGTTTATGCCCCTGTACACATGCTTGATTCTCTTTCGGAGACATAGCAATCCATAGGTTTTAAGATACTTACTAATCAGGTACATTCTTAGGCGTTTAATATGGGGTTTTGAGTCCATTTCGTTGAGCAAGGAGTAGCTCTTGTCTATTCCATATTTGGCTTAAGGAACTTTATCTGTGCTCATTTCAATCTCTGGTTTTATGCAGCACCCCAACTCACATTTCCCCTTAAGCAAGCATAAGTTGTTTTTCTAAATTTTAGACCCTGTTCTCTTTTGTAATCCAGTTCCTGTGTAGCCAAGTTTACATTCCGTGTATTAGTGATATCTTATGTTGTTTCTTTTTCTGTGTGACTTATTTCAGTTAGAATCCTCATACCTGAACCCACTCATTATGCTGCTATGGGCCTGATGAAATAGATTTCATTGCTGAGTGATATTGCATTGTACGTAAGTACCACAAATTCTTTATCCATTTTTCACTTTCTGCGATATTGAACTTGTACCGTAAACGAGGTTCTTGTAATCAGAGCCGTTCCAAACTTTGGGGTGGCTGTGTCTTTTTGATTTTAATTTCCCTAAGCTATAGGACCATAAGTGGAAGTGCCCTAGGCTCTGTTGCTTTGTTTTTTAGATGTTTCAGGAAACACCATACACTTCTCCCGAGTGGCTGTTGGCAATTTACAACCCACCCATCAGCATAACAAGGCTCCCAGTTCTCCATGGCCTGTCCTGCCTTTCTGGATTTTACACTTTTTTCAGATGGCCCTTTCGACCTGGGGGAAGTGAGACTACATTGTAGTGCAGATTTCCTTTGCAAGCTTGCTTGGTTGGCCAAAAAGGGCGTATGCGTTTTCTCCTGAATATATTCAGGAAAAAACGCATACGCCCTTTTTGGCCAAGTGCATCATTGTGGACGTTCTGCCTCTTTTCCTATGCTTTTAATGCAATTCCAGTCTACCTCCTGAAATCGGTTTCCTGCAATTCTGCCCCGCTTTCAAGTCCTCTTGGCAGCCTTACTTCAGTATATTTTTGGACGATAGCTGTCATTTATAACTCTGCAGGTTTGTGAATTACAGTGCCCCTGAGCTCCTTTCTTCAACTCGCTTTCTTGTGAGCTGCCCGGAACACCGCAGGATTGATTCAGGCCCAAATCTTGTAACGCCATGGCACGCTGAGCCTTTGGTTAAATCCTCTTCCTGGTCGGAAATGAGAGTTAAATTTGCCCATCCAGACACTTCCAGCTAGTCTCTCATTGGTTCTCCCTATTCCTGTTCATCTTCCGCAGAAATTGCAAACTGGGCCAAACAGGAGGTTAAAGGCACTGACTCTCCAAGTCGGGAGAGGGTTAGTGAAGCATCTGGAATGTTGCACCCAAGTACCAGGTGACGAGAAATGAGACATATTTGAACACGTCTCAGGATCACACGGTTGATCATACTCTGGGTTCCACATGCGTGTTTTAGCTGAAGGAAGAATCCCTTAAACCTGGAGAGTTGAGACCCGTGGAATATGTACCATGCAATATGACTTCAAAGGGTCTTCATTTGCTCACTGAACCTCTCCAATCGTATCACTGCTGCGTTTATGCCCCTATACACACACTTGATTCTCTTTCGGAGACATAGCAATCCATAGGTTTTCAGATACTTACTAGTCAGGTACATACTTAGCCGTTTAATATGGGGTGTTGAGTCCATCTCGTTGAGCAAGGAGTAGCTCTTGTCTATTACATATTTGGCTTAATGAACTTTATCTGTGCTCATTTCAATATGTGTTTTTGTGCAGCACCCCAACTCACCTTTCCCCTTAAGCAAGCATAAGTTGGTTTTCTAAATTTGACACCTTATTCTGTTTTGTAATTCAGTTACTGTGTAGCAAGTTTACATTCCGTGTATTAGTGATATCTTATGATGTTTCTTTTTCTCTGTGACTTATTTCAGTTAGAATCATCATAACTGAATCCACACATTATGCTGCTATGGGCCTGATGACATAGATTTCATTGCTGAGTGATATTGCGTTGTACGTAAGTACCACAACTTCTTTATCCATTTTTCGCTTTCTGCGATATTGAACTTGTACCATAAACGAGGTTCTTGTAAACAGAGCCATCCCAAACTTTGGGGTGGCTGTGTCTTTTTGATTTTAATTTCCCTAAGCTATAGGACCATAAGTGGATTTGACCTAGGCTCTGTTGCTTTGTTTTTTAGATGTTTCAGGAAAAACCATACACTTCTCCCGAGTGGCTGTTGGCAATTTACATCCCACCCATCAGCATAACAGGGCTCCCAGTTCTCCATGGCCTGTCCTGCCTTTCTGGATTTTACACTTTTTTCAGATGGCCCTTTTGACTGGGGGGTAGTGAGACTTCATTGTAGTGCAGATTTCCTTTGCAAGCTTGCTTGGTTGGCCAAAAATGGTGTATGCGTTTTTTCCTGAATATATTCAGGGAAAAACGCATATGACATTTTTGGCCAAGTGCATCATTGTGGACGTTCTTCCTCTTTTCCTATGCTTTAAATGCAATTCCAGTCTACTCCTGAAATCGGTTTCCTGCAATTCTGCCCCGCTTTCAAGTCCTCTTGGCAGCCTTACTTCAGTATATTTTTGGACGATAGCTGTCATTTATAACTCTGCAGGTTTGTGAATTACAGTGCCCCTGAGCTCCTTTCTTCAACTCGCTTTCTTGTGAGCTGGCCGCAACACCGCAGGATTGCTTCAGGCCCAAATCTGTTTCCGGCACGGCACGCTGAGCCTTTGGTTAATTCCTCTTCCTGGTGGGAAATGAGAGTTAAATTTGCCCGTCCAGACACCTCCAGCTAGTCTCTCATTGGTTCTCCCTATTCCTGTTCATCTTCCGCAGAAATTGCAAACTGGGCCAAACAGGACGTTAAAGGCACTGACTCTCCAAGTCGGGAGAGTTTTAGTAAAGTGTCTGGAATGTTACACCCGAGTACCAGGGGACGAGAACTGAGATATATTGGCACACGTCTCCCGATCACATGGTTGATCATACTCTGGGTTCCACATGCATGTTTTAGCTGAAGGAAGAATCCCTTAAACCTGGAGAGTTGAGACCCGTGGAATGGGTACCATGCAATATGATTTCAAAGGGTCTTCGTTTGCTCACCGAACCTCTCCAATCCTATCACTGCTGTGTTTATACCCCTGTACACATGCTTGATTCTCTTTCGGAGACATAGCAATCCATAGGTTTTAAGATACTTACTAGTCAGGTACATTCTTAGGCGTTTAATATGGGGTGTTGAGTCCATTTCATTGAACAAGGAGTAGCACTTGTCTATTCCATATTTGGCTTAAGGAACTTTATCTGTGCTCATTTCAATCTCTGGTTTTATGCAGCACCCAAACTCACCTTCCCCTTAAGCAGGCATAAGTTGGTTTTCTAAATTTGAGACCCTGTTCTGTTTTGTAATCCAGTTCCTGTGTAGCCAAGTTTACATTCCGTGTATTAGTGATATCTTATGATGTTTCTTGTTTCTGTGTGACTTATTTCAGTTAGAATCATCATACCTGAACCCACTCATTTTCTGCTACAGGCCTGTTGACATAGATTTCATTGCTGAGTGATATTGCATTGTACGTAAGTACCACAACTGCTTTATCCATTTTTCGCTTTCTGCAATATTGAACTTGTACCATAAAAGAGGTTCTTGTAAACAGAGCCATCCCAAACTTTGGGGTGGCTGTGTCTTTTTGATTTTAATTTCCCTAAGCTATAGGACCATAAGTGGAATTGACCTAGGCTCTGTTGCTTTCTTTTTTAGATGTTTCAGGAAACACCATACACTTCTCCCGAGTGAATATATTCAGGAAAAAACGCATACGCCCTGTTTGTCCAAGTGCATCATTGTGGACGTTCTGCCTCTTTTCCTATGCTTTAAATGCAATTCCAGTCTACCTCCTGAAATCGGTTTTCTGCAATTCTGCCCCGCTATCAAGTCCTCTTGGCAGCCTTACTTCAGTATATTTTTGGACGATAGCTGTCATTTATAATTCTGCAGGTTTGTGAATTACAGGGCCCCTGAGCTCCTTTCTTCAACTCGCTTTCTTGTGAGCTGGCCGCAACACCGCAGGATTGCTTCAGGCCCTAATCTTGTTCCGGCACGGCACACTGAGCCTTTGGTTAATTCCTCTTCCTGGTGGGAAATGAGAGTTAAATTTGCCCGTCCAGATACCTCCAGCTAGTCTCTCATTGGTTCTCCCTATTCCTGTTCATCTTCTGCAGAAATTGCAAACTGGGCCAAACAGGAGGTTAAAGGCACTGACTCTCCAAGTCGGGAGAGTGTTAGTAAAGCGTCTGGAATGTTGCACCCGAGTACCAGGGGACGAGAACTGAGACATATTGGAACACGTCTCCTGATCACACGGTTGATCATACTCTGGGTTCCACATGCATGTTTCAGCTGAAGGAAGATTCCCTTAAAGTTGGAGAATTGAGACCCGTGGAATGGGTACCATGCAATATGACTTCAAAGGGTCTTCATTTGCTCACCGATCCTCTCCAATCCTAACACTTCTGCGTTTATGTCCCTGTACACACGCTTGATTCTCTTTCAGAGACATAGCAATCCATAGGTTTTAAGATACTTACTAGTCAGGTACATTCTTAGGCGTTTAATATGCGGTGTTGAGTACATTTCGTTGAGCAAGTAGTAGCTCTTGTCTATTACATATTTGGCTTAAGGAACTTTATCTGTGCTCATTTCAATCTCTGGTTTTATGCAGCACCCCAACTCACCTTTCCCCTTAAGCAAGCATAAGTTGGTTTTCTAAATTTGAGACCCTGTTCTGTTTTTTAATCCAGTTCCTGTGTAGCCAATTCTACATTCCGTGTATTAGTGATATCTTATGATGTTTCTTTTTCTGTGTGACTTATTTCAGTTAGAATCATCATACCTGAATCCACTCTATGCTGTTACGGGCCTGATGACGTAGATTTCATTGCTGAGTGATATTGCATTGTACGTAAGTACCACAACTTCTTTATCCATTTTTCACTTTCTGCGATATTGAACTTGTACCGTAAACGATGTTCTTGTAAACAGAGCCGTCCCAAACTTTGGGGTGGCTGTGTCTTTTTGATTTTAATTTCCCTAAGCTATAGGACCATAAGTGGAAGTGCCCTAGGCTCCGTTGCTTTGTTTTTTAGATGTTTCAGGAAACACCATACACTTCTCTCCAGTGGCTGTTGGCAATTTACATCCCACCCATCAGCATAACAAGGCTCCCAGTTCTCCATGGACTGTCCTGCCTTTCTCGATTTTACACTTTTTTCAGATGGCCCTTTTGACCGGGGGGAAGTGAGACTTCATTGTAGTGCAGATTTCCTTTGCAAGCTTGCTTGGTTGGCCAAAAATGGTGTATGCGTTTTTTCCTGAATATATTCAGGAAAAAACGCATACGACATTTTTGGCCAAGTGCATCATTTTGGACGTTCTTCCTCTTTTCCTGTGCTTTAAATGCAATTCCAGTCTCCCTCCTGAAATCGGTTTCCTGCAATTCTGCCCCGCTTTCAAGTCCTCTTGGCAGCCTTACTTCAGTATATTTTTGGACGATAGCTGTCATTTATAACTCTGCAGGTTTGTGAATTACAGTGCCCCTGAGCTCCTTTCTTCAACTCGCTTTCTTGTGAGCTGGCCGCAACACCGCAGGATTGCTTCAGGTCCTAATGTGGTTCCGGCACGGCACGCTGAGCCTTTGGTTAATTCCTCTTTCTCGTGGGTAATGAGAGTTAAATTTGCCCGTCCAGACACCTCCAGCTAGTCTCTCATTGGTCCTCCCTATTCCTGTTCATCTTCCGCAGAAATTGCAAACTGGGCCAAACAGGAGGTTAAAGGCACTGACTCTCCAAGTCGGGAGAGTGTTAGTAAAGCGTCTGGAATGTTGCACCCGAGTACCAGGGGACGAAAACTGAGACATATTTGAACACGTCTCCCGATCACACGGTTGATCATACTCTGGGTTCCACATGCATGTTTCAGCTGAAGGAAGAATCCCTTAAACCTATAGAGTTGAGAACCGTGGAATGGGTACCATGCAATATGACTTTAAAGGGTCTTCATTTGCTCACCGAACCTCTCCAATCCTATCACTGCTGCGTTTATGCCCCTGTACACACGCTTGATTCTCTTTCGGAGGCATAGCAATCCATAGGTTTTAAGATACTTCCTAGTCAGGTATATTCTTAGGCGTTTAATATGGGGTGTTGAGTCCATTTCGTTGAGCAAGGAGTAGCTCTTGTCTATTACATATTTGGCTTAAGGAACTTTATCTGTGCTCATTTCAATCTCTGGTTTTATGCAGCACCCCAACTCACCTTTCCCCTTAAGCAAGCATAAGTTGGTTTTCTAAATTTGAGACCCTGTTCTGTTTTGTAATCCAGTTCCTGTGTAGCCAAGTTTATATTCCGTGTATTAGTGATATCTTATGATGTTTCTTTTTCTGTGTGACTTATTTCAGTTAGAATCATCATACCTGAACCCACTCATTTTCTGCTACAGGTCTGTTGACATAGATTTCATTGCTGAGTGATATTGCATTGTACGTAAGTACCACAACTTCTTTATCCATTTTTCGCTTTCTGCGATATTGAACTTGTACCATAAACGAGGTTCTTGTAAACAGAGCCATCCCAAACTTTGGGGTGGCTGTGTCTTTTTGATTTTAATTTCCCTAAGCTATAGGACCATAAGTGGATTTGACCTAGGCTCTGTTGCTTTGTTTTTTAGATGTTTCAGGAAACACCATACACTTCTCCCGAGTGGCTGTTGGCAATTTACATCCCGCCCATCAGCATAACAGGGCTCCCAGTTCTCCATGGCCTGTCCTGCCTTTCTGGATTTTATACTTTTTTCAGATGACCCTTTTGACTGGGGGGAAGTGAGACTTCATTGTAGTGCAGATTTCCTTTGCAAGCTTGCTTGGTTGGCCAAAAATGGCGTATGCGTTTTTTCCTGAATATATTCAGGAAAAAACGCATAAGACATTTTTGGCCAAGTGCATCATTGTGGACGTTCTTCCTCTTTTCCTATGCTTTAAATGCAATTCCAGTCTACCTCCTGAAATCGGTTTCCTGCAATTCTGCCCCGCTTTCAAGTCCTTTTGGCAGCCTTACTTCAGTATATTTTTGGACGATAGCTGTCATTTATAACTCTGCAGGTTTGTGAATTACAGTGCCCCTGAGCTCCTTTCTTCAACTCGCTTTCTTGTGAGCTGGCCGCAACACCGCAGGATTGCTTCAGGCCCTAATCTGGTTCTGGCACGGCACGCTGAGCCTTTGGTTAATTCCTCTTCCTGGTGGGAAATGAGAGTTAAATTTGCCCGTCCAGACACCTCCAGCTAGTCTCTCATTGGTTCTCCCTATTCCTGTTCATCTTCCACAGAAATTGCAAACTGGGCCAAACAGGACGTTAAAGGCACTGACTCTCCAAGTCGGGAGAGTGTTAGTAAAGTGTCTGGAATGTTACACCCGAGTACCAGGGGACGAGAACTGAGATATATTGGCACACGTCTCCCGATCACACGGTTGATCATACTCTGGGTTCCACATGCATGTTTTAGCTGAAGGAAGAATCCCTTAAACCTGGAGAGTTGAGACCCGTGGAATGGGTACCATGCAATATGATTTCAAAGGGTCTTCGTTTGCTTACCGAACCTCTCCAATCCTATTACTGCTGCGTTTATGCCCCTGTACACATGCTTGATTCTCTTTCGGAGACATAGCAATCCATAGGTTTTAAGATACTTACTAGTCAGCTACATACTTAGGCTTTTAATATGGGGTGTTGAGTCCATTTCATTGAACAAGGAGTAGCACTTGTCTACTCCATTTTTGGCTTAAGGAACTTTATCTGTGCTCATTTCATCTCTAGTTTTATGCAGCACCCCAACTCACCTTTCCCCTTAAGCATGCATAAGTTGGTTTTCTAAATTTGAGACCCTGTTCTGTTTTGTAATCAAGTTCCTGTGTAGCCAGGTTTACATTCCGTGTATTAGTGATATCTTCTGATGTTTCTTTTCCTGTGTGACTTATTTCAGTTAGAATCATCATACCTAAATCCACTCATTATGCTGCTACGGGCCTGATGACATAGATTTCATTGCTGAGTGATATTGCATTGTACCTAAGTACCACAACTGCTTTATCCATTTTTCACTTTCTGCGATATTGAACTTGTACCATAAACGAGGTTCTTGTAAACATAGCCGTCCCAAACTTTTGGGTGGCTGTGTCTTTTTGATTTTAATTTCCCTAAGCTATAGGACCATAAGTGGAATTGCCCTCGGCTCTGTTGCTTTGTTTTTTAGATGTTTCAGGAAACACCATACACTTCTCCCTAGTGGCTGTTGGCAAATTACATCCCACCTATCAGCATAACAAGGCTCCCAGTTCTGCATGGCCTGTCCTGCCTTTCTGGATTTTACACTTTTTTCAGATGGCCCTTTTGACCGGGGCGAAGTGAGACTTCATTGTAGTGCAGATTTCCTTTACAAGCTTGCTTGCTTCGCCAAAAAGGGCGTATGCGTTTTTTCCTGAATATATTCAGTAAAAACCGCATACGCCCTTTTTGGCCAAGTGCATGATTGTCGATGTTCTGCCTCTTTTCCTATGCTTTAAATGCAATTCCAGTCTACCTCCTGAAATCGGTGTCCTGCAATTCTGCCCTGCTTTCAAGTCCTCTTGGCAACCTTATTTCAGTATATTTTTGGACGATAGCTGTCATTTATAAGTCTGCAGGTTTGTGAATTACAGTGCCCCTGAGCTCCTTTCTTCAACTCGCTTTCTTGTGAGCTGGCCGCAACACCGCAGGATTGCTTCAGGCCCTAATCTGGTTCCGGCACGGCACGCTGAGCCTTTGGTTAATTCCTCTTCCTGGTGGGAAATGAGAGTTAAATTTGCCCGTCCAGACACCTCCATCTTGTCTCTCATTGGTTCTCCCTATTCCTGTTCATCTTCCGCAGAAATTGCAAACTGGGCCAAACAGGAGGTTAAAGTCACTGACTTTCCAAATCGGGAGAGTGTTAGTAAAGCGTCTGGAATGTTGCACCCGAGTACCAGGGGACGAACACTGAAACATATTTGAACACGTCTCCCTATCACACGGTTGATCATACTCTGGATTCCACATGCGTGTTTTAGCTGAAGGAAGAATCCCTTAAACCTGGAGAGTTGAGATCCGTGGAATGGGTACCATGCAATATGACTTCAAAGGGTCTTCATTTGCTCACTGAACCTCTCCAATCCTATCAGTGCTGCTTTTATGCAACTGTACACACGCTTGATTCTCTTTCAGAGACATAGCAATCCATAGGGTTTAAGATACTTACTAGTCAGGTACATTCTTCGGTGTTTAATATGGGGTGTTGAGTCCATTTCGTTGAGCAAGGAGTATCTCTTGTCTATTCCATATTTGGCTTAAGGAACATTATCTGTGCTCATTTCAATCTCTGGTTTTATGCAGCACCCCAACTCACCTTTCCCCTTAAGCAATCATAAGTTGGTTTTCTAAATTTGAGAACTTATTCTGTTTTGTAATTCAGTTCCTTTGTAGCAAGTTTACATTCCGTGTATTAGTGATATCTTATGATGTTTCTTTTTCTGTGTGACTTATTTCAGTTAGAATCATCATACCTGAATCCACTCATTATGCTGCTACGGGCCTGATGACATAGATGTCATTGCTGAGTGATATTGCATTGTACGTATGTACCACAACTTCTTTATCCATTTTTCGCTTTCTGCAATATTGAACTTGTCCCGTAAACGAGGTTCTTGTAAACAGAGCCGTCCCAAACTTTGGGGTGGCTGTGTCTTTTTGATTTTAATTTCCCTAAGCTATAGCACCATAAGTGGAAGTGCCCTAGGCTCTGTTGCTTTGTTTTTTAGATGTTTCAGGAAACACCATACACTTCTCCCGAGTGGCTGTTGGCAATTTACATCCCACTCATCAGCATAACCAGGCTCCCAGTTCTCCATGGCCTGTACTGCCTTTCTGCATTTTACACTTTTTTCAGATGGCCCTTTTTACCAGGGGGAAGTGAGACTTCATTGTAGTGCAGATTTCCTTTGCAAGCTTGCTTGGTTGGCCAAAAAGGGCGTATGCGTTTTTTCCTGAATATATTCAGGAAAAAACGCATACGCCCTTTTTGTTCAAGTGCATCGTTGTGGACGTTCTGCCTCTTTTCCTATGCTTTAAATGCAATTCCAGTCGACCTCCTGAAGTCGGTTTCCTGCAATTTTGCCCCGCTTTCAAGTCCTCTTGGCAGCCTTACTTCAGTATATTTTTGGACGATGGCTGTCATTTATAACTCTGCAGGTTTGTGAATTACAGTGCGCCTGAGCTCCTTTCTTCAATTCGCTTTCTTTTGAGCTGCCCGCAACACTGCAGGATTGCTTCAGGCCCTAATCTGGTTCTGGCACGGGATGCTGAGTCTTTGGTTAATTCCTCTTCCTGGTGGGAAATGAGAGTTAAATTTGCCTGTCCAGACACCTCCAACTAGTCTCTCATTGGTCCTCACTATTCCTGTTCATCTTCCACAGAAATTGCAAACTTGGCCAAACAGGAGGTTAAAGGCACCGACTCTCCAAGTCGGGAGAGTGTTAGTAAAGCATCTGGAATGTTGCACCCGAGAACCAGGGGACGGGAACTGAGACATATTTGAACACATCTCCCGATCACACAGTTGATCATACTCTGGGTTCCACATGCGTGTTTTAGCTGAAGGAAGAATCCCTTAAACCTGGAGAGTTGAGACCCGTCGAATAGGTACCATGCAATATGACTTCAAAGGGTCTTCATTTGCTCACCGAACCTCTCCAATCCTATCACTGCTGCGTTTATGCCCCTGTACACACGCTTGATTCTCTTTTGGAGACATAGCAATCCATAGGTTTTAAGATACTTACTAGTCAGGTACATACTTAGGCGTTTAATATGGGGTGTTGAGTCCATCTCGTTGAGCAAGGAGTAGCTCTTGTCTATTCCATATTTGGCTTAAGGAACTTTATCTGTGCTCATTTCAATCTCTGGTTTTATGCAGCACCCCAACTCACCTTTCCCCTTAAGCAAGCATAAGTTGGTTTTCTAAATTTGAGACCTTATTCTGTTTTGTAACTCTGTTCCTGTGTAGCAAGTTTACATTCCGTGTATTAGTGATATCTTATGATGTTTCTTTTTCTGTGTGACTTATTTCAGTTAGAATCATCATACCTGAATCCACTCATTATGCTGCTACGGGCCTGATGACATAGATTTCATTGCTGAGTGATATTGCATTGTACGTAAGTACCACAACTTCTTTATCCATTTTTCGCTTTCTGCAATATTGAACTTGTCCCGTAAACGAGGTTCCCTTAAACAGAGCCGTCCCAAACTTTGGGGTGGCTGTCTCTTTTTGATTTTAATTTCCCTAAGCTATAGCACCATAAGTGGAAGTGCCCTAGGCTCTGTTGCTTTGTTTTTTAGATGTTTCAGGAAACACCATACACTTCTCCCGAGTGGCTGTTGGCAATTTACATCCCACCCATCAGCATAACAATGCTCCCAGTTCTCCATTGCCTGTCCTGCCTTTCTGGATTTTACACTTTTTTCAGATGGCCCTTTTTACCAGGGGGAAGTGAGACTTCATTGTAGTGCAGATTTCCTTTGCAAGCTTGCTTGGTTGGCCAAAAAGGGCGTATGCGTTTTTTCCTGAATATATTCAGGAAAAAACGCATACGCCCTTTTTGGCCAAGTGCATCATTGTCGTCGTTCTGCCTCTTTTCCTATGCTTTAAATGCAATTCCTGTCTACCTCCTGAAATAGGTTTCCTGCAATTCTGCCTTGCTTTCAATGCCTCTTCATAGCCTTACCTCAATATAGTTTTTGAAAATAGTTGGCCTTTATAACTCTGCACGTTTTTGAATTGCAGTGGCCCTTAGCTCCATTTTTCAGCTCATATTTTTGTGATCTTGCCTCATAACCACAGGATTCCTTCAGGCCCTATTCTTCTTCTGGGGCACCTTGCTGTGCCTTTGGTTTATTCTTCTTACTGATGTGAAATTAGAGTGACATGTGCCCATTGAAACCGCTACAGCTTGTTTCTCACTGGTTCCCCCTATTCCCATTCATCCTCCGCACTAACTGCAGACTGTGCGATACCAGAACTTAAAGGCATTGACTCTCCATGTGAGGATGTTGTTAGTAAAGCGGCTGGAATGTCGATCCGGAGCCCCAGGAGAGGAAAAATGAGGTGCGTTTTAGAAACCTTTCCCGATCATATGGTATACCAGTCGCTGGGTTTCCCAAGCATGGTTTAGCTGTAGGAAGATTCCCTTCAACCTGGATTGTTGGGACCCTTGGAATGAGTAGCATGAAGTATTGCATTAAACTTTTGGCAGTTGCTCACCAAAACTCACCAATCCTCTCAGCCCCAAGTGTCCAGCCTTATGTGTTATCCAGCTGTGGGTTTATATGTGGTCAATCCAGGTTGCATCACAGCCCCTGAGCAAATTTTGTAAGAATTTTTCTCTCTTTCATTGTTTCTGCGTTTTGTTTTTAAAATTTATTTCTATAATGGGGTTTAGCTCATTTTCACTGCTGTGTTTGTGCCTCTCTGCACACACTTGATTCCCTTATGGAGATATATCAATACATGGATTTTAAGATTCTTATTACTCAGATATATTTCTCTGCGGTTTATAAGGTGTGTTGAGGCCAGTTCATTGAGCAAGGTGTAGATCTTGTCTAATATCTATTTGGTTTATTGAACGGTATCTGTGCTAATTTCAAACTCTGCTTTTATGCATCACCCCACCTCTCCTTTCCCCTTAAGCTGACATAAGTGTGTTTTCTAAATGTGAGACACTGTTCTGTAATTCATTTCTTGTGCAGCCATATTTACCCTCCCTCTATAAGTGATATCTTATGATATGTTTCTTTTTCTGTTTGACTTATTTCAAGTAGTATTATCGGACCTAAATCCACTCTTTATCCTTCTACTAGCCTTATTACATTGATTTCATGGTGAAGAGATATTCCATTGTACATAAGTACCACATCTTCTTTATCCATTGTTCTCTTTCCTGGGATATTTAAGGTGTACTGAAGTTGAGGTTCTTGTAAACAGAGTAGCCCTAAACTGTGGTGTGCTTGTGTCTTGTTGATTTTTAGACTTCCCTAGATATATTCCCATGATTGGAAGTGTCCTATGCTCTGTAGCTCTGTTTTTTAGATGATTTAGGAACCACCATACACTTCTCCAGAGTGGCTCTCGGCAGTTCACACACTGCCCATCAGCGTATAAAGGCTCCCTGTTCTCCATGGCCTGTCCTGCATTTCTGGTTTTTACAATTTTTTAGGATGGCCCTTTTGACCGGTGGGAAATGAGACTTCTTTGTTGTGCACATTTGCATTGCTTGCTTGCTTCGTTGCCCATAAAGTGCGTATGCGTTTTTTCCTGGATATAATCAGGAAAAACGCATACGCCCTTTTGGGCCAACTGCATCATTGTCGAAATTCTGCCGCTTTTCATGTGCTTTAAAGACGAGTCCAATCTATCTCTTGAAATCTGTTTCTTGCAATTCTGTCTTGCATTCAGATCCTCTTCTTTGCCTTACCTCAACATAGTTTTGGACGTTAGTTTTCATTTATAACTCTGCAGGTTTGTGAATTGCAGTGACCCTGAGCTCCATTTTTTAAGTTGCTCTTTTGTGAGCTGGCCTCAAACCCGCAGGATTGCTTCAGGCCCTATTTTGGCTCCGGCGAGGCGGGCTGAGCCTTTTTTCAATTCTTATTCTTAATGGGAAATTAGAGTGATATGTGCCCGTCCAAACCCCTACAACTATTCTCTCATTGGTTCCCCCTCTTCCCGTTCATCCTCCTCACAATTTGCAAAATGTGTGAAACAGAAGTTGAAATGTGCTGATTCTCCAAGTGGGGAGATTCTAAGTAACGTGGCTGGAATGGTGAACAGGAGCACCAGGAGAGGATAAATGAGCTGCATTTTAGACACATCTCCCGATCACATGGTGTACAGTCCTCTGGGTTTTCCATGCATGTTTTAGCTGTAGGAAGATCCCTTGAACCTGCAGATTTGGGACCCATTGAATGGGTACCAGGTAGTATTACTTTAAAGGGTGTGCATTTCCTCACCCAACCTCACATTTCTCTTAGTGCAAACAGTTTCCAGCCTTATGTCTCATCCTGCTGTGGGTCTAGATGTGTTCAATCCATGTTGCATCACCGTCCCTGAGGAAAAGTTGTAAGAGGTTTTCTCTGTCTCTCTGTCATTTATTTTTTTCAATTTGTTACTATATTGGTTACAGCTGATTTTCAAAGCTCTGTTTCTTGCTGCTGTACATCCACTTGATTCACGTACAGAGAGACATCAGTAAATTCTTTTTCAGATTCTTACCAGTCGTATATATTCTTTTCCGGTGACTTGAGTGTGCTGAGTGCAGTTCTTTTAGCTACCGTGTAGGCTTTGTTGATTATCAGTTTGGTATTTGGAATGGTATCTTTGCTAATTTCAACCTCCTGGATGATGCCTCACCCCTCCCCACCTTTCCCGTTTAGCAGCCTTATGCGTGTTTCCTACATATTTGACTATGTTTTTGTTTTGTAATTTATTTCATGTGTAGCCATTTTGGATTCCACCTTTAAGTGATATCTTATGATATGTGTCTTTTTCTTTTTGAATTATGTCACTTAGAATGATCATACGTAACTCCTCCGGAGTTGTTACAACTGGCCATAGTTCATTGATTTCCAGGCTGAATAATATTCCACTCTACCTAAGTACCACATCTCTATCCATTTTTTCTCTCCAGAGACATTTAAGTTATATCCTAGTCGAGGATCTTTTAAACAGAGAGGGGGTAAACATTGGGGTGCCTGTGTCCTCTCGATTTTTGTTTTTCCCAAGATATACGCCCATGAGTGCAAGTGCCCTATGCTCTGTAGCTCATTTTTTAGATGCTTTAGTAAACACAATACACTTCTCCAGAATGGCCGTTGGCAATATACATTTCCACTATAAGTCTCACAGGGCTCCCTCTTCTCCTTGCCCTGTCCTGCATTTCTGTTGTTTACGCTTTATGAGGATGGCTCTTCTGACTGATGCGAAGTGATATCTTTTGTAGTATTGACTTCCAGTGCCCACCTGTTTGCTTGGCTAAAAAAGTGTATGCCCTTTTCTTGAATATATACAGAAAAAAACGCATACACCCTTTTTGGCCAACTGCAATGTTGGCAATGTTCAGCTCCTTTTCTCGTGCTTAATGGCGAGTCCTTTCTACCTCCTCAGATCCCTTTCCTGCCATTCTCCCTTGCTTACAAGTCCTTTTCTCTGACTTTCCTCAAGACATTTTTCAGTGATGGATATTTTCAACTCTGCAGTTTCGTGAATTTTACTGCCCCTGAGTTCCATTGTTCAACTTGTGTTTATGGGAACTGGCCACAAAGCAGCGGGATTTCCTCAAGCCCTATACTGTTTCCATGGGCAACCCTAGCCTTTGGTCAATTCGTCTTCCTGGTTGGAAATTAGAGTGACATGTGCCTGTCTGAACACCTAGGACTTGTCTCTCATTGTTCCTCATCCTTCCGCTTCATCCTCTGGACAAATTCCAAACTGTACGCAACAGGATGTTGACAGTGCTGACATCTCCAAGTGGGGAGACTGTTAGTAAAGACGCTGGAGGGGTGAACCCGAGCACCAGGAGATGAGGAGATGAGATGCCTTTTCCAAACTCTTCCCGATCAGACGGTATACCATCCTCTGGGTGTGACAGACATGTTTTAGCAGTAGGAAGAGTCCCATTCATGTAAGGAGAACACCAGGGCTTTTTCAAAATCAGTGTCTGCCCGAAACCCAAACTGGGGAATTTTTTAAGCTACGGCTACACATATGTTCATTAAGGGCCTGGGGAAGTAGGCAGAGTCCAAACTTTAGATGATTGAAGTCTTCAGGGTCAGAAGCACTCACCACCAGCTTCCCTTAGGTTACACTTTAACTGTCATTGATAGATGACAATGACAATAAAAATATCTATTCTTTTCCAGATTATTTCCCCTTATAGCTTATTGCAAAATGTTGAGTGTAGTTCCCTGTGCTATACAGTAGTTCCTTGTTGATGATCTATTTTATACATAGCAGTGTGTATGTGTTAATCCCAAACTGTTAATTTATCCCTCCTCCCACCTTTCCCCTTTGGTAATAATAAATTATAAGATTTTATACTTCTCAGAAATGGGGGAGCTGAAAGAGAGGTATCATTTTCAATGGAAAAGCATTTAAAACAAGATTGAAGCTTTAACCAAGATTATTAGATGTACATCCTTGGAAAGAAATCACTTCGTTTCTCTAATATTGACCTGACAAATAAGACAAACCTTTTCACTGAACTTGCTTATAATAAAGTGATGGAAATATCAAATGGAAGTGTTAGAAACATCTTATTTTACCCGAGCCTTATACACTGTTCTATGTTAACTACAGTTTGGCTCACACATCTGTTCATTGAGGTTACAATAGTCTCAATTTCTGTTACTGATCCTCCAGAGTGGACCCCAACAAGTGTCCCCCTGCCCAGTGTCATTGGGGCCAACAGATCGAGACTGAGTTTGGTTCACAAGCAAAGGAAACTTTATATTTTGATCAGAGAATGGAGAGGTGAGAGCATGCACTACCCCGTGGGCTGTGGGCTGAGCTGTTGTGTAGAGATCCTGTCAGAGTCAGTGGGAGGGAGGGGGCGGAGCTCTCGAGGGCCGGGTTGGCTGCAGCTCAGGCTCTATATCGCGGAGTCTGCACTGGGCCCCAGGAGCTGAGGTGTCGTCCCAGCCATTCTGCACTAGGAAATCTGGTCTGAAGTGCCGGGTGTGGAACCTCTGCATGCGGGACCCTAGGAGCACATGAAATTAGACAAAGCACAAAGGATAAAAAAGGTTAGACTTGACTTTATTGCCCAGATTCTATTTTTATCTCCCAGGGATTTTTAATGGGCTTTGCTGGGGACAAACCCCTCCTCTGCCTTTTGTCCCGTTCCTCATTCTTGGAGTGCTGAGGGTGCAGACCCTTCTTCTGTAACTGCTGAGTGCTGAGTTGGGAGCCCTCATACCCGGGGGTGAGGGTCAGAGCTTCTCCCCAGCAGCCTCCAGGTGACGTTGATTGTCCCCAGGCCCCCTGCCTCCCTGCTCGTCCACCTGAGCACCAGCATTGGAAGTGTTATAGATTCTAATGACCTTTAAGGGTCCAGGAAAGAGATGTGCAGAGACGCTGTGGGGGCTGGTTTCACCCCGCCCCACATTTGTTCGGCCACCTTAGGCTGACCGTTTCTGCCAGCCTAGATGCTCTGACCAGTAGTCTGCGCTTTCTTCAATTAGGCCCCTGAATTAACGTACAAACAGCACCAGGTGTCAGAGCCCTGCCTGCTCAACTCCCAGACAGTCCAGGGTCAGTGGTGATCAAGGACCATGATGGCCACTGAGCCAACAGCCTTTTGAAGTAAACAGGAGTCCAGCCGGTCTTATTGGCCACCATCATCACGGTGTCTGTAGGCTTTTCTATGGTGACAGTGTGATATACGGTTCCCCCGCCAAGATTATTAGCTCCCCTCTGCGTGCGCAGTAGTCTACTCTTTTGGGACACACTCTTGTTGTTTTATGAGAGAAACTCCAGGTCAAGTGATGTTCACACGAGTCGTCATGGTGCCCTGTTGCCCCCGGTTATCTCTCTGGATGTTGGAGTTGGAGGGCCTCCTCACTCGAGGTTGGTGTGCCCACGGAGCGAACCCTGCAACTTCAGGGCATGGTTGGTGGTTAGGATCACCACGTGGGGTCCTTTTCCCTTAGGAGGGAGGTGGCCTTTTGGGCTGCTGATTTCCAGGTTTTTAGATACCGCCAGTATCTTGGCCAGATGTGGCAGTGGGCCAAGCCCCTTGGTGCCCGTAGTTTATCCTACCTGGATGGCATTCTTGCATTGTTCCATTTCAAGTGGTCCCAGTTTTTGCACTAATTCTCCAATGGCGATTCACCTTTCACCGGGAATGTAAAGGTCAAAGGGTTTAGCTAAATTAGGGAGTTCCAGGGCAAGGGTCTGAATTGACTGCTCTTTCCATTCTTGAAAGGCCACTTCTGGATTCTATTCAAAAGGATCATCATCTTTTCCTTTCAGTGTTTCATATAGAGGCCCAGCTAGTAGACTGTAGTTAGGGATCCAGAAGCAGCAAACCCTGGCCTCCCCAGGAACCCCTAAGCTGTCTTCTAGTTTTAGAAAGGGGTAAGGCTGAAAATGGTTTCTTCCCTTTCCTGGGATGGGCTTCTCCGACCTTCTGTGAGAACGAAGCCCAGGCAGGTCACTGCAGTCTGTGATATTTGAGCTTTTTCTTGGACAACTTCTATCCTTTATTGGCTTGGTAGTTCAGAGGCCTCCTTAGTAGGGCTGGCGATCAGAATGTCGTCTGCGTACTGAAGGAGGGTTTCCTTTCCCAGAGGTAGAACTTTTAGGTCTTTAGCTAAGCTTTCCCCAAAGATGGTGTGGGAATTTTTGCACCCTTGGGGCAAGACGGCCCGGAAGTATTGTTTTAGTTGTATGTTGAGTCCTGCCACTCACAAGCCAAAATTTCTTGTGACTCTGGGACTAATGGAATACAAAAGAAGGCATCATTGAAGACTAATACAGAATACCATGTCCTGGTGGTTGGTAGAATGACCAGCAGGGTGTAGGAATTAGGAGCAGCTGGAGGTATATCCTCGGTGGCTTCACTGACTGTCCTGACATCCTTTACCAGGTCCCCAGCAGCCCATGGGGCTCTCGTGGTCAGACCAATCCCAGAATATGGAGCTCACCTGGGCAGGTACCCCACCCCCACCCCAGCCCACGGGGCTCTCGTGGTCAGGCCCCTCCCAGGATACAGAGCTACCCTTGCAGGTACCGTGGCAGGGCTGGGCACACAGGAACCGTGCACATAGCCCTCATTGCAGAGCACCCCCAGCTCACCTGTCGCTCAGAGCTGACACAGAGCACCTCAGAGCAGGACTTGAACTAACAAACAGCAGCTGCGACAGGTCTGTGACCCTGGGCATCACTCTGTGCGGCCTCCCTCCACCTGGTCTTCCAGAGACTTCCACTGCACCCGGGGCACCAGGCCTCTGTCTCCAACCACCACCCACCCCTCCTCTCCCTGACTCCTGGGTTCCTCTCATTAGGAGAGGGTTTTCTTGAAGTTGTCTCCCACTCATGGGCCAGATAAAATGATTAGAAAACAAGCCAAAGCTGCAGCCCCTTGTCTATCCTGACTCTCAGGAGCCCACACCTGTTCCTTGGACCTGGCCGGTTCAGCAAGTTCCATTTTCTGCAACTGTGAGCCCCTGAGGGATGATGATTGGCTGACCTGGGCAGCCTTACCGTGCCGGCCAGCCCTCCCCAGGTGTGCCTGGGTTGAGATCAATATAAATACCACTCCAGGCAGCAAGAGGCCCTGCAGCCGTGCCTGACGCCATTTTCTCTGCCCTGTCAGCAGTCTCGGGGCTGGGCTGGTGGGAGGGAGTGAGAGGCCACGGCTTTGTGGGTGGCCCAGTGTGAGTGGGGCTCTGCTGGACTTTCTGCAGCAGTTGCCAGGCTGCCACCTGCTAAAGAAGAGGATGTGTCACCCATACCTGCTGCTGGAATTTCTCCCTGGGCAGAGGTGAGGAAGGAAAAAAGCAGTGGGGGCAGGGACAGGACGGGTATCTCAGGCAGGGAAATGGAAATCTTCCAGAAGAGCACCCAGGGCCAGGACCAT
Source organism: Orcinus orca (assembly GCF_937001465.1). Taxonomy (NCBI): domain Eukaryota; kingdom Metazoa; phylum Chordata; class Mammalia; order Artiodactyla; family Delphinidae; genus Orcinus; species Orcinus orca. Next base: position 579,670 of record NW_026043737.1, on the reverse strand, counting down.
CCTGGCTGGCCTGCAGGCACCAAGTCGGCCGGTATGCTGTCACTCGTGTGGCTCTATGGCCCTTCCTCTAGGCTTTCAAGTCCTTGTATATATTCAGGTGTTTTACCTGGGACGGGTGGGAATAGTTCAGCAGCAACTGGCCTGGGGCTCAGCTCACGTTTACTCACAGATGCCTCGGCACGGTGCCCCAGCTTTGCAATGAGGACGCTTGTTGCATGGGGGCTGCTGGCTGAATGGGAGACGATTCCCCACCACTGACCAACTTCAGAATTGTTTACAACTGGAGCAAGTGCCCTGATACGGTTTTCCTCTGTGGAACTGGTGGGTTCTGTGTTTTTTTTCTCTTTTTCGTTTTTGGTTCAAGGTAGATTTTATTCCTCTTTTTTGTATTTACAGATATAAGCATAGAAATAATTTATTCATATAAATACATGTATGTGAAGGGAATAATTGTTTTTTCTGTTTTATTTTTTTAATTTTATTTCTTTTTAATTTTGAATTTTATTTTATATTTTTATACAGCAGGTTCTTATTGGTTATCTATTTTATACATATAAATGTATACATGCCAATCCCAGTCTCTCAACTCCTCCCACCACCAACCCCCCCCAACAGCTTTCCCCCCTTGTTGTCCATACGTTTGTTGTCTACATCTGTTGCTCTATTTATGCCTTGCAAAATGGTTAATCTGTACAGTTTTTCTAGGTTCCACATATATGCATGAATATACAAGATTTGTTTTTCTCTTTCTGACTTACTTCACTCTGTATGACAGTCTCTAGATCCATCGACGTCTCTACAAATGACTAATTTCATTCCTTTTCATGGCTTAGTAATATTCCATTTTATATATGTACCACTGCTTTATGCATTCGTCTGTCTGTGGGCATTTAGGTTGCTTCCATTACCTCGATATTGTAAAGAGTGATACAATGAACATTGCGGTGAATGTCTCTTTTTGATTTATGGTTTTGTCTGGGTATATGTCCAGAACTGGGATTGCTGTATCATATGGTAATTCTACTGTTAGTTTCTTAAGAAACTCCATATTGTTCTCCATAGTGACTGTATCAATTTATATTCCCAACAATAGTGGAAGAGGGTTCCTTTTCTCCACACCCTTTCCAGCATTTTTTGTTTGTAGATTTTCTGATGATGCCCATTCTACCAGGTGTGAGGTGATACCTCATTGTTGAGTCCATTTTGTTGAGCAAGGGGTAGGTCTTGTCTATTACATATTTAGCTTATGGAACGGTATCTGTGCTAATTTCAAACTCTGCTTTTATGCAGCACCACAACTCACCTTCCCCCTTAAGCAAGCATAAGTTGGTTTTCTAAACATGAGACCCTGTTCTGTTTTGTAATTCAGTTCATGTGTAACCAAGTTCACATTCCATGTATTAGTGATACCTTATGATGTTTCTCTTTCTGTGTGACTTTTTTCACTTAGAATCACCGTGCCTCAATCCACTCATTATGCTGGTACGGGCCTGGTGACATAGTTTTCATTGCTGAGAGGTATTCTGTTGTACATAAGTACCGCAACTTCTTTATCCATTATTTGCTCTCTGGCATATTTAACTTGTGCTGAAGAAGAGGTTCCTGTAAAAGACCCGTCCCAAATTTTGGGGTGGCTGTGTCTTTTTGATTTTAATTTCCCTAAGCTATAGGACCATAAGTGGAAGTGCCCTAGGCTCTGTTGCTTTGTTTTTTAGATGTTTCAGGAAACACCATACACTTCTCCCGAGTGGCTGTTGGCAATTTACATCCCGCCCATCAGCATAACAAGGCTCCCAGTTCTCCATGGCCTGTCCTGCCTTTCTGGATTTTACACTTTTTTCAGATGGCCCTTTTGACTGGGGGAAGTGAGACTTCATTGTAGTGCAGATTTCCTTCGCAAGCTTGCTTGGTTGGCCAAAAAGGGCGTATGCGTTTTCTCATGAATATATTCAGGAAAAAACGCATACGCCCTTTTTGGCCAAGTGCATCATTGTGGAGGTTCTGCCTCTTTTCCTATGCTTTAAATGCAATTCCAGTCTACCTCCTGAAATCGGTTTCCTGCAATTCTGCCCCGCTTTCAAGTCCTCTTGGCAGCCTTACTTCAGTATATTTTTGGACGATAGCTGTCATTTATAACTCTGCAAGTTTGTGAATTACAGTGCCCCTGAGCTCCTTTCTTCAACTCGCTTTCTTGTGAGCTGGCCGCAACACCACAGGATTGATTCAGGCCCTAATCTTGTTCCGCCATGGCACGCTGAGCCTTTGGTTAATTCCTCTTCCTGGTCGGAAATGAGAGTTAAATTTGCCCGTCCAGACACTTCCAGCTAGTCTCTCATTGGTTCTCCCTATTCCTGTTCATCTTCCGCAGAAATTGCAAACTGGGCCAAACAGGAGGTTAAAGGCACTGACTCTCCAAGTCGTAAGAGTGTTAGTGAAGCATCTGGAATGTTGCACCCAAGTACCAGGTGACAAGAAATGAGACATATTTGAACATGTCTCAGGATCACATGGTTGATCATACTCTGGGTTCCACATGCGTGTTTTAGCTGAAGGAAGAATCCCTTAAACCTGGAGAGTTGAGACCCGTGGAATGGGTACCATGCAATATGACTTCAGAGGGTCTTCATTTGCTCACCGAACCTCTCCAATCCTATCACTGCTGCGTTTATGCCCCTGTACACACGCTTGATTCTCTTTCAGAGACATAGCAGTCCATAGGTTTTAAGATACTTACTAGTCAGGTACATTCTTAGGCGTTTAATATGGGGTGTTGAGTCCATCTCGTTGAGCAAGGAGTAGCTCTTGTCTATTACATATTTGGCTTAAAGAACTTTATCTGTGCTCATTTGAATCTGTGTTTTTGTGCAGCACCCCAACTCACCTTTCCGCTTAAGCAAGCATAAGTTGGTTTTCTAAATTTGAGACCTTATTCTGTTTTGTAATTCAGTTCCTGTGTAGCAAGTTTACATTCCGTGTATTAGTGATATCTTATGATGTTTCTTTTTCTGTGTGACTTATTTCAGTTAGAATCCTCATACCTGCACCCACTCATTATGCTGCTACGGGCCTGATGAAATAGATTTCATTGCTGAGTGATATTGTATTGTACGTAAGTACCACAAATTCTTTATCCATTTTTCACTTTCTGCGATATTGAACTTGTACCGTAAACGAGGTTCTTGTAATCAGAGCCGTCCCAAATTTTGGGGTGGCTGTGTCTTTTTGATTTTAATTTCCCTAAGCTATAGGACCATAAGTGGAAGTGCCCTAGGCTCTGTTGCTTTGTTTTTTAGATGTTTCAGGAAACACCATACACTTCTCCCGAGTGGCTGTTGGCAATTTACATCCCACCCATCAGCATAACAAGGCTCCCAGTTCTCCATGGCCTGTCCTGCCTTTCTGGATTTTACACTTTTTTCAGATGGCCCTTTTGACCTGGGGGAAGTGAGACTACATTGTAGTGCAGATTTCCTTTGCAAGCTTGCTTGGTTGGCCAAAAAGGGCGTATGCGTTTTCTCCTGAATATATTCAGGAAAAAACGCATACACCCTTTTTGGCCAAGTGCATCATTGTGGACGTTCTGCCTCTTTTCCTATGCTTTAAATGCAATTCCAGTCTACCTCCTGAAATCGGGTTCCTGCAATTCTGCCCTGCTTTGAAGTCCTCTTGGCAGCTTTACTTCAGTATATTTTTGGACGATAGCTGTCATTTATAACTCTGCAGGTTTGTGAATTACAGTGCCCCTGAGTTCCTTTCTTCAACTCGCTTTCTTGTGAGCTGCCCGGAACACCGCAGGATTGATTCAGGCCCTAATCTTGTTCCGCCATGGCACGCTGAGCCTTTGGTTAATTCCTCTTCCTGGTGGGAAATGTGAGTTAAATTTGCCCGTCCAGGCACTTCCAGCTAGTCTCTCATTGGTTCTCCCTATTCCTGTTCATCTTCCGCAGAAATTGCAAACTGGGCCAAACAGGAGGTTAAAGGCACTGACTCTCCAAGTCGGGAGAGGGTTAGTGAAGCATCTGGAATGTCGCACCCAAGTACCAGGTGACGAGAAATGAGACATATTTGAACACGTCTCAGGATCACACGGTTGATCATACTCTGGGTTCCACATGCGTGTTGTAGCTGAAGGAAGAATCCCTTAAACCTGGAGAGTTGAGACCTGTGGAATATGTACCATGCAATATGACTTCAAAGGGTCTTCATTTGCTCACTGAACCTCTCCAATCGTATCACTGCTGCGTTTATGCCCCTGTACACACACTTGATTCTCTTTCGGAGACATAGCAATCCATAGGTTTTAAGATACTTACTAGTCAGGTACATTCTTAGGCGTTTAATATGGGGTTTTGAGTCCATTTCTTTGAGCAAGGAGTAGCTCTTGTCTATTCCATATTTGGCTTAAGGAACTTTATCTGTGCTCATTTCAATCTCTGGTTTTATGCAGCACCCCAACTCACCTTTCCCCTTAAGCAAGCATAATTTGGTTTTCTAAATTTGAGACCCTGTTCTCTTTTGTAATCCAGTTCCTGTGTAGCCAAGTTTACATACCGTGTATTAGTGATATCTTATGATGTTTCTTTTTCTGTGTGACTTATTTCAGTTAGAATCATCATACCTGAATCCACTCAATATGCTGCTACGGGCCTCATGACATAGATTTCATTGCTGAGTGATATTGCATTGTACGTAAGTACCACAACTTCTTTATCCATTTTTCGCTTTCTGCGCTATTGAACTTGTACCGTAAACGAGGTTCTTGTAAACAGAGCCGTCCCAAACTTTGGGGTGGCTGTGTCTTTTTGATTTTAATTTCCCTAAGCTATAGGACCATAAGTGGAAGTGCCCTAGGCTCTGTTGCTTTGTTTTTTAGATATTTCAGGAATCACCATACACTTCTACCGAGTGGCTGTTGGCAATTTACATCCCACTCATCAGCATAACCAGGCTCCCAGTTCTCCATGGCCTGTCCTGCCTTTCTGGATTTTACACTTTTTTCAGATGGCCCTTTTGACCGGGGGGAAGTGAGACTTCATTGTAGTGCAGATTTCCTTTGCAAGCTTGCTTGGTTGGCCAAAAAGTGTGTATGCATTTTTTCCTGAATATATTCGGGAAGAAACGCATACGCCCTTTTTGGCCAAGTGCATCATTGTCGACGTTCTGCCTCTTTTCCTATGCTTTAAATGCAATTCCAGTCTACCTCCTGAAATCGGTTTCCTGCAATTCTACCCCGCTTTCAAGTCCTCTTGGCAGCCTTACTTCAGTATATTTTTGGACGATAGCTGTCATTTATAACTCTGCAGGTTTGTGAATTACAGTGCCCCTGAGCTCCTTTCTTCAACTCGCTTTCTTGTGAGCTGGCCGCAACACCGCAGGATTGCTTCAGGCCCTAATCTGGTTCCGGCATGGCACGCTGAGCCTTTGGTTAATTCCTCTTCCTGGTGGGAAATGAGAGTTAAATTTGCCCGTCCAGACACCTCCAGCTAGTCTCTCTTTGGTTCTCCCTATTCCTGTTCATCTTCCACAGAAATTGCAAACTGGGCCAAACAGGAGGTTAAAGGCACTGACTCTCCAAGTCGGGAGAGTGTTAGTAAAGTGTCTGGAATGTTGCACCCGAGTACCAGGGGAGAAAACTGAGACATATTGGAACACGTCTCCCGATCACACGGTTGATCATACTCTGGGTTCCACATGCATGTTTTAGCTGAAGGAAGAATCCCTTAAACCTGGAGAGTTGAGACCCGTGGAATGGGTACCATGCAATATGACTTCAAAGGGTCTTCATTTGCTCACCGAACCTCTCCAATCCTATCACTGCTGCGTTTATGCCCCTGTACACACGCTTGATTCTCTTTCGCAGACATAGCAATCCATAGGTTTTAAGATACTTACTAGTCAGGTACATTCTTAGGCGTTTAATATGGGGTGTTGAGTCCATTTCGTTAATCAAGGAGTAGCTCTTGTCTATTACATATTTGGCTTAAGGAACTTTATCTGTGATCATTTAAATCTCTGGTTTTATGCACCACCCCAACTCACCTTTCCCCTTAAGCAAGCATAAGTTGGTTTTCTAAATTTGAGACCCTCTTCTCTTTTGTAATCCAGTTCCTGTGTAGCCAAGATTACATTCCGTGTATTAGTGATATCTTATGATGTTTCTTTTTCTGTGTGACTTATTTCAGTTAGAATCATCATACCTGAATCCACTCATTATGCTGCTACGGGCCTGATGACATAGATGTCATTGCTGAGTGATATTGCATTGTACGTAAGTACCACAACTTCTTTATCCATTTTTCACTTTCTGCAATATTGAACTTGTCCCATAAACGAGGTTCTTGTAAACAGAGCCGTCCCAAACTTTGGGGTGGCTGTGTCTTTTTGATTTTAATTTCCCTAAGCTATAGCACCATAAGTGGAAGTGCCCTAGGCTCTGTTGCTTTGTTTTTTAGATGTTTCAGGAAACACCATACACTTCTCCCGAGTGGCTGTTGGCAATTTACATCCCACTCATCAGCATAACCAGGCTCCCAGTTCTCCATGGCCTGTACTGCCTTTCTGGATTTTACACTTTTTTCAGATGGCCCTTTTTACCAGGGGGAAGTGAGACTTCATTGTAGTGCAGATTTCCTTTGCAAGCTTGCTTGGTTGGCCAAAAAGGGCGTATGCGTTTTTTCCTGAATATATTCAGGAAAAAACGCATACGCCCTTTTTGTTCAAGTGCATCATTGTGGACGTTCTGCCTTTTTTCCTATGCTTTAAATGCAATTCCAGTCGACCTCCTGAAATCGGTTTCCTGCAATTCTGCCCCTCTTTCAAGTCCTCTTGGCAGCCTTACTTCAGTATATTTTTGGACGATAGCTGTCATTTATAACTCTGCAGGTTTGTGAATTACAGTGCCCCTGAGCTCCTTTTTTCAACTCGCTTTCTTGTGAGCTGCCCGCAACACTGCAGGATTGCTTCAGGCCCTAATCTGGTTCTGGCACGGGATGCTGAGCCTTTGGTTAATTCCTCTTCCTGGTGGGAAATGAGAGTTAAATTTTCCTGTCCAGACACCTCCAACTAGTCTCTCATTGGTCCTCACTATTCCTGTTCATCTTCCGCAGAAATTGCAAAGTTGGCCAAACAGGAGGTTAAAGGCACTGACTCTCCAAGTCGGGAGAGTGTTAGTAAAGCATCTGGAATGTTGCACCCGAGAACCAGGGCACGGGAACTGAGACATATTTGAACACATCTCCCGATCACACGGTTGATCATACTCTGGGTTCCACATGCGTGTTTTAGCTGAAGGAAGAATCCCTTAAACCTGGAGAGTTGAGACCCGTCGAATAGGTACCATGCAATATGACTTCAAAGGGTCTTCATTTGCTCACCGAACCTCTCCAATCCTATCACTGCTGCGTTTATGCCCCTGTACACACGCTTGATTCTCTTTTGGAGACATAGCAATCCATAGGTTTTAAGATACTTACTAGTCAGGTACATACTTAGGCGTTTAATATGGGGTGTTGAGTCCATCTCGTTGAGCAAGGAGTAGCTCTTGTCTATTCCATATTTGGCTTAAGGAACTTTATCTGTGCTCATTTCAATCTCTGGTTTTATGCAGCACCCCAACTCACCTTTCCCCTTAAGCAAGCATAAGTTGGTTTTCTAAATTTGAGACCTTATTCTGTTTTGTAACTCTGTTCCTGTGTAGCAAGTTTACATTCCGTGTATTAGTGATATCTTATGATGTTTCTTTTTCTGTGTGACTTATTTCAGTTAGAATCATCATACCTGAATCCACTCATTATGCTGTTACGGGCCTGATGACATAGATGTCATTGCTGAGTGATATTGCATTGTACGTAAGTACCACAACTTCTTTATCCATTTTTCGCTTTCTGCAATATTGAACTTGTCCCATAAACGAGGTTCTTGTAAACAGAGCCGTCCCAAACTTTGGGGTGGCTGTGTCTTTTTGATTTTAATTTCCCTAAGCTATAGCACCATAAGTGGAAGTGCCCTAGGCTCTGTTGCTTTGTTTTTTAGATGTTTCAGGAAACACCATACACTTCTCCCGAGTGGCTGTTGGCAATTTACATCCCACCCATCAGCATAACAATGCTCCCAGTTCTCCATTGCCTGTCCTGCCTTTCTGGATTTTACACTTTTTTCAGATGGCCCTTTTGACTGGGGGGAAGTGAGACTTCATTGTAGTGCAGATTTCCTTTGCAAGCTTGCTTGGTTGGCCAAAAAGGGCGTATGCTTTTTTTCCTGAATATATTCAGGAAAAAACGCATACGCCCTTTTTGGCCAAGTGCATCATTGTCGTCGTTCTGCCTCTTTTCCTATGCTTTAAATGCAATTCCTGTCTACCTCCTGAAATCGGTTTCCTGCAATTCTGCCTTGCTTTCAATGCCTCTTCATAGCCTTACCTCAATATAGTTTTTGAAAATAGTTGGCCTTTATAACTCTGCACGTTTTTGAATTGCAGTGGCCCTTAGCTCCATTTTTCAGCTCATATTTTTGTGATCTTGCCTCATAACCACAGGATTCCTTCAGGCCCTATTCTTCTTCTGGGGCACCTTGCTGTGCCTTTGGTTTATTCTTCTTACTGATGTGAATTTAGAGTGACATGTGCCCATTGAAACCGCTACAGCTTGTTTCTCACTGGTTCCCCCTATTCCCATTCATCCTCCGCACTAACTGCAGACTGTGCGATACCAGAACTTAAAGGCATTGACTCTCCATGTGAGGATGTTGTTAGTAAAGCGGCTGGAATGTCGATCCGGAGCCCCAGGAGAGGAAAAATGAGGTGCGTTTTAGAAACCTTTCCCGATCATATGGTATACCAGTCGCTGGGTTTCCCAAGCATGGTTTAGCTGTAGGAAGATTCCCTTCAACCTGGATTGTTGGGACCCTTGGAATGAGTAGCATGAAGTATTGCATTAAACTTTTGGCAGTTGCTCACCAAAACTCACCAATCCTCTCAGCCCCAAGTGTCCAGCCTTATGTGTTATCCAGCTGTGGGTTTATATGTGGTCAATCCAGGTTGCATCACAGCCCCTGAGCAAATTTTGTAAGAATTTTTCTCTCTTTCATTGTTTCTGCGTTTTGTTTTTAAAATTTATTTCTATAATGGGGTTTAGCTCATTTTCACTGCTGTGTTTGTGCCGCTCTGCACACACTTGATTCCCTTATGGAGATATATCAATACATGGATTTTAAGATTCTTATTACTCAGATATATTTCTCTGCGGTGTATAGGGTGTGTTGAGGCCAGTTCATTGAGCAAGGTGTAGATCTTGTCTAATATCTATTTGGTTTATTGAACGGTATCTGTGCTAATTTCAAACTCTGCTTTTATGCATCACCCCACCTCTCCTTTCCCCTTAAGCTGACATAAGTGTGTTTTCTAAATGTGAGACACTGTTCTGTAATTCATTTCTTGTGCAGCCATATTTACCCTCCCTCTATAAGTGATATCTTATGATATGTTTCTTTTTCTGTTTGACTTATTTCAAGTAGTATTATCGGACCTAAATCCACTCTTTATCCTTCTACTAGCCTTATTACATTGATTTCATGGTGAAGAGATATTCCATTGTACATAAGTACCACATCTTCTTTATCCATTGTTCTCTTTCCTGGGATATTTAAGGTGTACTGAAGTTGAGGTTCTTGTAAACAGAGTAGCCCTAAACTGTGGTGTGCTTGTGTCTTGTTGATTTTTAGACTTCCCTAGATATATTCCCATGATTGGAAGTGTCCTATGCTCTGTAGCTCTGTTTTTTAGATGATTTAGGAACCACCATACACTTCTCCAGAGTGGCTCTCGGCAGTTCACACACTGCCCATCAGCGTATAAAGGCTCCCTGTTCTCCATGGCCTGTCCTGCATTTCTGGTTTTTACAATTTTTTAGGATGGCCCTTTTGACCGGTGGGAAATGAGACTTCTTTGTTGTGCACATTTGCATTGCTTGCTTGCTTCGTTGCCCATAAAGTGCGTATGCGTTTTTTCCTGGATATAATCAGGAAAAACGCATACGCCCTTTTGGGCCAACTGCATCATTGTCGAAATTCTGCCGCTTTTCATGTGCTTTAAAGACGAGTCCAATCTATCTCTTGAAATCTGTTTCTTGCAATTCTGTCTTGCATTCAGATCCTCTTCTTTGCCTTACCTCAACATAGTTTTGGACGTTAGTTTTCATTTATAACTCTGCAGGTTTGTGAATTGCAGTGACCCTGAGCTCCATTTTTTAAGTTGCTCTTTTGTGAGCTGGCCTCAAACCCGCAGGATTGCTTCAGGCCCTATTTTGGCTCCGGCAAGGCGGGCTGAGCCTTTTTTCAATTCTTATTCTTAATGGGAAATTAGAGTGATATGTGCCCGTCCAAACCCCTACAACTATTCTCTCATTGGTTCCCCCTCTTCCCGTTCATCCTCCTCACAATTTGCAAAATGTGTGAAACAGAAGTTTAAATGTGCTGATTCTCCAAGTGGGGAGATTCTAAGTAACGTGGCTGGAATGGTGAACAGGAGCACCAGGAGAGGATAAATGAGCTGCATTTTAGACACATCTCCCGATCACATGGTGTACAGTCCTCTGGGTTTTCCATGCATGTTTTAGCTGTAGGAAGATCCCTTGAACCTGCAGATTTGGGACCCATTGAATGGGTACCAGGTAGTATTACTTTAAAGGGTGTGCATTTCCTCACCCAACCTCACATTTCTCTTAGTGCAAACAGTTTCCAGCCTTATGTCTCATCCTGCTGTGGGTCTAGATGTGTTCAATCCATGTTGCATCACCGTCCCTGAGGAAAAGTTGTAAGAGGTTTTCTCTGTCTCTCTGTCATTTATTTTTTTCAATTTGTTACTATATTGGTTACAGCTGATTTTCAAAGCTCTGTTTCTTGCTGCTGTACATCCACTTGATTCACGTACAGAGAGACATCAGTAAATTCTTTTTCAGATTCTTACCAGTCGTATATATTCTTTTCCGGTGACTTGAGTGTGCTGAGTGCAGTTCTTTTAGCTACCGTGTAGGCTTTGTTGATTATCAGTTTGGTATTTGGAATGGTATCTTTGCTAATTTCAACCTCCTGGATGATGCCTCACCCCTCCCCACCTTTCCCGTTTAGCAGCCTTATGCGTGTTTCCTACATATTTGACTATGTTTTTGTTTTGTAATTTATTTCATGTGTAGCCATTTTGGATTCCACCTTTAAGTGATATCTTATGATATGTGTCTTTTTCTTTTTGAATTATGTCACTTAGAATGATCATACGTAACTCCTCCGGAGTTGTTACAACTGGCCATAGTTCATTGATTTCCAGGCTGAATAATATTCCACTCTACCTAAGTACCACATCTCTATCCATTTTTTCTCTCCAGAGACATTTAAGTTATATCCTAGTCGAGGATCTTTTAAACAGAGAGGGGGTAAACATTGGGGTGCCTGTGTCCTCTCGATTTTTGTTTTTCCCAAGATATACGCCCATGAGTGCAAGTGCCCTATGCTCTGTAGCTCATTTTTTAGATGCTTTAGTAAACACAATACACTTCTCCAGAATGGCCGTTGGCAATATACATTTCCACTATAAGTCTCACAGGGCTCCCTCTTCTCCTTGCCCTGTCCTGCATTTCTGTTGTTTACGCTTTATGAGGATGGCTCTTCTGACTGATGCGAAGTGATATCTTTTGTAGTATTGACTTCCAGTGCCCACCTGTTTGCTTGGCTAAAAAAGTGTATGCCCTTTTCTTGAATATATACAGAAAAAAACGCATACACCCTTTTTGGCCAACTGCAATGTTGGCAATGTTCAGCTCCTTTTCTCGTGCTTAATGGCGAGTCCTTTCTACCTCCTCAGATCCCTTTCCTGCCATTCTCCCTTGCTTACAAGTCCTTTTCTCTGACTTTCCTCAAGACATTTTTCAGTGATGGATATTTTCAACTCTGCAGTTTCGTGAATTTTACTGCCCCTGAGTTCCATTGTTCAACTTGTGTTTATGGGAACTGGCCACAAAGCAGCGGGATTTCCTCAAGCCCTATACTGTTTCCATGGGCAACCCTAGCCTTTGGTCAATTCGTCTTCCTGGTTGGAAATTAGAGTGACATGTGCCTGTCTGAACACCTAGGACTTGTCTCTCATTGTTCCTCATCCTTCCGCTTCATCCTCTGGACAAATTCCAAACTGTACGCAACAGGATGTTGACAGTGCTGACATCTCCAAGTGGGGAGACTGTTAGTAAAGACGCTGGAGGGGTGAACCCGAGCACCAGGAGATGAGGAGATGAGATGCCTTTTCCAAACTCTTCCCGATCAGACGGTATACCATCCTCTGGGTGTGACAGACATGTTTTAGCAGTAGGAAGAGTCCCATTCATGTAAGGAGAACACCAGGGCTTTTTCAAAATCAGTGTCTGCCCGAAACCCAAACTGGGGAATTTTTTAAGCTACGGCTACACATATGTTCATTAAGGGCCTGGGGAAGTAGGCAGAGTCCAAACTTTAGATGATTGAAGTCTTCAGGGTCAGAAGCACTCACCACCAGCTTCCCTTAGGTTACACTTTAACTGTCATTGATAGATGACAATGACAATAAAAATATCTATTCTTTTCCAGATTATTTCCCCTTATAGCTTATTGCAAAATGTTGAGTGTAGTTCCCTGTGCTATACAGTAGTTCCTTGTTGATGATCTATTTTATACATAGCAGTGTGTATGTGTTAATCCCAAACTGTTAATTTATCCCTCCTCCCACCTTTCCCCTTTGGTAATAATAAATTATAAGATTTTATACTTCTCAGAAATGGGGGAGCTGAAAGAGAGGTATCATTTTCAATGGAAAAGCATTTAAAACAAGATTGAAGCTTTAACCAAGATTATTAGATGTACATCCTTGGAAAGAAATCACTTCGTTTCTCTAATATTGACCTGACAAATAAGACAAACCTTTTCACTGAACTTGCTTATAATAAAGTGATGGAAATATCAAATGGAAGTGTTAGAAACATCTTATTTTACCCGAGCCTTATACACTGTTCTATGTTAACTACAGTTTGGCTCACACATCTGTTCATTGAGGTTACAATAGTCTCAGTTTCTGTTACTGATCCTCCAGAGTGGACCCCAACAAGTGTCCCCCTGCCCAGTGTCATTGGGGCCAACAGATCGAGACTGAGTTTGGTTCACAAGCAAAGGAAACTTTATATTTTGATCAGAGAATGGAGAGGTGAGAGCATGCACTACCCCGTGGGCTGTGGGCTGGGCTGTTGTGTAGAGATCCTGTCAGAGTCAGTGGGAGGGAGGGGGCGGAGCTCTCGAGGGCCGGGTTGGCTGCAGCTCAGGCTCTATATCGCGGAGTCTGCACTGGGCCCCAGGAGCTGAGGTGTCGTCCCAGCCATTCTGCACTAGGAAATCTGGTCTGAAGTGCCGGGTGTGGAACCTCTGCATGCGGGACCCTAGGAGCACATGAAATTAGACAAAGCACAAAGGATAAAAAAGGTTAGACTTGACTTTATTGCCCAGATTCTATTTTTATCTCCCAGGGATTTTTAATGGGCTTTGCTGGGGACAAACCCCTCCTCTGCCTTTTGTCCCGTTCCTCATTCTTGGAGTGCTGAGGGTGCAGACCCTTCTTCTGTAACTGCTGAGTGCTGAGTTGGGAGCCCTCATACCCGGGGGTGAGGGTCAGAGCTTCTCCCCAGCAGCCTCCAGGTGACGTTGATTGTCCCCAGGCCCCCTGCCTCCCTGCTCGTCCACCTGAGCACCAGCATTGGAAGTGTTATAGATTCTAATGACCTTTAAGGGTCCAGGAAAGAGATGTGCAGAGACGCTGTGGGGGCCGGTTTCACCCCGCCCCACATTTGTTCGGCCACCTTAGGCTGACCGTTTCTGCCAGCCTAGATGCTCTGACCAGTAGTCTGCGCTTTCTTCAATTAGGCCCCTGAATTAACGTACAAACAGCACCAGGTGTCAGAGCCCTGCCTGCTCAACTCCCAGACAGTCCAGGGTCAGTGGTGATCAAGGACCATGATGGCCACTGAGCCAACAGCCTTTTGAAGTAAACAGGAGTCCAGCTGGTCTTATTGGCCACCATCATCACGGTGTCTGTAGGCTTTTCTATGGTGACAGTGTGATATACGGTTCCCCCGCCAAGATTATTAGCTCCCCTCTGCGTGCAGTAAGTCCTGCAAGCAGTAGTCTACTCTTTTGGGACACACTCTTGTTGTTTTATGAGAGAAACTCCAGGTCAAGTGATGTTCACACGAGTCGTCATGGTGCCCTGTTGCCCCCAGTTATCTCTCTGGATGTTGGAGTTGGAGGGCCTCCTCACTCGAGGTTGGTGTGCCCACGGAGCGAACCCTGCAACTTCAGGGCATGGTTGGTGGTTAGGATCACCACGTGGGGTCCTTTTCCCTTAGGAGGGAGGTGGCCTTTTGGGCTGCTGATTTCCAGGTTTTTAGATACCGCCAGTATCTTGGCCAGATGTGGCAGTGGGCCAAGCCCCTTGGTGCCCGTAGTTTATCCTACCTGGATGGCATTCTTGCATTGTTCCATTTCAAGTGGTCCCAGTTTTTGCACTAATTCTCCAATGGCGATTCACCTTTCACCGGGAATGTAAAGGTCAAAGGGTTTAGCTAAATTAGGGAGTTCCAGGGCAAGGGTCTGAATTGACTGCTCTTTCCATTCTTGAAAGGCCACTTCTGGATTCTATTCAAAAGGATCATCATCTTTTCCTTTCAGTGTTTCATATAGAGGCCCAGCTAGTAGACTGTAGTTAGGGATCCAGAAGCAGCAAACCCTGGCCTCCCCAGGAACCCCTAAGCTGTCTTCTAGTTTTAGAAAGGGGTAAGGCTGAAAATGGTTTCTTCCCTTTCCTGGGATGGGCTTCTCCGACCTTCTGTGAGAACGAAGCCCAGGCAGGTCACTGCAGTCTGTGATATTTGAGCTTTTTCTTGGACAACTTCTATCCTTTATTGGCTTGGTAGTTCAGAGGCCTCCTTAGTAGGGCTGGCGATCAGAATGTCGTCTGCGTACTGAAGGAGGGTTTCCTTTCCCAGAGGTAGAACTTTTAGGTCTTTAGCTAAGCTTTCCCCAAAGATGGTGTGGGAATTTTTGCACCCTTGGGGCAAGACGGCCCGGAAGTATTGTTTTAGTTGTATGTTGAGTCCTGCCACTCACAAGCCAAAATTTCTTGTGACTCTGGGACTAATGGAATACAAAAGAAGGCATCATTGAAGACTAATACAGAATACCATGTCCTGGTGGTTGGTAGAATGACCAGCAGGGTGTAGGAATTAGGAGCAGCTGGAGGTATATCCTCGGTGGCTTCACTGACTGTCCTGACATCCTTTACCAGGTCCCCAGCAGCCCATGGGGCTCTCGTGGTCAGACCAATCCCAGAATATGGAGCTCACCTGGGCAGGTACCCCACCCCCACCCCAGCCCATGGGGCTATCGTGGTCAGGCCCCTCCCAGGATACAGAGCTACCCTTGCAGGTACCGTGGCAGGGCTGGGCACACAGGAACCGTGCACATAGCCCTCATTGCAGAGCACCCCCAGCTCACCTGTCGCTCAGAGCTGACACAGAGCACCTCAGAGCAGGACTTGAACTAACAAACAGCAGCTGCGACAGGTCTGTGACCCTGGGCATCACTCTGTGCGGCCTCCCTCCACCTGGTCTTCCAGAGACTTCCACTGCACCCGGGGCACCAGGCCTCTGTCTCCAACCACCACCCACCCCTCCTCTCCCTGACTCCTGGGTTCCTCTCATTAGGAGAGGGTTTTCTTGAAGTTGTCTCCCACTCATGGGCCAGATAAAATGATTAGAAAACAAGCCAAAGCTGCAGCCCCTTGTCTATCCTGACTCTCAGGAGCCCACACCTGTTCCTTGGACCTGGCCGGTTCAGCAAGTTCCATTTTCTGCAACTGTGAGCCCCTGAGGGATGATGATTGGCTGACCTGGGCAGCCTTACCGTGCCGGCCAGCCCTCCCCAGGTGTGCCTGGGTTGAGATCAATATAAATACCACTCCAGGCAGCAAGAGGCCCTGCAGCCGTGCCTGACGCCATTTTCTCTGCCCTGTCAGCAGTCTCGGGGCTGGGCTGGTGGGAGGGAGTGAGAGGCCACGGCTTTGTGGGTGGCCCAGTGTGAGTGGGGCTCTGCTGGACTTTCTGCAGCAGTTGCCAGGCTGCCACCTGCTAAAGAAGAGGATGTGTCACCCATACCTGCTGCTGGAATTTCTCCCTGGGCAGAGGTGAGGAAGGAAAAAAGCAGTGGGGGCAGGGACAGGACGGGTATCTCAGGCAGGGAAATGGAAATCTTCCAGAAGAGCACCCAGGGCCAGGACCATCCTGGCTGGCCTGCAGGCACCAAGTCGGCCGGTATGCTGTCACTCGTGTGGCTCTATGGCCCTTCCTCTAGGCTTTCAAGTCCTTGTATATATTCAGGTGTTTTACCTGGGACGGGTGGGAATAGTTCAGCAGCAACTGGCCTGGGGCTCAGCTCACGTTTACTCACAGATGCCTCGGCACGGTGCCCCAGCTTTGCAATGAGGACGCTTGTTGCATGGGGGCTGCTGGCTGAATGGGAGACGATTCCCCACCACTGACCAACTTCAGAATTGTTTACAACTGGAGCAAGTGCCCTGATACGGTTTTCCTCTGTGGAACTGGTGGGTTCTGTGTTTTTTTTCTCTTTTTCGTTTTTGGTTCAAGGTAGATTTTATTCCTCTTTTTTGTATTTACAGATATAAGCATAGAAATAATTTATTCATATAAATACATGTATGTGAAGGGAATAATTGTTTTTTCTGTTTTATTTTTTTAATTTTATTTCTTTTTAATTTTGAATTTTATTTTATATTTTTATACAGCAGGTTCTTATTGGTTATCTATTTTATACATATAAATGTATACATGCCAATCCCAGTCTCTCAACTCCTCCCACCACCAACCCCCCCAACAGCTTTCCCCCCTTGTTGTCCATACGTTTGTTGTCTACATCTGTTGCTCTATTTATGCCTTGCAAAATGGTTAATCTGTACAGTTTTTCTAGGTTCCACATATATGCATGAATATACAAGATTTGTTTTTCTCTTTCTGACTTACTTCACTCTGTATGACAGTCTCTAGATCCATCGACGTCTCTACAAATGACTAATTTCATTCCTTTTCATGGCTTAGTAATATTCCATTTTATATATGTACCACTGCTTTATGCATTCGTCTGTCTGTGGGCATTTAGGTTGCTTCCATTACCTCGATATTGTAAAGAGTGATACAATGAACATTGTGGTGAATGTCTCTTTTTGATTTATGGTTTTGTCTGGGTATATGTCCAGAACTGGGATTGCTGTATCATATGGTAATTCTACTGTTAGTTTCTTAAGAAACTCCATATTGTTCTCCATAGTGACTGTATCAATTTATATTCCCAACAATAGTGGAAGAGGGTTCCTTTTCTCCACACATTTCCAGCATTTTTTGTTTGTAGATTTTCTGATGATGCCCATTCTACCAGGTGTGAGGTGATACCTCATTGTTGAGTCCATTTTGTTGAGCAAGGGGTAGGTCTTGTCTATTACATATTTAGCTTATGGAACGGTATCTGTGCTAATTTCAAACTCTGCTTTTATGCAGCACCACAACTCACCTTCCCCCTTAAGCAAGCATAAGTTGGTTTTCTAAACATGAGACCCTGTTCTGTTTTGTAATTCAGTTCATGTGTAACCAAGTTCACATTCCATGTATTAGTGATACCTTATGATGTTTCTCTTTCTGTGTGACTTTTTTCACTTAGAATCACCGTGCCTCAATCCACTCATTATGCTGGTACGGGCCTGGTGACATAGTTTTCATTGCTGAGAGGTATTCTGTTGTACGTAAGTACCGCAACTTCTTTATCAATTATTTGCTCTCTGGCATATTTAACTTGTGCTGAAGAAGAGGTTCCTGTAAAAGAGCCGTCCCAAATTTTTGGGTGGCTGTGTCTTTTTCATTTTAATTTCCCTAAGCTATAGGACCATAAGTGGAAGTGCCCTAGGCTCTGTTGCTTTGTTTTTTAGATGTTTCAGGAAACACCATACACTTCTCCCGAGTGGCTGTTGGCAATTTACATCCCGCCCATCAGCATAACAAGGCTCCCAGTTCTCCATGGCCTGTCCTGCCTTTCTGGATTTTACACTTTTTTCAGATGGCCCTTTTGACTGGGGGAAGTGAGACTTCATTGTAGTGCAGATTTCCTTTGCAAGCTTGCTTGGTTGGCCAAAAAGGGCGTATGCGTTTTCTCATGAATATATTCAGGAAAAAGCGCATACGCCCTTTTTGTCCAAGTGCATCATTGTGGGCGTTCTGCCTCTTTTCCTATGCTTTAAATGCAATTCCAGTCTACCTCCTGAAATCGGGTTCCTGCAATTCTGCCCGGCTTTCAAGTCCTCTTTGCAGCCTTACTTCAGTATATTTTTGGATGATAGCTGTCATTTATAACTCTGCAGGTTTGTGAATTACAGTGCCCCTGAGCACCTTTCTTCAACTCGCTTTCTTGTGAGCTGTCCGGAACACCGCAGGATTGATTCAGGCCCTAATCTGGTTCCGCCATGGCACGCTGAGCCTTTGGTTAATTCCTCTTCCTAGTGGGAAATGAGAGTTAAATTTGCCCGGCCAGACACCTCCAGCTAGTCTCTCATTGGTTCTCCCTATTCCTGTTCATCTTCCGCAGAAATTGCAAACTGGGCCAAGCAGGAGGTTAAAGGCACTGACTCTCCAAGTCGGGAGAGTGTTAGTGAAGCATCTGGAATGTTGCACCCAAGTACCAGGTGACAAGAAATGAGACATATTTGAACACGTCTCAGGATCACATGGTTGATCATACTCTGGGTTCCACATGCGTGTTTTAGCTGAAGGAAGAATCCCTTAAACCTGGAGAGTTGAGACCCCTGGAATGGGTACCATGCAATATGACTTCAAAGGGTCTTCATTTGCTCACTGAACCTCTCCAATCGTATAACTGCTGCGTTTATGCCCTTGTAAACACGCTTGATTCTCTTTCGGAGACATAGCAATCCATAGGTTTTAAGATACTTACTAGTCAGGTACATACTTAGCTGTTTAATATGGGGTGTTGAGTCCATCTCGTTGAGCAATGAGTAGCTCTTGTCTATTCCATATTTGGCTTAAGGAACTTTATCTGTGCTCATTTCAATATGTGTTTTTGTGCAGCACCCCAACTCACCTTTCCCCTTAAGCAAGCATAAGTTGGTTTTCTAAATTTGACACCTTATTCTGTTTTGTAATTCAGTTACTGGGTAGCAAGTTTACATTCCGTGTATTAGTGATATCTTATGATGTTTCTTTTTCTGTGTGACTTATTTCAGTTAGAATCATCATAACTGAATCCACACATTATGCTGCTATGGGTCTGATGACATAGATTTCATTGCTGAGTGATATTGCGTTGTACGTAAGTACCACAACTTCTTTATCCATTTTTCACTTTCTGCGATATTGAACTTGTACCGTAAACGAGGTTCTTGTAAACAGAGCCGTCCCAAACATTGGGGTGGCTGTGTCTGTTTGATTTTAATTTCCCTAAGATATAGGACCATAAGTGGAAGTGCCCTAGGCTCTGTTGCTTTGTTTCTTAGAATTTTCAGGAAACACCATAAACTTCTCCCAAGTGGCTGTTGGCAATTTACATCCCGCCCATCAGCATAACAAGGCTCCAAGTTCTCCATGGCCAGTCCTGCCTTTCTGGATTTTACACATTTTTCAGATCGCCCTTGTGACCCGGGGGAAGTGAGACTTCATTTTAGTGCAGATTTCCTTTGCAAGCTTGCTTAGTTGGCCAAAAAGGGCGTATGCGTTTTTTCCTGAATATATTCAGGAAAAAATGCATACGCCCTTTTAGGCCAAGTGCATCATTGTGGACGTTCTGCCTCTTTTCCTATGCTTTAAATGCAATTCCAGTCTCCCTCCTGAAATCGGTTTCCTGCAATTCTGCCCCGCTTTCAAGTCCTCTTGGCAGCCTTAATTCAGTATATTTTTGAACGATAGCTGTCATTTATAACTCTGCAGGATTGTGAATTACAGTGCCCCGAGCTCCTTTCTTCAACTCGCTTTCTTGTGAGCTGGCCGCAACACCGCAGGATTGCTTCAGGCCCTAATCTTGTTCCGGCACGGCACGCTGAGCCTTTGGTTAATTCCTCTTCCTGGTGGGAAATGAGAGTTAAATTTGCCCATCCAGGCACCTCCAGCTAGTCTCTCATTGGTCCTCCCTATTCCTGTTCATCTTCCGCAGAAATTGCAAACTGGGCCAAACAGGACGTTAAAGGCACTGACTCTCCAAGTCGGGAGAGTGTTAGTAAAGCGTCTGGAATGTTGTACCCGAGTACCAGGGGACGAGAACTGAGACATATTGGAACACGTCTCCCGATCACACGGTTGATCATACTCTGGGTTCCACATGCATGTTTCAGCAGAAGGAAGAATCCCTTAAACCTGGAGAGTTGAGACCCGTGGAATGGGTACCATGCAATATGACTTCAAAGGGTCTTCATTTGCTCACCGAACCTCTCCAATCCTATCACTGCTGCGTTTATGCCCCTGTACACACGCTTGATTCTCTTTCGGAGACATAGCGATCCATAGGTTTTAAGATACTTACTAGTCAGGTACATTCTTAGGCGTTTAATATGGGGTGTTGAGTCCATTTCGTTGAGCAAGGAGTAGCTCTTGTCTATTCCATATTTGGCTTAAGGAACTTTATCTGTGCTCATTTCAATCTCTGGTTTTATGCAGCACCCCAACTCACCTTTCCCCTTAAGCAAGCATAAGTTGGTTTTCTAAATTTGAGACCCTGTTCTCTTTTGTAATCCAGTTCCTGTGTAGCCAAGTTTACATTCCGTGTATTAGTGATATCTTATGATGTTTCTTTTTCTGTGTGACTTATTTCAGTTAGAATCATCATACCTGAATCCACTCAGTATGCTGCTACGGGCCTCATGACATAGATTTCATTGCTGAGTGATATTGCATTGTACGTAAGTACCACAACTTCTTTATCCATTTTTCGCTTTCTGCGCTATTGAACTTGTACTGTAAACGAGGTTCTTGTAAACAGAGCCGTCCCAAACTTTGGGGTGGCTGTGTCGATTTATTTTAATTTCCCTATGCTATAGGACCATAAGTGGAAATGCCCTAGGCTCTGTTGCTTTGTTTTTTAGATGTTTCAGGAATCAGCATACACTTCTCCTGTTTGCTTTTGGGAATGTACATCCCGCCCATCAGCATAACAAGGCTCCCAGTTCTCCATGGCCTGTCCTGCCTTTCTGGATTTTACACTTTTTTCAGATGGCCCTTTTGACCGGGGGGAAGTGAGACTTCATTGTAGTGCAGATTTCTTTTGCAAGCTTGCTTGGTTGGCCAAAAATGGCGTATGCGTTTTTTCCTGAATATATTCAGGAAAAAACGCATACGCCCTTTTTGGCCAAGTGCATCATTGTCGACGTTCTGCTTCTTTTCCTATGCTTTAAATGCAATTCCAGTCTACCTCCTGAAATCGGTTTCCTGCAATTCTGCCCCGCTTTCAAGTCCGCTTGGCAGCCTTACTTCAGTATATTTTTGGACGATAGCTGTCATTTATAACTCTGCAGGTTTGTGAATTACAGTGCCCCTGAGCTCCTTTCTTTAAATCGCTTTCTTGTGAGCTGGCCGCAACACCGCAGGATAGCTTCAGGCCCTAATCTGGTTCTGGAACGTCATGCTGAGCTTTTGGTTAACTCCTCTTCCTGGTGGGAAATGAGAGTTAAATTTGCCCGTCCGGACACCTCCAGCTAGTCACTCATTGGTCCTCCCTATTCTTGTTCATTTTCCGCAGAAATTGCAACCTGGGCCAAACAGGCGGTTAAAGGCACTGACTCTCCAAGTCGGGAGAGTGTTAGTAAAGTGTCTGGAATGTTGCACCCGAGTACCAGGGGACAAGAACTGAGACATACTGGAACACGTCTCCCGATCACACGGTTGATCATACTCTGGGTTCAACATGCATGCTTTAGCTGAAGGAAGAATCCCTTAAACCTAGAGAGTTGAGACCCGTGGAATGGGTACCATGCAATATGACTTCAAAGGGTCTTCATTTGCTCACCGAACCTCTCCAATCCTATCACTGCTGCGTTTATGCCCCTGTACACACGCTTGATTCTCTTTTGGAGACATAGCAATCCATAGGTTTTAAGATACTTACTAGTCAGGTACATGCTTAGGCGTTTAATATGGAGTGTTGAGTCCATTTCGTTGAGCAAGGAGTAGCTCTTGTCTATTACATATTTGGCTTAAGGAACTTTATCTGTGCTCATTTCAATCTCTGGTTTTATGCAGCACCCCAACTCACCTTTCCCCTTAAGCAAGCATAAGTTGGTTTTCTAAATTTGAGACCCTGTTCTGTTTTGTATTCCAGTTCCTGTGTAGCCATGTTTACATTCCGTGTATTAGTGATATCTTATGATGTTTCTTTTTCTGTGTGACTTATTTCAGTTAGAATCATCATACCTGAATCCACTCATTATGCTGCTACGGGCCTTATGACATAGATTTCATTGCTGAGTGATATTGCATTGTACGTAAGTACCACAACTTCTTTATCCATTTTGCACTTTCTGGGATATTGAACTTGTACCGTAAACGAGGTTCTTGTAAACAGAGCCGTCCCAAATTTTGGGGTGGCTGTGTCTTTTTGATTTTAATTTCCCTAAGCTTTAGGACCATAAGTGGAAGTGCCCTAGGCTGTGTTGCTTTGTTTTGTAGATGTTTCAGGAAACACCATACACTTCTCCCGAGGGGCTGTTGGCAATTTACATCCCACCCATCAGCATAACAGGGCTCCCAGTTCTCCATGGACAGTCCTGCCTGTCTGGATTTTACACTTTATTCAGATGGCCCTTTTGACCGTGGGGAAGTGAGACTTCATTGTAGTGCAGATTTACTTTGCAAGCTTGCTTGGCTGGGCAAAAAGGGCGTATGCGTTTTGTCCTGAATATATTCAGGAAAAAACGCATACGCCCTTTTTGGCCAAGTGCATCATTGTGGAAGTTCTGCCTCTTTTCCTATGCTTTAAATGCAATTCCAGTCTACCTCCTGAAATCGGTTTCCTGCAATTCTGCCCCACTTTCAAGTCCTCTTGGCAGCCTTACTTCAGTATATTTTTGGACGATAGCTGTCATTTATAATTCTGCAGGTTTGTGAATTACAGTGTCCCTGAGCTCCTTTCTTCAACTCGCTTTCTTGTGAGCTGGCCGCAACACCGCAGGAATTCTTCAGGCCCTAATCTGGTTCCGGCACGGCACGCTGAGCCTTTGGTTAAATCCTCTTCCTGGTGGGAAATGAGAGTTAAATTTGCCCGTCCAGACACCTCCAGCTAGTCTCTCATTGTTTCTCCCTATTCCTGTTCATCTTCCGCAGAAATTGTAAACTGGGCCAAACAGGAGGTTAAAGGCACTGACTCTCCAAGTTGGGAGAGTGTTAGTAAAGCGTCTGGAATGTTGCACCCGAGTACCAGGGGACGAGAACTGAGACATATTGGAACACGTCTCCCGATCACACGGTTGATCATACTCTGGGTTCCACATGCATGCTTTAGCTGAAGGAAGAATCCCTTAAACGTGGAGAGTTGAGACCCGTGGAATGGGTACCATGCAATATGACTTCAAAGGGTCTTCATTTGCTCACCGAACCTCTCCAATCCTATCACTGCTGCGTTTATGCCCCTGTACACACGCTTGATTCTCTTTTGGAGACATAGCAATCCATAGGTTTTAAGATACTTTCTAGTCAGCTATATTCTTAGGCGTTTAATATGGAGTCTTGAGTCCATTTCGTTGAGCAAGGAGTAGCTCTTGTCTATTCCATATTTGGCTTAAGGAACTTTATCTGTGCTCATTTCAATCTCAGGTTTTATGCAGCACCCCAACTCACCTTTCCCCTTAAGCAAGCATAAGTTGGTTTTCTAAATTTGAGACCCTGTTCTCTTTTGTAATCCAGTTCCTGTGTAGCCAAGTTTACATTCCATGTATTAGTGATATCTTATGATGTTTCTTTTTCTGTGTGACTTATTTCAGATAGAATCATCATACCTGAATCCACTCATTATGCTGCTACGGGCCTGATGACATAGATTTCATTGCTGAGTGATATTGCATTGTACGTAAGTACCACAACTTCTTTATCCATTTTTCACTTTCTGCGATATTGAACTAGTCCCGTAAACGAGTTTCTTCTAAACAGAGCCATCCCAAACTTTGGAGTGGCTGTGTCTTTTTGATTTTAATTTCCCTAAGCTATAGGGCCATAAGTGGAAGTGCCCTAGGCTCTGTTGCTTTGTTTTTTAGATGTTTCAGGAAACACCATACACTTCTCCCTAGTGGCTGTTGGCAACTTACATCACGCCCATCAGCATAACAAGGCTCCCTGTTCTCCATGGCCTGTCCTGCCTTTCTGGATTTTACACTTTTTTCAGATGGCCCTTTTGACCGGGGGGAAGTGAGACTTCACTGTAGTGCAGATATGCTTTGCAAGCTTGCTTGGTTGGCCAAAAAGGGCGTATGCGTTTTTTCCTGAATATATTCAGGAAAAAACGCATACGCCCGTTTTGGCCAAGTGCATCATTGTCGACGTTCTGCCTCTTTTCCTATGCTTTAAATGCAATTCAAGTCTACCTCCTGAAATCGGTTTCCTGCAATTCTGCCCCGCTTTCAAGTCCTCTTGGCAGCCTTACTTCAGTATATTTTTGGATGATAGCTGTCATTTATAATTCTGCAGGTTTGTGAATTACAGTGTCCCTGAGCTCCTTTCTTCAACTCGCTTTCTTGTGAGCTGGCCGCAACACCGCAGGATTGCTTCAGGCCCTAATCTGGTTCCGGCACGGCACGCTGAGCCTTTGGTTAAATCCTCTTCCTGGTGGGAAATGAGAGTTAAATTTGCCCGTCCAGACACCTCCAGCTAGTCTCTCATTGGTTCTCCCTATTCCTGTTCATCTTCCGCAGAAATTGCAAACTGGGCCAAACAGGAGGTTAAAGGCACTGACTCTCCAAGTTGGGAGAGTGTTAGTAAAGAGTCTGGAAAGTTGCACCCGAGTACCAGGGGACGAGAACTGAGACATATTGGAACACGTCTCCCGATCACACGGTTGATCATACTCTGGGTTCCACATGCATGCTTTAGCTGAAGGAAGAATTCCTTAAACGTGGAGAGTTGAGCCCCGTGGAATCGGTACCATGCAATATGACTTCAAAGGGTCTTCATTTGCTCACCGAACCTCTCCAATCCTATCACTGCTGCGTTTATGCCCCTGTACACACGCTTGATTCTCTTTTGGAGACATAGCAATCCATAGGTTTTAAGATACTTTCTAGTCAGCTACATTCTTAGGCGTTTAATATAGAGTGTTGAGTCCATTTCGTTGAGCAAGGAGTAGCTCTTGTCTATTACATATTTGGCTTAAGGAACTTTATCTGTGCTCATTTCAATCTCTGGTTTTATGCAGCACCCCAACTCACCTTTCCCCTTAAGCAAGCATAAGTTGGTTTTCTAAATTTGAGACCCTGTTCTGTTTTGTAATCCAGTTCGTGTGTAGCCAAGTTTACATTCCATGTATTAGTGATATCTTATGATGTTTCTTTTTCTGTGTGACTTATTTCAGATAGAATCATCATACCTGAATCCACTCATTATGCTGCTTTGGGCCTGATGACATAGATTTCATTGCTGAGTGATATTGCATTGTACGTAAGTACCACAACTTCTTTATCCATTTTTCACTTTCTGCGATATTGAACTTGTACCGTAAACGACGTTCTTGTAAACAGAGCCGTCCCAAACATTGGGCTGGCTGTGTCTTTTTGATTTTAATTTCCCTAAGCTATAGGACCATAAGTGGAAGTGCCCTAGGCTCTGTTGCTTTGTTTTTTAGATGTTTCAGGAAACACCATACACTTCTCCCCAGTGGCTGTTGGCAATTTATATCCTGCTCATCAGCATAACAAGGCTCCCAGTTCTCCATGGCCTGTCCTGCCTTTCTGGATTTTACACTTTTTTCAGATGGCCCTTTTGACCGGGGGGAAGTGAGACTTCATTGTAGTGCAGATATGCTTTGCAAGCTTGCTTGGTTGGCCAAAAAGGGCGTATGCGTTTTTTCCTGAATATATTCAGGAAAAAACGCATACGCCCGTTTTGGCCAAGTGCATCATTGTCGACGTTCTGCCTCTTTTCCTATGCTTTAAATTCAATTCCAGTCTACCTCCTGAAATCGGTTTCCTGCAATTCTGCCCGGCTTTCAAGTCCTCTTGGCAGCCTTACTTCAGTATATTTTTGGACGATAGCTGTCATTTATAACTCTGCAGGTTTGTGAATTACAGTGCCCCTGAGCTCCTTTCTTCAACTCGCTTTCTTGTGAGCTGGCCGCAACACCGCAGGATTGCTTCAGGCCCTAATATTGTTCTGGCACGGCCTGCTGAGCCTTTGGTTAATTCCTCTTCCTGGTGGGAAATGAGAGTTAAATTTGCCCGTCCAGACACCTCCAGCTAGTCTCTCATTGGTTCTCCCTATTCATGTTCATCTTCCGCAGAAATTGCAAACTGCGCCAAACAGGAGGTTAAAGGCACTGACTCTCCAAGTCGGGAGAGTGTTAGTAAAGCGTCTGGAATGTTGCACCCGAGTACCAGGGGACGAGAACTGAGACATATTGGAACACGTCTTCCGATCACACGGTTGATCATACTCTGGGTTCCACATGCATGATTTAGCTGAAGGAAGAATCCCTTAAACCTGGAGAGTTGAGACCCGTGGAATGGGTACCATGCAATATGACTTCAAAGGGTCTTCATTTGCTCACCAAACCTCTCCAATCGTATCACTGCTGCGTTTATGCCCCTGTACACACGCTTGATTCTCTTTCGGAGACATAGTGATCCATAGGTTTTAAGATACTTACTAGTCAGGTACATTCTTAGGCGTTTTATATGGGGTGTTGAGTCCATTTCGTTGAGCAAGGAGTAGCTCTTGTCTATTCCATATTTGGCTTAAGGAACTTTATCTGTGCTCATTTCAATCTCTGGTTTTATGCAGCACCCCAACTCACCTTTCCCCTTAAGCAAGCATAAGTTGGTTTTCTAAATTTGAGACCCTGTTCTCTTTTGTAATCCAGTTCCTGTGTAGCCAAGTTTACATTCCGTGTATTAGTGATATCTTATGATGTTTCTTTTTCTGTGTGACTTATTTCAGTTAGAATCGTCATACCTGAATCCACTCATTATGCTGCTATGGGCCTGATGACATAGATTTCATTGCTGAGTGATATTGCATTGTACGTAAGTACCACAACTTCTTTATCCATTTTTCACTTTCTGTGATATTGAACTTGTCCCGTAAACGAATTTCTTGTAAACAGAGCCGTCCCAAACTTTGGGGTGGCTGTGTCTTTTTGATTTTAATTTCCCTATGCTATAGGGCCATAAGTGGAAGTGCCCTAGGCTCTGTTGCTTTGTTTTTTAGATGTTTCAGGAAACACCATACACTTCTCCCGAGTGGCTGTTGGCAATATACATCCCGCCCATCAGCAAAACAAGGCTCCCAGTTCTCCATGGTCTGTCCTGCCTTTCTGAATTTTACACTTTTTTCAGTTGGCCCTTTTGACCGGGGGGAAGTGAAACTTCATTGTAGTGCAGATTTCCTTTGCAAGCTTGCTTGGTTGGCCAAAAAGGGCGTATGCGTTTTTTCCTGAATATATTCAGGAAAAAACGCATACGCCCTTTTTGGCCAAGTGCATCATTGTCGACGTTCTGCCTCTTTTCCTATGCTTTAAATGCAATTCCAGTCTACCTCCTGAAATTGGTTTCCTGCAATTTTGCCCCGCATTCAAGTCTTCTTGTCAGGCTTACTTCAGTATATTTTTGGGCGATAGCTGTCATTTATAACTCTGCAGGTTTGTGAATTACAGTGCCCCTGAGCTCCTTTCTTCAACTCGCTTTCTTGTGAGCTGGCCGCAACACCGCAGTATTGCTTCAGGCCTTAATCTGGTTCCGGCAAGGCACGCTGAGCCTTTGCTTAATTCCTCTTCCTGGTGGGAAATGAGAGTTAAATTTGCCCGTCCAGACACCTCCAGCTAGTCTCTCATTGGTTCTCCCTATTCCTGTTCATCTTCCACAGAAATTGCAAACTGGGCCAAACAGGAGGTTAAAGGCCCTGACTCTCCAAGTTGGAAGAGTGTTAGTAAGGCATCTGGAATGTTGCATCCGAGTACCAAGTGACTAGAACTGAGACATATTTGAACACGTCTCCCGATCACACGGTTGATCATACTCTGGGTTCCACATGCATGTTTTAGCTGAAGGAAGAATCCCTTAAACCTGGAGAGTTGAGACCCGTGGAATGGGTACCATGCAATATGACTTCTACGGGTCTTCGTTTGCTCACCGAACCTTTCCAATCCTATCACTGCTGCGATTATGCCCCTGTATACATGCTTGATTCTCTTTCGGAGACATAGCAATCCATAGGTTTTAAGATACTTACTAGTCAGATATATTCTTAGGCATTTAATATGGTGTGTTGAGTCCATTTCATTGAGCAAGGAGTAGCTCTTTTCTATTACATATTTGGCTTAAGGAACTTTATCTGTGCTCATTTCAATCTCTGGTTTTACGCAGCACCCCAACTCACCATTCCCCTTAAGCAAGCATAAGGTGGTTTTCTACATTTGAGGCCCTGTTCTGTTTTGTAATCCAGTTCCTGTGTAGCCAAGTTTACATTCCATGTATTAGTGATATCTTATGATGTTTCTTTTTCTGTGTGACTTATTTCAGTTAGAATCGTCATACCTGAATCCACTCATTATGCTGCTACGGGCCTGATGACATAGATTTCATTGCTGAGTGATATTGCATTGTATGTAAGTACCACAACTTCTTTATCCATTTTTCACTCTTTGCGATATTGAACTTGTCCCGTAAACGAGGTTCTTGTAAACAGAGCCGTCCCAAACTTTGGGGTGGCTGTGTCTTTTTGATTTTAATTTCCCTAAGCTATAGGACCATAAGTGGAAGTGCTCTAGGCTCTGTTGCTTTGTTTTTTAGATGTTTCAGGAAACACCATACACTTCTCCCCAGTGGCTGTTGGCAATTCACATCCTGCCCATCAGCATAACAAGGCACCCAGTTCTCCATAGCCTGTCCTGCCTTTCTGGATTTTACACTTTTTTCAGATGGCCCTTTTGACCGGGGGGAAGTGAGACTTCATTGTAGTGCAGATTTCCTTTGCAAGCTTGCTTGGTTGGCCAAAAAGGGCGTATGCGTTTTTTCCTGAATATATTCAGGAAAAAACGCATACGCCCTTTTGGGCCAAGTGCATCATTGTGGACGTTCTGCCTCTTTTCCTATGCTTTAAATGCAATTACAGTCTACCTCCTGAAATTGGTTTCCTGCAATTCTGCCCCGCTTTCAAGTCCTCTTGGCAGCCTTACTTCAGTATATTTTTGGACGATAGCTGTCATTTATATCTCTGCAGGTTTGTGAATTACAGTGCCCCTGAGCTCCTTTCTTCAACTCGCTTTCTTCTGAGCTGGCCGCAAGACCACAAGATTGCTTCAGGCCCTAATCTGGTTCCGGCACGGCACGCTGAGCCTTTGGTTAATTCCTCTTCCTGGTGGGAAATGAGAGTTAAATTTGCCCGTCCAGACAACTCCAGCTAGTCTCTCATTGGTCCTCCCTATTCCTGTTCATCTTTCGCAGAAATTGCAAACTGGGCCAAACAGGAGGTTAAAGGCACTGACTCTCCAAGTCGGGAGAGTGTTAGTAAAGGGTCTGGAATGTTGCACCCGAGTACCAGGGGACGAGAACTGAGATATAATGGCACACGTCTCCCGATCACACGGTTGATCATACTCTGGGATCCACATGCATGTTTTAGCTGAAGGAAGAATCCCTTAAACCTGGAGAGTTGAGACCCGTGGAATGGATACCATGCAATATGACTTCAAAGGGTCTTCATTTGCTCACCGAACCTCTCCAATCCTATCACTGCTGTGTGTATGCCCCTGTACTCATGCTTGATTCTCTTTCGGAGACATAGCAATCAATAGGTTTTAAGATACTTACCAGTCAGGTACATTCTTAGGCATTTAATATGGGGTGTTGAGTCCATTTCGTTGAGCAAGCAGTAGCTCTTGTCTATTCCATATTTGGCTTAAGGAACTTTATCTGTGCTCATTTCAATCTCTGGTTTTATGCAGCACCCCAACTCACCTTTCCCCTTAAGCAAGCATAAGTTGGTTTTCTAAATTTGAGACCCTGTTCTGTTTTGTATTCCAGTTCCTGTGTAGCCATGTTTACATTCCGTGTATTAGTGATATCTTATGATGTTTCTTTTTCTGTGTGACTTATTTCAGTTAGAATCATCATACCTGAATCCACTCATTATGCTGCTACGGGCCTTATGACATAGATTTCATTGCTGAGTGATATTGAATTGTACGTAAGTACCACAACTTCTTTATCCATTTTGCACTTTCTGGGATATTGAACTTGTACCGTAAACGAGGTTCTTGTAAACAGAGCCGTCCCAAATTTTGGGGTGGCTGTGTCTTTTTGATTTTAATTTCCCTAAGCTTTAGGACCATAAGTGGAAGTGCCCTAGGCTGTGTTGCTTTGTTTTGTAGATGTTTCAGGAAACACCATACACTTCTCCCGAGGGGCTGTTGGCAATTTACATCCCACCCATCAGCATAACAAGGCTCCCAGTTCTCCATGGACAGTCCTGCCTTTCTGGATTTTACACTTTATTCAGATGGCCCTTTTGACCATGGGGAAGTGAGACTTCATTGTAGTGCAGATTTACTTTGCAAGCTTGCTTGGCTGGGCAAAAAGGGCGTATGCGTTTTGTCCTGAATATATTCAGGAAAAAATGCATACGCCCTTTTTGGCCAAGTGCATCATTGTCGACGTTCTGCCTCTTTTCCTATGCTTTAAATGCAATTCCAGTCTACCTCCTGAAATCGGTTTCCTGCAATTCTGCCCCACTTTCAAGTCCTCTTGGCAGCCTTACTTCAGTATATTTTTGGACGATAGCTGTCATTTATAATTCTGCAGGTTTGTGAATTACAGTGTCCCTGAGCTCCTTTCTTCAACTCGCTTTCTTGTGAGCTGGCCGCAACACCACAGGAATTCCTCAGGCCCTAATCTGGTTCCGGCACGGCACGCTGAGCCTTTGGTTAAATCCTCTTCCTGGTGGGAAATGAGAGTTAAATTTGCCCATCCAGACACCTCCAGCTAGTCTCTCATTGGTTCTCCCTATTCCTGTTCATCTTCCGCAGAAATTGTAAACTGGGCCAAACAGGAGGTTAAAGGCACTGACTCTCCAAGTTGGGAGAGTGTTAGTAAAGCGTCTGGAATGTTGCACCCGAGTACCAGGGGACGAGAACTGAGACATATTGGAACACGTCTCCCGATCACACGGTTGATCATACTCTGGGTTCCACATGCATGCTTTAGCTGAAGGAAGAATCCCTTAAACGTGGAGAGTTGAGACCCGTGGAATGGGTACCATGCAATATGACTTCAAAGGGTCTTCATTTGCTCACCGAACCTCTCCAATCCTATCACTGCTGCGTTTATGACCCTGTACACACGCTTGATTCTCTTTTGGAGACATAGCAATCCATAGGTTTTAAGATACTTTCTAGTCAGCTACATTCTTAGGCGTTTAATATGGAGTCTTGAGTCCATTTCGTTGAGCAAGGAGTAGCTCTTGTCTATTCCATATTTGGCTTAAGGAACTTTATCTGTGCTCATTTCAATCTCAGGTTTTATGCAGCACCCCAACTCACCTTTCCCCTTAATCAAGCATAAGTTGGTTTTCTAAATTTGAGACCCTGTTCTCTTTTGTAATCCAGTTCCTGTGTAGCCAAGTTTACATTCCGTGTATTAGTGATATCTTATGATGTTTCTTTTTCTGTGTGACTTATTTCAGATAGAATTATCATACCTGAATCCACTCATTATGCTGCTACGGGCCTGATGACATAGATTTCATTGCTGAGTGATATTGCATTGTACGTAAGTACCACAACTTCTTTATCCATTTTTCACTTTCTGCGATATTGAACTAGTCCCGTAAACGAGTTTCTTCTAAACAGAGCCATCCCAAACTTTGGAGTGGCTGTGTCTTTTTGATTTTAATTTCCCTAAGCTATAGGGCCATAAGTGGAAGTGCCCTAGGCTCTGTTGCTTTGTTTTTTAGATGTTTCAGGAAACACCATACACTTCTCCCGAGTGGCTGTTGGCAACTTACATCACGCCCATCAGCATAACAAGGCTCCCTGTTCTCCATGGCCTGTCCTGCCTTTCTGGATTTTACACTTTTTTCAGATGGCCCTTTTGACCGGGGGGAAGTGAGACTTCACTGTAGTGCAGATATGCTTTGCAAGCTTGCTTGGTTGGCCAAAAAGGGCGTATGCGTTTTTTCCTGAATATATTCAGGAAAAAACGCATACGCCCGTTTTGGCCAAGTGCATCATTGTCGACGTTCTGCCTCTTTTCCTATGCTTTAAATTCAATTCCAGTCTACCTCCTGAAATCGGTTTCCTGCAATTCTGCCCGGCTTTCAAGTCCTCTTGGCAGCCTTACTTCAGTATATTTTTGGACGATAGCTGTCATTTATAACTCTGCAGGTTTGTGAATTACAGTGCCCCTGAGCTCCTTTCTTCAACTCGCTTTCTTGTGAGCTGGCCGCAACACCGCAGGATTGCTTCAGGCCCTAATATTGTTCTGGCACGGCCTGCTGAGCCTTTGGTTAATTCCTCTTCCTGGTGGGAAATGAGAGTTAAATTTGCCCGTCCAGACACCTCCAGCTAGTCTCTCATTGGTTCTCCCTATTCATGTTCATCTTCCGCAGAAATTGCAAACTGCGCCAAACAGGAGGTTAAAGGCACTGACTCTCCAAGTCGGGAGAGTGTTAGTAAAGCGTCTGGAATGTTGCACCCGAGTACCAGGGGACGAGAACTGAGACATATTGGAACACGTCTTCCGATCACACGGTTGATCATACTCTGGGTTCCACATGCATGATTTAGCTGAAGGAAGAATCCCTTAAACCTGGAGAGTTGAGACCCGTGGAATGGGTACCATGCAATATGACTTCAAAGGGTCTTCATTTGCTCACCAAACCTCTCCAATCGTATCACTGCTGCGTTTATGCCCCTGTACACACGCTTGATTCTCTTTCGGAGACATAGTGATCCATAGGTTTTAAGATACTTACTAGTCAGGTACATTCTTAGGCGTTTTATATGGGGTGTTGAGTCCATTTCGTTGAGCAAGGAGTAGCTCTTGTCTATTCCATATTTGGCTTAAGGAACTTTATCTGTGCTCATTTCAATCTCTGGTTTTATGCAGCACCCCAACTCACCTTTCCCCTTAAGCAAGCATAAGTTGGTTTTCTAAATTTGAGACCCTGTTCTCTTTTGTAATCCAGTTCCTGTGTAGCCAAGTTTACATTCCGTGTATTAGTGATATCTTATGATGTTTCTTTTTCTGTGTGACTTATTTCAGTTAGAATCGTCATACCTGAATCCACTCATTATGCTGCTATGGGCCTGATGACATAGATTTCATTGCTGAGTGATATTGCATTGTACGTAAGTACCACAACTTCTTTATCCATTTTTCACTTTCTGTGATATTGAACTTGTCCCGTAAACGAATTTCTTGTAAACAGAGCCGTCCCAAACTTTGGGGTGGCTGTGTCTTTTTGATTTTAATTTCCCTATGCTATAGGGCCATAAGTGGAAGTGCCCTAGGCTCTGTTGCTTTGTTTTTTAGATGTTTCAGGAAACACCATACACTTCTCCCGAGTGGCTGTTGGCAATATACATCCCGCCCATCAGCAAAACAAGGCTCCCAGTTCTCCATGGCCTGTCCTGCCTTTCTGAATTTTACACTTTTTTCAGTTGGCCCTTTTGACCGGGGGGAAGTGAAACTTCATTGTAGTGCAGATTTCCTTTGCAAGCTTGCTTGGTTGGCCAAAAAGGGCGTATGCGTTTTTTCCTGAATATATTCAGGAAAAAACGCATACGCCCTTTTTGGCCAAGTGCATCATTGTCGACGTTCTGCCTCTTTTCCTATGCTTTAAATGCAATTCCAGTCTACCTCCTGAAATTGGTTTCCTGCAATTTTGCCCCGCATTCAAGTCTTCTTGTCAGGCTTACTTCAGTATATTTTTGGGCGATAGCTGTCATTTATAACTCTGCAGGTTTGTGAATTACAGTGCCCCTGAGCTCCTTTCTTCAACTCGCTTTCTTGTGAGCTGGCCGCAACACCGCAGTATTGCTTCAGGCCTTAATCTGGTTCCGGCAAGGCACGCTGAGCCTTTGCTTAATTCCTCTTCCTGGTGGGAAATGAGAGTTAAATTTGCCCGTCCAGACACCTCCAGCTAGTCTCTCATTGGTTCTCCCTATTCCTGTTCATCTTCCACAGAAATTGCAAACTGGGCCAAACAGGAGGTTAAAGGCCCTGACTCTCCAAGTTGGAAGAGTGTTAGTAAGGCATCTGGAATGTTGCATCCGAGTACCAAGTGACTAGAACTGAGACATATTTGAACACGTCTCCCGATCACACGGTTGATCATACTCTGGGTTCCACATGCATGTTTTAGCTGAAGGAAGAATCCCTTAAACCTGGAGAGTTGAGACCCGTGGAATGGGTACCATGCAATATGACTTCTACGGGTCTTCGTTTGCTCACCGAACCTTTCCAATCCTATCACTGCTGCGATTATGCCCCTGTATACATGCTTGATTCTCTTTCGGAGACATAGCAATCCATAGGTTTTAAGATACTTACTAGTCAGATATATTCTTAGGCATTTAATATGGTGTGTTGAGTCCATTTCATTGAGCAAGGAGTAGCTCTTTTCTATTACATATTTGGCTTAAGGAACTTTATCTGTGCTCATTTCAATCTCTGGTTTTACGCAGCACCCCAACTCACCATTCCCCTTAAGCAAGCATAAGGTGGTTTTCTACATTTGAGGCCCTGTTCTGTTTTGTAATCCAGTTCCTGTGTAGCCAAGTTTACATTCCATGTATTAGTGATATCTTATGATGTTTCTTTTTCTGTGTGACTTATTTCAGTTAGAATCGTCATACCTGAATCCACTCATTATGCTGCTACGGGCCTGATGACATAGATTTCATTGCTGAGTGATATTGCATTGTATGTAAGTACCACAACTTCTTTATCCATTTTTCACTCTTTGCGATATTGAACTTGTCCCGTAAACGAGGTTCTTGTAAACAGAGCCGTCCCAAACTTTGGGGTGGCTGTGTCTTTTTGATTTTAATTTCCCTAAGCTATAGGACCATAAGTGGAAGTGCTCTAGGCTCTGTTGCTTTGTTTTTTAGATGTTTCAGGAAACACCATACACTTCTCCCCAGTGGCTGTTGGCAATTCACATCCTGCCCATCAGCATAACAAGGCACCCAGTTCTCCATAGCCTGTCCTGCCTTTCTGGATTTTACACTTTTTTCAGATGGCCCTTTTGACCGGGGGGAAGTGAGACTTCATTGTAGTGCAGATTTCCTTTGCAAGCTTGCTTGGTTGGCCAAAAAGGGCGTATGCGTTTTTTCCTGAATATATTCAGGAAAAAACGCATACGCCCTTTTGGGCCAAGTGCATCATTGTGGACGTTCTGCCTCTTTTCCTATGCTTTAAATGCAATTACAGTCTACCTCCTGAAATTGGTTTCCTGCAATTCTGCCCCGCTTTCAAGTCCTCTTGGCAGCCTTACTTCAGTATATTTTTGGACGATAGCTGTCATTTATATCTCTGCAGGTTTGTGAATTACAGTGCCCCTGAGCTCCTTTCTTCAACTCGCTTTCTTCTGAGCTGGCCGCAAGACCACAAGATTGCTTCAGGCCCTAATCTGGTTCCGGCACGGCACGCTGAGCCTTTGGTTAATTCCTCTTCCTGGTGGGAAATGAGAGTTAAATTTGCCCGTCCAGACAACTCCAGCTAGTCTCTCATTGGTCCTCCCTATTCCTGTTCATCTTTCGCAGAAATTGCAAACTGGGCCAAACAGGAGGTTAAAGGCACTGACTCTCCAAGTCGGGAGAGTGTTAGTAAAGGGTCTGGAATGTTGCACCCGAGTACCAGGGGACGAGAACTGAGATATAATGGCACACGTCTCCCGATCACACGGTTGATCATACTCTGGGATCCACATGCATGTTTTAGCTGAAGGAAGAATCCCTTAAACCTGGAGAGTTGAGACCCGTGGAATGGATACCATGCAATATGACTTCAAAGGGTCTTCATTTGCTCACCGAACCTCTCCAATCCTATCACTGCTGTGTGTATGCCCCTGTACTCATGCTTGATTCTCTTTCGGAGACATAGCAATCAATAGGTTTTAAGATACTTACCAGTCAGGTACATTCTTAGGCATTTAATATGGGGTGTTGAGTCCATTTCGTTGAGCAAGCAGTAGCTCTTGTCTATTCCATATTTGGCTTAAGGAACTTTATCTGTGCTCATTTCAATCTCAGGTTTTATGCAGCACCCCAACTCACCTTTCCCCTTAATCAAGCATAAGTTGGTTTTCTAAATTTGAGACCCTGTTCTCTTTTGTAATCCAGTTCCTGTGTAGCCAAGTTTACATTCCGTGTATTAGTGATATCTTATGATGTTTCTTTTTCTGTGTGACTTATTTCAGATAGAATCATCATACCTGAATCCACTCATTATGCTGCTACGGGCCTGATGACATAGATTTCATTGCTGAGTGATATTGCATTGTACGTAAGTACCACAACTTCTTTATCCATTTTTCACTTTCTGCGATATTGAACTAGTCCCGTAAACGAGTTTCTTCTAAACAGAGCCATCCCAAACTTTGGAGTGGCTGTGTCTTTTTGATTTTAATTTCCCTAAGCTATAGGGCCATAAGTGGAAGTGCCCTAGGCTCTGTTGCTTTGTTTTTTAGATGTTTCAGGAAACACCATACACTTCTCCCGAGTGGCTGTTGGCAACTTACATCACGCCCATCAGCATAACAAGGCTCCCTGTTCTCCATGGCCTGTCCTGCCTTTCTGGATTTTACACTTTTTTCAGATGGCCCTTTTGACCGGGGGGAAGTGAGACTTCATTGTAGTGCAGATTTCCTTTGCAAGCTTGCTTGGTTGGCCAAAAAGGGCGTATGCGTTTTTTCCTGAATATATTCAGGAAAAAACGCATACGCCCTTTTGGGCCAAGTGCATCATTGTGGACGTTCTGCCTCTTTTCCTATGCTTTAAATGCAATTCCAGTCTACCTCCTGAAATTGGTTTCCTGCAATTTTGCCCCGCATTCAAGTCTTCTTGTCAGGCTTACTTCAGTATATTTTTGGGCGATAGCTGTCATTTATAACTCTGCAGGTTTGTGAATTACAGTGCCCCTGAGCTCCTTTCTTCAACTCGCTTTCTTGTGAGCTGGCCGCAACACCGCAGTATTGCTTCAGGCCTTAATCTGGTTCCGGCAAGGCACGCTGAGCCTTTGCTTAATTCCTCTTCCTGGTGGGAAATGAGAGTTAAATTTGCCCGTCCAGACACCTCCAGCTAGTCTCTCATTGGTTCTCCCTATTCCTGTTCATCTTCCACAGAAATTGCAAACTGGGCCAAACAGGAGGTTAAAGGCCCTGACTCTCCAAGTTGGAAGAGTGTTAGTAAGGCATCTGGAATGTTGCATCCGAGTACCAAGTGACTAGAACTGAGACATATTTGAACACGTCTCCTGATCACACGGTTGATCATACTCTGGGTTCCACATGCATGTTTTAGCTGAAGGAAGAATCCCTTAAACCTGGAGAGTTGAGACCCGTGGAATGGGTACCATGCAATATGACTTCTACGGGTCTTCGTTTGCTCACCGAACCTTTCCAATCCTATCACTGCTGCGATTATGCCCCTGTATACATGCTTGATTCTCTTTCGGAGACATAGCAATCCATAGGTTTTAAGATACTTACTAGTCAGATATATTCTTAGGCATTTAATATGGTGTGTTGAGTCCATTTCATTGAGCAAGGAGTAGCTCTTTTCTATTACATATTTGGCTTAAGGAACTTTATCTGTGCTCATTTCAATCTCTGGTTTTATGCAGCACCCCAACTCACCATTCCCCTTAAGCAAGCATAAGGTGGTTTTCTACATTTGAGGCCCTGTTGTGTTTTGTAATTCAGTTCCTGTGTAGCCAAGTTTACATTCCGTGTATTAGTGATATCTTATGATGTTTCTTTTTCTGTGTGACTTATTTCAGTTAGAATCATCATACCTGAATCCACTCATTATGCTGCTACGGGCCTGATGACATAGATTTCATTGCTGAGTGATATTGCATTGTACGTAAGTACCAAAACTTCTTTATCCATTTTTCGCTTTCTGAGATATTGAACTTGTACCGTAAATGAGGTTCTTGTAAACAGAGCCGTCCCAAACTTTGGGGTGGCTGTGTCTTTTTGATTTTAATTTCCCTAAGCTATAGGACCATAAGGGGAAGTGCCCTAGGCTCTGTTTCTTTGTTTTTTAGATGTTTCAGGAATCAGCATACACTTCTCCTGTTTGCTTTTGGGAATGTACATCCCGCCCATCAGCATAACAAGGCTCCCAGTTCTCCATGGCCTGTCCTGCCTTTCTGGATTTTACACTTTTGAAAGATGGTCCATTTGACCGGGGGGAAGTGAGACTTCATTGTACTGCAGATTTCCTTTGCAAGCTTGCTTGGTTGGCCAAAAAGGGCGTATTCGTTTTTTCCTGAACATATTCAGGAAAAAACGCATACGCACTTTTTGGCCAAGTGCATCATTGTGGACGTTCTGCCTCTTTTCCTATGCTTTAAATGCAATTCCAGTCTACCTCGTGATATCGGTTTCCTGCAATTCTGCTCCGCTTTGAAGTCCTGTTGGCAGCCTTACTTCAGTATATTTTTGGACGATAGCTGTCATTTATAACTCTGCAGGTTTGTGAATTACAGTGCCCCTGAGCTCCTTTCTTCAACTCGCTTTCTTGTGAGCTGGCCGCAACACCGCAGGATTGCTTCAGGCCCTAATCTGGTTCCGGCACGGCACGCTGAGCCTTTGGTTAATTCCTCTTCCTGGTGGGAAATGAGAGTTAAATTTGCCCTTCCAGACACCTCCAGCTAGTATCTCATTGGTTCTCCCTATTCCTGTTCATCTTCCGCAGAAATTGCAAACTGGGCCAAACAGGAGGTTAAAGGCACTGACTCTCCAAGTCGGGAGAGTGTTAGTAAAGCATCTGGAATGTTGCACCCGAGTACCAGGGGACGAGAACTGAGACATATTTCAACACGTCTCCCAATCACACAGTTGGTCATACTCTGGTTTCCACATGCATGTTTTAGCTGAAGGAAGAATCCCTTAAACCTGGAGAGTTGAGACCCGTGAAATGGGTACCGTGCAATATGACTTCAAAGGGTCTTGATTTGCTCACGGAACCTCTCCATTACTATCACTGCTGCGTTTATGCCCCTGTACACAGGCTTGATTCTCTTTCGGAGACATAGCAATCCATAGGTTTTAAGATACTTAGTAGTCAGGTACATTATTAGGCGTTTAATATGGGGTGTTGAGTCCATCTCGTTGAGCAAGGAGTAGCTCTTGTCTATTCCATATTTGGCTTAAGGAACTTTATCTGTGCTCATTTCAATCTCTGGTTTTATGCAGCACCCCAACTCACCTTTCCTCTTAAGCAAGCATAAGTTGGTTTTCTATATTTGAAACCCTGTTCTATTTTGTAATTCATTTCCTGTGTAGCCAAGTTTACATTCCGTGTATTAGTGATATCTTATGATGTTTCTTTTTCTGTGTGACTTATTTCAGTTAGAATCATCATACCTAAATCCACTCATTATGTTGCTATGGGCCTGATGACATACATTTCATTGCTGAGTGATATTACATTGTACGTAAGTACCACAACTTTTTTATCCATTTTTCACTTTCTGCGATATTGAACTTGTACTGTAAACGAGGGTCTTGTAAACAGAGCCATCCCAAACTTTGGGGTGGCTGTGTCTTTTTGATTTTAATTTCCCTAAGCTATAGGACCATAAGTGGAAGTGCCCTATGCTCTGTTGCTTTGTTTTTTAGATGTTTCAGGAAACAACATACACTTCTCCCCAGTGGCTGTTGGCAATTTACATCCCGCCCATCAGCATAACAAGGCTCCCAGTTCTCCATGGCCTGTCCTGCCTTTCTGGATTTTACACTTTTTTCAGATGGCCCTTTTGACGGGGCAGAATTGAGACTTCATTGTAGTGCAGATTTCCTTTGCAAGCTTGCTTGGTTGGCCAAAAAGGGCATATGCGTTTTTTCCTGAATATATTCAGGTAAAAACACATACGCCCTTTGTGGCCAAGTGCATCATTGTGGACGTTCTGCCTCTTTTCCTATCCATTAAATGCAATTCCTGTCTACCACCTGAAATCGGTTGCCTGCAATTCTGCCCGGCTTTCAAGTCCTCTTGGCAGCCTTACTTCAGTATATTTTTGGACGATAGCTGTCATTTATAACTCTGCAGGTTTGTGAATTACAGTGCCCCTGAGCTCGTTTCTTCAACTCGCTTTCTTGTGAGCTGGCCGCAACACCGCAGGATTGCTTCAGGCCCTAATCTTGTTCTAGCACGGCATGCTGAGCCTTTGGTTAATTCCTCTTCCTGGTGGGAAATGAGAGTTAAATTTGCCCGTCCAGACACCTCCAGCTAGTCTCTCATTGGTTCTCCCTATTCCTGTTCATCTTCCGCAGAAATTGCAAACTGGGCCAAACAGGAGGTTAAAGGCACTGACTCTCCAAGTCGGGAGAGTGTTAGTAAAGCATCTGGAATGTTGCACCCGAGTACCAGGGGACGAGAACTGAGACATATTGGAACACGTCTCCGGATCACACGGTTGATCATACTCTGGGTTCCACATGCATGCTTTAGCTGAAGGAAGAATCCCTTAAACCTGGAGAGTTGAGACCCGTGGAATGGGTACCATGCAATATGACTTCAAAGGGTCTTCATTTGCTCACCGAACCTCTCCAATCCTATCACTGCTGCGTTTATGCCCCTGTACACACGCTTGATTCTCTTTCAGAGACATAGCAATCCATAGGTTTTAAGATACTTACTAGTCAGGTACAGTCTTACGCGTTTAATATGGGGTGTTGAGTCCATTTCGTTGAGCAAGGAGTAGCTCTTGTCTATTACATATTTGGCTTAAGGAACTTTATCTGTGCTCATTTCAATCTCTGGTTTTACGCAGCACCCCAACTCACCTTTCCCATTAAGCAAGCATAAGTTGGTTTTCTAAATTTGAGACCCTGTTCTGTTTTGTAATCCAGTTCCTGTGTAGCCAAGTTTACATTCCATGTATTAGTGATATCTTATGATGTTTCTTTTTCTGTGTGACTTATTTCAGTTAGAATCGTCATACCTGAATCCACTCATTATGCTGCTACGGGCCTGATGACATAGATTTCATTGCTGAGTGATATTGCATTGTACGTAAGTACCACAACTTCTTTATCCATTTTTCACTCTTTGCTATATTGAACTTGTCCCGTAAACGAGGTTCTTGTAAACAGAGCCGTCCCAAACTTTGGGGTGGCTGTGTCTTTTTGATTTTAATTTCCCTAAGCTATAGGACCATAAGTGGAAGTGCTCTAGGCTCTGTTGCTTTGTTTTTTAGATGTTTCAGGAAACACCATACACTTCTCCCCAGTGGCTGTTGGCAATTCACATCCTGCCCATCAGCATAACAAGGCACCCAGTTCTCCATAGCCTGTCCTGCCTTTCTGGATTTTACACTTTTTTCAGATGGCCCTTTTGACCGGGGGGAAGTGAGACTTCATTGTAGTGCAGATTTCCTTTGCAAGCTTGCTTGGTTGGCCAAAAAGGGCGTATGCGTTTTTTCCTGAATATATTCAGGAAAAAACGCATACGCCCTTTTGGGCCAAGTGCATCATTGTGGACGTTCTGCCTCTTTTCCTATGCTTTAAATGCAATTACAGTCTACCTCCTGAAATTGGTTTCCTGCAATTCTGCCCCGCTTTCAAGTCCTCTTGGCAGCCTTACTTCAGTATATTTTTGGACGATAGCTGTCATTTATATCTCTGCAGGTTTGTGAATTACAGTGCCCCTGAGCTCCTTTCTTCAACTCGCTTTCTTCTGAGCTGGCCGCAAGACCACAAGATTGCTTCAGGCCCTAATCTGGTTCCGCCACGGCACGCTGAGCCTTTGGTTAATTCCTCTTCCTGGTGGGAAATGAGAGTTAAATTTGCCCGTCCAGACAACTCCAGCTAGTCTCTCATTGGTCCTCCCTATTCCTGTTCATCTTTCGCAGAAATTGCAAACTGGGCCAAACAGGAGGTTAAAGGCACTGACTCTCCAAGTCGGGAGAGTGTTAGTAAAGGGTCTGGAATGTTGCACCCGAGTACCAGGGGACGAGAACTGAGATATAATGGCACACGTCTCCCGATCACACGGTTGATCATACTCTGGGTTCCACATGCATGTTTTAGCTGAAGGAAGAATCCCTTAAACCTGGAGAGTTGAGACCCGTGGAATGGATACCATGCAATATGACTTCAAAGGGTCTTCATTTGCTCACCGAACCTCTCCAATCCTATCACTGCTGTGTGTATGCCCCTGTACTCATGCTTGATTCTCTTTCGGAGACATAGCAATCAATAGGTTTTAAGATACTTACCAGTCAGGTACATTCTTAGGCATTTAATATGGGGTGTTGAGTCCATTTCGTTGAGCAAGCAGTAGCTCTTGTCTATTCCATATTTGACTTAAGGAACTTTATCTGTGCTCATTTCAATCTCAGGTTTTATGCAGCACCCCAACTCACCTTTCCCCTTAATCAAGCATAAGTTGGTTTTCTAAATTTGAGACCCTG
Source organism: Orcinus orca (assembly GCF_937001465.1). Classification (NCBI taxonomy): domain Eukaryota; kingdom Metazoa; phylum Chordata; class Mammalia; order Artiodactyla; family Delphinidae; genus Orcinus; species Orcinus orca. The sequence goes on along the minus strand of NW_026043737.1, from coordinate 536,709 downwards.
TTCTCTTTTGTAATCCAGTTCCTGTGTAGCCAAGTTTACATTCCGTGTATTAGTGATATCTTATGATGTTTCTTTTTCTGTGTGACTTATTTCAGATAGAATCATCATACCTGAATCCACTCATTATGCTGCTACGGGCCTGATGACATAGATTTCATTGCTGAGTGATATTGCATTGTACGTAAGTACCACAACTTCTTTATCCATTTTTCACTTTCTGCGATATTGAACTAGTCCCGTAAACGAGTTTCTTCTAAACAGAGCCATCCCAAACTTTGGAGTGGCTGTGTCTTTTTGATTTTAATTTCCCTAAGCTATAGGGCCATAAGTGGAAGTGCCCTAGGCTCTGTTGCTTTGTTTCCTAGATGTTTCAGGAAACACCATACACTTCTCCCAAGTGGCTGTTGGCAATTTACATCCCGCCCATCAGCATAGCAAGGCTCCCTGTTCTCCATGGCCTGTCCTGCCTTTCTGGATTTTACACTTTTTTCACATGGCCTTTTTGACTGGGGGGAAGTGAGACTTCATTATAGTGCAGATTTCCTTTGCAAGCTTGCTTGGTTGGCCAAAAAGTACGTATGCGTTTTTTCCTGAATATATACAGGAAAAAACGCATACGCCCTTTTTGGCCAAGGGCATCATTGTCGACGTTCTGCCTCTTTTCCTATGCTTTAAATGCAATTCCAATCTACCTCCTGATATCGGTTTCCTGCAATTCTGCCCCGCTTTCAAGTCCTCTTGGGAGGATTACTTCAGTATATTTTTGGACGATAGCTGTCATTTATAACTCTGCAGGTTTGTGAATTACAGTGCCCCTGAGCTCCTTTCTTCAACTCACTTTCTTGTGAGCTGGCCGCAACACCGCAGGATTGCTTCAGGCCCTAATCTGGTTCTGGCACCGCACGCTGAGCCTTTGGTTAATTCCTCTTCCTGGTGGGAAATGAGAGTTAAATTTGCCCGTCCACACACCTCCAGCTAGTCTCTCATTGGTTCTCCCTATTCCTGTTCATTTTCTGCAGAAATTGCAAACTGGGCCAAACAGGAGGTTAAAGGCACTGACTCTCCAAGTCGGGAGAGTGTTAGTAAAGCGTCTGGAATGTTGCACCCGAGTACCAGGGGACGAGAACTGAGACATATTGGAACACGTCTTCCGATCACACGGTTGATCATACTCTGGGTTCCACATGCATGATTTAGCTGAAGGAAGAATCCCTTAAACCTGGAGAGTTGAGACCCGTGGAATGGGTACCATGCAATATGACTTCAAAGGGTCTTCATTTGCTCACCAAACCTCTCCAATCGTATCACTGCTGCGTTTATGCCCCTGTACACACGCTTGATTCTCTTTCGGAGACATAGTGATCCATAGGTTTTAAGATACTTACTAGTCAGGTACATTCTTAGGCGTTTTATATGGGGTGTTGAGTCCATTTCGTTGAGCAAGGAGTAGCTCTTGTCTATTCCATATTTGGCTTAAGGAACTTTATCTGTGCTCATTTCAATCTCTGGTTTTATGCAGCACCCCAACTCACCTTTCCCCTTAAGCAAGCATAAGTTGGTTTTCTAAATTTGAGACCCTGTTCTCTTTTGTAATCCAGTTCCTGTGTAGCCAAGTTTACATTCCGTGTATTAGTGATATCTTATGATGTTTCTTTTTCTGTGTGACTTATTTCAGTTAGAATCGTCATACCTGAATCCACTCATTATGCTGCTATGGGCCTGATGACATAGATTTCATTGCTGAGTGATATTGCATTGTACGTAAGTACCACAACTTCTTTATCCATTTTTCACTTTCTGTGATATTGAACTTGTCCCGTAAACGAATTTCTTGTAAACAGAGCCGTCCCAAACTTTGGGGTGGCTGTGTCTTTTTGATTTTAATTTCCCTATGCTATAGGGCCATAAGTGGAAGTGCCCTAGGCTCTGTTGCTTTGTTTTTTAGATGTTTCAGGAAACACCATACACTTCTCCCGAGTGGCTGTTGGCAATATACATCCCGCCCATCAGCAAAACAAGGCTCCCAGTTCTCCATGGCCTGTCCTGCCTTTCTGAATTTTACACTTTTTTCAGTTGGCCCTTTTGACCGGGGGGAAGTGAAACTTCATTGTAGTGCAGATTTCCTTTGCAAGCTTGCTTGGTTGGCCAAAAAGGGCGTATGCGTTTTTTCCTGAATATATTCAGGAAAAAACGCATACGCCCTTTTTGGCCAAGTGCATCATTGTCGACGTTCTGCCTCTTTTCCTATGCTTTAAATGCAATTCCAGTCTACCTCCTGAAATTGGTTTCCTGCAATTTTGCCCCGCATTCAAGTCTTCTTGTCAGGCTTACTTCAGTATATTTTTGGGCGATAGCTCTCATTTATAACTCTGCAGGTTTGTGAATTACAGTGCCCCTGAGCTCCTTTCTTCAACTCGCTTTCTTGTGAGCTGGCCGCAACACCGCAGTATTGCTTCAGGCCTTAATCTGGTTCCGGCAAGGCACGCTGAGCCTTTGCTTAATTCCTCTTCCTGGTGGGAAATGAGAGTTAAATTTGCCCGTCCAGACACCTCCAGCTAGTCTCTCATTGGTTCTCCCTATTCCTGTTCATCTTCCACAGAAATTGCAAACTGGGCCAAACAGGAGGTTAAAGGCCCTGACTCTCCAAGTTGGAAGAGTGTTAGTAAGGCATCTGGAATGTTGCATCCGAGTACCAAGTGACTAGAACTGAGACATATTTGAACACGTCTCCCGATCACACGGTTGATCATACTCTGGGTTCCACATGCATGTTTTAGCTGAAGGAAGAATCCCTTAAACCTGGAGAGTTGAGACCCGTGGAATGGGTACCATGCAATATGACTTCTACGGGTCTTCGTTTGCTCACCGAACCTTTCCAATCCTATCACTGCTGCGATTATGCCCCTGTATACATGCTTGATTCTCTTTCGGAGACATAGCAATCCATAGGTTTTAAGATACTTACTAGTCAGATATATTCTTAGGCATTTAATATGGTGTGTTGAGTCCATTTCATTGAGCAAGGAGTAGCTCTTTTCTATTACATATTTGGCTTAAGGAACTTTATCTGTGCTCATTTCAATCTCTGGTTTTATGCAGCACCCCAACTCACCATTCCCCTTAAGCAAGCATAAGGTGGTTTTCTACATTTGAGGCCCTGTTGTGTTTTGTAATTCAGTTCCTGTGTAGCCAAGTTTACATTCCGTGTATTAGTGATATCTTATGATGTTTCTTTTTCTGTGTGACTTATTTCAGTTAGAATCATCATACCTGAATCCACTCATTATGCTGCTACGGGCCTGATGACATAGATTTCATTGCTGAGTGATATTGCATTGTACGTAAGTACCAAAACTTCTTTATCCATTTTTCGCTTTCTGAGATATTGAACTTGTACCGTAAATGAGGTTCTTGTAAACAGAGCCGTCCCAAACTTTGGGGTGGCTGTGTCTTTTTGATTTTAATTTCCCTAAGCTATAGGACCATAAGGGGAAGTGCCCTAGGCTCTGTTTCTTTGTTTTTTAGATGTTTCAGGAATCAGCATACACTTCTCCTGTTTGCTTTTGGGAATGTACATCCCGCCCATCAGCATAACAAGGCTCCCAGTTCTCCATGGCCTGTCCTGCCTTTCTGGATTTTACACTTTTGAAAGATGGTCCATTTGACCGGGGGGAAGTGAGACTTCATTGTACTGCAGATTTCCTTTGCAAGCTTGCTTGGTTGGCCAAAAAGGGCGTATTCGTTTTTTCCTGAACATATTCAGGAAAAAACGCATACGCACTTTTTGGCCAAGTGCATCATTGTGGACGTTCTGCCTCTTTTCCTATGCTTTAAATGCAATTCCAGTCTACCTCGTGATATCGGTTTCCTGCAATTCTGCTCCGCTTTGAAGTCCTGTTGGCAGCCTTACTTCAGTATATTTTTGGACGATAGCTGTCATTTATAACTCTGCAGGTTTGTGAATTACAGTGCCCCTGAGCTCCTTTCTTCAACTCGCTTTCTTGTGAGCTGGCCGCAACACCGCAGGATTGCTTCAGGCCCTAATCTGGTTCCGGCACGGCACGCTGAGCCTTTGGTTAATTCCTCTTCCTGGTGGGAAATGAGAGTTAAATTTGCCCTTCCAGACACCTCCAGCTAGTATCTCATTGGTTCTCCCTATTCCTGTTCATCTTCCGCAGAAATTGCAAACTGGGCCAAACAGGAGGTTAAAGGCACTGACTCTCCAAGTCGGGAGAGTGTTAGTAAAGCATCTGGAATGTTGCACCCGAGTACCAGGGGACGAGAACTGAGACATATTTCAACACGTCTCCCAATCACACAGTTGGTCATACTCTGGTTTCCACATGCATGTTTTAGCTGAAGGAAGAATCCCTTAAACCTGGAGAGTTGAGACCCGTGAAATGGGTACCGTGCAATATGACTTCAAAGGGTCTTGATTTGCTCACGGAACCTCTCCATTACTATCACTGCTGCGTTTATGCCCCTGTACACAGGCTTGATTCTCTTTCGGAGACATAGCAATCCATAGGTTTTAAGATACTTAGTAGTCAGGTACATTATTAGGCGTTTAATATGGGGTGTTGAGTCCATCTCGTTGAGCAAGGAGTAGCTCTTGTCTATTCCATATTTGGCTTAAGGAACTTTATCTGTGCTCATTTCAATCTCTGGTTTTATGCAGCACCCCAACTCACCTTTCCTCTTAAGCAAGCATAAGTTGGTTTTCTATATTTGAAACCCTGTTCTATTTTGTAATTCATTTCCTGTGTAGCCAAGTTTACATTCCGTGTATTAGTGATATCTTATGATGTTTCTTTTTCTGTGTGACTTATTTCAGTTAGAATCATCATACCTAAATCCACTCATTATGTTGCTATGGGCCTGATGACATACATTTCATTGCTGAGTGATATTACATTGTACGTAAGTACCACAACTTTTTTATCCATTTTTCACTTTCTGCGATATTGAACTTGTACTGTAAACGAGGGTCTTGTAAACAGAGCCATCCCAAACTTTGGGGTGGCTGTGTCTTTTTGATTTTAATTTCCCTAAGCTATAGGACCATAAGTGGAAGTGCCCTATGCTCTGTTGCTTTGTTTTTTAGATGTTTCAGGAAACAACATACACTTCTCCCCAGTGGCTGTTGGCAATTTACATCCCGCCCATCAGCATAACAAGGCTCCCAGTTCTCCATGGCCTGTCCTGCCTTTCTGGATTTTACACTTTTTTCAGATGGCCCTTTTGACGGGGCAGAATTGAGACTTCATTGTAGTGCAGATTTCCTTTGCAAGCTTGCTTGGTTGGCCAAAAAGGGCATATGCGTTTTTTCCTGAATATATTCAGGTAAAAACACATACGCCCTTTGTGGCCAAGTGCATCATTGTGGACGTTCTGCCTCTTTTCCTATCCATTAAATGCAATTCCTGTCTACCACCTGAAATCGGTTGCCTGCAATTCTGCCCGGCTTTCAAGTCCTCTTGGCAGCCTTACTTCAGTATATTTTTGGACGATAGCTGTCATTTATAACTCTGCAGGTTTGTGAATTACAGTGCCCCTGAGCTCGTTTCTTCAACTCGCTTTCTTGTGAGCTGGCCGCAACACCGCAGGATTGCTTCAGGCCCTAATCTTGTTCTAGCACGGCATGCTGAGCCTTTGGTTAATTCCTCTTCCTGGTGGGAAATGAGAGTTAAATTTGCCCGTCCAGACACCTCCAGCTAGTCTCTCATTGGTTCTCCCTATTCCTGTTCATCTTCCGCAGAAATTGCAAACTGGGCCAAACAGGAGGTTAAAGGCACTGACTCTCCAAGTCGGGAGAGTGTTAGTAAAGCATCTGGAATGTTGCACCCGAGTACCAGGGGACGAGAACTGAGACATATTGGAACACGTCTCCGGATCACACGGTTGATCATACTCTGGGTTCCACATGCATGCTTTAGCTGAAGGAAGAATCCCTTAAACCTGGAGAGTTGAGACCCGTGGAATGGGTACCATGCAATATGACTTCAAAGGGTCTTCATTTGCTCACCGAACCTCTCCAATCCTATCACTGCTGCGTTTATGCCCCTGTACACACGCTTGATTCTCTTTCAGAGACATAGCAATCCATAGGTTTTAAGATACTTACTAGTCAGGTACAGTCTTACGCGTTTAATATGGGGTGTTGAGTCCATTTCGTTGAGCAAGGAGTAGCTCTTGTCTATTACATATTTGGCTTAAGGAACTTTATCTGTGCTCATTTCAATCTCTGGTTTTACGCAGCACCCCAACTCACCTTTCCCATTAAGCAAGCATAAGTTGGTTTTCTAAATTTGAGACCCTGTTCTGTTTTGTAATCCAGTTCCTGTGTAGCCAAGTTTACATTCCATGTATTAGTGATATCTTATGATGTTTCTTTTTCTGTGTGACTTATTTCAGTTAGAATCGTCATACCTGAATCCACTCATTATGCTGCTACGGGCCTGATGACATAGATTTCATTGCTGAGTGATATTGCATTGTACGTAAGTACCACAACTTCTTTATCCATTTTTCACTCTTTGCTATATTGAACTTGTCCCGTAAACGAGGTTCTTGTAAACAGAGCCGTCCCAAACTTTGGGGTGGCTGTGTCTTTTTGATTTTAATTTCCCTAAGCTATAGGACCATAAGTGGAAGTGCTCTAGGCTCTGTTGCTTTGTTTTTTAGATGTTTCAGGAAACACCATACACTTCTCCCCAGTGGCTGTTGGCAATTCACATCCTGCCCATCAGCATAACAAGGCACCCAGTTCTCCATAGCCTGTCCTGCCTTTCTGGATTTTACACTTTTTTCAGATGGCCCTTTTGACCGGGGGGAAGTGAGACTTCATTGTAGTGCAGATTTCCTTTGCAAGCTTGCTTGGTTGGCCAAAAAGGGCGTATGCGTTTTTTCCTGAATATATTCAGGAAAAAACGCATACGCCCTTTTGGGCCAAGTGCATCATTGTGGACGTTCTGCCTCTTTTCCTATGCTTTAAATGCAATTACAGTCTACCTCCTGAAATTGGTTTCCTGCAATTCTGCCCCGCTTTCAAGTCCTCTTGGCAGCCTTACTTCAGTATATTTTTGGACGATAGCTGTCATTTATATCTCTGCAGGTTTGTGAATTACAGTGCCCCTGAGCTCCTTTCTTCAACTCGCTTTCTTCTGAGCTGGCCGCAAGACCACAAGATTGCTTCAGGCCCTAATCTGGTTCCGCCACGGCACGCTGAGCCTTTGGTTAATTCCTCTTCCTGGTGGGAAATGAGAGTTAAATTTGCCCGTCCAGACAACTCCAGCTAGTCTCTCATTGGTCCTCCCTATTCCTGTTCATCTTTCGCAGAAATTGCAAACTGGGCCAAACAGGAGGTTAAAGGCACTGACTCTCCAAGTCGGGAGAGTGTTAGTAAAGGGTCTGGAATGTTGCACCCGAGTACCAGGGGACGAGAACTGAGATATAATGGCACACGTCTCCCGATCACACGGTTGATCATACTCTGGGTTCCACATGCATGTTTTAGCTGAAGGAAGAATCCCTTAAACCTGGAGAGTTGAGACCCGTGGAATGGATACCATGCAATATGACTTCAAAGGGTCTTCATTTGCTCACCGAACCTCTCCAATCCTATCACTGCTGTGTGTATGCCCCTGTACTCATGCTTGATTCTCTTTCGGAGACATAGCAATCAATAGGTTTTAAGATACTTACCAGTCAGGTACATTCTTAGGCATTTAATATGGGGTGTTGAGTCCATTTCGTTGAGCAAGCAGTAGCTCTTGTCTATTCCATATTTGACTTAAGGAACTTTATCTGTGCTCATTTCAATCTCAGGTTTTATGCAGCACCCCAACTCACCTTTCCCCTTAATCAAGCATAAGTTGGTTTTCTAAATTTGAGACCCTGTTCTCTTTTGTAATCCAGTTCCTGTGTAGCCAAGTTTACATTCCGTGTATTAGTGATATCTTATGATGTTTCTTTTTCTGTGTGACTTATTTCAGATAGAATCATCATACCTGAATCCACTCATTATGCTGCTACGGGCCTGATGACATAGATTTCATTGCTGAGTGATATTGCATTGTACGTAAGTACCACAACTTCTTTATCCATTTTTCACTTTCTGCGATATTGAACTAGTCCCGTAAACGAGTTTCTTCTAAACAGAGCCATCCCAAACTTTGGAGTGGCTGTGTCTTTTTGATTTTAATTTCCCTAAGCTATAGGGCCATAAGTGGAAGTGCCCTAGGCTCTGTTGCTTTGTTTCCTAGATGTTTCAGGAAACACCATACACTTCTCCCAAGTGGCTGTTGGCAATTTACATCCCGCCCATCAGCATAGCAAGGCTCCCTGTTCTCCATGGCCTGTCCTGCCTTTCTGGATTTTACACTTTTTTCACATGGCCTTTTTGACTGGGGGGAAGTGAGACTTCATTATAGTGCAGATTTCCTTTGCAAGCTTGCTTGGTTGGCCAAAAAGTACGTATGCGTTTTTTCCTGAATATATACAGGAAAAAACGCATACGCCCTTTTTGGCCAAGGGCATCATTGTCGACGTTCTGCCTCTTTTCCTATGCTTTAAATGCAATTCCAATCTACCTCCTGATATCGGTTTCCTGCAATTCTGCCCCGCTTTCAAGTCCTCTTGGGAGGATTACTTCAGTATATTTTTGGACGATAGCTGTCATTTATAACTCTGCAGGTTTGTGAATTACAGTGCCCCTGAGCTCCTTTCTTCAACTCACTTTCTTGTGAGCTGGCCGCAACACCGCAGGATTGCTTCAGGCCCTAATCTGGTTCTGGCACCGCACGCTGAGCCTTTGGTTAATTCCTCTTCCTGGTGGGAAATGAGAGTTAAATTTGCCCGTCCACACACCTCCAGCTAGTCTCTCATTGGTTCTCCCTATTCCTGTTCATCTTCTGCAGAAATTGCAAACTGGGCCAAACAGGAGGTTAAAGGCACTGACTCTCCAAGTCGGGAGAGTGTTAGTAAAGCGTCTGGAATGTTGCACCCGAGTACCAGGGGACGAGAACTGAGACAGATTGGAACACGTCTCCCGATCACACGGTTGTTCATACTCCGGGTTCCACATGCATGTTTTAGCTGAAGGAAGAATCCCTTAAACCTGGAGAGCTGAGACCCGTGGAATGGGTACCATGCAATATGACTTCAAAGGGTCTTCATTTGCTCACCGAACCTCTCCAATCCTATCACTGCTGCGTTTATGCCCCTGTACACACGCTTGATTCTCTTTCCGAGACATAGCGATCCATTCGTTTAAGATACTTACTAGTCAGGTACATTCTTAGGCGTTTAATATGGGGTGTTGAATCCATTTCGTTGAGCAACGAGTAGCTCTTGTCTGTTACATATTTGGCTTAAGGAACTTTATCTGTGCTCATTTCTATCTCTGGTTTTATGCAGCACCCCAACTCACCTTTCCCCTTAAGCAAGCATAAGTTGGTTTTCTAAATTTGAGACGCTCTTCTGTTTTGTAATCCAGTTCCTGTGTAGCCAAGTTTACATTCCGTGTATTAGTGATATCTTATGATGTTTCTTTTTCTGTGTGACTTATTTCAGTTAGAATCATCATACCTGAATCCACTCATTATGCTGCTATGGGCCTGATGACATAGATTTCATTGCTGAGTGATATTGCATTGTACGTAAGTACCACAACTTCTTTATCCATTTTTCACTTTCTGCGAAATTGAACTTGTGCCGTAAAGGAGTTCTTGTAAACAGAGCCGTCCCAAACTTTGGGGTGGTTGTGTCTTTTTTATTTTAATTTCCCTAACCTATAGGACCATAAGTGGAAGTGCCCTAGGCTCTGTTGCTTTGTTTTTTAGATGTTTCCGGAAACACCATACACTTCTCCCAAGTGGCTGTTGGCAATTTACATCCCGCCCATCAGCATAACAAGGCTCCGAGTTCTCCATGGCCTGTCCTGCCTTTCTGGATTTTACACTTTTTTCAGATGGCCCTTTTGACGGGGGGGGGGGGAAGTGAGACTTCATTGTAGTGCAGATTTCCTTTGCAAGCTTGCTTGGTTGGCCAAAAACTGCGTATGCGTTTTTTCCTGAATATATTCAGGAAAAAACGCATACGCCCTTTTTGGCCAAGTGCATCATTGTCGACGTTCTGCCTCTTTTCCTATGCTTTAAATGCAATTCCAGTCTACCTCCTGAAGTCGGTTTCCTGCAATTCTGCCCAGCTTTCAAGTCCTCTTGGCAGCCTTACTTCAGTATATTTTTGGACGATAGCTGTCATTTATAACTCTGCAGGTTTGTGAATTACAGTGCCCCTGAGCTCCTTTCTTCAACTCGCTTTCTTGTGAGCTGGCCGCAACACCGCAGGATTGCTTCAGGCCCTAATCTGGTTCTGGCACGGCACGCTGAGCCTTTGCTTAATTCCTCTTCCTGGTGGGAAATGAGAGTTAAATTTTCCCGTCCAGACACCTCCAGCTAGTCTCTAATTGGTCTTCCCTATCCCTGTTCATCTTCCGCAGAAATTTCAAACTGGGCCAAACAGGAGGTTAAAGGCACTGACTCTCCAAGTCGGGACAGTCTTGTAAAGCGTCTGGAATGTTGCACCCGAGTACCAGGGGACAAGAACTGAGACATATTTGAACCCGTCTCCCGATCACATGGTTGATCATACTCAGGGTTCCACTTGCATGTTTTAGCTGAAGGAAGAATCCCTTAAACCTGGAGAGTTGAGACCCGTGGAATGGGTACCATGCAATATGACTTCAAAGGGTCTTCATTTGCTCACCGAACCTCTCCAATCCTATCACTGCTGCGTTTATGCCCCTGTACACACGCTTGTTTCTCTTTCAGAGACATAGCAATCCATAGGTTTTAAGATACTTACTAGTCAGGTACATTATTAGGCGTTTAATATGGGGTTTTGAGTCCATTTCGTTGAGCAAGGAGTAGCTCTTGTCTATTCCATATTTGGCTTAAGGAACTTTATCTGTGCTCATTTCAATCTCTGGTTTTATGCAGCACCCCAACTCACCTTTCCCCTTAAACAAGCATAAGTTGGTTTTCTAAATTTGAGACCCTGTTCTGTTTTGTAATCCAGTTCCTGTGTAGCCAAGTTTACATTCCGTGTATTAGTGATATCTTATGATGTTTCTTTTTCTGTGTGACTTATTTCAGTTACAATCATCATACCTGAATCCACTCATTATGCTGCTATGGGCCAGATGACATAGATTTCATTGCTGAGTGATATTGCATTGTACGTAAGTACCACAACTTCTTTATCCATTTTTCACTTTCTGCGATATTGAACATGTACCGTAAACGAGGTTCTTGTAAACAGAGCCGTCCCAAACTTTGGGTTGGCTGTGTCTTTTTGATTTTAATTTCCCTAAGCTATAGGACCATAAGTGGAAGTGCCCTAGGCTCTGCTGCTTTGTTTTTTAGATGTTTCAGGAAACACCATACACTTCTCCCGAGTGGCTGTTGGCAATTTACATCCCGCCCATCAGCATAACAAGGCTCTCAGTTCTCCATGGCCTGTCCTGCCTTTCTGGATTTTACACTTTTTACAGATGGCCCTTTTGACCCGGGGGAAGTGAGACTTCATTGTAGTACAGATTTCCTTTGCAAGCTTGCTTGGTTGGCCAAAAAGTGCGTATGCTTTTTTTCCTGAATATATTCAGGAAAAAACGCATATGCCCTTTTTGGCCTAGTGCATCATTGTCGACGTTCTGCCTCTTTTCCTATGCTTTAAATGCAATTCCAGTCTAACTCCTGAAATCGGATTCCTGCAATTCTGCCCCGCTTTCAAGTCCTCTTGGCAGCCTTACTTCAGTATATTTTTGGACGATAGCTGTCATTCATAACTCTGCAGGTTTGTGATAACAGTGCCCCTGAGCTCCTTTCTTCAACTCGCTTTCTTGTGAGCTGGCCGCAACACCGCAGGATTGCTTCAGGCCCTAATCTGGTTCCGGCATGGCATGCTGAGCCTTTGCTTAATTGCTCTTCCTGGTGGGAAATGAGAGTTAAATTTGCCCGTCCAGACACCTCCAGCTAGTCTCTCATTGGTCCTCCTTATCCCTGTTCATCTTCCGCAGAAATTGCAAAATGGGCCAAACAGGAGGTTAAAGGCACTGACTCTCCAAGTCGGGAGAGTGTTAGTAAAGCGTCTGGAATGTTCCACCTGAGTACCAGCGGACAAAAACTGAGACATATTTGAACACGTCTCCCAATCACACGGTTGATCATAGTCTGGGTTCCACATGCATGTTTCAGCTGAAGGAAGAATCCCTTAAAGCTGGAGAGTTGAGACCCGTGGAATGGGTACCATGCAATATGACTTCAAAGGGTCTTCATTTGCTCACCGAACCTCTCCAATCCTATCACTGCTGCGTTTATGCCCCTGTACACATGCTTGATTCTCTTTCAGAGACATAGCAATCCATAGGTTTTAAGATACTTACTAGTCAGGTACATTCTTAGGCGTTTAATATGGGGTGTTGAGTCCATTTCGTTGAGCAAGGAGTAGCTCTTGTCTATTACATATTTGGCTTAAGGAACTTTATCTGTGCTCATTTCAATCTCTGGTTTTATGCAGCACCCCAACTCACCTTTCCCCTTAAGCAAGGATAAGTTGCTTTTCTACATTTGAGACCCTGTTCTGTTTTGTAATCCAGTTCCTGTGTAGCCAAGTTTACATTCTGTGTATTAGTGATATCTTATAATGTTTCTTTTTCTGTGTGACTTATATCAGTTAGAATCATCATACCTGAATCCACTCTATGCTGCTACGGGCCTGATGACATAGATTTCATTGCTGAGTGATATTGCATTGTACGTAAGTACCACAACTTCTTTATCCATTTTTCACTTTCTGCGATATTGAACTTGTACCGTAAATGAGGTTCTTGTAAACAGAGCCGTCCCATACTTTGGGGTGGCTGTGTCTTTTTGATTTTAATTTCCCTAAGCTATAGGACTATAAGTGGAAGTGTCCTAGGCTCTGTTGCTTTGTTTTTTAGATGTTTCAGGAAACACCATACACTTCTCCTGAGTGGCTGTTGGCAGTTTACATCCCGCCCATCAGCATAACAAGGCTCCCAGTTCTCCATGGCCTGTCCTGCCTTTCTGGATTTTACACTTTTTTCAGATAGCCCGTTTGACCAGGGGGAAGTGAGACTTCATTGTAGTGCAGATTTCCTTTGCAATCTTGCTTGGTTTGCCAAAAAGGGCATATGCGTTTTTTCCTGAATATATTCAGGAAAAAACGCATACGCCCTTTTTGGCCAAGTGCATCATTGTCGACGTTCTGCCTCTTTTCCTATGTTTTAAATGCAATTCCAGTCTACCTCCTGAAATCGGTTTCCTGCCATTCTGCCCCGCTTTCAAGTCCTCTTGGCAGCCTTACTTCAGTATATTTTTGGACGATAGCTGTCATTTATAACTCTGCAGGTTTGTGAATTACAGTGCCCCTGAGCTCCTTTCTTCAACTCGCTTTCTTGTGAGCTGGCAGCAACACCACAGGATTGCTTCAGGCCCTAATCTGGTTCTGGCACGGCACGCTGAGCCTTTGGTTAATTCCTCTTCCTGGTGGGAAATGAGAGTTAAACTTGCCCATCCAGACACCTCCAGCTAGTCTCTCATTGGTCCTCCTTATCACTGTTCATCTTCCGCAGAAATTGCAAAATGGGTCAAGCAGGAGGTTAAAGGCACTGACTCTCCAAGTCGGGACAGTCTTGTAAAGCGTCTGGAATGTTGCAACCGAGTACCAGGGGACAAGAACTGAGACATATTTGAACATGACTCACGATCACACGGTTGATCATAGTCTGGGTTCCAAATGCATGTTTAGCTGAAGGAATAATCTCTTAAACCTGGAGAGTTGAGACCCGTGGAATGGGTACCATGCAATATGACTTCAAAGGGTCTTCATTTGCTCACCGAACCTCTCCAATCCTATCACTGCTGCGTTTATGCCCCTGTTCTCACGCTTGATTCTCTTTCGGAGACATAGCAATACATAGGTTTTAAGATACTTACTGTCAGGTACATTATTAGGCGTTTAATATGCGGTTTTGAGTCCATTTCGTTGAGCAAGGAGTAGCTCTTGTCTATTACATATTTGGCTTAAGGAACCTTATCTGTGCTCATTTCAATCTCTGGTTTTATGCAGCACCCCAACTCACCTTTCCCCTTAAGCAAGCATAAGTTGCTTTTCTACATTTGAGACCCTGTTCTGTTTTGTAATCCAGTTCCTGTGTAGCCAAGTTTACATTCCGTGTATTAGTGATATCTTATGATGTTTCATTTTCTGTGTGACTTATTTCAGTTAGAATCATCATACCTGAATCCACTCATTATGCTGCTACGGGCCTGATGACATAGATTTCACTGCTGAGTGATATTGCATTGTACGTAAGTACCACAACTTCTTTATCCATTTTTCACTTTCTGCGATATTGAACTTGTACCGTAAACGAGGTTCTTGTAAACAGAGCCGTCCCATACTTTGGGGTGGCTGTGTCTTTTTGATTTTAATTTCCCTAAGCTATAGGACCATAAGTGGAACTGCCCTAGGCTCTGTTGCTTTGTTTTTTAGATGTTTCAGGAAACACCATACACTTCTCCTGAGTGGCTGTTGGCAGTTTTCATCCCGCCCATCAGCATAACAAGGCTCCCAGTTCTCCATGGCGTGTCCTGCCTTTCTGGATTTTACACTTTTTTCACATGGCCCTTTTGACCGGAGGGAAGTGAGACTTCATTGTAGTGCAGATTTCCTTTGCAAGCTTGCTTGGTTGGCCAAAAAGGGCGTATGCGTTTTTTCCTGAATATATTCAGGAAAAAACGCATACGCCCTTTTTGGCCAAGTGCATCACTGTGGACGTTCTGCCTCTTTTCCTATGCTTTAAATGCAATTCCAGTCTAACTCCTGAAATCGGTTTCCTTCAATTCTGCCCTGCTTTCAAGTCCTCTTGGCAGCCTTACTTCAGTATATTTTTGGACGATAGCTGTCATTTATAACTCTGCAGGTTTGTGAATTACCGTGCCCCTGAGCTCCTTTCTTCCACTCGCTTTCTTGTGCTCTGGCCGCAACACCGCACGATTGCTTCAGGCCCTAATCTGGTTCCGGCACGGCACACTGAGCCTTTGCTTAATTGCTATTCCTGGTGGGAAATGAGAGTTAAATTTGCCCGTCCAGACACCTCCAGCTAGTCTCTCATTGGTCCTCCCTATCCCTGTTCATCTTCCGCAGAAATTGCAAACTGGGCCAAGCAGGAGGTTAAAGGCACTGACTCTCCAAGTCGGGAGAGTGTTAGTAAAGCGTCTGAAATGTTGCACCTGAGTACCAGCGGACGAAAACTGAGACATATTTGAACACGTCTCTCAGTCACACGGTTGATCATACTCTGGGATCCACATGCATGTTTCAGCTAAAGGAAGAATCCCTTAAAGCTGGAGAGTTGAGACCCGTGGAATGGGTACCATGCAATATGACTTCAAAGGGTATTCATTTGCTCACCGAACCTCTCCAATCCTATCACTGCTGCGTTTATGCCCCTGTACACACGCTTGATTCTCTTTTGGAGACATAGCAATCCATAGGTTTTAAGATACTTACTAGTCAGGTACATTCTTAGGCGTTTAATATGGGGTGTTGAGTCCATTTCCTTGAGCAAGGAGTAGCTCTTGCCTATTCCATATTTGGCTTAAGGAAATTTATCTGTGCTCATTTCAATCTCTGGTTTTATGTAGCACCCCAACTCACCTTTCCCCTTAAGCAAGCATAAGTTGGGTTTCTAAATTTGAGACGCTCTTCTGTTTTGTAATCCAGTTCCTGTGTAGCCAGGTTTACATTCCGTGTATTAGTGATATCTTATGATGTTTCTTTTTCTGTGTGACTTATTTCAGTGAGAATCATCATACCTGAATCCAGTCTATGCTGCTACGGGCCTGATGACATAGATTTCATTGCTGAGTGATATTGCATTGTACGTAACTACCACATCTTCTTTATCCATTTTTCACTTTCTGCGATATTGAACTTCTACCGTAAATGGGGTTCTTGTAAACAGAGAGGTCCCAAACTTTGGAGTGGCTGTGTCTTTTTGATTTTAATTTCCCTAAGCTATAGGACCATAAGTGGAAGTGCCCTAGGCTCTGTTGCTTTGTTTTTTAGATGTTTCAGGAAACACCATACACTTCTCCTGAGTGGCTGTTGGCAATTTTCATCCCGCCCATCAGCATAACAAGGCTCCCAGTTCTCCATGGCCTGTCCTGCCTTTCTGGATTTTACACTTTTTTCACATGGCCCTTTTGACTGGGGGGAAGGGAGACTTCATTGTAGTGCAGATTTCCTTTGCAAGCTTGCTTGGTTGGCCAAAAAGGGCGTATGCGTTTTTTCCTGAATATATACAGGAAAAAACGCATACGCCCTTTTTGGCCAAGTGCATCATTGTAGACGTTCTGCCTCTTTTCCTATGCTTAAATGCAATTCAAGTCTACCTCCTGAAATCGGATTCCTGCAATTCTGCCCCACTTTCAAGTCCTCTTCGCAGCCTTACTTCAGTATATTTTTGGACGATAGCTGTCATTCATAACTCTGCAGGTTTGTGAATTACAGTGCCCCCGAGCTCCTTTCTTCAACTCGCTTTCTTGTGAGCTGGCCGCAACACCACAGGATTGCTTCAGGCCCTAATCTGGTTCCGGCACGGCATGCTGAGCCTTTGCTTAATTCCTCTTCCTGGTGGGAAATGAGAGTTAAATTTGCCCGTCCAGACACCTCCAGCAAGTCTCTCATTGGTCCTCCCTATCCCTGTTCATCTTCCGCAGAAATTGCAAACTGGGCCAAGCAGGAGGTTAAAGGCACTGACTCTCCAAGTCGGGAGAGTGTTAGTAAAGCGTCTGGAATGTTGCACCTGAGTACCAGCGGACGAAAACTGAGACATATTTGAACACGTCTCCCAATCACACGGTTGATCATACTCTGGGTTCCACATGCATGTTTCAGCTGAAGGAAGAATCCCTTAAAGCTGGAGAGTTGAGACCCGTGGAATGGTACCATGCAATATGACTTCAAAGGGTCTTCATTTGCTCACCGAACCTCTCCAATCCTATCACTGCTGCGTTTATGCCCCTGTACACATGCTTGATTCTCTTTCGGAGGCATAGCAATCCATAGGTTTTAAGATACTTACTAATCAGGTACATTCTTAGGCGTTTAATATGGGGTGTTGAGTCCATTTCGTTGAGCAAGGAGTAGCTCTTGTCTATTCCATATTTGGCTTAAGGAAATTTATCTGTGCTCATTTCAATCTCTGGTTTTATGTAGCACCCCAACTCACCTTTCCCCTTAAGCAAGCATAAGTTGGTTTTCTAAATTTGAGACCCTGTTCTGTTTTGTAATTCAGTGCCTGTGTAGCCAAGTTTACATTCCGTGTATTAGTGATATCTTATGATGTTTCTTTTTCTGTGTGACTTATTTCAGTTAGAATCATCATACCTGAATCCACTCATTATGCTGCTACGGGAATGATGACATAGATTTCATTGCTGAGTGATATTGCATTGTACGTGAGTACCACAACTTCTTTCTCCATTTTTCGCTTTCTGCGATTTTGGACTTGTACCGTAAACGAGGTTCTTGTAAACAGAGCCGTTCCAAACTTTGGGGTGGCTGTGTCTTTTTGATTTTAATTTCCCTAAGCTATAGGACCATAAGTGGAAATGCCCTAGGCTCTGTTGCTTTGTTTTTTAGATGTTTCAGGAAATACCATACACTTCTCCCAAGTGGCTGTTGGCAATTTACATCCCACCCATCAGCATAACAAGGCTCCCAGTTCTCCATGGCCTGTCCTGCCTTTCTGGATTTTACACTTTTTTCAGATGGCCCTTTTGACCAAGGGGAAGTGAGACTTCATTGTAGTGCAGATTTCCTTTGCAAGCTTGCTTGGTTGGCCAAAAAGGGCGTATGCGTTTTTTCCTGAATATATTCAGGAAAAAACGCATACGCCCTTTTTGTCCAAGTGCATCATTGTCGACGTTCTGCCTCTTTTCCTATGCTTTAAATGCAATACCAGTCTACCTCCTGAAATCGGTTTCCTGCAATTCTGCCCCGCTTTCAAGTCCTCGTGGCAGCCTTACTTCAGTATATTTTTGGACGATAGCTTTCATTTATATCTCTGCAGGTTTGTGAATTACAGTGCCCCTGAGCTCCTTTCTTCAACTCGCTTTCTTGTGAGCTGGCCGCAACACCGCAGGATTGTTTCAGGCCCTAATCTGGTTCCGGCACGGCATGCTGAGCCTTTGCTTAATTGCTATTCCTGGTGGGAAATGAGAGTTAAATTTGCCCGTCCAGATACCTCCAGCTAGTCTCTCATTGGTCCTCCCTATCCCTGTTCATCTTCCGCAGAAATTGCAAACTGGGCCAAGCAGGAGGTTAAAGGCACTGACTCTCCAAGTCGGGAGAGTGTTAGTAAAGCATCTGGAATGTTGCACCTGAGTACCAACGGACGAAAACTGAGACATATTTGAACACGTCTCCCAATCACACTGTTGATCATACTCTGGGTTCCACATGCATGTTTCAGCTGAAGGAAGAATCCCTTAAAGCTGGAGAGTTGAGACCCGTGGAATGGGTACCATGCAATATGACTTCAAAGGGTCTTCATTTGCTCACCGAACCTCTCCAATCCTATCACTGCTGCGTTTATGCCCCTGTACACACGCTTGATTCTCTTTCGGAGACATAGCAATCCATAGGTTTTAAGATACTTACTAGTCAGGTACATTCTTAGGCGTTTAATATGGGGTGTTGAGTCCATTTCGTTGAGCAAGGAGTAGCTCTTGTCTATTCCATATTTGGCTTAAGGAAATTTATCTGTGCTCATTTCAATCTCTGGTTTTATGTAGCACACCAACTCACCTTTCCCCTTAAGCAAGCATAAGTTGGTTTTCTAAATTTGAGACCCTGTTCTGTTTTGTAATCCAGTTCCTGTGTAGCCAAGTTTACATTCCGTGTATTAGTGATATCTTATGATGTTTCTTTTTCTGTGTGACTTATTTCAGTGAGAATCATCATACCTGAATCCACTCATTATGCTGCTATGGTCCAGATGACATAGATTTCATTGCTGAGTGATATTGCATTGTACGTGAGTACCACAACTTCTTTATCCATTTTTCACTTTCTGCGATATTGAACATGTACCGTAAACGAGATTCTTGTAAACAGAGCAGTCCCAAACGTTGGGGTGGCTGTGTCTTTTTGATTTTAATTTCCCTAAGCTATAGGACCATAAGTGGAAGTGCCCTAGGCTCTGTTGCTTTGTTTTTTAGATGTTTCAGGAAACACCATACACTTCTCCTGAGTGGCTGTTGTCAATTTACATCCCGCCCATCAGCATAACAAGGCTCCCAGTTCTCCATGGCCGGTCCTGCCTTTCTGGATTTTACACTTTTTTCAGACGGCCTTTTTGACCGGGGGGAAGTGAGACTTCATTGTAGTGCAGATTTCCTTTGCAAGCTTGCTTGGTTGGCCAAAAAGGGCGTATGCGTTTTTTCCTGAATATATTCAGGAAAAAACGCATACGCCCTTTTTGGCCAAGTGCATCACTGTGGACGTTCTGCCTCTTTTCCTATGCTTTAAATGCAATTCCAGTCTAACTCCTGAAATCTGTTTCCTTCAATTCTGCCCTGCTTTCAAGTCCTCTTGGCAGCCTTACTTCAGTATATTTTTGGACGATAGCTGTCATTTATAACTCTGCAGGTTTGTGAATTACAGTGCCCCTGAGCTCCTTTCTTCCACTCGCTTTCTTGTGCTCTGGCCGCAACACCGCACGATTGCTTCAGGCCCTAATCTGGTTCCGGCACGGCACACTGAGCCTTTGCTTAATTGCTATTCCTGGTGGGAAATGAGAGTTAAATTTGCCCGTCCAGACACCTCCAGCTAGTCTCTCATTGGTCCTCCATATCCCTGTTCATCTTCCGCAGAAATTGCAAACTGGGCCAAGCAGGAGGTTAAAGGCACTGACTCTCCAAGTCGGGAGAGTGTTAGTAAAGCGTCTGAAATGTTGCACCTGAGTACCAGCGGACGAAAACTGAGACATATTTGAACACGTCTCTCAGTCACACGGTTGATCATACTCTGGGATCCACATGCATGTTTCAGCTAAAGGAAGAATCCCTTAAAGCTGGAGAGTTGAGACCCGTGGAATGGGTACCATGCAATATGACTTCAAAGGGTATTCATTTGCTCACCGAACCTCTCCAATCCTATCACTGCTGCGTTTATGCCCCTGTACACACGCTTGATTCTCTTTTGGAGACATAGCAATCCATAGGTTTTAAGATACTTACTAGTCAGGTACATTCTTAGGCGTTTAATATGGGGTGTTGAGTCCATTTCGTTGAGCAAGGAGTAGCTCTTGCCTATTCCATATTTGGCTTAAGGAAATTTATCTGTGCTCATTTCAATCTCTGGTTTTATGTAGCACCCCAACTCACCTTTCCCCTTAAGCAAGCATAAGTTGGGTTTCTAAATTTGAGACGCTCTTCTGTTTTGTAATCCAGTTCCTGTGTAGCCAGGTTTACATTCCGTGTATTAGTGATATCTTATGATGTTTCTTTTTCTGTGTGACTTATTTCAGTGAGAATCATCATACCTGAATCCAGTCTATGCTGCTACGGGCCTGATGACATAGATTTCATTGCTGAGTGATATTGCATTGTACGTAACTACCACATCTTCTTTATCCATTTTTCACTTTCTGCGATATTGAACTTCTACCGTAAATGGGGTTCTTGTAAACAGAGAGGTCCCAAACTTTGGAGTGGCTGTGTCTTTTTGATTTTAATTTCCCTAAGCTATAGGACCATAAGTGGAAGTGCCCTAGGCTCTGTTGCTTTGTTTTTTAGATGTTTCAGGAAACACCATACACTTCTCCTGAGTGGCTGTTGGCAATTTTCATCCCGCCCATCAGCATAACAAGGCTCCCAGTTCTCCATGGCCTGTCCTGCCTTTCTGGATTTTACACTTTTTTCACATGGCCCTTTTGACTGGGGGGAAGGGAGACTTCATTGTAGTGCAGATTTCCTTTGCAAGCTTGCTTGGTTGGCCAAAAAGGGCGTATGCGTTTTTTCCTGAATATATACAGGAAAAAACGCATACGCCCTTTTTGGCCAAGTGCATCATTGTAGACGTTCTGCCTCTTTTCCTATGCTTAAATGCAATTCAAGTCTACCTCCTGAAATCGGATTCCTGCAATTCTGCCCCACTTTCAAGTCCTCTTCGCAGCCTTACTTCAGTATATTTTTGGACGATAGCTGTCATTCATAACTCTGCAGGTTTGTGAATTACAGTGCCCCTGAGCTCCTTTCTTCAACTCGCTTTCTTGTGAGCTGGCCGCAACACCACAGGATTGCTTCAGGCCCTAATCTGGTTCCGGCACGGCATGCTGAGCCTTTGCTTAATTCCTCTTCCTGGTGGGAAATGAGAGTTAAATTTGCCCGTCCAGACACCTCCAGCTAGTCTCTCATTGGTTCTCCCTATTCCTGTTCATCTTCCGCGGAATTTGCAAACTGGGCCAAACAGGAGGTTAAAGGCACTGACTCTCCAAGTCGGGAGAGTGTTAGTAAAGCATCTGGAATGTTGCACCCGAGAACCAGGGGATGAGAACTGAGACATATTTGAACACGTCTCCCGATCACATGGTTGATCATACTCTGTGTTCCACATGCATGTTTTAGCTGAAGGAAGAATCCCTTAAACCTGGAGAGTTGAGACCGGTGGAATGGGTACCATGCAATATGACTTCAAAGGGTCTTCATTTGCTCACCAAACCTCTCCAATCCTATCACTGCTGCGTTTATGTCCCTGTACTCACGCTTGATTCTCTTTCAGAGACATAGCAAACCATAGGTTTTAAGATATTATTAGTCAGGTACATTATTAGGCGTTTCATATGGGGTGTTGAGTCCATTTCGTTGAGCAAGGAATAGCTCTTGTCTATTACATGTTTGGCTTAAGGAACTTTATCTGTGCTCATTTCAATCTCTGGTTTTATGCAGCACCCCAACTCACCTTTCCCCTTAAGAAAGCATAAGTTGGTTTTCTAAATTTTAGACCCTGTTCTCTTTTGTAATCCTGTTCCTGTGTAGCCAAGTTTACATTCCGTGTATTAGTGATATCTTATGATGTTTCTTTTTCTGTGTGACTTATTTCAATTAGAATCATCATACCTGAATCCACTCATTATGCTGCTACGGGCCTGATGACATAGATTTCATTGCTGAGTGATATTGCATTGTAAGTAAGTACCACAACTGCTTTATCCATTTTTCACTTTCTGCGATATTGAACTTGTCCAGTAAACGAGATTCTTGTAAACAGAGCCGTTCCAAACTTTGGGGTTTCTGTGTCTTTTTGATTTTAATTTCCCTAAGCTATAGGACCATAAGTGGAACTGCCCTAGGCTCTGTTGCTTTGTTTTTTAGATGTTTCAGGAAACACCATACACTTCTCCCGAGTGGCTGTTGGCAATTTACATTCCGCCCATCAGCATAACAAGGCTCCCAGTTCTCCATGGCCTGTCCTGCCTTTCTGGATTTTACACTTTTTTCAGATGGCCCTTTTGACCAGGGGGAAGTGAGACTTCATTGTAGTGCAGATTTCCTTTGCAAGCTTGCTTGGTTGGCCAAAAAGGGCGTATGCGTTTTTTCCTGAATATATTCAGGAAAAAACGCATACGCCGTTTTTGGCCAAGTGCATCATTGTGGACGTTCTGCCTCTTTTCCTATGCTTTAAATGCAATTCCAGTCTACCTCCTGAAATCGGTTTCCTGCAATTCTGCCCCGCTTTCAAGTCCTCTTGGCAGCCTTACTTCAGTATATTTTTGGACGATAGCTGTCATTTATAACTCTGCAGGTTTGTGAATTACACTGCCCCTGAGCTCCTTTCTTCAACTCGCTTTCTTGTGAGCTGGCCGCAACACCGCACGATTGCTACAGGCCCTAATCTGGTTCCGGCACGGCACGCTGAGCCTTTGCTTAATTGCTATTCCTGGTGGGAAATGAGAGTTAAATTTGCCCGTCGAGACACCTCCAGCAAGTCTCTCATTGGTCCTCCCTATCCCTGTTCATCTTCCGCAGAAATTGCAAACTGGGCCAAGCAGGAGGTTAAAGGCACTGACTCTCCAATTCGGGAGAGTGTTAGTAAAGCGTCTGGAATGTTGCACCTGAGTACCAGCGGACGAAAACTGAGACATATTTGAACACGTCTCCCAATCACACGGTTGATCATACTCTGGGTTCCACATGCATGTTTCAGCTGAAGGAAGAATCCCTTAAAGCTGGAGAGTTGAGACCCGTGGAATGGTACCATGCAATATGACTTCAAAGGGTCTTCATTTGCTCACCGAACCTCTCCAATCCTATCACTGCTGCGTTTATGCCCCTGTACACACGCTTGATTCTCTTTCGGAGACATAGCAATCCATAGGTTTTAAGATACTTACTAATCAGGTACATTCTTAGGCGTTTAATATGGGGTGTTGAGTCCATTTCGTTGAGCAAGGAGTAGCTCTTGTCTATTCCATATTTGGCTTAAGGAAATTTATCTGTGCTCATTTCAATCTCTGGTTTTATGTAGCACCCCAACTCACCTTTCCCCTTAAGCAAGCATAAGTTGGTTTTCTAAATTTGAGACCCTGTTCTGTTTTGTAATTCAGTGCCTGTGTAGCCAAGTTTACATTCCGTGTATTAGTGATATCTTATGAGGTTTCTTTTTCTGTGTGACTTATTTCAGTTAGAATCATCATACCTGAATCCACTCATTATGCTGCTACGGGCCTGATGACATAGATTTCATTGCTGAGTGATATTGCATTGTACGTAACTACCACAACTTCTTTATCCATTTTTCACTTTCTGCGATATTGAACTTCTACCGTAAATGAGGTTCTTGTAAACAGAGAGGTCCCAAACTTTGGGGTGGCTGTGTCTTTTTGATTTTAATTTCCCTAAGCTATAGGACTATAAGTGGAAGTGCCCTAGGCTCTGTTGCTTTGTTTTTTAGATGTTTCATGAAACACCATACACTTCTCCTGAGTGGCTGTTTGCAATTTTCATCCCGCCCATCAGCATAACAAGGCTCCCAGTTCTCCATGGCCTGTCCTGCCTTTCTGGATTTTACACTTTTTTCACATGGCCCTTTTGACTGGGGGGAAGTGAGACTTCATTGTAGTGCAGATTTCCTTTGCAAGCTTGCTTGGTTGGCCAAAAAGGGCGTATGCGTTTTTTCCTGAATATATGCAGGAAAAAACGCATACGCACTTTTCGGCCAAGTGCATCATTGTCGACGTTCTGCCTCTTTTCCTATGCTTAAATGCAATTCCAGTCTACCTCCTGAAATCGGATTCCTGCAATTCTGCCCTGCTTTGAAGTCCTCTTGGCAGCCTTACTTCAGTATATTTTTGGACGATAGCTGTCATTCATAACTCTGCACGTTTGTGATAACAGTGCCCCTGAGCTCCTTTCTTCAACTCGCTTTCTTGTGAGCTGGCCGCAACACCGCAGGATTGCTTCAGGCCCTAATCTGGTTCCAGTACGGCATGCTGAGCCTTTGCTTAATTCCTCCTCCTGGTGGGTAATGAGAGTTACATTTGCCCGTCCAGACACCTCCAGCTAGTCTCTCATTGGTTCTCCCTATTCCTGTTCATCTTCCGCAGAATTTGCAAACTGGGCCAAACAGGAGGTTAAAGGCACTGACTCTCAAAGTCGGGAGAGTGTTAGTAAAGCATCTGGAATGTTGCACCCGAGTACCAGGGGATGAGAACTGAGACATATTTGAACACGTCTCCCGATCACATGGTTGATCATACTCTGGGTTCCACATGCATGTTTCAGCTGAAGGAAGAATCCCTTAAACCTGGAGAGTTGAGACCCGTGGAATGGGTACCATGCAATATGACTTCAAAGGGTCTTCATTTGCTCACCGAACCTCTCCAATCCTATCACTGCTGCGTTTATGCCCCGGTACTCACGCTTGACTCTCTTTCAGAGACATAGCAATCCATAGGTTTTAAGATACTTACTAGTCAGGTACATTATTAGGCGTTTAATATGGGGTTTTGAGTCCATTTCGTTGAGCAAGGAGTAGCTCTTGTCTATTCCATATTTGGCTTAAGGAACTTTATCTGTGCTCATTTCAATCTCTGGTTTTATGCAGCACCCCAACTCACCTTTCCCCTTAAACAAGCATAAGTTGGTTTTCTAAATTTGAGACCCTCTTCTGTTTTGTAATCCAGTTCCTGTGTAGCCAAGTTTACATTCCGTGTATTAGAGATATCTTATGATGTTTCTTTTTCTGTGTGACTTATTTCAGTGAGAATCAACATACCTGAATCCACTCATTATGCTGCTATGGGCCAGATGACATAGATTTCATTGCTGAGTGATATTGCATTGTACGTGAGTACCACAACTTCTTTATCCATTTTACAATTTCTGCGATATTGAACTTCTACTGTAAATGAGGTTCTTGTAAACAGAGAGGTCCCAAACTTTGGGGTGGCTGTGTCTTTTTGATTTTAATTTCCCTAAGCTATAGGACCATAAGTGCAAGTGCCCTAGGCTCTGTTGCTTTGTTTTTTAGATGTTTCAGGAAACACCATACACTTCTCCCGAGTGGCTGTTGGCAATTTACATCCCGCCCATCAGCATAACAAGGCTCCCAGTTCTCCATGGCCTGTCCTGCCTTTCTGGATTTTACACTTTTTTCAGATGGCCCTTTCGACCGGGGGATAGTGAGACTTCATTGTAGTGCAGATTTCCTTTGCAAGCTTGCTTGGTTGGCCAAAAAGGGCGTATGCGTTTTTTCCTGAATATATTCAGGAAAAAACGCATACGCCCTTTTTGGCCAAGTGCATCATTGTCGACGTTCTGCCTCTTTTCCTATGCTTTAAATGTAATTCCAGTCTACCTCCTGAAATCGGTTTCCTGCAATTCTGCCCCGCTTTCAAGTCCTCTTGGCAGCCTTACTTCAGTATATTTTTGGACGATAGCTGTCATTTATAAATCTGCAGGTTTGTGAATTACAGTGCCCCTGAGCTCCTTTCTTCAACTCGCTTTCTTGTGAGCTGGCCGCAACACAGCAGGATTGCTTCAGGCCCTAATCTGGTTCCGGCACGGCACGCTGAGCCTTTGGTTAATTCCTCTTCCTGGTGGGAAATGAGAGTTAAATTTGCCCGTCCAGACACCTCCAGCTAGTCTCTCATTTGTTCTTCCTATTCCTGTTCATCTTCCGCAGAAATTGCAAACTGGGCCAAACAGGAGGTTAAAGGCACTGACTCTCCAAGTCGGGAGAGTGTTAGTAAAGCGTCTGGAATGTTGCACCCGAGTACCAGGGGATGAGAACTGAGGCATATTGGAACACGTCTACCGATCACACGGTTGATCATACTCTGGGTTCCACATGCATGCTTTAGCTGAAGGAAGAATCCCTTAAACGTGGAGAGTTGAGACCCGTGGAATGGGTACCATGCAATATGACTTCAAAGGTCTTCATTTGCTCACCGAACCTCTCCAATCCTATCACTGCTGCGTTTATGCCCTTGTACACACGCTTGCTTCTCTTTTGGAGACATAGCAATCCATAGGATTTAAGATACTAAGTAGTGAGGTACATTCTTAGGCGTTTCATCTGTGGTGTTGAGTCCATTTCGTTGAGCAAGGAGTAGCTCTTGTCTATTCCATATTTGGCTTAAGGAACCTTATCTGTGCTCATTTCAATCTCTGGTTTTATGCAGCACCCCAACTCACCTTTCCCCTTAAGAAAGCATAAGTTGGTTTTCTAAATTTGAGACCCTGTTCTCTTTTGTAATCCTGTTCCTGTGTAGCCAAGTTTACATTCCGTGTATTAGTGATATCTTATGATGTTTCTTTTTCTTTGTGACTTATTTCAGATAGAATCATCATACCTGAATGCACTCATTATGCTGCTATGGGCCTGATGACATAGATTTCATTGCTGAGTGATATTGCACTGTACGTAAGTACCACAACTACTTTATCCATTTTTCACTTTCTGCGATATTGAACTTGTACCGTAAACGAGATTCTTGTAAACAGAGCCGTTCCAAACTTAGGGGTGGCTGTGTCTTTTTGATTTTAATTTCCCTAAGCTATAGGACCATATGTGGAAGTGCCCTAGGCTCTGTTGCTTTGTTTTCTAGATGTTTCAGGAAACACCATACACTTCTCCCGAGTGGCTGTTGGCAATTTACATCCCGCCCATCAGCATAACAAGGCTCCCAGTTCTCCATGGCCTGTCGTGCCTTTCTGGATTTTACACTTTTTTCAGATAGCCCTTTTGACCAGGGGGAAGTGAGACTTCATTGTAGTGCAGATTTCCTTTGCAAGCTTGCTTGGTTGGCCAAAAAGGGCGTATGCGTTTTTTCCTGAATATATTCAGGAAAAAACGCATACGCCGTTTTTGGCCAAGTGCATCATTGTGGACGTTCTGCCTCTTTTCCTATGCTTTAAATGCAATTCCAGTCTACCTCCTGAAATCGGTTTCCTGCAATTCTGCCCCGCTTTCAAGTCCTCTTGGCAGCCTTACTTCAGTATATTTTTGGATGATAGCTGTCATTTATAACTCTGTAGGTTTGTGAATTACACTGCCCCTGAGCTCCTTTCTTCAACTCGCTTTCTTGTGAGCTGGCCGCAACACCGCACGATTGCTACAGGCCCTAATCTGGTTCCGGCACGGCACGCTGAGCCTTTGCTTAATTGCTATTCCTGGTGGGAAATGAGAGTTAAATTTGCCCGTCCAGACACCTCCAGCTAGTCTCTCATTGGTCCTCCCTATCCCTGTTCATCTTCCGCAGAAATTGCAAACTGGGCCAAGCAGGAGGTTAAAGGCACTGACTCTCCAAGTCGCGAGAGTGTTAGTAAAGCGTCTGGAATGTTGCACCTGAGTACCAGCGGACGAAAACTGAGACATATTTGAACACGTCTCCCAATCACACGGTTGATCATACTCTGGGTTCCACATGCATGTTTCAGCTGAAGAAAGAATCCCTTAAAGCTGGAGAGTGGAGACCCGTGGAATGGGTACCATGCAATATGACATCAAAGGGTCTTCGTTTGCTCACCGAACCTCTCCAATCCTATCACTGCTGCGTTTATGCCCCTGTACACACGCTTGATTCTCTTTCGGAGACATAGCAATCTATAGGTTTTAAGATACTTACTAGTCAGGTACATTCTTAGGCGTTTAATATGGGGTGTTGAGTCCATTTCGTTGAGCAAGGAGTAGCTCTTGTCTATTCCATATTTGGCTTAAGGAAATTTATCTGTGCTCATTTCAATCTCTGGTTTTATGTAGCACCCCAACTCACCTTTCCCCTTAAGCAAGCATAAGTTGGTTTTCTAAATTTGAGACCCTGTTCTGTTTTGTAATTCAGTGCCTGTGTAGCCAAGTTTACATTCCGTGTATTAGTGATATCTTATGATGTTTCTTTTTCTGTGTGACTTATTTCAGTTAGAATCATCATACCTGAATCCACTCATTATGCTGCTACGGGAATGATGACATAGATTTCATTGCTGAGTGATATTGCATTGTACGTAAGTACCACAAATTCTTTCTCCATTTTTCGCTTTCTGCGATTTTGAACTTGTACCGTAAACGAGGTTCTTGTAAACAGAGCCGTTCCAAACTTTGGGGTGGCTGTGTCTTTTTGATTTTAATTTCCCTAAGCTATAGGACCATAAGTGGAAATGCCCTAGGCTCTGTTGCTTTGTTTTTTAGATGTTTCAGGAAATACCATACACTTCTCCCAAGTGGCTGTTGGCAATTTACATCCCACCCATCAGCATAACAAGGCTCCCAGTTCTCCATGGCCTGTCCTGCCTTTCTGGATTTTACACTTTTTTCAGATGGCCCTTTTGACCAAGGGGAAGTGAGACTTCATTGTAGTGCAGATTTCCTTTGCAAGCTTGCTTGGTTGGCCAAAAAGTGCGTATGCATTTTTTCCTGAATATATTCAGGAAAAACGCATACGCCCTTTTTGTCCAAGTGCATCATTGTCAACGTTCTGCCTCTTTTCCTATGCTTTAAATGCAATACCAGTCTACCTCCTGAAATCGGTTTCCTGCAATTCTGCCCCGCTTTCAAGTCCTCGTGGCAGCCTTACTTCAGTATATTTTTGGACGATAGCTTTCATTTATATCTCTGCAGGTTTGTGAATTACAGTGCCCCTGAGCTCCTTTCTTCAACTCGCTTTCTTGTGAGCTGGCCGCAACACCGCAGGATTGTTTCAGGCCCTAATCTGGTTCCGGCACGGCATGCTGAGCCTTTGCTTAATTGCTATTCCTGGTGGGAAATGAGAGTTAAATTTGCCCGTTCAGACACCTCCAGCTAGTCTCTCATTGGTCCTCCCTATCCCTGTTCATCTTCCGCAGAAATTGCAAACTGGGCCAAGCAGGAGTTTAAAGGCACTGACTCTCCAAGTCGGGAGAGTGTTAGTAAAGCATCTGGAATGTTGCACCTGAGTACCAACGGACGAAAACTGAGACATATTTGAACACGTCTCCCAATCACACTGTTGATCATACTCTGGGTTCCACATGCATGTTTCAGCTGAAGGAAGAATCCCTTAAAGCTGGAGAGTTGAGACCCGTGGAATGGGTACCATGCAATATGACTTCAAAGGGTCTTCATTTGCTCACCGAACCTCTCCAATCCTATCACTGCTGCGTTTATGCCCCTGTACACATGCTTGATTCTCTTTCGGAGACATAGCAATCCATAGGTTTTAATATACTTACTAGTCAGGTACATTCTTAGGCGTTTAATATGGGGTGTTGAGTCCATTTCGTTGAGCAAGGAGTAGCTCTTGTCTATTCCATATTTGGCTTAAGGAAATTTATCTGTGCTCATTTCAATCTCTGGTTTTATGTAGCACACCAACTCACCTTTCCCCTTAAGCAAGCATAAGTTGGTTTTCTAAATTTGAGACCCTGTTCTGTTTTGTAATCCAGTTCCTGTGTAGCCAAGTTTACATTCCGTGTATTAGTGATATCTTATGATGTTTCTTTTTCTGTGTGACTTATTTCAGTGAGAATCATCATACCTGAATCCACTCATTATGCTGCTATGGTCCAGATGACATAGATTTCATTGCTGAGTGATATTGCATTGTACGTGAGTACCACAACTTCTTTATCCATTTTTCACTTTCTGCGATATTGAACATGTACCGTAAACGAGATTCTTGTAAACAGAGCCGTCCCAAACTTTGGGGTGGCTGTGTCTTTTTGATTTTAATTTCCCTAAGCTATAGGACCATAAGTGGAAGTGCCCTAGGCTCTGTTGCTTTGTTTTTTAGATGTTTCAGGAAACACCATACACTTCTCCCCAGTGGCTGTTGGCAATTTACATCCCACCCATCAGCATAACAAGGCTCCCAGTTCTCCATGGCCGGTCCTGCCTTTGTGGATTTTACACTTTTTTCAGATGGCCCTTTTGACCGGGGGGAAGGGAGACTTCATTGTAGTGCAGATTTCCTTTGCAAGCTTGCTTGGTTGGCCAAAAAGGGCGTATGCGGTTTTTCCTGAATATATTCAGGAAAAAACGCATACGAACTTTTTGGCCAAGTGCATCATTGTCGACGTTCTGCCTCTTTTCCTATGCTTTAAATGCAATTCCAGTCTACCTCCTGAAATTGGTTTCCTGCAATTCTGCCCCGCTTTCAAGTCCTCGTGGCAGCCTTACTTCAGTATATTTTTGCACGATAGCTGTCATTTATAACTCTGCATGTTTGTGAATTACAGTGCCCCTGAGCTCCTTTCTTCAACTCGCTTTCTTGTGAGCTGGCCGCAACACCGCAGGATTGTTTCAGGCCCTAATCTGGTTCCGGCACGGCACGCTGAGCCTTTGCTTAATTGCTATTCCTGGTGGGAAATGAGAGTTAAATTTGCCCGTCCAGACACCTCCAGCTAGTCTCTCATTGGTCCTCCCTATCCCTGTTCATCTTCCGCAGAAATTGCAAACTGGGCCAAGCAGGAGGTTAAAGGCACTGACTCTCCAAGTCGGGAGAGTGTTAGTAAAGCATCTGGAATGTTGCACCTGAGTACCAACGGACGAAAACTGAGACATATTTGAACACGTCTCCCAATCACACTGTTGATCATACTCTGGGTTCCACATGCATGTTTCAGCTGAAGGAAGAATCCCTTAAAGCTGGAGAGTTGAGACCCGTGGAATGGGTACCATGCAATATGACTTCAAAGGGTCTTCATTTGCTCACCGAACCTCTCCAATCCTATCACTGCTGCGTTTATGCCCCTGTACACACGCTTGATTCTCTTTCGGAGACATAGCAATCCATAGGTTTTAAGATACTTACTAGTCAGGTACATTCTTAGGCGTTTAATATGGGGTGTTGAGTCCATTTCGTTGAGCAAGGAGTAGCTCTTGTCTATTCCATATTTGGCTTAAGGAAATTTATCTGTGCTCATTTCAATCTCTGGTTTTATGTAGCACCCCACCTCACCTTTCCCCTTAAGCAAGCATAAGTTGGTTTTCTAAATTTGAGACCCTGTTCTGTTTTGTAATCCAGTTCCTGTGTAGCCAAGTTTACATTCCGTGTATTAGTGATATCTTATGATGTTTCTTTTTCTGTGTGACTTATTTCAGTGAGAATCATCATACCTGAATCCACTCATTATGCTGCTATGGGCCAGATGACATAGATTTCATTGCTGAGTGATATTGCATTGTACGTGAGTACCACAACTTCTTTATCCATTTTTCACTTTCTGCGATATTGAACATGTACCGTAAATGAGATTCTTGTAAACAGAGCCGTCCCAAACTTTGGGGTGGCTGTGTCTTTTTGATTTTAATTTCCCTAAGCTATAGGACCATAAGTGGAAGTGCCCTAGGCTCTGTTGCTTTGTTTTTTAGATGTTTCAGGAAACACCATACACTTCTCCCTAGTGGCTGTTGGCAATTTACATCCCGCCCATCAGCATAGCAAGGCTCCCAGTTCTCCATTGCCTTTCCTGCCTTTCTGGATTTTACACTTTTTTCAGATGGTCCTTTTGACCAGGGGGGAAGTGAGACTTTAATGTAGTGCAGATTTCCTTTGCAAGCTTGCTTGGTTGGCCAAAAAGGGCGTATGCGTTTTTTTCTGAATATATTCAGGAAACAACGCATACGCACTTTTTGGCCAAGTACATCATTGTCGACGTTCTGCCTCTTTTCCTATGCTTTAAATGCAATTCCAGTCTACCTTCTGAAATCGGTTTCCTGCAATTCTGCCCCGCTTTCAAGTCCTCTTGGCAGCGTTACTTCAGTATATTTTTGGACGATTGCTGTCATTTATAACTCTGCAGGTTTGTGAATTACAGTGCCACTGAGCTCCTATCTTCAACTCGCTTTCTTTTGAGCGGGCCGCAACACCGCAGGATTGCTTCGGGCCCTAATCTGGTTCCGGCACGGCATGCTGAGCCTTTGGTTAATTCCTCTTCCTGGTGGGAAATGAGAGTTAAATTTGCCCGTCCCGACACCTCCAGCTAGTCTCTCATTGGTTCTCCCTATTCCTGTTCATCTTCCGCAGAAATTGCAAACTGGGCCAAACAGGAGATTAAAGGCACTGACTTTCCAATTCGGGAGAGTGTTAATAAAGCGTTTGGAATGTTGCACCCGAATAACAGGGTACGAGAACTGAGACATATTTGAACACGTCTCCCGATCACACGGTTGATCATACTCTGGGTTCCACATGCATGGTTTAGCTGAAGGAAGAATCCCTTAAACCTGGAGAGTTGAGACCCGTGGAATGGGTACCATGCAATGTGACTTCAAAGGGTCTTCATTTGCTCACCAAACCTCTCCAATCCTATCACTGCTGCGTTTATGCCCCTGTACACATGCTTGGTTCTCTTTCGGAGACATAGCAATCCATAGGTTTTAAGATACTTACTAGTCAGGTACATTCTTAGGCATTTAATATGGGGTGTTGAGTCCATTTCGTTGAGCAAGGAGTAGCTCTTGTCTATTACATATTTGGCTTAAGGAACTTTATCTGTGCTCATTTCAATCTCTGGTTTTATGCAGCACCCCAACTCACCTTTCCCCTTAAGCAAGCATAAGTTGGTTTTCTAAATTTGAGACCCTCTTCTGTTTTGTAATTCAGTGCCTGTGTAGCCAAGTTTACATTCCGTGTATTAGTGATATCTTATGACGTTTCTTTTTCTGTGTGACTTATTTCAGTTAGAATCATCATACCTGAATCCACTCATTATGCTGCTACGGGAATGATGACATAGATTTCATTGCTGAGTGATATTGCATTGTACGTAAGTACCACAACTTCTTTATCCATTTTTCGCTTTCTGCGATATTGAACTTGTACCGTAAACGAGGTTCTTGTAAACAGAGCCGTCCCAAACTTTGGGGTGGCTGTGTCTTTTTGATTTTAATTTCCCTAAGCTATATGACAATAAGTGGAAGTGCCCTAGGCTCTGTTGCTTTGTTTTTTAGATGTTTCAGGAAACACCATACACTTCTCCCCAGTGACTGTTGGCAATTTACATCCCGCCCATCAGCATAACAAGGCTCCCAGTTCTCCATGGCCTGTCCTGCCTTTCTGGATTTTACACTTTTTTCAGATGATCCTTTTGACCGGGAGGGAAGTGAGACTTCAATGTAGTGCAGATTTCCTTTGCAAGCTTGCTTGGTTGGCCAAAAAGTGCGTATGCGTTTTTTCCTGAATATATTCAGGAAAAAACGCATACGCCCTTTTTGGCCAAGTGCATCATTGTGGACGTTCTGCCTCTTTTCCTATGCTTTAAATGCAATTCCAGTCTACCTCCTGAAATCGGTTTCCTGCAATTCTGCCCCGCTTTCAAGTCCTCTTGGCAGCCTTACTTCAGTATATTTTTGGACGATAGCTGTCATTCATAACTCTGCAGGTTTGGGATAACAGTGCCCCTGAGCTCCTTTCTTCAACTCGCTTTGTTGTGAGCTGGCCGCAACACCGCAGGATTGCTTCAGGCCCTAATCTGGTTCCAGCACGGCATGCTGAGCCTTTGCTTAATTCCTCTTCCTGGTGGGAAATGAGAGTTAAATTTGCCCGTCCAGACACCTCCAGCTAGTCTCTCATTGGTTCTCCCTATTCCTGTTCATCTTCCGCAGAATTTGCAAACTGGGCCAAACAGGAGGTTAAAGGCACTGACTCTCCAAGTCGGGAGAGTGTTAGTAAAGCATCTGGAATGTTGCACCTGAGTACCATCGGTCGAAAACTGAGACATATTTGAACACGTCTCCCGATCACACGGTTGATCATACTCTGGGTTCCACATGCATGTTTTAGCTGAAGGAAGAATCCCTTAAACCTGGAGAGTTGAGACCCGTGGAATGGGTACCATGCAATATGACTTCAAAGGGTCTTCATTTGCTCACCGAACCTCTCCAATCCTATCACTGCTGCGTTTATGCCCCGGTACTCACGCTTGATTCTCTTTCAGAGACATAGCAAACCATAGGTTTTAAGATACTTACTAGTCAGGTACATTATTAGGCGTTTAATATGGGGTTTTGAGTCCATTTGGTTGAGCAAGGAGTAGCTCTTCTCTGTTACATATTTGGCTTAAGGAACTTTATCTGTGCTCATTTCAATCTCTGCTTTTATGCAGCTCCCCAACTCACCTTTCCCCTTAAGCAAGCATAAGTTGGTTTTCTAAATTTGAGACCTTGTTCTGTTTTGTAATCCAGTTCCTGTGTAGCCAAGTTTACATTCCGTGTATTAGTGATATCTTATGATGTTTCTTTTTCTGTTTGACTTATTTCAGTTAGAATCATCATACCTGAACCCAGTCATTTTCTGCTACAGGCCTGATGACATAGATTTCATTGCTGAGTGATATTGCATTGTATGTAAGTACCACAACTTCTTTATCCATTTTTCACTTTCTGTGATATTGAACTTGTACCATAAACGAGGTTCTTGTAAACAGAGCCGTCCCAAACTTTGGAGTGGCTGTGTGTTTTTGATTTTAATTTCCCTAAGCTATAGGACCATAAGTGTAAGTGCCCTAGGCTCTGTTGCTTTGTTTTTTAGATGTTTCAGGAAACACCATACACTTCTCCCTAGTGGCTGTTGGCAATTTACATCCCGCCCATCAGCATAACAAGGCTCCCAGTTCTCCATTGCCTTTCCTGCCTTTCTGGATTTTACACTTTTTTCAGATGGTCCTTTTGACCAGGGGGGAAGTGAGACTTTAATGTAGTGCAGATTTCCTTTGCAAGCTTGCTTGGTTGGCCAAAAAGGGCGTATGCGTTGTTTCCTGAATATATTCAGGAAACAACGCATACGCACTTTTTGGCCAAGTACATCATTGTTGACGTTCTGCCTCTTTTCCTATGCTTTAAATGCAATTCCAGTCTACCTTCTGAAATCGGTTTCCTGCAATTCTGCCCCGCTTTCAAGTCTTCTTGGCAGCGTTACTTCAGTATATTTTTGGACGATTGCTGTCATTTATAACTCTGCAGGTTTGTGAATTACAGTGCCACTGAGCTCCTATCTTCAACTCGCTTTCTTCTGAGCTGGCCGCAACACCGCAGGATTGCTTCGGGCCCTAATCTGGTTCCGGCACGGCATGCTGAGCCTTTGGTTAATTCCTCTTCCTGGTGGGAAATGAGAGTTAAATTTGCCCGTCCAGAGACCTCCAGCTAGTCTCTCATTGGTTCTCCCTATTCCTGTTCATCTTCCGCAGAAATTGCAAACTGGGCCAAACAGGAGATTAAAGGCACGGACTTTCCAATTCGGGAGAGTGTTAATAAAGCGTTTGGAATGTTGCACCCGAATAACAGGGTACGAGAACTGAGACATATTTGAACACGTCTCCCGATCACACGGTTGATCATACTCTGGGTTCCACATGCATGGTTTAGCTGAAGGAAGAATCCCTTAAACCTGGAGAGTTGAGACCCGTGGAATGGGTACCATGCAATGTGACTTCAAAGGGTCTTCATTTGCTCACCAAACCTCTCCAATCCTATCACTGCTGCGTTTATGCCCCTGTACACATGCTTGGTTCTCTTTCGGAGACATAGCAATCCATAGGTTTTAAGATACTTACTAGTCAGGTACATTCTTAGGCGTTTAATATGGGGTGTTGAGTCCATTTCGTTGAGCAAGGAGTAGCTCTTGTCTATTACATATTTGGCTTAAGGAACTTTATCTGTGCTCATTTCAATCTCTGGTTTTATGCAGCACCCCAACTCACCTTTCCCCTTAAGCAAGCATAAGTTGGTTTTCTAAATTTGAGACCCTCTTCTGTTTTGTAATTCAGTGCCTGTGTAGCCAAGTTTACATTCCGTGTATTAGTGATATCTTATGACGTTTCTTTTTCTGTGTGACTTATTTCAGTTAGAATCATCATACCTGAATCCACTCATTATGCTGCTACGGGAATGATGACATAGATTTCATTGCTGAGTGATATTGCATTGTACGTAAGTACCACAACTTCTTTATCCATTTTTCGCTTTCTGCGATATTGAACTTGTACCGTAAACGAGGTTCTTGTAAACAGAGCCGTCCCAAACTTTGGGGTGGCTGTGTCTTTTTGATTTTAATTTCCCTAAGCTATATGACAATAAGTGGAAGTGCCCTAGGCTCTGTTGCTTTGTTTTTTAGATGTTTCAGGAAACACCATACACTTCTCCCCAGTGACTGTTGGCAATTTACATCCCGCCCATCAGCATAACAAGGCTCCCAGTTCTCCATGGCCTGTCCTGCCTTTCTGGATTTTACACTTTTTTCAGATGATCCTTTTGACCGGGAGGGAAGTGAGACTTCAATGTAGTGCAGATTTCCTTTGCAAGCTTGCTTGGTTGGCCAAAAAGTGCGTATGCGTTTTTTCCTGAATATATTCAGGAAAAAACGCATACGCCCTTTTTGGCCAAGTGCATCATTGTGGACGTTCTGCCTCTTTTCCTATGCTTTAAATGCAATTCCAGTCTACCTCCTGAAATCGGTTTCCTGCAATTCTGCCCCGCTTTCAAGTCCTCTTGGCAGGCTTACTTCAGTATATTTTTGGACGATAGCTGTCATTTATAACTCTGCAGGTTTGTGAATTACAGTGCCCCTGAGCTCCTTTCTTCAACTCGCTTTCTTGTGAGCTGGCCGCAACACCGCAGGATTGCTTCAGGCTCTAATCTGGTTCCGGCACGGCACGCTGATCCTTTGGTTAATTCCTCTTCTTGGTGGGAAATGAGAGTTATATTTGCCCATCCAGACACCTCCAGCTAGTCTCTCATTGGTTCTCCCTATTCCTGTTCATCTTCCGCAGAAATTGCAAACTGGGCCAAACAGGAGGTTAAAGGTACTGACTCTCCAAGTCGGGAGAGTGTTAGTAAAGCATCTGCAATGTTGCACCCGAGTACCATGGGACGAGAACTGAGACATATTGGAACACGTCTCCCGATCACATGATTGATCATACTCTGGGTTCCACATGCATGCTTTAGCTGAAGGAAAAATCCCTTAAAGCTGGAGAGTTGAGACCCGTGGAATGGGTACCATGCAATATGACTTCAAAGGGTCTTCGTTTGCTCACCGAACCTCTCCAATACTATCACTGCTGCGTTTATGCCCCTGTACACACGCTTGATTCTCTTTTGGAGACATAGCAATCCATAGGTTTTAAGATACTTACTAGTCAGCTACATTCTTAGGCGTTTAATATGGGGTGTTGAGTCCATTTCGTTGAGCAAGGAGTAGCTCTTGTCTATAACATGTTTGGGTTAAGGAACTTTATTTGTGCTCATTTCAATCTCTGGTTTTATGCAGCACCCCAACTCACCTTTCCCCTTAAGCAAGCATAAGTTGGTTTTCTAAATTTGAGACCCTCTTCTGTTTTGTAATCCAGTTCGTGTGTAGCCAAGTTTACATTCCATGTATTAGTGATATCTTATGATGTTTCTTTTTCTGTGTGACTTATTTCAGTTAGAATCATCATACCTGAATCCACTCATTATGCTGCTACAGGCCTGATGACATAGATTTCATTGCTGAGTGATATTGCATTGTACGTAAGTACCACAACTGCTTTATCCATTTTTCACTTTCTGTGATATTGAACTTGTACCGTAAACGAGGTTCTTGTAAACAGAGCCATCCCAAACATTGGGGTGGCTGTGTCTTTTTGATTTTAATTTCCCTAAGCTATAGGACCATAAGTGGAAGTGCCCTAGGCTCTGTTGCTTTGTTTTTTAGATGTTTCAGGAAACACCATACACTTCTCCCTAGTGGCTGTTGGCAGTTTACATCCCGCCCATCAGCATAACAAGGCTCCCAGTTCTCCATGGCCTGTCCTGCCTTTCTGGATTTTACACTTTTTTCAGATGGCCCTTTTGACCAGGGGGAAGTGAGACTTCATTGTAGTGCAGATTTCCTTTGCAAGCTTGCTTGGTTGGCCAAAAAGGGCGTATGCGTTTTTTCCTGAATATATTCAGGAAAAAACGCATACGCCCTTTTTGGCCAAGTGCATCATTGTCGACGTTCTGCCTCTTTTCCTATGCTTTAAATGCAATTCCAGTCTACCTCCTGAAATCGGTTTCCTGCAATTCTGCCCCGCTTTCAAGTCCTCTTGGCAGGCTTACTTCAGTATATTTTTGGACGATAGCTGTCATTTATAACTCTGCAGGGTTGTGAATTACAGTTCCACTGAGCTCCTATCTTCAACTCGCTTTCTTGTGAGCTGGCCGCAACACCGCAGGATTGCTTCGGGCCCTAATCTGGTTCCGGCACGGCATGCTGAGCCTTTGGTTAATTCCTCTTCCTGGTGGGAAATGAGAGTTAAATTTGCCCGTCCAGACACCTCCAGCTAGTCTCTCATTGGTTCTCCCTATTCCTGTTCATCTTCTGCAGAAATTGCAAACTGGGCCAAACAGGAGATTAAAGGCACTGACTTTCCAATTCGGGAGAGTGTTAATAAAGCGTTTGGAATGTTGCACCCGAGTAACAGGGTACGAGAACTGAGACATATTTGAACACGTCTCCCGATCACACGGTTGATCATACTCTGGGTTCCACATGCCTGTTTTAGCTGAAGGAAGAATCCCTTAAACCTGGAGAGTTGAGACCCGTGGAATGGGTACCATGCAATGTGACTTCAAAGGGTCTTCATTTGCTCACCGCACCTCTCCAATCCTATCACTGCTGCGTTTATGCCCCTGTACACACGCTTGGTTCTCTTTCGGAGACATAGCAATCCATAGGTTTTAAGATACTTACTAGTCAGGTACATTCTTAGGCGTTTAATATGGGGTTTTGAGTCCATTTCGTTGAGCAAGGAGTAGCTCTTGTCTATTACATATTTGGCTTAAGGAACTTTATCTGTGCTCATTTCAATCTCTGGTTTTATGCAGCTCCCCAACTCACCTTTCCCCTTAAGCAAGCATAAGTTGGTTTTCTAAATTTGAGACCTTGTTCTGTTTTGTAATCCAGTTCCTGTGTAGCCAAGTTTACATTCCGTGTATTAGTGATATCTTATGATGTTTCTTTTTCTGTTTGACTTATTTCAGTTAGAATCATCATACCTGAACCCAGTCATTTTCTGCTACAGGCCTGATGACATAGATTTCATTGCTGAGTGATATTGCATTGTATGTAAGTACCACAACTTCTTTATCCATTTTTCACTTTCTGTGATATTGAACTTGTACCATAAACGAGGTTCTTGTAAACAGAGCCGTCCCAAACTTTGGGGTGGCTGTGTGTTTTTGATTTTAATTTCCCTAAGCTATAGAACCATAAGTGTAAGTGCCCTAGGCTCTGTTGCTTTGTTTTTTAGATGTTTCAGGAAACACCATACACTTCTCCCTAGTGGCTGTTGGCAATTTACATCCCGCCCATCAGCATAGCAAGGCTCCCAGTTCTCCATTGCCTTTCCTGCCTTTCTGGATTTTACACTTTTTTCAGATGGTCCTTTTGACCAGGGGGGAAGTGAGACTTTAATGTAGTGCAGATTTCCTTTGCAAGCTTGCTTGGTTGGCCAAAAAGGGCGTATGCGTTGTTTCCTGAATATATTCAGGAAACAACGCATACGCACTTTTTGGCCAAGTACATCATTGTCGACGTTCTGCCTCTTTTCCTATGCTTTAAATGCAATTCCAGTCTACCTTCTGAAATCGGTTTCCTGCAATTCTGCCCCGCTTTCAAGTCTTCTTGGCAGCGTTACTTCAGTATATTTTTGGACGATTGCTGTCATTTATAACTCTGCAGGTTTGTGAATTACAGTGCCACTGAGCTCCTATCTTCAACACGCTTTCTTGTGAGCTGGCCGCAACACCGCAGGATTGCTTCGGGCCCTAATCTGGTTCCGGCACGGCATGCTGAGCCTTTGGTTAATTCCTCTTCCTGGTGGGAAATGAGAGTTAAATTTGCCCGTCCAGAGACCTCCAGCTAGTCTCTCATTGGTTCTCCCTATTCCTGTTCATCTTCCGCAGAAATTGCAAACTGGGCCAAACAGGAGATTAAAGGCACTGACTTTCCAATTCGGGAGAGTGTTAATAAAGCGTTTGGAATGTTGCACCCGAATAACAGGGTACGAGAGCTGAGACATATTTGAACACGTCTCCCGATCACACGGTTGATCATACTCTGGGTTCCACATGCATGGTTTAGCTGAAGGAAGAATCCCTTAAACCTGGAGAGTTGAGACCCGTGGAATGGGTACCATGCAATGTGACTTCAAAGGGTCTTCATTTGCTCACCAAACCTCTCCAATCCTATCACTGCTGCGTTTATGCCCCTGTACACATGCTTGGTTCTCTTTCGGAGACATAGCAATCCATAGGTTTTAAGATACTTACTAGTCAGGTACATTCTTAGGCGTTTAATATGGGGTGTTGAGTCCATTTCGTTGAGCAAGGAGTAGCTCTTGTCTATTACATATTTGGCTTAAGGAATTTTATCTGTGCTCATTTCAATCTCTGGTTTTATGCAGCACCCCAACTCACCTTTCCCCTTAAGCAAGCATAAGTTGGTTTTCTAAATTTGAGACCCTCTTCTGTTTTGTAATTCAGTGCCTGTGTAGCCAAGTTTACATTCCGTGTATTAGTGATATCTTCTGACGTTTCTTTTTCTGTGTGACTTATTTCAGTTAGAATCATCATACCTGAATCCACTCATTATGCTGCTACGGGAATGATGACATAGATTTCATTGCTGAGTGATATTGCATTGTACGTAAGTACCACAACTTCTTTATCCATTTTTCGCTTTCTGCGATATTGAACTTGTACCGTAAACGAGGTTCTTGTAAACAGAGCCGTCCCAAACTTTGGGGTGGCTGTGTCTTTTTGATTTTAATTTCCCTAAGCTATATGACAATAAGTGGAAGTGCCCTAGGCTCTGTTGCTTTGTTTTTTAGATGTTTCAGGAAACACCATACACTTCTCCCCAGTGACTGTTGGCAATTTACATCCCGCCCATCAGCATAACAAGGCTCCCAGTTCTCCATGGCCTGTCCTGCCTTTCTGGATTTTACACTTTTTTCAGATGATCCTTTTGACCGGGAGGGAAGTGAGACTTCAATGTAGTGCAGATTTCCTTTGCAAGCTTGCTTGGTTGGCCAAAAAGTGCGTATGCGTTTTTTCCTGAATATATTCAGGAAAAAACGCATACGCCATTTTTGGCCAAGTGCATCATTGTGGACGTTCTGCCTCTTTTCCTATGCTTTAAATGCAATTCCAGTCTACCTCCTGAAATCGGTTTCCTGCAATTCTGCCCCGCTTTCAAGTCCTCTTGGCAGGCTTACTTCAGTATATTTTTGGACGATAGCTGTCATTTATAACTCTGCAGGTTTGTGAATTACAGTGCCCCTGAGCTCCTTTCTTCAACTCGCTTTCTTGTGAGCTGGCCGCAACACCGCAGGATTGCTTCAGGCCCTAATCTGGTTGCAGCACGGCACGCTGATCCTTTGGTTAATTCCTCTTCTTGGTGGGAAATGAGAGTTATATTTGCCCATCCAGACACCTCCAGCTAGTCTCTCATTGGTTCTCCTTATTCCTGTTCATCTTCTGCAGAAATTGCAAACTGGTCC
This sequence comes from Orcinus orca, assembly GCF_937001465.1. NCBI lineage: Eukaryota > Metazoa > Chordata > Mammalia > Artiodactyla > Delphinidae > Orcinus > Orcinus orca. The sequence goes on along the minus strand of NW_026043737.1, from coordinate 494,608 downwards.
AAACAGGAGGTTAAAGGCACTGACTCTCCAAGTCGGGAGAGTGTTAGTAAAGCGTCTGGAATGTTGCACCCGAGTTCCAGGGGATGAAAACTGAGACATATTTGAACACGTCTCCCGATCACATGGTTTATCATAACCTGGTTTCCACATGTATGTTTTAGCTGAAGGAAGAATCCCTTAAAGCTGGAGAGTTGAGACCCTTGGAATGAGTACCATGCAATATGACTTCAAAGGGTCTTCATTTGCTCACTGAACCTCTCCAATCCTATCACTGCTGCGTTTATGCCCTTGTACACACGCTTGATTCTCTTTTGGAGACATAGCAATCCATAGGTTTTAAGATACTTACTAGTCAGGTACATTCTTACGCGTTTAATATGGGGTGTTGAGTCCATTTCATTGAGCAAGGAGTAGCTCTTGTCTATTCCATATTTGGCTTAAGGAAATTTATCTGTGCTCATTTCAATCTCTGGTTTTATGTAGCACCCCAACTCACCTTTCCCCTTAAGCAAGCATAAGTTGGGTTTCTAAATTTGAGACCCTCTTCTGTTTTGTAATCCAGTTCCTGTGTAGCCAAGTTTACATTCCGTGTATTAGTGATATCTTATGATGTTTCTTTTTCTGTGTGACTTATTTCAGTGAGAATCATCATACCTGAATCCAGTCTATGCTGCTACGGGCCTGATGACATAGATTTCATTGCTGAGTGATATTGCATTGTACGTAACTACCACAACTTCTTTATCCATTTTTCACTTTCTGCGATATTGAACTTCTACCGTAAATGAGGTTCTTGTAAACAGAGAGGTCCCAAACTTTGGGGTGGCTGTGTCTTTTTGATTTTAATTTCCCTAAGCTATAGGACTATAAGTGGAAGTGCCCTAGGCTCTGTTGCTTTGTTTTTTAGATGTTTCAGGAAACACCATACACTTCTCCTGAGTGGCTGTTGGCAATTTTCATCCCGCCCATCAGCATAACAAGGCTCCCAGTTCTCCATGGCCTGTCCTGCCTTTCTGGATTTTACACTTTTGTCACATGGCCCTTTTGACTGGGGGGAAGTGAGACTTCATTGTAGTGCAGATTTCCTTTGCAAGCTTGCTTGGTTGGCCAAAAAGGGCGTATGCGTTTTTTCCTGAATATATGCAGGAAAAAATGCATACGCACTTTTCGGCCAAGTGCATCATTGTCGACGTTCTGCCTCTTTTCCTATGCTTAAATGCAATTCCAGTCTACCTCCTGAAATCGGTTTCCTGCAATTCTGCCCCGCTTTCAAGTCCTCTTGGCAGCCTTACTTCAGTATATTTTTGGACGATAGCTGTCATTCATAACTCTGCAGGTTTGGGATAACAGTGCCCCTGAGCTCCTTTCTTCAACTCGCTTTGTTGTGAGCTGGCCGCAACACCGCAGGATTGCTTCAGGCCCTAATCTGGTTCCAGCACGGCATGCTGAGCCTTTGCTTAATTCCTCTTCCTGGTGGGAAATGAGAGTTAAATTTGCCCGTCCAGACACCTCCAGCTAGTCTCTCATTGGTTCTCCCTATTCCTGTTCATCTTCCGCAGAATTTGCAAACTGGGCCAAACAGGAGGTTAAAGGCACTGACTCTCCAAGTCGGGAGAGTGTTAGTAAAGCATCTGGAATGTTGCACCTGAGTACCAGCGGTCGAAAACTGAGACATATTTGAACACGTCTCCCGATCACACGGTTGATCATACTCTGGGTTCCACATGCATGTTTTAGCTGAAGGAAGAATCCCTTAAACCTGGAGAGTTGAGACCCGTGGAATGGGTACCATGCAATATGACTTCAAAGGGTCTTCATTTGCTCACCGAACCTCTCCAATCCTATCACTGCTGCGTTTATGCCCCGGTACACACGCTTGGTTCTCTTTCGGAGACATAGCAAACCATAGGTTTTAAGATACTTACTAGTCAGGTACATTATTAGGCGTTTAATATGGGGTTTTGAGTCCATTTGGTTGAGCAAGGAGTAGCTCTTGTCTATTACATATTTGGCTTAAGGAACTTTATCTGTGCTCATTTCAATCTCTGCTTTTATGCAGCTCCCCAACTCACCTTTCCCCTTAAGCAAGCATAAGTTGGTTTTCTAAATTTGAGACCTTGTTCTGTTTTGTAATCCAGTTCCTGTGTAGCCAAGTTTACATTCCGTGTATTAGTGATATCTTATGATGTTTCTTTTTCTGTTTGACTTATTTCAGTTAGAATCATCATACCTGAACCCAGTCATTTTCTGCTACAGGCCTGATGACATAGATTTCATTGCTGAGTGATATTGCATTGTATGTAAGTACCACAACTTCTTTATCCATTTTTCACTTTCTGTGATATTGAACTTGTACCATAAACGAGGTTCTTGTAAACAGAGCCGTCCCAAACTTTGGAGTGGCTGTGTGTTTTTGATTTTAATTTCCCTAAGCTATAGAACCATAAGTGTAAGTGCCCTAGGCTCTGTTGCTTTGTTTTTTAGATGTTTCAGGAAACACCATACACTTCTCCCTAGTGGCTGTTGGCAATTTACATCCCGCCCATCAGCATAGCAAGGCTCCCAGTTCTCCATTGCCTTTCCTGCCTTTCTGGATTATACACTTTTTTCAGATGGTCCTTTTGACCAGGGGGGAAGTGAGACTTTAATGTAGTGCAGATTTCCTTTGCAAGCTTGCTTGGTTGGCCAAAAAGGGCGTATGCGTTGTTTCCTGAATATATTCAGGAAACAACGCATACGCACTTTTTGGCCAAGTACATCATTGTCGACGTTCTGCCTCTTTTCCTATGCTTTAAATGCAATTCCAGTCTACCTTCTGAAATCGGTTTCCTGCAATTCTGCCCCGCTTTCAAGTCTTCTTGGCAGCGTTACTTCAGTATATTTTTGGACGATTGCTGTCATTTATAACTCTGCAGGTTTGTGAATTACAGTGCCACTGAGCTCCTATCTTCAACTCGCTTTCTTGTGAGCTGGCCGCAACACCGCAGGATTGCTTCGGGCCCTAATCTGGTTCCGGCACGGCATGCTGAGCCTTTGGTTAATTCCTCTTCCTGGTGGGAAATGAGAGTTAAATTTGCCCGTCCAGACACCTCCAGCTAGTCTCTCATTGGTTCTCCCTATTCCTGTTCATCTTCCGCAGAAATTGCAAACTGGGCCAAACAGGAGATTAAAGGCACTGACTTTCCAATTCGGGAGAGTGTTAATAAAGCGTTTGGAATGTTGCACCCGAATAACAGGGTACGAGAACTGAGACATATTTGAACACGTCTCCCGATCACACGGTTGATCATACTCTGGGTTCCACATGCATGGTTTAGCTGAAGGAAGAATCCCTTAAACCTGGAGAGTTGAGACCCGTGGAATGGGTACCATGCAATGTGACTTCAAAGGGTCTTCATTTGCTCACCAAACCTCTCCAATCCTATCACTGCTGCGTTTATGCCCCTGTACACATGCTTGGTTCTCTTTCGGAGACATAGCAATCCATAGGTTTTAAGATACTTACTAGTCAGGTACATTCTTAGGCGTTTAATATGGGGTGTTGAGTCCATTTCGTTGAGCAAGGAGTAGCTCTTGTCTATTACATATTTGGCTTAAGGAACTTTATCTGTGCTCATTTCAATCTCTGGTTTTATGCAGCACCCCAACTCACCTTTCCCCTTAAGCAAGCATAAGTTGGTTTTCTAAATTTGAGACCCTCTTCTGTTTTGTAATTCAGTGCCTGTGTAGCCAAGTTTACATTCCGTGTATTAGTGATATCTTATGACGTTTCTTTTTCTGTGTGACTTATTTCAGTTAGAATCATCATACCTGAATCCACTCATTATGCTGCTACGGGAATGATGACATAGATTTCATTGCTGAGTGATATTGCATTGTACGTAAGTACCACAACTTCTTTATCCATTTTTCGCTTTCTGCGATATTGAACTTGTACCGTAAACGAGGTTCTTGTAAACAGAGCCGTCCCAAACTTTGGGGTGGCTGTGTCTTTTTGATTTTAATTTCCCTAAGCTATATGACAATAAGTGGAAGTGCCCTAGGCTCTGTTGCTTTGTTTTTTAGATGTTTCAGGAAACACCATACACTTCTCCCCAGTGACTGTTGGCAATTTACATCCCGCCCATCAGCATAACAAGGCTCCCAGTTCTCCATGGCCTGTCCTGCCTTTCTGGATTTTACACTTTTTTCAGATGATCCTTTTGACCGGGAGGGAAGTGAGACTTCAATGTAGTGCAGATTTCCTTTGCAAGCTTGCTTGGTTGGCCAAAAAGTGCGTATGCGTTTTTTCCTGAATATATTCAGGAAAAAACGCATACGCCCTTTTTGGCCAAGTGCATCATTGTGGACGTTCTGCCTCTTTTCCTATGCTTTAAATGCAATTCCAGTCTACCTCCTGAAATCGGTTTCCTGCAATTCTGCCCCGCTTTCAAGTCCTCTTGGCAGCCTTACTTCAGTATATTTTTGGACGATAGCTGTCATTTATAACTCTGCAGGTTTGTGAATTACAGTGCCCCTGAGCTCCTTTCTTCAACTCGCTTTCTTGTGAGCTGGCCGCAACACCGCAGGATTGCTTCAGGCTCTAATCTGGTTCCGGCACGGCACGCTGATCCTTTGGTTAATTCCTCTTCTTGGTGGGAAATGAGAGTTATATTTGCCCATCCAGACACCTCCAGCTAGTCTCTCATTGGTTCTCCCTATTCCTGTTCATCTTCCGCAGAAATTGCAAACTGGGCCAAACAGGAGGTTAAAGGTACTGACTCTCCAAGTCGGGAGAGTGTTAGTAAAGCATCTGCAATGTTGCACCCGAGTACCATGGGACGAGAACTGAGACATATTGGAACACGTCTCCCGATCACATGATTGATCATACTCTGGGTTCCACATGCATGCTTTAGCTGAAGGAAAAATCCCTTAAAGCTGGAGAGTTGAGACCCGTGGAATGGGTACCATGCAATATGACTTCAAAGGGTCTTCGTTTGCTCACCGAACCTCTCCAATCCTAACACTTCTGCGTTTATGTCCCTGTACACACGCTTGATTCTCTTTCAGAGACATAGCAATCCATAGGTTTTAATATACTTACTAGTCAGGTACATTCTTAGGCGTTTAATATGCGGTGTTGAGTCCATTTCGTTGAGCAAGGAGTAGCTCTAGTCTATAACATGTTTGGCTTAAGGAACTTTATTTGTGCTCATTTCAATCTCTGGTTTTATGCAGCACCCCAACTCACCTTTCCCCTTAAGCAAGCATAAGTTGGTTTTCTAAATTTGAGACCCTGTTCTGTTTTGTAATCCAGTTCGTGTGTAGCCAAGTTTACATTCCATGTATTAGTGATATCTTATGATGTTTCTTTTTCTGTGTGACTTATTTCAGTTAGAATCATCATACCTGAATCCACTCATTATGCTGCTATGGGCCTGATGACATAGATTTCATTGCTGAGTGATATTGCATTGTACGTAAGTACCACAACTGCTTTATCCATTTTTCACTTTCTGTGATATTGAACTTGTACCGTAAACGAGGTTCTTGTAAACAGAGCCATCCCAAACATTGGGGTGGCTGTGTCTTTTTGATTTTAATTTCCCTAAGCTATAGGACCATAAGTGGAAGTGCCCTAGGCTCTGTTGCTTTGTTTTTTAGATGTTTCAGGAAACACCATACACTTCTCCCTAGTGGCTGTTGGCAGTTTACATCCCGCCCATCAGCATAACAAGGCTCCCAGTTCTCCATGGCCTGTCCTGCCTTTCTGGATTTTACACTTTTTTCAGATGGCCCTTTTGACCAGGGGGAAGTGAGACTTCATTGTAGTGCAGATTTCCTTTGCAAGCTTGCTTGGTTGGCCAAAAAGTGCGTATGCGTTTTTTCCTGAATATATTCAGGAAAAAACGCATACGCCCTTTTTGGCCAAGTGCATCATTGTGGACGTTCTGCCTCTTTTCCTATGCTTTAAATGCAATTCCAGTCTACCTCCTGAAATCGGTTTCCTGCAATTCTGCCCCGCTTTCAAGTCCTCTTGGCAGGCTTACTTCACTATATTTTTGGACGATAGCTGTCATTTATAACTCTGCAGGGTTGTGAATTACAGTTCCACTGAGCTCCTATCTTCAACTCGCTTTCATGTGAGCTGGCCGCAACACTGCAGGATTGCTTCGGGCCCTAATCTGGTTCCGGCACGGCATGCTGAGCCTTTGGTTAATTCCTCTTCTTATTGGGAAATGAGAGTTAAATTTGCCCGTCCAGACACCTCCAGCTAGTCTCTCATTTGTTCTCCCTATTCCTGTTCATCTTCTGCAGAAATTGCAAACTGGGCCAAACAGGAGATTAAAGGCACTGACTTTCCAATTCGGGAGAGTGTTAATAAAGCGTTTGGAATGTTGCACCCGAGTAACAGGGTACGAGAACTGAGACATATTTGAACACGTCTCCCGATCACATGGTTGATCATACTCTGGGTTCCACATGCCTGTTTTAGCTGAAGGAAGAATCCCTTAAACCTGGAGAGTTGAGACCCGTGGAATGGGTACCATGCAATGTGACTTCAAAGGGTCTTCATTTGCTCACCGAACCTCTCCAATCCTATCACTGCTGCATTTATGCCCCTGTACACACGCTTGGTTCTCTTTCGGAGACATAGCAATCCATAGGTTTTAAGATACTTACTAGTCAGGTACATTCTTAGGCATTTAATATGGGGTGTTGAGTCCATTTCGTTGAGCAAGGAGTAGCTCTTGTATATTACATATTTGGCTTAAGGAACTTTATCTGTGCTCATTTCAATCTCTGGTTTTATGCAGCACCCCAACTCACCTTTCCCCTTAAGCAAGCATAAGTTGGTTTTCTAAATTTGAGACACTCTTCTGTTTTGTAATTCAGTGCCTGTGTAGCCAAGTTTACATTCCGTGTATTAGTGATATCTTATGACGTTTCTTTTTCTGTGTGACTTATTTCAGTTAGAATCATCATACCTGAATCCACTCATTATGCTGCTACGGGAATGATGACATAGATTTCATTGCTGAGTGATATTGCATTGTACGTAAGTACCACAACTTCTTTATCCATTTTTCGCTTTCTGCGATATTGAACTTGTACCGTAAACGAGGTTCTTGTAAACAGAGCCGTCCCAAACTTTGGGGTGGCTGTGTCTTTTTGATTTTAATTTCCCTAAACTATATGACAATAAGTGGAAGTGCCCTAGGCTCTGTTGCTTTGTTTTTTAGATGTTTCAGGAAACACCATACACTTCTCCCCAGTGACTGTTGGCAATTTACATCCCGCCCATCAGCATAACAAGGCTCCCAGTTCTCCATGGCCTGTCCTGCCTTTCTGGATTTTACACTTTTTTCAGATGATCCTTTTGACCGGGAGGGAAGTGAGACTTCAATGTAGTGCAGATTTCCTTTGCAAGCTTGCTTGGTTGGCCAAAAAGTGCGTATGCGTTTTTTCCTGAATATATTCAGGAAAAAACGCATACGCCCTTTTTGGCCAAGTGCATCATTGTGGACGTTCTGCCTCTTTTCCTATGCTTTAAATGCAATTCCAGTCTACCTCCTGAAATCGGTTTCCTGCAATTCTGCCCCGCTTTCAAGTCCTCTTGGCAGGCTTACTTCAGTATATTTTTCGACGATAGCTGTCATTTATAACTCTGCAGGTTTGTGAATTACAGTGCCCCTGAGCTCCTTTCTTCAACTCGCTTTCTTGTGAGCTGGCCGCAACACCGCAGGATTGCTTCAGGCCCTAATCTGGTTCCGGCACGGCACGCTGATCCTTTGGTTAATTCCTCTTCTTGGTGGGAAATGAGAGTTAAATTTGCCCATCCAGACACCTCCAGCTAGTCTCTCATTGGTTCTCCCTATTCCTGTTCATCTTCCGCAGAAATTGCAAACTGGGCCAAACAAGAGGTTAAAGGTACTGACTCTCCAAGTCGGGAGAGTGTTAGTAAAGCATCTGCAATGTTGCACCCGAGTACCATGGGAGGAGAACTGAGACATATTGGAACACGTCTCCCGATCACATGATTGATCATACTCTGGGTTCCACATGCATGCTTTAGCTGAAGGAAGAATCCCTTAAAGCTGGAGAGTTGAGACCCGTGGAATGGGTACCATGCAATATGACTTCAAAGGGTATTCGTTTGCTCACCGAAACTCTCCAATTCTATCACTGCTGCGTTTATGCCCCTGTACACACACTTGATTCTCTTTTGGAGACATAGCAATCCATAGGTTTTAAGATACTTACTAGTCAGCTACATTCTTAGGCGTTTAATATGGCGTGTTGAGTCCATTTCATTGAGCAAGGAGTAGCTCTTGTCTATTACATGTTTGGCTTAAGGAACTTTATTTGTGCTCATTTCAATCTCTGGTTTTATGCAGCACCCCAACTCACCTTTCCCCTTAAGCAAGCATAAGTTGGTTTTCTAAATTTGAGACCCTCTTCTGTTTTGTAATCCAGTTCGTGTGTAGCCAAGTTTACATTCCATGTATTAGTGATATCTTATGATGTTTCTTTTTCTGTGTGACTTATTTCAGTTAGAATCATCATACCTGAATCCACTCATTATGCTGCTACAGGCCTGATGACATAGATTTCATTGCTGAGTGATATTGCATTGTACGTAAGTACCACAACTGCTTTATCCATTTTTCACTTTCTGTGATATTGAACTTGTACCGTAAACGAGGTTCTTGTAAACAGAGCCATCCCAAACATTGGGGTGGCTGTGTCTTTTTGATTTTAATTTCCCTAAGCTATAGGACCATAAGTGGAAGTGCCCTAGGCTCTGTTGCTTTGTTTTTTAGATGTTTCAGGAAACACCATACACTTCTCCCTAGTGGCTGTTGGCAGTTTACATCCCGCCCATCAGCATAACAAGGCTCCCAGTTCTCCATGGCCTGTCCTGCCTTTCTGGATTTTACACTTTTTTCAGATGGCCCTTTTGACCAGGGGGGAAGTGAGACTTCATTGTAGTGCAGATTTCCTTTGCAAGCTTGCTTGGTTGGCCAAAAAGGGCGTATGCGTTTTTTCCTGAATATATTCAGGAAAAAACGCATACGCCCTTTTTGGCCAAGTGCATCATTGTGGACGTTCTGCCTCTTTTCCTATGCTTTAAATGCAATTCCAGTCTACCTCCTGAAATCGGTTTCCTGCAATTCTGCCCCGCTTTCAAGTCCTCTTGGCAGGCTTACTTCAGTATAGTTTTGGACGATAGCTGTCATTTATAACTCTGCAGGGTTGTGAATTACAGTTCCACTGAGCTCCTATCTTCAACTCGCTTTCTTGTGAGCTGGCCGCAACACCGCAGGATTGCTTCGGGCCCTAATCTGGTTCCGGCACGGCATGCTGAGCCTTTGGTTAATTCCTCTTCCTGGTGGGAAATGAGAGTTAAATTTGCCCGTCCAGGCACCTCCAGCTAGTCTCTCATTGGTTCTCCCTATTCCTGTTCATCTTCTGCAGAAATTGCAAACTGGGCCAAACAGGAGATTAAAGGCACTGACTTTCCAATTCGGGAGAGTGTTAATAAAGCGTTTGGAATGTTGCACCCGAGTAACAGGGTACGAGAACTGAGACATATTTGAACACGTCTCCCGATCACACGGTTGATCATACTCTGGGTTCCACATGCCTGTTTTAGCTGAAGGAAGAATCCCTTAAACCTGGAGAGTTGAGACCCGTGGAATGGGTACCATGCAATGTGACTTCAAAGGGTCTTCATTTGCTCACCGCACCTCTCCAATCCTATCACTGCTGCGTTTATGCCCCTGTACACACGCTTGGTTCTCTTTCGGAGACATAGCAATCCATAGGTTTTAAGATACTTACTAGTCAGCTACATTCTTAGGCGTTTAATATGGGGTGTTGAGTCCATTTCGTTGAGCAAGGAGTAGCTCTTGTCTATTCCATATTTGGCTTAAGGAACTTTATCTGTGCTCATTTCAATCTCTGGTTTTATGCAGCTCCCCAACTCACCTTTCCCCTTAAGCAAGCATAAGTTGGTTTTCTAAATTTGAGACCTTGTTCTGTTTTGTAATCCAGTTCCTGTGTAGCCAAGTTTACATTCCGTGTATTAGTGATATCTTATGATGTTTCTTTTTCTGTTTGACTTATTTCAGTTAGAATCATCATACCTGAACCCAGTCATTTTCTGCTACAGGCCTGATGACATAGATTTCATTGCTGAGTGATATTGCATTGTATGTAAGTACCACAACTTCTTTATCCATTTTTCACTTTCTGTGATATTGAACTTGTACCATAAACGAGGTTCTTGTAAACAGAGCCGTCCCAAACTTTGGGGTGGCTGTGTGTTTTTGATTTTAATTTCCCTAAGCTATAGAACCATAAGTGTAAGTGCCCTAGGCTCTGTTGCTTTGTTTTTTAGATGTTTCAGGAAACACCATACACTTCTCCCTAGTGGCTGTTGGCAATTTACATCCCGCCCATCAGCATAGCAAGGCTCCCAGTTCTCCATTGCCTTTCCTGCCTTTCTGGATTTTACACTTTTTTCAGACGGTCCTTTTGACCAGGGGGGAAGTGAGACTTTAATGTAGTGCAGATTTCCTTTGCAAGCTTGCTTGGTTGGCCAAAAAGGGCGTATGCGTTTTTTCCTGAATATATTCAGGAAACAACGCATACGCACTTTTTGGCCAAGTACATCATTGTCGACGTTCTGCCTCTTTTCCTATGCTTTAAATGCAATTCCAGTCTACCTTCTGAAATCGGTTTCCTGCAATTCTGCCCCGGTTTCAAGTCCTCTTGGCAGCGTTACTTCAGTATATTTTTGGACGATTGCTGTCATTTATAACTCTGCAGGTTTGTGAATTACAGTGCCACTGAGCTCCTATCTTCAACTCGCTTTCTTGTGAGCGGGCCACAACACCGCAGGATTGCTTCGGGCCCTAATCTGGTTCCGGCACGGCATGCTGAGCCTTTGGTTAATTCCTCTTCCTGGTGGGAAATGAGAGTTAAATTTGCCCGTCCAGACCCCTCCAGCTAGTCTCTCATTGGTTCTCCCTATTCCTGTTCATCTTCCGCAGAAATTGCAAACTGGGCCAAACAGGAGATTAAAGGCACTGACTTTCCAATTCGGGAGAGTGTTAATAAAGCGTTTGGAATGTTGCACCCGAGTAACAGGGTACGAGAACTGAGACATATTAGAACACGTCTCCCGATCACATGGTTGATCATACTCTGGGTTCCACATGCCTGTTTTAGCTGAAGGAAGAATCCCTTAAACCTGGAGAGTTGAGACCCGTGGAATGGGTACCATGCAATGTGACTTCAAAGGGTCTTCATTTGCTCACCGAACCTCTCCAATCCTATCACTGCTGCATTTATGCCCCTGTACACACGCGTGGTTCTCTTTCGGAGACATAGCAATCCATAGGTTTTAAGATACTTACTAGTCAGGTACATTCTTAGGCGTTTAATATGGGGTGTTGAGTCCATTTCTTTGAGCAAGGAGTAGCTCTTGTCTATTACATATTTGGCTTAAGGAACTTTATCTGTGCTCATTTCAATCTCTGGTTTTATGCAGCACCCCAACTCACCTTTCCCCTTAAGCAAGCATAAGTTGGTTTTCTAAATTTGAGACCCTCTTCTGTTTTGTAATTCAGTGCCTGTGTAGCCAAGTTTACATTCCGTGTATTAGTGATATCTTATGACGTTTCTTTTTCTGTGTGACTTATTTCAGTTAGAATCATCATACCTGAATCCACTCATTATGCTGCTACGGGAATGATGACATAGATTTCATTGCTGAGTGATATTGCATTGTACGTAAGTACCACAACTTCTTTATCCATTTTTCGCTTTCTGCGATATTGAACTTGTACCGTAAACGAGGTTCTTGTAAACAGAGCCGTCCCAAACTTTGGGGTGGCTGTGTCTTTTTGATTTTAATTTCCCTAAGCTATATGACAATAAGTGGAAGTGCCCTAGGCTCTGTTGCTTTGATTTTTAGATGTTTCAGGAAACACCATACACTTCTCCCCAGTGACTGTTGGCAATTTACATCCCGCCCATCAGCATAACAAGGCTCCCAGTTCTCCATGGCCTGTCCTGCCTTTCTGGATTTTACACTTTTTTCAGATGATCCTTTTGACCGGGAGGGAAGTGAGACTTCAATGTAGTGCAGATTTCCTTTGCAAGCTTGCTTGGTTGGCCAAAAAGTGCGTATGCGTTTTTTCCTGAATATATTCAAGAAAAAACGCATACGCCCTTTTTGGCCAAGTGCATCATTGTGGACGTTCTGCCTCTTTTCCTATGCTTTAAATGCAATTCCAGTCTACCTCCTGAAATCGGTTTCCTGCAATTCTGCCCCGCTTTCAAGTCCTCTTGGCAGGCTTACTTCAGTATATTTTTGGACGATAGCTGTCATTTATAACTCTGCAGTTTTGTGAATTACAGTGCCCCTGAGCTCCTTTCTTCAACTCGCTTTCTTGTGAGCTGGCCGCAACACCGCAGGATTGCTTCAGGCCCTAATCTGGTTCCGGCACGGCACGCTGATCCTTTGGTTAATTCCTCTTCTTGGTGGGAAATGAGAGTTAAATTTGCCCATCCAGACACCTCCAGCTAGTCTCTCATTGGTTCTCCCTATTCCTGTTCATCTTCCGCAGAAATTGCAAACTGGGCCAAACAGGAGGTTAAAGGTACTGACTCTCCAAGTCGGGAGAGTGTTAGTAAAGCATCTGCAATGTTGCACCCGAGTACCATGGGACGAGAACTGAGACATATTGGAACACGTCTCCCGATCACATGATTGATCATACTCTGGGTTCCACATGCATGCTTTAGGTGAAGGAAGAATCCCTTAAAGCTGGAGAGTTGAGACCCGTGGAATGGGTACCATGCAATATGACTTCAAAGGGTATTCGTTTGCTCACCGAACCTCTCCAATCCTATCACTGCTGCGTTTATGCCCCTGTACACACGCTTGATTCTCTTTTGGAGACATAGCAATCCATAGGTTTTAAGATACTTACTAGTCAGCTACATTCTTAGGCGTTTAATCTGGCGTTTTGAGTCCATTTCGTTGAGCAAGGAGTAGCTCTTGTCTATTACATGTTTGGCTTAAGGAACTTTATTTGTGCTCATTTCAATCTCTGGTTTTATGCAGCACCCCAACTCACCTTTCCCCTTAAGCAAGCATAAGTTGGTTTTCTAAATTTGAGACCCTGTTCTGTTTTGTAATCCAGTTCGTGTGTAGCCAAGTTTACATTCCATGTATTAGTGATATCTTATGATGTTTCTTTTTCTGTGTGACTTATTTCAGTTAGAATCATCATACCTGAATCCACTCATTATGCTGCTACGGGCCTGATGACATAGATTTCATTGCTGAGTGATATTGCATTGTACGTAAGTACCACAACTGCTTTATCCATTTTTCACTTTCTGTGATATTGAACTTGTACCGTAAACGAGGTTCTTGTAAACAGAGCCATCCCAAACTTTGGGGTGGCTGTGTCTTTTTGATTTTAATTTCCCTAAGCTATAGGACCATAAGTGGAAGTGCCCTAGGCTCTGTTGCTTTGTTTTTTAGATGTTTCAGGAAACACCATACACTTCTCCCTAGTGGCTGTTGGCAGTTTACATCCCGCCCATCAGCATAACAAGGCTCCCAGTTCTCCATGGCCTGTCCTGCCTTTCTGGATTTTACACTTTTTTCAGATGGTCCTTTTGACCGGGAGGGAAGTGAGACTTCAATGTAGTGCAGATTTCCTTTGCAAGCTTGCTTGGTTGGCCAAAAAGGGCGTATGCGTTTTTTCCTGAATATATTCAGGAAAAAACGCATACGCCCTTTTTTGGCCAAGTGCATCATTGTGGACGTTCTGCCTCTTTTCCTATGCTTTAAATGCAATTCCAGTCTACCTCCTGAAATCGGTTTCCTGCAATTCTGCCCCGCTTTCAAGTCCTCTTGGCAGCCTTACTTCAGTATATTTTTTGACGATAGCTGTCATTTATAACTCTGCAGGTTTGTGAATTACAGTGCCCCTGAGCTCCTTTCTTCAACTCGCTTTCTTGTGAGCTGGCCGCAACACCGCAGGATTGCTTCAGGCCCTAATCTGGTTCCGGCACGGCACGCTGAGCCTTTGCTTAATTCCTCTTCTTGGTGGGAAATGAGAGTTAAATTTGCCCATCCAGACACCTCCAGCTAGTCTCTCATTGGTTCTCCCTATTCCTGTTCATCTTCCGCAGAAATTGCAAACTGGGCCAAACAGGAGGTTAAAGGCACTATCTCTCCAAGTCGGGAGAGTGTTAGTAAAGCATCTGCAATGTTGCACCCGAGTACCAGGGGAAGAGAACTGAGACATATTGGAACACGTCTCCCGATCACATGATTGATCATACTCTGGGTTCCACATGCATGCTTTAGCTGAAGGAAGAATCCCTTATAACTGGAGAGTTGAGACCCGTGGAATGGGTACCATGCAATATGACTTCAAAGGGTCTTCATTTGCACACCGAACCTCTCCAATCCTATCACTGCTGCATTTATGCCCCTGTACACATGCTTGATTCTCTTTTGGAGACATAGCAATCCATAGGTTTTAAGATACTTACTAGTCAGCTACATTCTTAGGCGTTTAATATGGGGTGTTGAGTCCATTTCGTTGAGCAAGGAGTAGCTCTTGTCTATTACATGTTTGGCTTAAGGAACTTTATCTGTGCTCATTTCAATCTGTGGTTTTATGCAGCACCCCAACTCACCTTTCCCCTTAAGCAAGCATAAGTTGGTTTTCTAAATTTGAGACCCTGTTCTGTTTTGTAATCCAGTTCGTGTGTAGCCAAGTTTACATTCCATGTATTAGTGATATCTTATGAGGTTTCTTTTTCTGTGTGACTTATTTCAGTTAGAATCATCATACCTGAATCCACTCATTATGCTGCTACGGGCCTGATGACATAGATTTCATTGCTGAGTGATATTGCATTGTATGTAAGTACCACAACTGCTTTATCCATTTTTCACTTTCTGTGATATTGAACTTGTACCGTAAACGAGGTTCTTGTAAACAGAGCCATCCCAAACTTTGGGGTGGCTGTGTCTTTTTGATTTTAATTTCCCTAAGCTATAGGACCATAAGTGGAAGTGCCCTAGGCTCTGTTGCTTTGTTTTTTAGATGGTTCAGGAAACACCATACACTTCTCCCAAGTGGCTGTTGGCAATTTACATCCCACCCATCAGCATAACAAGGCTCCCAGTTCTCCATGGCCTGTCCTGCCTTTCTGGATTTTACACTTTTTTCAGATGGCCCTTTTGACCAGGGGGGAAGTGAGACTTCATTGTAGTGCAGATTTCCTTTGCAAGCTTGCTTGGTTGGCCAAAAAGTGCGTATGCGTTCTTTCCTGAATATATTCAGGAAAAAACGCATACGCCCTTTTTGGCCAAGTGCATCATTGTGGACGTTCTGCCTCTTTTCCTATGCTTTAAATGCAATTCCAGTCTACCTCCTGAAATCGGTTTCCTGCAATTCTGCCCCGCTTTCAAGTCCTCTTGGCAGGCTTACTTCAGTATATTTTTGGACGATAGCTGTCATTTATAACTCTGCAGGTTTGTGAATTACAGTGCCCCTGAGCTCCTTTCTTCAACTCGCTTTCTTGTGAGCTGGCCGCAACACCGCAGGATTGCTTCAGGCCCTAATCTGGTTCCGGCACGGCACGCTGAGGCTTTGCTTAATTCCTCTTCCTGGTGGGAAATGAGAGTTAAATTTGCCCGTCCAGACACCTCCAGCTAGTCTCTCATTGGTTCTCCCTATTCCTGTTCATCATCCGCGGAATTTGCAAACTGGGCCAAACAGGAGGTTAAAGGCACTGACTCTCCAAGTCGGGAGAGTGTTAGTAAAGTGTCTAGAATGTTGCACCCGAGTACCAGGGGATGAGAACTGAGACATATTTGAACATGGCTCACGATCACATGGTTGATCATAGTCTGGGTTCCAAATGCATGTTTAGCTGAAGGAAGAATCTCTTAAACCTGGAGAGTTGAGACCCGTGGAATGGGTACCATGCAATATGACTTCAAAGGGTCTTCATTTGCTCACCGAACCTCTCCAATCCTATCACTGCTGCGTTTATGTCCCTGTACTCACGCTTGATTCTCTTTCAGAGACATAGCAAACCATAGGTTTTAAGATACTTACTAGTCAGCTACATTATTAGGCGTTTAATATGGGGTTTTGAGTCCATTTCGTTGAGCAAGGAGTAGCTCTTGTCTATTACATATTTGACTTAAGGAACCTTATCTGTGCTCATTTCAATCTCTGGTTTTTTGCAGCACCCCAACTCACCTTTCCCCTTAAGCAAGCATAAGTTGGTTTTCTACATTTGTGACCCTGTTCTGTTTTGTAATCCAGTTCCTGTGTAGCCAAGTTTACATTCCATGTATTAGTGATATCTTATGATGTTTCATTTTCTGTGTGACTTATTTCAGTTAGAATCATCATACCTGAATCCACTCATTATGCTGCTACGGGCCTGATGACATAGATTTCATTGCTGAGTGATATTGCATTGTACGTAAGTACCACAACTTCTTTATCCATTTTTCACTTTCTGCGATATTGAACTTGTACTGTAAACGAGGTTCTTATAAACAGAGCCGTCCCAATCTTTTGGGTGGCTGTGTCTTTTTGATTTTAATTTCCCTAAGCTGTAGGACCATAAGTGGAAGTGCTCTAGGCTCTGTTGCTTTGTTTTTTAGATGTTTCAGGAAACACCATACAATTATCCCGAGTGGCTGTTGGAAATTTACATCCTGAACATCAGCATAACAAGGCTCCCAGTTCTCCATGGCCTGTCCTGCCTTTCTGGATTTTACACTTTTTACAGATGGCCCTTTTGACCCGGGGGAAGTGAGACTTCATTGTAGTGCAGATTTCCTTTGTAAGCTTGCTTGGTTGGCCAAAAAGTGCGTATGCTGTTTTTCCTGAATATATTCAGGAAAAAACGCATATGCCCTTTTTGGCCTAGTGCATCATTGTCGACGTTCTGCCTGTTTTCCTATGCTTTAAATGCAATTCCAGTCTACCTCCTGAAATCGGTTTCCTGCAATTTTGCCCCGCTTTCCAGTCCTCTTGGCAGCCTTACTTCAATATATTTTTGGACGATAGCTGTCATTTATAACTCTGCAGTTTTGTGAATTACAGTGCCCCTGAGCTCCTTTCTTCAACTCGCTTTCTTGTGAGCTGGCCGCAACACCGCAGGATTGCTTCAGGCCCTAATCTGGTTCCGGCACGGAATGCTGAGCCTTTGCTTAATTCCTCTTCCTGGTGGGAAATGAGAGTTAAATTTGCCCGTCCAGACATCTCCAGCTAGTCTCTCATTGGTTCTCCCTATTCCTGTTCATCATCCACGGAATTTGCAAACTGGGTCAAACAGGAGGTTAAAGGCACTGACTCTCCAAGTCGGGAGAGTGTTAGTAAAGTGTCTAGAATGTTGCACCCGAGTACCAGGGGATGAGAACTGAGACATATTTGAACATGGCTCACGATCACATGGTTGATCATAGTCTGGGTTCCAAATGCATGTTTAGCTGAAGGAAGAATCTCTTAAACCTGGAGAGTTGAGACCCGTGGAATGGGTACCATGCAATATGACTTCAAAGGGTCTTCATTTGCTCACCGAACCTCTCCAATCCTATCACTGCTGCGTTTATGGTGCTGTACTCACGCTTGATTCTCTTTCAGAGACATAGCAATCCATAGGTTTTAAGATACTTACTGTCAGGTACATTATTAAGTGTTTAATATGGGGTTTTGAGTCCATTTCGTTGAGCAAGGAGTAGCTCTTGTCTATTACATATTTGGCTTAAGGAACCTTATCTGTGCTCATTTCAATCTCTGGTTTTATGCAGCACCCCAACTCACCTTTCCCCTTAAGCAAGCATAAGTTGCTTTTCTACATTTGAGACCCTGTTCTGTTTTGTAATTCAGTTCCTGTGTAGTCAAGTTTACATTCCGTGTATTAGTGATATCTTATGATGTTTCTTTTTCTGTGTGACTTATTTCAGTTAGAATCATCATACCTGAATCCACTCATTATTCTGCTATGGGCCTGATGACATAGATTTCATTGCTGAGTGATATTGCATTATACGTAAGTACTACAATTTCTTTATCCATTTTTCACTTTCTGCGATATTGAACTTGTTCCGTAAACGAGGTTCTTGTAAAGAGAGCCGTCCCAAACATTGGGGTGGCTGTGTCTTTTTGATTTTAATTTCCCTAAGCTATAGGACCATAAGTGGAACTGCCCTAGGCTCTGTTGTCTTGTTTTTTAGATAGTTCAGGAAATACCATACACTTCTCCCCAGTGGCTGTTGGCAATTTACATCCCGCCCCTCAGCATAACAAGGCTCCCAGTTCTCCATGGCCTGTCCTGCCTTTCTGGATTTTACACTTTTTACAGATGGCCCTTTTGACCCGGGGGAAGTGAGAATTCATTGTAGTGCAGATTTCCTTTGCAAGCTTGTTTGGTTGGCCAAAAAGTGCGTATGCTTTTTTTCCTGAATATATTCAGGAAAAAACACATATGCCCTTTTTGGCCTAGTGCATCATTGTCGACGTTCTGCCTCTTTTCCTATGCTTTAAATGAAATTCCAGTCTAACTCCTGAAATCGGTTTCCTGCAATTCTGCCCTGCTTTCAAGTCCTCTTGGCAGCCTTACTTCAGTATATTTTTGGACAATAGCTGTCATTTATAACTCTGCAGGTTTGTGAATTACAGTGCCCCTGAGCTCCTTTCTTCAACTCGCTTTCTTGTGAGCTGGCCGCAACACCGCACGATTGCTTCAGGCCCTAATCTGGTTCCGGCACGGCACGCTGAGCCTTTGCTTAATTGCTCTTCCTGGTGGGAAATGAGAGTTAAATTTTCCCGTCCAGACACCTCCAGCTAGTCTCTCATTGGTCCTCCCTATCCCTGTTCATCTTCCGCCGAAATTGCAAACTGGGCCAAGCAGGAGGTTAAAGGCACTGACTCTCCAAGTTGGGAGAGTGTTAGTAAAGCATGTGGAATGTTGCACCTGAGTAGCAGCGGTCGAAAACTGAGACATATTTGAACACGTCTCCCAATCACACGGTTGATCATACACTGGGTTCCACATGCATGTTTCAGCTGAAGGAAGAATCCCTTAAAGCTGGAGAGTTGAGACCCGTGGAATGGGTACCATGCAATATGACTTCAAAGGGTCTTCATTTGCTCACCGAACCTCTCCAATCCTATCACTGCTGCGTTTACGCCCCTGTACACACGCTTGATTCTCTTTCGGAGACATAGCAATCCATAGGTTTTAAGATACTTACTAGTCAGGTACATTCTTAGGCGTTTAATATGGGGTGTTGAGTCCATTTCGTTGAGCAAGGAGTAGCTCTTGTCTATTCCATATTTGGCTTAAGGAAATTTATCTGTGCTCATTTCAATCTCTGGTTTTATGCAGCACCCCAACTGACCTTTCCCCTTAAGCAAGCATAAGTTGGTTTTCTAAATTTGAGACCCTCTTCTGTTTTGTAATCCAGTTCCTGTGTAGCCAGGTTTATATTCCGTGTATTAGTGATATCTTATGATGTTTCTTTTTCTGTGTGACTTATTTCAGTGAGAATCATCATACCTGAATCCAGTCTATGCTGCTACGGGCCTGATGACATAGATTTCATTGCTGAGTGATATTGCATTGTACGTAACTACCACAACTTCTTTATCCATTTTTCACTTTCTGCGATATTGAACTTCTACCGTAAATGGGGTTCTTGTAAACAGAGAGGTCCCAAACTTTGGGGTGGCTGTGTCTTTTTGATTTTAATTTCCCTAAGCTATAGGACCATAAGTGGAAGTGCCCTAGGCTCTGTTGCTTTGTTTTTTAGATGTTTCAGGAAACACCATACACTTCTCCCGAGTGGCTGTTGGCAGTTTACATCCCGCCCATCAGCATAACAAGGCTCCCAGTTCTCCATGGCCTGTCCTGCCTTTCTGGATTTTACACTTTTTTCAGATGGCCCTTTTGACCAGGGGGAAGTGAGACTTCATTGTAGTGCAGATTTCCTTTGCAAGCTTGCTTGGTTGGCCAAAAAGGGCGTATGCGTTTTTTCCTGAATATATTCAGGAAAAAACGCATACGCCCTTTTTGGCCAAGTGCATCATTGTCGACGTTCTGCCTCTTTTCCTATGCTTTAAATGCAATTCCAGTCTACCTCCTGAAATCGGTTTCCTGCAATTCTGCCCCGCTTTCAAGTCCTCTTGGCAGGCTTACTTCACTATATTTTTGGACGATAGCTGTCATTTATAACTCTGCAGGGTTGTGAATTACAGTTCCACTGAGCTCCTATCTTCAACTCGCTTTCATGTGAGCTGGCCGCAACACTGCAGGATTGCTTCGGGCCCTAATCTGGTTCCGGCACGGCATGCTGAGCCTTTGGTTAATTCCTCTTCTTATTGGGAAATGAGAGTTAAATTTGCCCGTCCAGACACCTCCAGCTAGTCTCTCATTGGTTCTCCCTATTCCTGTCCATCTTCTGCAGAAATTGCAAACTGGGCCAAACAGGAGATTAAAGGCACTGACTTTCCAATTCGGGAGAGTGTTAATAAAGCGTTTGGAATGTTGCACCCGAGTAACAGGGTACGAGAACTGAGACATATTTGAACACGTCTCCCGATCACATGGTTGATCATACTCTGGGTTCCACATGTCTGTTTTAGCTGAAGGAAGAATCCCTTAAAGCTGGAGAGTTGAGACCCGTGGAATGGGTACCATGCAATGTGACTTCAAAGGGTCTTCATTTGCTCACCGAACCTCTCCAATCCTATCACTGCTGCATTTATGCCCCTGTACACATGCTTGGTTCTCTTTCGGAGACATAGCAATCCATAGGTTTTAAGATACTTACTAGTCAGGTACATTCTTAGGCGTTTAATATGGGGTGTTGAGTCCATTTCGTTGAGCAAGGAGTAGCTCTTGTATATTACATATTTGGCTTAAGGAACTTTATCTGTGCTCATTTCAATCTCTGGTTTTATGCAGCACCCCAACTCACCTTTCCCCTTAAGCAAGCATAAGTTGGTTTTCTAAATTTGAGACACTCTTCTGTTTTGTAATTCAGTGCCTGTGTAGCCAAGTTTACATTCCGTGTATTAGTGATATCTTATGACGTTTCTTTTTCTGTGTGACTTATTTCAGTTAGAATCATCATACCTGAATCCACTCATTATGCTGCTACGGGAATGATGACATAGATTTCATTGCTGAGTGATATTGCATTGTACGTAAGTACCACAACTTCTTTATCCATTTTTCGCTTTCTGCGATATTGAACTTGTACCGTAAACGAGGTTCTTGTAAACAGAGCCGTCCCAAACTTTGGGGTGGCTGTGTCTTTTTGATTTTAATTTCCCTAAGCTATATGACAATAAGTGGAAGTGCCCTAGGCTCTGTTGCTTTGTTTTTTAGATGTTTCAGGAAACACCATACACTTCTCCCCAGTGACTGTTGGCAATTTACATCCCGCCCATCAGCATAACAAGGCTCCCAGTTCTCCATGGCCTGTCCTGCCTTTCTGGATTTTACACTTTTTTCAGATGATCCTTTTGACCGGGAGGGAAGTGAGACTTCAATGTAGTGCAGATTTCCTTTGCAAGCTTGCTTGGTTGGCCAAAAAGTGCGTATGCGTTTTTTCCTGAATATATTCAGGAAAAAACGCATACGCCCTTTTTGGCCAAGTGCATCATTGTGGACGTTCTGCCTCTTTTCCTATGCTTTAAATGCAATTCCAGTCTACCTCCTGAAATCGGTTTCCTGCAATTCTGCCCCGCTTTCAAGTCCTCTTGGCAGGCTTACTTCAGTATATTTTTGGACGATAGCTGTCATTTATAACTCTGCAGGTTTGTGAATTACAGTGACCCTGAGCTCCTTTCTTCAACTCGCTTTCTTGTGAGCTGGCCGCAACACCGCAGGATTGCTTCAGGCCCTAATCTGGTTCCGGCACGGCACGCTGATCCTTTGGTTAATTCCTCTTCTTGGTGGGAAATGAGAGTTAAATTTGCCCATCCAGACACCTCCAGCTAGTCTCTCATTGGTTCTCCCTATTCCTGTTCATCTTCCGCAGAAATTGCAAACTGGGCCAAACAGGAGGTTAAAGGTACTGACTCTCCAAGTCGGGAGAGTGTTAGTAAAGCATCTGCAATGTTGCACCCGAGTACCATGGGACGAGAACTGAGACATATTGGAACACGTCTCCCGATCACATGATTGATCATACTCTGGGTTCCACATGCATGCTTTAGCTGAAGGAAGAATCCCTTAAAGCTGGAGAGTTGAGACCCGTGGAATGGGTACCATGCAATATGACTTCAAAGGGTATTCGTTTGCTCACCGAAACTCTCCAATTCTATCACTGCTGCGTTTATGCCCCTGTACACACGCTTGATTCTCTTTTGGAGACATAGCAATCCATAGGTTTTAAGATACTTACTAGTCAGCTACATTCTTAGGCGTTTAATATGGCGTGTTGAGTCCATTTCGTTGAGCAAGGAGTAGCTCTTGTCTATTACATGTTTGGCTTAAGGAACATTATTTGTGCTCATTTCAATCTCTGGTTTTATGCAGCACCCCAACTCACCTTTCCCCTTAAGCAAGCATAAGTTGGTTTTCTAAATTTGAGACCCTCTTCTGTTTTGTAATCCAGTTCGTGTGTAGCCAAGTTTACATTCCATGTATTAGTGATATCTTATGATGTTTCTTTTTCTGTGTGACTTATTTCAGTTAGAAT
Source organism: Orcinus orca (assembly GCF_937001465.1). Classification (NCBI taxonomy): domain Eukaryota; kingdom Metazoa; phylum Chordata; class Mammalia; order Artiodactyla; family Delphinidae; genus Orcinus; species Orcinus orca. The sequence goes on along the minus strand of NW_026043737.1, from coordinate 471,843 downwards.
CATCATACCTGAATCCACTCATTATGCTGCTACAGGCCTGATGACATAGATTTCATTGCTGAGTGATATTGCATTGTACGTAAGTACCACAACTGCTTTATCCATTTTTCACTTTCTGTGATATTGAACTTGTACCGTAAACGAGGTTCTTGTAAACAGAGCCATCCCAAACTTTGGGGTGGCTGTGTCTTTTTGATTTTAATTTCCCTAAGCTATAGGACCATAAGTGGAAGTGCCCTAGGCTCTGTTGCTTTGTTTTTTAGATGTTTCAGGAAACACCATACACTTCTCCCTAGTGGCTGTTGGCAGTTTACATCCCGCCCATCAGCATAACAAGGCTCCCAGTTCTCCATGGCCTGTCCTGCCTTTCTGGATTTTACACTTTTTTCAGATGGCCCTTTTGACCAGGGGGAAGTGAGACTTCATTGTAGTGCAGATTTCCTTTGCAAGCTTGCTTGGTTGGCCAAAAAGGGCGTATGCGTTTTTTCCTGAATATATTCAGGAAAAAACGCATACGCCCTTTTTGGCCAAGTGCATCATTGTGGACGTTCTGCCTCTTTTCCTATGCTTTAAATGCAATTCCGGTCTACCTCCTGAAATCGGTTTCCTGCAATTCTGCCCCGCTTTCAAGTCCTCTTGGCAGGCTTACTTCAGTATATTTTTGGACGATAGCTGTCATTTATAACTCTGCAGGGTTGTGAATTACAGTTCCACTGAGCTCCTATCTTCAACTCGCTTTCTTGTGAGCTGGCCGCAACACCGCAGGATTGCTTTGGGCCCTAATCTGGTTCCGGCACGGCATGCTGAGCCTTTGGTTAATTCCTCTTCCTGGTGGGAAATGAGAGTTAAATTTGCCCGTCCAGACACCTCCAGCTAGTCTCTCATTGGTTCTCCCTATTCCTGTTCATCTTCTGCAGAAATTGCAAACTGGGCCAAACAGGAGATTAAAGGCACTGACTTTCCAATTCGGGAGAGTGTTAATAAAGCGTTTGGAAGGTTGCACCCGAGTAACAGGGTACGAGAAGTGAGACATATTTGAACACGTCTCCCGATCACATGGTTGATCATACTCTGGGTTCCACATGCCTGTTTTAGCTGAAGGAAGAATCCCTTAAACCTGGAGAGTTGAGACCCGTGGAATGGGTACCATGCAATGTGACTTCAAAGGGTCTTCATTTGCTCACCGAACCTCTCCAATCCTATCACTGCTGCGTTTATGCCCCTGTACACACGCTTGGTTCTCTTTCGGAGACATACCAATCCATAGGTTTTAAGATACTTACTAGTCAGGTACATTCTTAGGCGTTTAATATGGGGTGTTGAGTCCATTTCGTTGAGCAAGGAGTAGCTCTTGTCTATTCCATATTTGGCTTAAGGAACTTTATCTGTGCTCATTTCAATCTCTGGTTTTATGCAGCTCCCCAACTCACCTTTCCCCTTAAGCAAGCATAAGTTGGTTTTCTAAATTTGAGACCTTGTTCTGTTTTGTAATCCAGTTCCTGTGTAGCCAAGTTTACATTCCGTGTATTAGTGATATCTTATGATGTTTCTTTTTCTGTTTGACTTATTTCAGTTAGAATCATCATACCTGAACCCAGTCATTTTCTGCTACAGGCCTGATGACATAGATTTCATTGCTGAGTGATATTGCATTGTATGTAAGTACCACAACTTCTTTATCCATTTTTCACTTTCTGTGATATTGAACTTGTACCATAAACGAGGTTCTTGTAAACAGAGCCGTCCCAAACTTTGGGGTGGCTGTGTGTTTTTGATTTTAATTTCCCTAAGCTATAGAACCATAAGTGTAAGTGCCCTAGGCTCTGTTGCTTTGTTTTTTAGATGTTTCAGGAAACACCATACACTTCTCCCTAGTGGCTGTTGGCAATTTACATCCCGCCCATCAGCATAGCAAGGCTCCCAGTTCTCCATTGCCTTTCCTGCCTTTCTGGATTTTACACTTTTTTCAGACGGTCCTTTTGACCAGGGGGGAAGTGAGACTTTAATGTAGTGCAGATTTCCTTTGCAAGCTTGCTTGGTTGGCCAAAAAGGGCGTATGCGTTTTTTTCTGAATATATTCAGGAAACAACGCATACGCACTTTTTGGCCAAGTACATCATTGTCGACGTTCTGCCTCTTTTCCTATGCTTTAAATGCAATTCCAGTCTACCTTCTGAAATCGGTTTCCTGCAATTCTGCCCCGCTTTCAAGTCCTCTTGGCAGCGTTACTTCAGTATATTTTTGGACGATTGCTGTCATTTATAACTCTGCAGGTTTGTGAATTACAGTGCCACTGAGCTCCTATCTTCAACTCGCTTTCTTTTGAGCGGGCCGCAACACCGCAGGATTGCTTCGGGCCCTAATCTGGTTCCGGCACGGCATGCTGAGCCTTTGGTTAATTCCTCTTCCTGGTGGGAAATGAGAGTTAAATTTGCCCGTCCAGACACCTCCAGCTAGTCTCTCATTGGTTCTCCCTATTCCTGTTCATCTTCCGCAGAAATTGCAAACTGGGCCAAACAGGAGATTAAAGGCACTGACTTTCCAATTCGGGAGAGTGTTAATAAAGCGTTTGGAATGTTGCACCCGAATAACAGGGTACGAGAACTGAGACATATTTGAACACGTCTCCCGATCACACAGTTGATCATACTCTGGGTTCCACATGCATGGTTTAGCTGAAGGAAGAATCCCTTAAACCTGGAGAGTTGAGACCCGTGGAATGGGTACCATGCAATGTGACTTCAAAGGGTCTTCATTTGCTCACCAAACCTCTCCAATCCTATCACTGCTGCGTTTATGCCCCTGTACACATGCTTGGTTCTCTTTCGGAGACATAGCAATCCATAGGTTTTAAGATACTTACTAGTCAGGTACATTCTTAGGCATTTAATATGGGGTGTTGAGTCCATTTCGTTGAGCAAGGAGTAGCTCTTGTCTATTACATATTTGGCTTAAGGAACTTTATCTGTGCTCATTTCAATCTCTGGTTTTATGCAGCACCCCAACTCACCTTTCCCCTTAAGCAAGCATAAGTTGGTTTTCTAAATTTGAGACCCTCTTCTGTTTTGTAATTCAGTGCCTGTGTAGCCAAGTTTACATTCCGTGTATTAGTGATATCTTATGACGTTTCTTTTTCTGTGTGACTTATTTCAGTTAGAATCATCATACCTGAATCCACTCATTATGCTGCTACGGGAATGATGACATAGATTTCATTGCTGAGTGATATTGCATTGTACGTAAGTACCACAACTTCTTTATCCATTTTTCGCTTTCTGCGATATTGAACTTGTACCGTAAACGAGGTTCTTGTAAACAGAGCCGTCCCAAACTTTGGGGTGGCTGTGTCTTTTTGATTTTAATTTCCCTAAGCTATATGACAATAAGTGGAAGTGCCCTAGGCTCTGTTGCTTTGTTTTTTAGATGTTTCAGGAAACACCATACACTTCTCCCCAGTGACTGTTGGCAATTTACATCCCGCCCATCAGCATAACAAGGCTCCCAGTTCTCCATGGCCTGTCCTGCCTTTCTGGATTTTACACTTTTTTCAGATGATCCTTTTGACCGGGAGGGAAGTGAGACTTCAATGTAGTGCAGATTTCCTTTGCAAGCTTGCTTGGTTGGCCAAAAAGGGCGTATGCGTTTTTTCCTGAATATATTCAGGAAAAAACGCATACGCCCTTTTTGGCCAAGTGCATCATTGTGGACGTTCTGCCTCTTTTCCTATGCTTTAAATGCAATTCCAGTCTACCTCCTGAAATCGGTTTCCTGCAATTCTGCCCCGCTTTCAAGTCCTCTTGGCAGCCTTACTTCAGTATATTTTTGGACGATAGCTGTCATTCATAACTCTGCAGGTTTGGGATAACAGTGCCCCTGAGCTCCTTTCTTCAACTCGCTTTGTTGTGAGCTGGCCGCAACACCGCAGGATTGCTTCAGGCCCTAATCTGGTTCCAGCACGGCATGCTGAGCCTTTGCTTAATTCCTCTTCCTGGTGGGAAATGAGAGTTAAATTTGCCCGTCCAGACACCTCCAGCTAGTCTCTCATTGGTTCTCCCTATTCCTGTTCATCTTCCGCAGAATTTGCAAACTGGGCCAAACAGGAGGTTAAAGGCACTGACTCTCCAAGTCGGGAGAGTGTTAGTAAAGCATCTGGAATGTTGCACCTGAGTACCAGCGGTCGAAAACTGAGACATATTTGAACACGTCTCCCGATCACACGGTTGATCATACTCTGGGTTCCACATGCATGTTTTAGCTGAAGGAAGAATCCCTTAAACCTGGAGAGTTGAGACCCGTGGAATGGGTACCATGCAATATGACTTCAAAGGGTCTTCATTTGCTCACCGAACCTCTCCAATCCTATCACTGCTGCGTTTATGCCCCGGTACTCACGCTTGATTCTCTTTCAGAGACATAGCAAACCATAGGTTTTAAGATACTTACTAGTCAGGTACATTATTAGGCGTTTAATATGGGGTTTTGAGTCCATTTGGTTGAGCAAGGAGTAGCTCTTCTCTGTTACATATTTGGCTTAAGGAACTTTATCTGTGCTCATTTCAATCTCTGCTTTTATGCAGCTCCCCAACTCACCTTTCCCCTTAAGCAAGCATAAGTTGGTTTTCTAAATTTGAGACCTTGTTCTGTTTTGTAATCCAGTTCCTGTGTAGCCAAGTTTACATTCCGTGTATTAGTGATATCTTATGATGTTTCTTTTTCTGTTTGACTTATTTCAGTTAGAATCATCATACCTGAACCCAGTCATTTTCTGCTACAGGCCTGATGACATAGATTTCATTGCTGAGTGATATTGCATTGTATGTAAGTACCACAACTTCTTTATCCATTTTTCACTTTCTGTGATATTGAACTTGTACCATAAACGAGGTTCTTGTAAACAGAGCCGTCCCAAACTTTGGAGTGGCTGTGTGTTTTTGATTTTAATTTCCCTAAGCTATAGGACCATAAGTGTAAGTGCCCTAGGCTCTGTTGCTTTGTTTTTTAGATGTTTCAGGAAACACCATACACTTCTCCCTAGTGGCTGTTGGCAATTTACATCCCGCCCATCAGCATAGCAAGGCTCCCAGTTCTCCATTGCCTTTCCTGCCTTTCTGGATTTTACACTTTTTTCAGATGGTCCTTTTGACCAGGGGGGAAGTGAGACTTTAATGTAGTGCAGATTTCCTTTGCAAGCTTGCTTGGTTGGCCAAAAAGGGCGTATGCGTTGTTTCCTGAATATATTCAGGAAACAACGCATACGCACTTTTTGGCCAAGTACATCATTGTCGACGTTCTGCCTCTTTTCCTATGCTTTAAATGCAATTCCAGTCTACCTTCTGAAATCGGTTTCCTGCAATTCTGCCCCGCTTTCAAGTCTTCTTGGCAGCGTTACTTCAGTATATTTTTGGACGATTGCTGTCATTTATAACTCTGCAGGTTTGTGAATTACAGTGCCACTGAGCTCCTATCTTCAACTCGCTTTCTTGTGAGCTGGCCGCAACACCGCAGGATTGCTTCGGGCCCTAATCTGGTTCCGGCACGGCATGCTGAGCCTTTGGTTAATTCCTCTTCCTGGTGGGAAATGAGAGTTAAATTTGCCCGTCCAGACACCTCCAGCTAGTCTCTCATTGGTTCTCCCTATTCCTGTTCATCTTCCGCAGAAATTGCAAACTGGGCCAAACAGGAGATTAAAGGCACTGACTTTCCAATTCGGGAGAGTGTTAATAAAGCGTTTGGAATGTTGCACCCGAATAACAGGGTACGAGAACTGAGACATATTTGAACACGTCTCCCGATCACACGGTTGATCATACTCTGGGTTCCACATGCATGGTTTAGCTGAAGGAAGAATCCCTTAAACCTGGAGAGTTGAGACCCGTGGAATGGGTACCATGCAATGTGACTTCAAAGGGTCTTCATTTGCTCACCAAACCTCTCCAATCCTATCACTGCTGCGTTTATGCCCCTGTACACATGCTTGGTTCTCTTTCGGAGACATAGCAATCCATAGGTTTTAAGATACTTACTAGTCAGGTACATTCTTAGGCGTTTAATATGGGGTGTTGAGTCCATTTCGTTGAGCAAGGAGTAGCTCTTGTCTATTACATATTTGGCTTAAGGAACTTTATCTGTGCTCATTTCAATCTCTGGTTTTATGCAGCACCCCAACTCACCTTTCCCCTTAAGCAAGCATAAGTTGGTTTTCTAAATTTGAGACCCTCTTCTGTTTTGTAATTCAGTGCCTGTGTAGCCAAGTTTACATTCCGTGTATTAGTGATATCTTATGACGTTTCTTTTTCTGTGTGACTTATTTCAGTTAGAATCATCATACCTGAATCCACTCATTATGCTGCTACGGGAATGATGACATAGATTTCATTGCTGAGTGATATTGCATTGTACGTAAGTACCACAACTTCTTTATCCATTTTTCGCTTTCTGCGATATTGAACTTGTACCGTAAACGAGGTTCTTGTAAACAGAGCCGTCCCAAACTTTGGGGTGGCTGTGTCTTTTTTATTTTAATTTCCCTAAGCTATATGACAATAAGTGGAAGTGCCCTAGGCTCTGTTGCTTTGTTTTTTAGATGTTTCAGGAAACACCATACACTTCTCCCCAGTGACTGTTGGCAATTTACATCCCGCCCATCAGCATAACAAGGCTCCCAGTTCTCCATGGCCTGTCCTGCCTTTCTGGATTTTACACTTTTTTCAGATGATCCTTTTGACCGGGAGGGAAGTGAGACTTCAATGTAGTGCAGATTTCCTTTGCAAGCTTGCTTGGTTGGCCAAAAAGGGCGTATGCGTTTTTTCCTGAATATATTCAGGAAAAAACGCATACGCCCTTTTTGGCCAAGTGCATCATTGTGGACGTTCTGCCTCTTTTCCTATGCTTTAAATGCAATTCCAGTCTACCTCCTGAAATCGGTTTCCTGCAATTCTGCCCCGCTTTCAAGTCCTCTTGGCAGGCTTACTTCAGTATATTTTTGGACGATAGCTGTCATTTATAACTCTGCAGGTTTGTGAATTACAGTGCCCCTGAGCTCCTTTCTTCAACTCGCTTTCTTGTGAGCTGGCCGCAACACCGCAGGATTGCTTCAGGCTCTAATCTGGTTCCGGCACGGCACGCTGATCCTTTGGTTAATTCCTCTTCTTGGTGGGAAATGAGAGTTAAATTTGCCCATCCAGACACCTCCAGCTAGTCTCTCATTGGTTCTCCCTATTCCTGTTCATCTTCCGCAGAAATTGCAAACTGGGCCAAACAGGAGGTTAAAGGTACTGACTCTCCAAGTCGGGAGAGTGTTAGTAAAGCATCTGCAATGTTGCACCCGAGTACCATGGGACGAGAACTGAGACATATTGGAACACGTCTCCCGATCACATGATTGATCATACTCTGGGTTCCACATGCATGCTTTAGCTGAAGGAAAAATCCCTTAAAGCTGGAGAGTTGAGACCCGTGGAATGGGTACCATGCAATATGACTTCAAAGGGTCTTCGTTTGCTCACCGAACCTCTCCAATACTATCACTGCTGCGTTTATGCCCCTGTACACACGCTTGATTCTCTTTTGGAGACATAGCAATCCATAGGTTTTAAGATACTTACTAGTCAGCTACATTCTTAGGCGTTTAATATGGGGTGTTGAGTCCATTTCGTTGAGCAAGGAGTAGCTCTTGTCTATAACATGTTTGGCTTAAGGAACTTTATTTGTGCTCATTTCAATCTCTGGTTTTATGCAGCACCCCAACTCACCTTTCCCCTTAAGCAAGCATAAGTTGGTTTTCTAAATTTGAGACCCTGTTCTGTTTTGTAATCCAGTTCGTGTGTAGCCAAGTTTACATTCCATGTATTAGTGATATCTTATGATGTTTCTTTTTCTGTGTGACTTATTTCAGTTAGAATCATCATACCTGAATCCACTCATTATGCTGCTACGGGCCTGATGACATAGATTTCATTGCTGAGTGATATTGCATTGTACGTAAGTACCACAACTGCTTTATCCATTTTTCACTTTCTGTGATATTGAACTTGTACCGTAAACGAGGTTCTTGTAAACAGAGCCATCCCAAACATTGGGGTGGCTGTGTCTTTTTGATTTTAATTTCCCTAAGCTATAGGACCATAAGTGGAAGTGCCCTAGGCTCTGTTGCTTTGTTTTTTAGATGTTTCAGGAAACACCATACACTTCTCCCTAGTGGCTGTTGGCAGTTTACATCCCGCCCATCAGCATAACAAGGCTCCCAGTTCTCCATGGCCTGTCCTGCCTTTCTGGATTTTACACTTTTTTCAGATGGCCCTTTTGACCAGGGGGAAGTGAGACTTCATTGTAGTGCAGATTTCCTTTGCAAGCTTGCTTGGCTGGCCAAAAAGGGCGTATGCGTTTTTTCCTGAATATATTCAGGAAAAAACGCATACGCCCTTTTTGGCCAAGTGCATCATTGTCGACGTTCTGCCTCTTTTCCTATGCTTTAAATGCAATTCCAGTCTACCTCCTGAAATCAGTTTCCTGCAATTCTGCCCCGCTTTCAAGTCCTCTTGGCAGGCTTACTTCAGTATATTTTTGGACGATAGCTGTCATTTATAACTCTGCAGGGTTGTGAATTACAGTTCCACTGAGCTCCTATCTTCAACTCGCTTTCATGTGAGCTGGCCGCAACACTGCAGGATTGCTTCGGGCCCTAATCTGGTTCCGGCACGGCATGCTGAGCCTTTGGTTAATTCCTCTTCTTATTGGGAAATGAGAGTTAAATTTGCCCGTCCAGACACCTCCAGCTAGTCTCTCATTGGTTCTCCCTATTCCTGTTCATCTTCTGCAGAAATTGCAAACTGGGCCAAACAGGAGATTAAAGGCACTGACTTTCCAATTCGGGAGAGTGTTAATAAAGCGTTTGGAATGTTGCACCCGAGTAACAGGGTACGAGAACTGAGACATATTTGAACACGTCTCCCGATCACATGGTTGATCATACTCTGGGTTCCACATGCCTGTTTTAGCTGAAGGAAGAATCCCTTAAACCTGGAGAGTTGAGACCCGTGGAATGGGTACCATGCAATGTGACTTCAAAGGGTCTTCATTTGCTCACCGAACCTCTCCAATCCTATCACTGCTGCATTTATGCCCCTGTACACACGCTTGGTTCTCTTTCGGAGACATAGCAATCCATAGGTTTTAAGATACTTACTAGTCAGGTACATTCTTAGGCGTTTAATATGGTGTGTTGAGTCCATTTCGTTGAGCAAGGAGTAGCTCTTGTCTATTCCATATTTGGCTTAAGGAACTTTATCTGTGCTCATTTCAATCTCTGGTTTTATGCAACACCCCAACTCACCTTTCCCCTTATGCAAGAATAAGTTGGTTTTCTAAATTTGAGACCCTCTTCTGTTTTGTAATTCAGTGCCTGTGTAGCCAAGTTTACATTCCGTGTATTAGTGATATCTTATGACGTTTCTTTTTCTGTGTGACTTATTTCAGTTAGAATCATCATACCTGAATCCACTCATTATGCTGCTACGGGAATGATGACATAGATTTCATTGCTGAGTGATATTGCATTGTACGTAAGTACCACAACTTCTTTATCCATTTTTCGCTTTCTGCGATATTGAACGTGTACCGTAAACGAGGTTCTTGTAAACAGAGCTGTCCCAAACTTTGGGGTGGCTGTGTCTTTTTTATTTTAATTTCCCTAAGCTATATGACAATAAGTGGAAGTGCCCTAGGCTCTGTTGCTTTGTTTTTTAGATGTTTCAGGAAACACCATACACTTCTCCCCAGTGACTGTTGGCAATTTACATCCCGCCCATCAGCATAACAAGGCTCCCAGTTCTCCATGGCCTGTCCTGCCTTTCTGGATTTTACACTTTTTTCAGATGATCCTTTTGACCGGGAGGGAAGTGAGACTTCAATGTAGTGCAGATTTCCTTTGCAAGCTTGCTTGGTTGGCCAAAAAGTGCGTATGCGTTTTTTCCTGAATATATTCAGGAAAAAACGCATACGCCCTTTTTGGCCAAGTGCATCATTGTGGACGTTCTGCCTCTTTTCCTATGCTTTAAATGCAATTCCAGTCTACCTCCTGAAATCGGTTTCCTGCAATTCTGCCCCGCTTTCAAGTCCTCTTGGCAGGCTTACTTCAGTATATTTTTGGACGATAGCTGTCATTTATAACTCTGCAGGTTTGTGAATTACAGTGCCCCTGAGCTCCTTTCTTCAACTCGCTTTCTTGTGAGCTGGCCGCAACACCGCATGATTGCTTCAGGCCCTAATCTGGTTCCGGCACGGCACGCTGATCCTTTGGTTAATTCCTCTTCTTGGTGGGAAATGAGAGTTAAATTTGCCCATCCAGACACCTCCAGCTAGTCTCTCATTGGTTCTCCCTATTCCTGTTCATCTTCCGCAGAAATTGCAAACTGGGCCAAACAGGAGGTTAAAGGTACAGACTCTCCAAGTCGGGAGAGTGTTAGTAAAGCATCTGCAATGTTGCACCCGAGTACCATGGGACGAGAACTGAGACATATTGGAACACGTCTCCCGATCACATGATTGATCATATTCTGGGTTCCACATGCATGCTTTAGCTGAAGGAAGAATCCCTTAAAGCTGGAGAGTTGAGACCCGTGGAATGGGTACCATGCAATATGACTTCAAAGGGTATTCGTTTGCTCACCGAAACTCTCCAATTCTATCACTGCTGCGTTTATGCCCCTGTACACACGCTTGATTCTCTTTTGGAGACATAGCAATCCATAGGTTTTAAGATACTTACTAGTCAGCTACATTCTTAGGCGTTTAATATGGCGTGTTGAGTCCATTTCGTTGAGCAAGGAGTAGCTCTTGTCTATTACATATTTGGCTTAAGGAACTTTATTTGTGCTCATTTCAATCTCTGGTTTTATGCAGCACCCCAACTCACCTTTCCCCTTAAGCAAGCATAAGTTGGTTTTCTAAATTTGAGACCCTCTTCTGTTTTGTAATCCAGTTCGTGTGTAGCCAAGTTTACATTCCATGTATTAGTGATATCTTATGATGTTTCTTTTTCTGTGTGACTTATTTCAGTTAGAATCATTATACCTGAATCCACTCATTATGCTGCTACAGGCCGGATGACATAGATTTCATTGCTGAGTGATATTGCATTGTACGTAAGTACCACAACTGCTTTATCCATTTTTCACTTTCTGTGATATTGAACTTGTACCGTAAACGAGGTTCTTGTAAACAGAGCCATCCCAAACTTTGGGGTGGCTGTGTCTTTTTGATTTTAATTTCCCTAAACTATAGGACCATAAGTGGAAGTGCCCTAGGCTCTGTTGCTTTGTTTTTTAGATGTTTCAGGAAACACCATACACTTCTCCCTAGTGGCTGTTGGCAGTTTACATCCCGCCCATCAGCATAACAAGGCTCCCAGTTCTCCATGGCCTGTCCTGCCTTTCTGGATTTTACACTTTTTTCAGATGGTCCTTTTGACCGGGAGGGAATTGAGACTTCAATGTAGTGCAGATTTCCTTTGCAAGCTTGCTTGGTTGGCCAAAAAGTGCGTATGCGTTTTTTCCTGAATATATTCAGGAAAAAACGCATACGCCCTTTTTGGCCAAGTGCATCATTGTGGACGTTCTGCCTCTTTTCCTATGCTTTAAATGCAATTCCAGTCTACCTCCTGAAATCGGTTTCCTGCAATTCTGCCCCGCTTTCAAGTCCTCTTGGCAGCCTTACTTCAGTATATTTTTGGACGATAGCTGTCATTTATAACTCTGCAGGTTTGTGAATTACATTGCCCCTGAGCTCCTTTCTTCAACTCGCTTTCTTGTGAGCTGGCCGCAACACCGCAGGATTGCTTCAGGCCCTAATCTGGTTCCGGCACGCCACGCTGAGCCTTTGCTTAATTCCTCTTCTTGGTGGGAAATGAGAGTTAAATTTGCCCATCCAGACACCTCCAGCTAGTCTCTCATTTGTTCTCCCTATTCCTGTTCATCTTCCGCAGAAATTGCAAACTGGGCCAAACAGGAGGTTAAAGGCACTATCTCTCCAAGTCGGGAGAGTGTTAGTAAAGCATCTGCAATGTTGCACCCGAGTACCAGGGGACGAGAACTGAGACATATTGGAACACGTCTCCCGATCACATGATTGATCATACTCTGGGTTCCACATGCATGCTTTAGCTGAAGGAAGAATCCCTTATAACTGGAGAGTTGAGACCCGTGGAATGGGTACCATGCAATATGACTTCAAAGGGTCTTCATTTGCTCACCGAACCTCTCCAATCCTATCACTGCTGCGTTTATGCCCCTGTACACACGCTTGATTCTCTTTTGGAGACATAGCAATCCATAGGTTTTAAGATACTTACTAGTCAGCTACATTCTTAGGCGTTTAATATGGGGTGTTGAGTCCATTTCGTTGAGCAAGGAGTAGCTCTTGTCTATTACATGTTTGGCTTAAGGAACTTTATCTGTGCTCATTTCAATCTGTGGTTTTATGCAGCACCCCAACTCACCTTTCCCCTTAAGCAAGCATAAGTTGGTTTTCTAAATTTGAGACCCTCTTCTGTTTTGTAATCCAGTTCGTGTGTAGCCAAGTTTACATTCCATGTATTAGTGATATCTTATGAGGTTTCTTTTTCTGTGTGACTTATTTCAGTTAGATTCATCATACCTGAATCCACTCATTATGCTGCTACGGGCCTGATGACATAGATTTCATTGCTGAGTGATATTGCATTGTACGTAAGTACCACAACTGCTTTATCCATTTTTCACTTTCTGTGATATTGAACTTGTACCGTAAACGAGGTTCTTGTAAACAGAGCCATCCCAAACTTTGGGGTGGCTGTGTCTTTTTGATTTTAATTTCCCTAAGCTATAGGACCATAAGTGGAAGTGCCCTAGGCTCTGTTGCTTTGTTTTTTAGATGGTTCAGGAAACACCATACACTTCTCGCGAGTGGCTGCTGGCAATTTACATCCCGCCCATCAGCATAACAAGGCTCCCAGTTCTCCATGGCCTGTCCTGCGTTTCTGGATTTTACACTTTTTTCAGATGGCCCTTTTGACCAGGGGGAAGTGAGACTTCATTGTAGTGCAGATTTCCTTTGCAAGCTTGCTTGGTTGGCCAAAAAGGGCGTATGCGTTTTTTCCTGAATATATTCAGGAAAAAACGCATACGCCCTTTTTGGCCAAGTGCATCATTGTCGACGTTCTGCCTCTTTTCCTATGCTTTAAATGCAATTCCAGTCTACCTCCTGAAATCAGTTTCCTGCAATTCTGCCCCGCTTTCAAGTCCTCTTGGCAGCCTTACTTCAGTATATTTTTGGATGATAGCTGTCATTTATAACTCTGCAGGTTTGTGAATTACAGTGCCCCTGAGCTCCTTTCTTCAACTCGCTTTCTTGTGAGCTGGCCACAACACCTCAGGATTGCTTCAGGTCCTAGTCTGGTTCCGGCACGGCACGCTGAGCCTTTGCTTAATTGCTGTTCCTGGTGGGAAATGAGAGTTAAATTTGCCCGTCCAGACACCTCCAGCTAGTCTCTCATTGGTTCTCCCTATTCCTGTTCATCTTCCGCAGAAATTGCAAACTGGGCCAAGCAGGAGGTTAAAGGCACTGACTCTCCAAGTCGGGAGAGTGTTAGTAAAGCGTCTGGAATGTTGCACCTGAGTACCAGCGGACGAAAACTGAGACATATTTCAACACGTCTCCCAATCACACGGTTGATCATACTCTGGGTTCCACATGCATGTTTCAGCTGAAGGAAGAATCCCTTAAAGCTGGAGAGTTGAGACCCGTGGAATGGGTACCATGCAATATGACTTCAAAGGGTCTTCATTTGCTCACCGAAGCTCTCCAATCCTATCACTGCTGCGTTTATGCCCCTGTACACACGCTTGATTCTCTTTCGGAGACATAGCAATCCATAGGTTTTAAGATACTTACTAGTCAGGTACATTCTTAGGCGTTTAATATGGGGTGTTGAGTCCATTTCGTTGAGCAAGGAGTAGCTCTTGTCTATTCCATATTTGGCTTAAGGAACTTTATCTGTGCTCATTTCAATCTCTGGTTTTATGCAGCACCCCCAACTCACCTTTCCCCTTAAGCAAGCATAAGTTGGTTTTCTAAATTTGAGACCCTCTTCTGTTTTGTAATCCAATTCCTGTGTAGCCAAGTTTACATTCCATGTATTAGTGATATCTTATGAGGTGTTCTTTTTTCTGTGTGACTTATTTTCAGTTAGAATCATCATACCTGAATCGCACTCATTATGCTGCTACGGGCCTGATGACATAGATTTCATTGCTGAGTGATATTGCATTGTACGTAAGTACCACAACTGCTTTATCCATTTTTCACTTTCTGTGATATTGAACTTGTACCGTAAACGAGGTTCTTGTAAACAGAGCCATCCCAAACTTTGGGGTGGCTGTGTCTTTTTGATTTTAATTTCCCTAAACTATAGGACCATAAGTGGAATTGCCCTAGGCTCTGTTGCTTTGTTTTTTAGATGTTTCAGGAAACACCATACACTTCTCCCGAGTGGCTGTTGGCAATTTTCATCCCGCCCATCAGCATAACAAGGCTCCCAGTTCTCCATGGCCTGTCCTGCCTTTCTGGATTTTACACTTTTTTCAGATGGTCCTTTTGACCGGGAGGGAAGTGAGACTTCAATGTAGTGCAGATTTCCTTTGCAAGCTTGCTTGGTTGGCCAAAAAGTGCGCATGCGTTTTTTCCTGAATATATTCAGGAAAAAACGCATACGCCCTTTTTGGCCAAGTGCATCATTGTGGACGTTCTGCCTCTTTTCCTATGCTTTAAATGCAATTCCAGTCTACCTCTGAAATCGGTTTCCTGCAATTCTGTCCCGCTTTCAAGTCCTCTTGGCAGCCTTACTTCAGTATATTTTTGGACGATAGCTGTCATTTATAACTCTGCAGGTTTGTGAATTACAGTGTCCCTGAGCTCCTTTCTTCAACTCGCTTTCTTGTGAGCTGGCCGCAACACCGCAGGATTGCTTCAGGCCCTAATCTGGTTCCGGCACGGCACGCTGAGGCTTTGGTTAATTCCTCTTCCTGGTGGGAAATGAGAGTTAAATTTGCCCGTCCAGACACCTCCAGCTAGTCTCTCATTGGTTCTCCCTATTCCTGTTCATCATCCGCGGAATTTGCAAACTGGGCCAAACAGGAGGTTAAAGGCACTGACTCTCCAAGTCGGGAGATTGTTAGTAAAGTGTCTAGAATGTTGCACCCGAGTACCAGGGGATGAGAACTGAGACATATTGGAACATGACTCATGATCACACGGTTGATCATAGTCTGGGTTCCAAATGCATGTTTAGCTGAAGGAAGAATCCCTTAAACCTGGAGAGTTGAGACCCGTGGAATGGGTACCATGCAATATGACTTCAAAGGGTCTTCATTTGCTCACCGAACCTCTCCAATCCTATCACTGCTGCGTTTATGCCCCTGTTCTCACGCTTGATTCTCTTTCAGAGACATAGCAAACCATAGGTTTTAAGATACTTACTAGTCAGCTACATTATTAGGCGTTTAATATGGGGTTTTGAGTCCATTTCGTTGAGCAAGGAGTAGCTCTTGTCTATTACATATTTGACTTAAGGAACCTTATCTGTGCTCATTTCAATCTCTGGTTTTTTGCAGCACCCCAACTCACCTTTAACCTTAAGCAAGCATAAGTTGGTTTTCTACATTTGTGACCCTGTTCTGTTTTGTAATCCAGTTCCTGTGTAGCCAAGTTTACATTCCATGTATTAGTGATATCTTATGATGTTTCATTTTCTGTGTGACTTATTTCAGTTAGAATCATCATACCTGAATCCACTCATTATGATGCTACGGGCCTGATGACATAGATTTCATTGCTGAGTGATATTGCATTGTACGTAAGTACCACAACTTCTTTATCCATTTTTCACTTTCTGCGATATTGAACTTGTACTGTAAACGAGGTTCTTATAAACAGAGCCGTCCCAAACTTTTGGGTGGCTGTGTCTTTTTGATTTTAATTTCCCTAAGCTGTAGGACCATAAGTGGAAGTGCTCTAGGCTCTGTTGCTTTGTTTTTTAGATGTTTCAGGAAACACCATACAATTATCCCGAGTGGCTGTTGGAAATTTACATCCTGAACATCAGCATAACAAGGCTCCCAGTTCTCCATGGCCTGTCCTGCCTTTCTGGATTTTACACTTTTTACAGATGGCCCTTTTGACCCGGGGGAAATGAGACTTCATTGTAGTGCAGATTTCCTTTGTAAGCTTGCTTGGTTGGCCAAAAAGTGCGTATGCTGTTTTTCCTGAATATATTCAGGAAAAAACGCATATGCCCTTTTTGGCCTAGTGCATCATTGTCGACGTTCTTCCTGTTTTCCTATGCTTTAAATGCAATTCCAGTCTACCTCCTGAAATCGGTTTCCTGCAATTTTGCCCCGCTTTCCAGTCCTCTTGGCAGCCTTACTTCAATATATTTTTGGACGATAGTTGTCATTTATAACTCTGCAGTTTTGTGAATTACAGTGCCCCTGAGCTCCTTTCTTCAACTCGCTTTCTTGTGAGCTGGCCGCAACACCGCAGGATTGCTTCAGGCCCTAATCTGGTTCCGGCACGGAATGCTGAGCCTTTGCTTAATTCCTCTTCCTGGTGGGAAATGAGAGTTAAATTTGCCCGTCCAGACATCTCCAGCTAGTCTCTCATTGGTTCTCCCTATTCCTGTTCATCATCCACGGAATTTGCAAACTGGGTCAAACAGGAGGTTAAAGGCACTGACTCTCCAAGTCGGGAGAGTGTTAGTAAAGTGTCTAGAATGTTGCACCCGAGTACCAGGGGATGAGAACTGAGACATATTTGAACATGGCTCACGATCACATGGTTGATCATAGTCTGGGTTCCACATGCATGTTTAGCTGAAGGAAGAATCTCTTAAACCTGGAGAGTTGAGACCCGTGGAATGGGTACCATGCAATATGACTTCAAAGGGTCTTCATTTGCTCACCGAACCTCTCCAATCCTATCACTGCTGCGTTTATGGTGCTGTACTCACGCTTGATTCTCTTTCAGAGACATAGCAATCCATAGGTTTTAAGATACTTACTGTCAGGTACATTATTAAGTGTTTAATATGGGGTTTTGAGTCCATTTCGTTGAGCAAGGAGTAGCTCTTGTCTATTACATATTTGGCTTAAGGAACCTTATCTGTGCTCATTTCAATCTCTGGTTTTATGCAGCACCCCAACTCACCTTTCCCCTTAAGCAAGCATAAGTTGCTTTTCTACATTTGAGACCCTGTTCTGTTTTGTAATTCAGTTCCTGTGTAGTCAAGTTTACATTCCGTGTATTAGTGATATCTTATGATGTTTCTTTTTCTGTGTGACTTATTTCAGTTAGAATCATCATACCTGAATCCACTCATTATGCTGCTATGGGCCTGATGACATAGATTTCATTGCTGAGTGATATTGCATTGTACGTAACTACCACAACTTCTTTATCCATTTTTCACTTTCTGCGATATTGAACTTCTACCGTAAATTGGGTTCTTGTAAACAGAGAGGTCCCAAACTTTGGGGTGGCTGTGTCTTTTTGATTTTAATTTCCCTAAGCTATAGGACTATAAGTGGAAGTGCCCTAGGCTCTGTTGCTTTGTTTTTTAGATGTTTCAGGAAACACCATACACTTCTCCCCAGTGGCTGTTGGCAATTTTCATCCCGCCCATCAGCATAACAAGGCTCCCAGTTGTCCATGGCCTGTCCTGCCTTTCTGGATTTTACACTTTTATCACATGGCCTTTTTGACTGGGGGGAAGTGAGACTTCATTGTAGTGCAGATTTCCTTTGCAAGCTTGCTTGGTTGGCCAAAAAGGGCGTATGTGTTTTTTCCTGAATATATGCAGGAAAAAACGCATACGCCCTTTTTGGCCAAGTGCATCATTGTCGACGTTCTGCCTCTTTTCCTATGCTTAAATGCAATTCCAGTCTACCTCCTGAAATCGGATTCCTGTAATTCTGCCCCGCTTTCAAGTCCTCTTGGCAGCCTTACTTCAGTATATTTTTGGACGATAGCTGTCATTCATAACTCTGCAGGTTTGTGATAACAGTGCCCCTGAGCTCCTTTCTTCAACTCGCTTTCTTGTGAGCTGGCCGCAACACCGCAGGATTGCTTCAGGCCCTAATCTGGTTCCAGCACGGCATGCTGAGGCTTTGGTTAATTCCTCTTCCTGGTGGGAAATGAGAGTTAAATTTGCCCGTCCAGACACCTCCAGCTAGTCTCTCATTGGTTCTCCCTATTCCTGTTCATCTTCTGCGGAATTTGCAAACTGGGCCAAACAGGAGGTTAAAGGCACTGACTCTCCAAATTGGGAGAGTGTTAGTAAAGCATCTGGAATGTTGCACCCGAGTACCAGGGGATGAGAACTGAGACATATTTGAACACGTCTCCCGATCACATGGTTGATCATACTCTGGGTTCCACATGCATGTTTTAGCTGAAGGAAGAATCCCTTAAACCTGGAGAGTTGAGACCCGTGGAATGGGTACCATGCAATATGACTTCAAAGGGTCTTCATTTGCTCACCGAACCTCTCCAATCCTATCACTGCTGCGTTTATGTCCCTGTACTCACGCTTGATTCTCTTTTAGAGACATAGCAATCCATAGGTTTTAAGATACTTACTAGTCAGGTACATTATTAGGCATTTAATATGGTGTTTTGAGTCCATTTCGTTGAGCAAGGAGTAGCTCTTGTGTATTCCATATTTGGCTTAAGGAACTTTATCTGTGCTCATTTCAATCTCTGGTTTTATGCAGCACCCCAACTCACCTTTCCCCTTAAGCAAGCATACGTTGCTTTTCTACATTTGAGACCCTGTTCTGTTTTGTAATCCAGTTCCTGGGTAGCCAAGTTTACCTTCCGTGTATTAGTGATATCTTATGATGTTTCTTTTTCTGTGTGACTTATTTCAGTGAGAATCATCATACCTGAATCCACTCTATGCTGCTACGGGCCTGATGACATAGATTTCATTGCTGAGTGATATTGCATTGTACGTAAGTATCACAACTTCTTTATCCATTTTTCACTTTCTGCGATATTGAACTTGTACCGTAAACGAGGTTCTTGTAAACAGAGCCATCCCAAACTTTGGGGTGGCTGTGTCTTTTTGATTTTAATTTCCCTAAGCTATAGGACTATAAGTGGAAGTGCCCTAGGCTCTGTTGCTTTGTTTTTTAGATGTTTCAGGAAACACCATACACTTCTCCCCAGTGGCTGTTGGCAATTTACATCCCGCCCATCAGCATAACAAGGCTCCCAGTTCTCCATGGCCTGTCCTGCCTTTCTGGATTTTACACTTTTTTCAGACGGCCCTTTTGACCGGGGGGAAGTGAGACTTCATTGTAGTGCAGATTTCCTTTGCAAGCTTGCTTGGTTGGCCAAAAAGGGCGTATGCGTTTTTTCCTGAATATATTCAGGAAACAACGCATACGCCCTTTTTGGCCAAGTGCATCATTTTGGACGTTCTGCCTCTTTTCCTATGCTTTAAATGCAATTCCAGTCTACCTCCTGAAATCGGTTTACTGCATTTCTGGCCCGCTTTCAAGTCCTCTTGGCAGCCTTACTTCAGTATACTTTTGGACGATAGCTGTCATTTATAACTCTGCATGTTTGTGAATTACAGTGCCCCTGAGCTCCTTTCTTCAACTCGCTTTCTTGTGAGCTGGCCACAACACCGCAGGATTGCTTCAGGCCCTAATCTGGTTCCGGCACGGCACGCTGAGCCTTTGCTTAATTCCTCTTCCTGGTGGGAAATGAGAGTTAAATTTGCCCGTCCAGACACCTCCAGCTAGTCTCTCATTGGTTCTCCCTATTCCTGTTCATCTTCCGCGGAAATTGCAAACTGGGCCAAACAGGAGGTTAAAGGCACTGACTCTCCAAATCGGGAGTGTGTTACTAAAGCGTGTGGAATGTTGCACCCGAGTACCAGGGGAGGAGAACTGAGACATATTTGAACACGTCTTCCGATCACACGGTTGATCATACTCTGGGTTTCACATGCATGTTTCAGCTGAAGGAAGAATCCCATAAACCTGGAGAGTTGAGACCCGTGGAATGGGTACCATGCAATATGACTTCAAATGGTCTTCGTTTGCTCACCGAACCTCTCCAATCCTATCACTGCTGCGTTTATGCCCTTGTACACACGCTTGCTTCTCTTTTGGAGACATAGCAATCCATAGGTTTTAAGATACTACCTAGTGAGGTACATTCTTAGGCGTTTCATATGGGGTGTTGAGTCCATTTCGTTGAGCAAGGAATAGCTCTTGTCTATTACATGTTTGGCTTAAGGAACTTTATCTGTGCTCATTTCAATCTCTGGTTTTATGCAGCACCCCAACTCACCTTTCCCCTTAAGCAAGCATAAGTTGGTTTTCTAAATTTTAGACCCTGTTCTCTTTTGTAATCCTGTTCCTGTGTAGCCAAGTTTACATTCCGTGTATTAGTGATATCTTATGATGTTTCTTTTTCTGTGTGACTTATTTCAGTTAGAATCATCATACTGAATCCACTCATTATGCTGCTACGGGCCTGATGACATAGATTTCATTGCTGAGTGATATTGCATTGTACGTAAGTACCACAACTGCTTTATCCATTTTTCACTTTCTGCGATATTGAACTTGTCCAGTAAACGAGATTCTTGTAAACAGAGCCGTTCCAAACTTAGGGGTGGCTGTGTCTTTTTGATTTTAATTTCCCTAAGCTATAGGACCATATGTGGAAGTGCCCTAGGCTCTGTTGCTTTGTTTTTTAGATGTTTCAGGAAACACCATACACTTCTCCCCAGTGGCTGTTGGCAATTTACATTCCGCCCATCAGCATAACAATGCTCCCAGTTCTCCATGGCCTGTCCTGCCTTTCTGGATTTTACACTTTTTTCAGATGGCCCTTTTGACCGGGGGGAAGTGAGACTTCATTGTAGTGCAGATTTCCTTTGCAAGCTTGCTTGGTTGGCCAAAAAGGGCGTATGCGTTGTTTCCTGAATATATTCAGGAAACAACGCATACGCCCTTTTTGGCCAAGTGCATCATTGTATAAGTTCTACCTCTTTTCCTATGCTTTAAATGCAATTCCAGTCTACCTCCTGAAATCGGTTTCCTGCAATTCTGCCCCGCTTTCAAGTCCTCTTGGCAGCCTTACTTCAGTATATTTTTGGACGATAGCTGTCATTTATAACTCTGCAGGTCTGTGAATTACAGTGCCCCTGAGATCCTTTCTTCAACTCGCTTTCTTGTGAGCTGGCCGCAACACCGCAAGATTGCTTCAGGCCCTAATCTGGTTCCGGCACGGCACGCTGAGCCTTTGGTTAATTCCTCTTCCTGGTGGGAAATGAGAGTTAAATTTGCCCGTCCAGACACCTCCAGCTAGTCTCTCATTGGTTCTCCCTATTCCTGTTCATCTTCCGCAGAAATTGCAAACTGGGCCAAACAGGAGGTTAAAGGCATTGACTCTCCAAGTCGGGAGAGTGTTAGTAAAGCGTCTGGAATGTTGCACCCGAATACCAGGGGATGAAAACTGAGACATATTTGAACACGTCTCCCGATCACATGGTTGATCATACCCTGGTTTCCACATGCATGTTTTAGCTGAAGGAAGAATCCCTTAAACCTGGAGAGTTGAGACCCGTGGAATGGGTACCATGCAATATGACTTCAAAGGGTCTTTATTTGCTCACCGAACCTCTCCAATCCTATCACAGCTGCGTTTATGCCCCTGTACACACGCTTGATTCTCTTTCGGAGACATAGCAATCCATAGGTTTTAAGATACTTACTAGTCAGGTACATTCTTAGGCGTTTAATATGGGGTGTTGAGTCCATTTCGTTGAGCAAGGAGTAGCTCTTGTCTATTCCATATTTGGCTTAAGGAAATTTATCTGTGGTCATTTCAATCTCTGGTTTTATGCAGCACCCCAACTCACCTTTCCCCTTAAGCAAGCGTAAGTTGGTTTTCTTAATTTGAGACCCTCTTCTGTTTTGTAATCCAGTTCCTGTGTAGCCAAGTTTACATTCCGTGTATTAGTGATATCTTATGATGTTTCTTTTTCTGTGTGACTTATTTCAGTGAGAATCATCATACCTGAATCCAGTCTATGCTGCTACGGGCCTGATGACATAGATTTCATTGCTGAGTGATATTGCATTGTACGTAACTACCACAACCTCTTTATCCATTTTTCACTTTCTGCGATATTGAACTTGTACCGTAAACGAGTTTCTTGTAAACAAAGCCGTCCCAAACGTTGGGGTGGCTGTGTCTTTTTGATTTTAATTTCCCTAAGCTATAGGACCATAAGTGGAAGTGCCCTAGGCTCTGTTGCTTTGTTTCTTAGATGTTTCAGGAAACACCATACACTTGTCCCGAGTGGCTGTTGGCAATTTACATCCCGCCCATCAGCATAACAAGGCTCCCAGTTCTCCATGGCCTGTCCTGCCTTTCTGGATTTTACACTTTTTTCAGATGGCCCTTTTGACCTGGGAGAAGTGAGACTTCATTGTAGTGCAGATTTCCTTTGCAAGCTTGCTTGGTTGGCCAAAAAGGACCTATGCCTTTTTTCTGAATATATACAGGAAAAAACGCATATGCCCTTTTTGGGCAAGTGCATCATTGTCGACTTTCTGCCTCTTTTCCTATGCTTTAAATGCAATTCCAGTCTACCTCCTGAAATCGGCTTCCTGCAATTCTGCCCCACATTCAAGTCCTCTTGGCAGCCTTACTTCAGTATATTTTTGGACGATAGCTGTCATTTATAACTCTGCAGGTTTGTGAATTACAGTGCCCCTGAGCTCCTTTCTTCAACTCGCTTTCTTGTGAGCTGGCCGCAACACCGCTGGATTGCTTCATGCCCTAATCTTTTTCTGGCATGGCCCGCTGAGCCTTTGGTTAATTCCTCTTCCTGGTGGCAAATGAGAGTTAAATTTGCCCGTCCAGACACCTCCAGCTAGTCTCTCATTGGTTCTCCCTATTCCTGTTCATCTTCCGCAGAAATTGCAAACTGGGCCAAACAGGAGGTTAAAGGCACTGACTCTCCAAGTCGGGAGAGTGTTAGTAAAGCGTCTGGAATGTTGCACCCGAGTACCAGGGGACGAAAACTGAGACATATTGGAACACGTCTCCCGATCACATGGTTGATCATACTCTGGGTTCCACATGCATGCTTTAGCTGAAGGAAGAATCCCTTAAACCTGGAGAGTTGAGACCCGTGGAATGGGTACCATGCAAAATGATTTCAAATGGTCTTCATTTGCTCACCGAACCTCTCCAATCCTATCACTGCTACGTTTATGCCCCTGTACACACGCTTGATTCTCTTTTGGAGACATAGCAATCCATAGGTTTTAAGATACTTACTAGTCAGGTACATTCTTAGGCGTTTAATATGGGGTGTTGAGTCCATTTCGTTGAGGAAGCCATAGCTCTTGTGTATTACATATTTGGCTTAAGTAACTTTATCTGTCCTCATTTCAATCTCTGGTTTTATGCAGCACCCCAACTCACCTTTCCCCTTAAGCAAGCATATGTTGGTTTTCTAAATTTGAGACCCTCTTCTGTTTTGTAATCCAGTTCCTGTGTAGCCAAGTTTACATTCCATGTATTAGTGATATCTTATGATGTTTCTTTTTCTTGTGACTTATTTCAGTTAGAATCATCATACCTGAATCCACTCATTATGCTGCTACGGGCCTGATGACATAGATTTCATTGCTGAGTGATATTGCATTGTACGTAAGTACCACAACTTCTTTATCCATTTTTCACTTTCTGCGATATTGAACTTGTACAGTAAACAAGGTTCTTGTAAACAGAGCCATCCCAAACTTTGGGGTGGCTGTGTCTTTTTGATTTTAATTTCCCTAAGCTATAGGACCATAAGTGGAAGGGCCCTAGGCTCTGTTGCTTTGTTTTTTAGATGTTTCAGGAAACACCATACACTTCTCCCGAGTGGCTGTTGGCAATTTACATCCCGCCCATCAGCATAACAAGGCTCCCAGTTCTCCATGGCCTGTCCTGCCTTTCTGGATTTTACACTTTTTTCAGATGGCCCTTTTGACCTGGGAGAAGTGAGACTTCATTGTAGTGCAGATTTCCTTTGCAAGCTTGCTTGGTTGGCCAAAAAGGACCTATGCCTTTTTTCCTGAATATATTCAGGAAAAAACGCATATGCCCTTTTTGGCCAAGTGCATCATTGTCGACTTTCTGCCTCTTTTCCTATGCTTTAAATGCAATTCCAGTCTACCTCCTGAAATCGGCTTCCTGCAATTCTGCCCCGCTTTCAAGTCCTCTTGGCAGCCTTACTTCAGTATATTTTTGGACGATAGCTGTCATTTATAACTCTGCAGGTTTGTGAATTACAGTGCCCCTGAGCTCCTTTCTTCAACTCACTTTCTTGTGAGCTGGCCGCAACACCGCAGGATTGCTTCATGCCCTAATCTTTTTCTGGCATGGCCCACTGAGCCTTTGGTTAATTCCTCTTCCTGGTGGCAAATGAGAGTTAAATTTGCCCGTCCAGACACCTCCAGCTAGTCTCTCATTGGTTCTCCCTATTCCTGTTCATCTTCCGCAGAAATTGCAATCTGGGCCAAACAGGAGGTTAAAGGCACTGACTCTCCAAGTCGGGAGAGTGTTAGTAAAGCGTCTGGAATGTTGCACCCGAGTACCAGGGGACAAAAACTGAGACATATTGGAACACGTCTCCCGATCACATGGTTGATCATACTCTGGGTTCCACATGCATGCTTTAGCTGAAGGAAGAATCCCTTAAACCTGGAGAGTTGAGACCCGTGGAATGGGTACCATGCAAAATGATTTCAAATGGTCTTCGTTTGCTCACCTAACCTCTCCAATTCTATCACTGCTGCGTTTATGCCCCTGTACACATGCTTGATTCTCTTTCGGAGACATAGCAATCCATAGGTTTTAAGGTACTTACTAGTCAGGTACATCTTAGGCGTTTAATATGGGGTGTTGAGTCCATTTCGTTGAGCAAGGAGTAGCTCTTGTCTATTCCATATTTGGCTTAAGGAACTTTATCTGTGCTCATTTCAATCTCTGGTTTTATGCAACACCCCAACTCACCTTTCCCCTTAAACAAGCATAAGTTGGTTTTCTAAATTTGAGACCCTGTTCTGTTTTGTAATTCAGTTCCTGTGTAGCCAAGTTTACATTCCGTGTATTAGTGATATCTTATGATGTTTCTCTTTCTGTGTGACTTATTTCAGTTAGAATCATTATACCTGAATCCACTCATTAGGCTGCTACGGGCCTGATGACATAGATATCATGGCTGAGTGAAATTGTATTGTACGTAAGTACCACAACTTCTTTATCCATTTTTCACTTTCTGCGATATTGAACTTGTCCCGTAAACAAGATTCTTGTAAACAGAGCCATCCCAAACTTTGGGGTGGCTGTGTCTTTTTGATTTTAATTTCCCTAAGCTATAGGACCATAAGTGGAAGTGCCCTAGGCTCTGTTGCTTTGTTTCCTAGATGTTTCAGGAAACACCATACACTTCTCCCAAGTGGCTGTTGGCAATTTACATCCCGCCCTTCAGCATAACAAGGCTCCCAGTTCTCCATGGCCTGTCCTGCCTTTCTGGATTTTACACTTTTTTCAGATGGCCCTTTTGATGGGGTGAAGTGAGACTTCATTGTAGTGCAGATTTCCTTTGCAAGCTTGCTTGGTTGGCCAAAAAGGGCGTATGCGTTTTTTCCTGAATATATACAGGAAAAAACGCATACGCCCTTTTTGGCCAAGGGCATCATTGTCGACGTTCTGCCACTTTTCCTATGCTTTAAATGCAATTCCAGTCTACCTCCTGAAATCGGTTTCCTGCAATTCTGCCCCGTTTTCAAGTCCTGTTGGCAGCCTTACTTCAGTATATTTTTGGACGATAGCTGTCATTTATAACTCTGCAGGTTTGTGAATTACAGTGCCCCTGAGCTCCTTTCTTCAACTCGCTTTCTTGTGAGCTGGCCGCAACACCGCAGGATTGCTAAAGGCCCTAATCATGTTCTGGCATGGCACGCTGAGCCTTTGGTTAATTCCTCTTCCTGGTGGGAAATGAGAGTTAAATTTGCCCATCCACACACCTCCAGCTAGTCTCTCATTGGTTCTCCTTATTCCTGTTCATCTTCCGCAGAAATTGCAAACTGGGCCAAACAGGAGGTTAAAGGCACTGACTCTCCAAATCGGGAGAGTGTTAGTAAAGCGTCTGGAATGTTGCACCCGAGTACCAGGGGACGAGAACTGAGACAGATTGGAACACGTCTCCCGATCACACGGTTGTTCATACTCCGGGTTCCACATGCATGATTTAGCTGAAGGAAGAATCCCTTAAACCTGGAGAGTTGAGACCCGTGCAATGGGTACCATGCAATATGACTTCAAAGGGTCTTCATTTGCTCACCGAACCTCTCCAATCCTATCACTGCTGCGTTTATGCCCCTGTACACACGCTTGATTCTCTTTCCGAGACATAGCGATCCATTGGTTTAAGATACTTACTAGTCAGGTACATTCTTAGGCGTTTAATATGGGGTGTTGAGTCCATTTCGTTGAGCAACGAGTAGCTCTTGTCTGTTACATATTTGGCTTAAGGAACTTTATCTGTGCTCATTTCTATCTCTGGTTTTATGCAGCACCCCAACTCACCTTTCCCCTTAAGCAAGCATAAGTTGGTTTTCTAAATTTGAGACGCTCTTCTGTTTTGTAATCCAGTTCCTGTGTAGCCAAGTTTACATTCCGTGTATTAGTGATATCTTATGATGTTTCTTTTTCTGTGTGACTTATTTCAGTTAGAATCATCATACCTGAATCCACTCATTATGCTGCTATGGGCCTGATGACATAGATTTCATTGCTGAGTGATATTGCATTGTACGTAAGTACCACAACTTCTTTATCCATTTTTAACTTTCTGCGAAATTGAACTTGTGCCGTAAAGGAGTTCTTGTAAACAGAGCCGTCCCAAACTTTGGGGTGGCTGTGTCTTTTTTATTTTAATTTCCCTAAGCTATAGGACCATAAGTGGAAGTGCCCTACGCTCTGTTGCTTTGTTTTTTAGATGTTTCAGGAAACACCATACACTTCTCCCCCGTGACTGTTGGCGATTTACATGCCGCCCATCAGCATAACAAGGCTCCCAGTTCTCCATGACCTGTCCTGCCTTTCTGGATTTTACACTTTTTGCAGATGGTCCTTTTGACCGGGGGGGAAGTGAGACTTCAATGTAGTGGAGATTTCCTTTGCAAGCTTGCTTGGTTGGCCAAAAAGTGCGTATGCGTTTTCTCCTGAATATATTCAGGAGAAAACGCATACACCCTTTTTGGCCAAGTGCATCATTGTGGACGTTCTGCCTCATTTCCTATGCTTTAAATGCAATTCCAGTCTACCTCCTGAAATCGGATTCCTGCAATTCTGCCCCGCTTTCAAGTCCTCTTGGCAGCCTTACTTCAGTATATTTTTGGATGATAGCTGTCATTCATAACTCTGCAGGTTTGTGATAACAGTGCCCCTGAGCTCCTTTCTTCAACTCGCTTTCTTGTGAGCTGGCCGCAACACCGCAGGATTGCTTCAGGCCCTAATCTGGTTCCGGCACGGCACACTGAGCCTTTGCTTAATTGCTCTTCCTGGTGGGAAATGAGAGTTAAATTTGCCCGACCAGACACCTCCAGCTTGTCTCTCATTGGTCCTCCTTATCCCTGTTCATCTTCCGCAGAAATTGCAAAATGGGCCAAGCAGTAGGTTAAAGGCACTGACTCTCCAAGTCGGGAGAGTGTTAGTAAAGCGTCTGGAATGTTGCACCCGAGTACCAGGGGACAAGAACTGAGACATATTTGAACCCGTCTCCCGATCACATGGTTGATCATACTCAGGGTTCCACATGCATGTTTTAGCTGAAGGAACAATCCCTTAAACCTGGAGAGTTGAGACCCGTGGAATGGGTACCATGCAATATGACTTCAAAGGGTCTTCATTTGCTCACCGAACCTCTCCAATCCTATCACTGCTGCGTTTATGCCCCGGTACTCACGCTTGTTTCTCTTTCAGAGACATAGCAATCCATAGGTTTTAAGATACTTACTAGTCAGGTACATTATTAGGCGTTTAATATGGGGTTTTGTGTCCATTTCGTTGAGCAAGGAGTAGCTCTTGTCTATTCCATATTTGGCTTAAGGAACTTTATCTGTGCTCATTTCAATCTCTGGTTTTATGCAGCACCCCAACTCACCTTTCCCCTTAAACAAGCATAAGTTGGTTTTCTAAATTTGACACCCTGTGCTGTTTTGTAATTCAGTTCTGTGTAGCCAAGTTTACATTCCGTGTATTAGTGATATCTTATGATGTTTCTTTTTCTGTGTGACTTATTTCAGTTAGAATCATCATACCTGATTCCACTCATTATGCTGCTACGGGCCTGATGACATAGATTTCATTGCTGAGTGATATTGCATTGTACGTCAGTACCACAACTGCTTTATCCATTTTTCGCTCTCTGCGATATTGAACTTGTACCGTAAACGAGGTTCTTGTAAACAGAGCCGTCCCAAACTTTGGGGTGGCTGTGTGTTTTTGATTTTAATTTCCCTAAGCTATAGGATCATAAGTGGAAGTGCCCTAGGCTCTGTTGCTTTGTTTTTTAGATGTTTCAGGAAACACCATACACTTCTCCCCAGTGGCTGTTGTCAATTTACATCCCGCCCATCAGCATAACAAGGCTCCCAGTTCTCCATGGCCTGTCCTGCCTTTCTGGATTTTACACATTTTTCAGATGGCCCTTTTGACCGGGGGGAAGTGAGACTTCATTGTAGTGCAGATTTCCTTTGCAAGCCTGCTTGGTTGGCCAAAAAGGGCGTATGCGTTTTTTCCTGAATATATTCAGGAAAAAACGCATACGCCCTTTTTGGCCAAGTGCATCATTTTGGACGTTCTGCCTCTTTTCCTATGCTTTAAATGCAATTCCTGTCTACCTCCTGAAATCGGTTTCCTGCAATTCTGCCCCGCTTTCAAGTCCTCTTGGCAGCCTTACTTCAGTATATTTTTGGACGATAGCTGTCATTTATAACTCTGCAGGTTTGTGAATTACAGTGCCCCTGAGCTCCTTTCTTCAACTCGCTTTCTTGTGAGCTGGCCGCAACACCGCACGATTGCTTCAGGCCCTAATCTGGTTCCGGCACGCCACGCTGAGCCTTTGCTTAATTGCTATTCCTGGTGGGAAATGAGAGTTAAATTTGCCCGTCCAGACACCTCCAGCTAGTCTCTCATTGGTCCTCCCTATCCCTGTTCATCTTCTGCAGAAATTGCAAACTGGGCCAAGCAGGAGGTTAAAGGCACTGACTGTCCAAGTCGGGAGAGTGTTAGTAAAGCGCCTGAAATGTTGCACCTGAGTACCAGCGGACGAAAACTGAGACATATTGGAACACGTCTCCCAATCACACGGTTGATCATACTCTGGGTTCCACATGCATGTTTCAGCTGAAGGAAGAATCCCTTAAACCTGGAGAGTTGAGACCCGTGGAATGGGTACCATGCAATATGACTTCAAAGGGTCTTCATTTGCTCACCGAACCTCTCCAATCCTATCACTGCTGCGTTTATGTCCCTGTACTCACGCTTGATTCTCTTTCAGAGACATAGCAATCCATAGGTTTTAAGATACTTACTAGTCACGTACATTATTAGGCATTTAATATGGTGTTTTGAGTCCATTTCGTTGAGCAAGGAGTAGCTCTTGTCTATTCCATATTTGGCTTAAGGAACTTTATCTGTGCTCATTTCAATCTCTGGTTTTATGCAGCACCCCAACTCACCTTTCCCCTTATGCAAGCATACGTTGCTTTTCTACATTTGAGACCCTGTTCTGTTTTGTAATCCAGTTCCTGTGTAGCCAAGTTTACATTCTGTGTATTAGTGATATCTCATGATGTTTCTTTTTCTGTGTGACTTATTTCAGTTAGAATCATCATACCTGAATCCACTCATTATGCTGCTACGGGCCTGATGACATAGATTTCATTGCTGAGTGATATTGCATTGTACGTAAGTACCACAACTTCTTTATCCATTTTTCACTTTCTGCGATATTGAACTTGTACCGTAAACGAGGTTCTTGTAAACAGAGCCATCCCATACTTTGGGGTGGCTGTGTCTTTTTGATTTTAATTTCCCTAAGCTATAGGACTATAAGTGGAAGTGCCCTAGGCTCTGTTGCTTTGTTTTTTAGATGTTTCAGGAAACACCATACACTTCTCCCCAGTCGCTGTTGGCAATTTACATCCCGCCCATCAGCATAACAAGGCTCCCAGTTCTCCATGGCCTGTCCTGCCTTTCTGGATTTTACACTTTTTTCAGATGGCCCTTTTGACCGGGGGGAAGTGAGACTTCATTGTAGTGCAGATTTCCTTTGCAAGCTTGCTTGGTTGGCCAAAAAGGGCGTATGCGTTTTTTCCTGAATATATTCATTAAAAAAAGCATACGCCCTTTTAGGCCAAGTGCATCATTTTGGACGTTCTGCCTCTTTTCCTATGCTTTAAATGCAATTCCAGTCTACCTCCTGAAATCGGTTTACTGCATTTCTGGCCCGCTTTCAAGTCCTCTTGGCAGCCTTACTTCAGTATACTTTTGGACGATAGCTGTCATTTATAACTCTGCATGTTTGTGCATTACAGTGCCCCTGAGCTCCTTTCTTCAACTCGCTTTCTTGTGAGCTGGCCGCAACACCGCAGGATTGCTTCAGGCCCTAATCTGGTTCCGGCACGGCACGCTGAGCCTTTGCTTAATTGCTATTCTTGGTGGGAAATGAGAGTTCAATTTGCCCGTCCAGACACCTCCAGCTAGTCTCTCATTGGTTCTCCCTATTCCTGTTCATCTTCCGTGGAAATTGCAAACTGGGCCAAACAGGAGGTTAAAGGCACTGACTCTCCAAATCGGGAGTGTGTTACTAAAGCGTGTGGAATGTTGCACCCGAGTACCAGGGGATGAGAACTGAGACATATTTGAACATGACTCACGATCACACGGTTGATCATAGTCTGGGTTCCAAATGCATGTTTAGCTGAAGGAAGAATCCCTTAAACCTGGAGAGTTGAGACCCGTGGAATGGGTACCATGCAATATGACTTCAAAGGGTCTTCATTTGCTCACCGAACCTCTCCAATCCTATCACTGCTGCGTTTATGCCCCTGTTCTCACGCTTGATTCTCTTTCGGAGACATAGCAATACATAGGTTTTAAGATACTTACTGTCAGGTACATTATTAGGCGTTTAATATGGGGTTTTGAGTCCATTTCGTTGAGCAAGGAGTAGCTCTGGTCTATTACATATTTGGCTTAAGGAACCTTATCTGTGCTCATTTCAATCTCTGGTTTTATGCAGCACCCCAACTCACCTTTCCCCTTAAGCAAGCATAAGTTGCTTTTCTACATTTGAGACCCTGTTCTGTTTTGTAATCCAGTTCCTGTGTAGCCAAGTTTACATTCCGTGTATTAGTGATATCTTATGATGTTTCATTTTCTGTGTGACTTATTTCAGTTAGAATCATCATACCTGAATCCACTCATTATGCTGCTACGGGCCTGATGACATAGATTTCATTGCTGAGTGATATTGCATTGTCCGTAAGTACCACAACTTCTTTGTCCATTTTGCACTTTCTGCGATATTGAACTTGTACCGTAAACGAGGTTCTTGTAAACAGCGCCGTCCCAAACTTTGGGGTGGCTGTGTCTTTTTGATTTTAATTTCCCTAAGCTATAGGACCATAAGTGGAAGTGCCCTAGGCTCTGTTGCTTTGTTTTTTAGATGTTTCAGGAAACACCATACACATCTCCCCAGTGGCTGTTGTCAATTTACATCCCGCCCATCAGCATAACAAGGCTCCCAGTTCTCCATGGCCTGTCCTGCCTTTCTGGATTTTACACATTTTTCAGATGGCCCTTTTGACCGGGGGGAAGTGAGACTTCATTGTAGTGCAGATTTCCTTTGCAAGCCTGCTTGTTTGGCCAAAAAGGGCGTATGCGTTTTTTCCTGAATATATTCAGGAAAAAACGCATACGCCCTTTTTGGCCAAGTGCATCATTGTCGACCTTCTGCCTCTTTTCCTATGCTTTAAATGCAATTCCTGTCTACCTCCTGAAATCGGTTTCCTGCAATTCTGCCCCGCTTTCAAGTCCTCTTGGCAGCCTTACTTCAGTATATTTTTGGATGATAGCTGTCATTTATAACTCTGCAGGTTTGTGAATTACAGTGCCCCTGAGCTCCTTTCTTCAACTCGCTTTCTTGTGAGCTGGCAGCAACACCGCACGATTGCTTCAGGCCCTAATCTGGTTCCGGCACGCCACGCTGAGCCTTTGCTTAATTGCTATTCCTGGTGGGAAATGAGAGTTCAATTTGCCCGTCCAGACACCTCCAGCTAGTCTCTCATTGGTTCTCCCTATTCCTGTTCATCTTCCGTGGAAATTGCAAACTGGGCCAAACAGGAGGTTAAAGGCACTGACTCTCCAAATCGGGAGTGTGTTACTAAAGCGTGTGGAATGTTGCACCCGAGTACCAGGGGATGAGAACTGAGACATATTTGAACATGACTCACGATCACACGGTTGATCATAGTCTGGGTTCCAAATGCATGTTTAGCTGAAGGAAGAATCCCTTAAACCTGGAGAGTTGAGACCCGTGGAATGGGTACCATGCAATATGACTTCAAAGGGTCTTCATTTGCTCACCGAACCTCTCCAATCCTATCACTGCTGCGTTTATGCCCCTGTTCTCACGCTTGATTCTCTTTCGGAGACATAGCAATACATAGGTTTTAAGATACTTACTGTCAGGTACATTATTAGGCGTTTAATATGGGGTTTTGAGTCCATTTCGTTGAGCAAGGAGTAGCTCTGGTCTATTACATATTTGGCTTAAGGAACCTTATCTGTGCTCATTTCAATCTCTGGTTTTATGCAGCACCCCAACTCACCTTTCCCCTTAAGCAAGCATAAGTTGCTTTTCTACATTTGAGACTCTGTTCTGTTTTGTAATCCAGTTCCTGTGTAGCCAAGTTTACATTCCGTGTATTAGTGATATCTTATGATGTTTCATTTTCTGTGTGACTTATTTCAGTTAGAATCATCATACCTGAATCCACTCATTATGCTGCTACGGGCCTGATGACATAGATTTCATTGCTGAGTGATATTGCATTGTACGTAAGTACCACAACTTCTTTATGCATTTTTCACTTTCTGCAATATTGAACTTGTACTGTAAACGAGGTTCTTATAAACAGAGCCGTCCCAAACTTTTGGGTGGCTGTGTCTTTTTGATTTTAATTTCCCTAAGCTGTAGGACCATAAGTGGAAGTGCCCTAGGCTCTGTTGCTTTGTTTTTTAGATGTTTCAGGAAACACCATACAATTATCCTGAGTGGCTGTTGGAAATTTACATCCCGAACATCAGCATAACAAGGCTCCCAGTTCTCCATGGCCTGTCCTGCCTTTCTGGATTTTACACTTTTTACAGATGGCCCTTTTGACCCGGGGGAAGTGAGACTTCATTGTAGTGCAGATTTCCTTTGCAAGCTTGCTTGGTTGGCCAAAAAGTGCGTATGCTTTTTTTCCTGAATATATTCAGGAAAAAACGCATATGCCCTTTTTGGCCTAGTGTATCATTGTCGACGTTCTGCCTCTTTTCCTATGCTTTAAATGCAATTCCAGTCTACCTCCTGAAATCGGCTTCCTGCAATTCTGCCCCGCTTTCAAGTCCTCTTGGCAGCCTTACTTCAGTATATTTTTGGACGATAGCTGTCATTTATAACTCTGCAGGTTTGTGAATTACAGTGCCCCTGAGCTCCTTTCTTCAACTCGCTTTCTTGTGAGCTGGCCGCAACACCGCAGGATTGCTTCAGGCCCTAATCTGGTTCTGGCACGGAACGCTGAGCCTTTGCTTAATTCCTCTTCCTGGTGGGAAATGAGAGTTAAATTTGCCCGTCCAGACATCTCCAGCTAGTCTCTCATTGGTTCTCCCTATTCCTGTTCATCTTCCGCGGAATTTGCAAACTGGGCCAAACAGGAGGTTAAAAGCACTGACTCTCCAAGTCGGGAGAGTGTTAGTAAAGCGTGTGGAATGTTGCACCCGAGTACCAGGGGATGAGAACTGAGACATATTTGAACATGACTCACGATCACACGGTTGATCATAGTCTGGGTTCCAAATGCATGTTTAGCTGAAGGAAGAATCCCTTAAACCTGGAGAGTTGAGACCCGTGGAATGGGTACCATGCAATATGACTTTAAAGGGTCTTCATTTGCTCACCGAACCTCTCCAATCCTATCACTGCTGCGTTTATGCCCCTGTTCTCACGCTTGATTCTCTTTCAGAGACATAGCAATCCATAGGTTTTAAGATACTTACTGTCAGGTACATTATTAGGTGTTTAATATGGGGTTTTGAGTCCATTTCGTTGAGCAAGGAGTAGCTCTTGTCTATTACATATTTGGCTTAAGGAACCTTATCTGTGCTCACTTCAATCTCTGGTTTTATGCAGCACCCCAACTCACCTTTCCCCTTAAGCAAGCATAAGTTGCTTTTCTACATTTGAGACCCTGTTCTGTTTTGTAATTCAGTTCCTGTGTAGTCAAGTTTACATTCCGTGTATTAGTGATATCTTATGATGTTTCTTTTTCTGTGTGACTTATTTCAGTTAGAATCATCATACCTGAATCCACTCTATGCTGCTACGGGCCTGATGACATAGATTTCATTGCTGAGTGATATTGCATTGTCCGTAAGTACCACAAATTCTTTGTCCATTTTTCACTTTCTGCGATATTGAACTTGTACCGTAAACGAGGTTCTTGTAAACAGAGCCGTCCCAAACTTTGGGGTGGCTGTGTCTTTTTGATTTTAATTTCCCTAAGCTATAGGACCATAAGTGGAACTGCCCTAGGCTCTGTTGCTTTGTTTTTTAGATGTTTCAGGAAACACCATACACTTCTCCTGAGTGGCTGTTGGCAGTTTTCATCCCGCCCATCAGCATAACAAGGCTCCCAGTTCTCCATGGCGTGTCCTGCCTTTCTGGAATTTACACTTTTTTCACATGGCCCTTTTGACCGTGGGGAAGTGAGACTTCATTGTAGTGCAGATTTCCTTTGCAAGCTTGCTTGGTTGGCCAAAAAGTGCGTATGCGTTTTTTCCTGAATATATTCAGGAAAAAACGCATACGCCCTTTTTGGCCAAGTGCATCACTGTGGACGTTCTGCCTCTTTTCCTATGCTTTAAATGCAATTCCAGTCTAACTCCTGAAATCGGTTTCCTTCAATTCTGCCCTGCTTTCAAGTCCTCTTGGCAGCCTTACTTCAGTATATTTTTGGACGATAGCTGTCATTTATAACTCTGCAGGTTTGTGAATTACAGTGCCCCTGAGCTCCTTTCTTCCACTCGCATTCTTGTGCTCTGGCCGCAACACCGCACGATTGCTTCAGGCCCTAATCTGGTTCCGGCACGGCACGCTGAGCCTTTGCTTAATTGCTATTCCTTGTGGGAAATGAGAGTTAAATTTGCCCGTCCAGACACCTCCAGCTAGTCTCTCATTGGTCCTCCCTATCCCTGTTCATCTTCCGCAGAAATTGTCAACTGGGCTAAGCAGGAGGTTAAAGGCACTGACTCTCCAAGTCGGGAGAGTGTTAGTAAAGCATCTGAAATGTTGCACCTGAGTACCAGCAGACGAAAACTGAGACATATTTGAACACGTCTCGCAGTCACACAGTTGATCATACTCTGGGTTCCACATGCATGTTTCAGCTGAAGGAAGAATCCCTTTAAGCTGGAGAGTTGAGACCCTGGAATGGGTACCATGCAATATGACTTCAAAGGGTCTTCATTTGCTCACCGAACCTCTGCAATCCTATCACTGCTGCGTTTATGCCCCTGTACACACGCTTGATTCTCTTTTGGAGACATAGCAATCCATAGGTTTTAAGATACTTACTAGTCAGGTACATTCTTAGGCGTTTAATATGGGGTGTTGAGTCCATTTCGTTGAGCAAGGAGTAGCTCTTGCCTATTCCATATTTGGCTTAAGGAAATTTATCTGTGCTCATTTCAATCTCTGGTTTTATGTAGCACCCCAACTCACCTTTCCCCTTAAGCAAGCATAAGTTGGGTTTCTAAATTTGAGACCCTCTTCTGTTTTGTAATCCAGTTCCTGTGTAGCCAGGTTTACATTCCGTGTATTAGTGATATCTTATGATGTTTCTTTTTCTGTGTGACTTATTTCGGTGAGAATCATCATACCTGAATCCAGTCTATGCTGCTACGGGCCTGATGACATAGATTTCATTGCTGAGTGATATTGCATTGTACGTAACTACCACATCTTCTTTATCCATTTTTCACTTTCTGCGATATTGAACTTCTACCGTAAATGGGGTTCTTGTAAACAGAGAGGTCCCAAACTTTGGGGTGGCTGTGTTTTTTTGATTTTAATTTCCCTAAGCTATAGGACCATAAGTGGAAGTGCCCTAGGCTCTGTTGCTTTGTTTTTTAGATGTTTCAGGAAACACCATACACTTCTCCTGAGTGGCTGTTGGCAATTTTCATCCCGCCCATCAGCATAACAAGGCTCCCAGTTCTCCATGGCCTGTCCTGCCTTTCTGCATTTTACACTTTTTTCACATGGCCCTTTTGACTGGGGGGAAGGGAGACTTCATTGTAGTGCAGATTTCCTTTGCAAGCTTGCTTGGTTGGCCAAAAAGTGCGTATGCGTTTTTTCCTGAATATATGCAGGAAAAAACGCATACGCCATTTTTGGCCAAGTGCATCATTGTAGAAGTTCTGCCTCTTTTCCTATGCTTAAATGCAATTCAAGTCTACCTCCTGAAATCGGATTCCTGCAATTCTGCCCCACTTTCAAGTCCTCTTCGCAGCCTTACTTCAGTATATTTTTGGACGATAGCTGTCATTCATAACTCTGCAGGTTTGTGAATTACAGTGCCCCTGAGCTCCTTTCTTCAACTCGCTTTCTTGTGAGCTGGCCGCAACACCGCAGGATTGCTTCAGGCCCTAATCTGGTTCCGGCACGGCACGCTGAGGCTTTGGTTAATTCCTCTTCCTGGTGGGAAATGAGAGTTAAATTTGCCCGTCCAGACACCTCCAGCTAGTCTCTCATTGGTTCTCCCTATTCCTGTTCATCTTCCGCGGAATTTGCAAACTGGGCCAAACAGGAGGTTAAAGGCACTGACTCTCCAAGTCGGGAGAGTGTTAGTAAAGCATCTGGAATGTTGCACCCGAGTACCAGGGGATGAGAACTGAGACATATTTGAACACGTCTCCCGATCACATGGTTGATCATACTCTGGGTTCCACATGCATGTTTTAGCTGAAGGAAGAATCCCTTAAAGCTGGAGAGTTGAGACCCGTGGAATGGGTACCATGCAATATGACTTCAAAGGGTCTTCATTTGCTCACCGAACCTCTCCAATCCTATCACTGCTGCGTTTATGTCCCTGTACTCACGCTTGATTCTCTTTCAGAGACATAGCAATCCATAGGTTTTAAGATACTTACTAGTCAGGTACATTATTAGGCATTTAATATGGTGTTTTTAGTCCATTTCGTTGAGCAAGGAGTAGCTCTTGTCTATTCCATTTTTGGCTTAAGGAACTTTATCTGTGCTCATTTCAATCTCTGGTTTTATGCAGCACCCCAACTCACCTTTCCCCTTAAGCAAGCATAAGTTGGTTTTCTAAATTTGAGACCCTGTTCTCTTTTGTAATCCTGTTCCTGTGTAGCCAAGTTTACATTCCGTGTATTAGTGATATCTTATGATGTTTCTTTTTCTGTGTGACTAATTTCAGACAGAATCATCATACCTGAATCCACTCATTATGCTGCTACGGGCCTGATGACATAGATTTCATTGCTGAGTGATATTGCATTGTACGTAAGTACCACAACTGCTTTATCCATTTTTCACTTTCTGCGATATTGAACTTGTCCCGTAAACGAGATTCTTGTAAACAGAGCCGTCCCAAACTTTGGGGTGGCTGTGTCTTTTTGATTTTAATTTCCCTAAGCTATAGGACCATAAGTGGAAGTGCCCTAGGCTCTGTTGCTTTGTTTTTTAGATGTTTCAGGAAATACCATACACTTCTCCCAAGTGGCTGTTGGCAATTTACATCCCACCCATCAGCATAACAAGGCTCCCAGTTCTCCATGGCCTGTCCTGCCTTTCTGGATTTTACACTTTTTTCAGATGGCCCTTTTGACCAAGGTGAAGTGAGACTTCATTGTAGTGCAGATTTCCTTTGCAAGCTTGCTTGGTTGGCCAAAAAGGGCGTATGCGTTTTTTCCTGAATATATTCAGGAAAAAACGCATACGCCCTTTTTGTCCAAGTGCATCATTGTCGACGTTCTGCCTCTTTTCCTATGCTTTAAATGCAATACCAGTCTACCTCCTGAAATCGGTTTCCTGCAATTCTGCCCCGCTTTCAAGTCCTCGTGGCAGCCTTACTTCAGTATATTTTTGGACGATAGCTGTCATTTATATCTCTGCAGGTTTGTGAATTACAGTGCCCCTGAGCTCCTTTCTTCAACTCGCTTTCTTGTGAGCTGGCCGCAACACCGCAGGATTGCTTCAGGCCCTAATCTGGTTCTGGCACGGAACGCTGAGCCTTTGCTTAATTCCTCTTCCTGGTGGGAAATGAGAGTTAAATTTGCCCGTCCAGACATCTCCAGCTAGTCTCTCATTGGTTCTCCCTATTCCTGTTCATCTTCCGCGGAATTTGCAAACTGGGCCAAACAGGAGGTTAAAAGCACTGACTCTCCAAGTCGGGAGAGTGTTAGTAAAGCGTGTGGAATGTTGCACCCGAGTACCAGGGGATGAGAACTGAGACATATTTGAACATGACTCACGATCACACGGTTGATCATAGTCTGGGTTCCAAATGCATGTTTAGCTGAAGGAAGAATCCCTTAAACCTGGAGAGTTGAGACCCGTGGAATGGGTACCATGCAATATGACTTTAAAGGGTCTTCATTTGCTCACCGAACCTCTCCAATCCTATCACTGCTGCGTTTATGCCCCTGTTCTCACGCTTGATTCTCTTTCAGAGACATAGCAATCCATAGGTTTTAAGATACTTACTGTCAGGTACATTATTAGGTGTTTAATATGGGGTTTTGAGTCCATTTCGTTGAGCAAGGAGTAGCTCTTGTCTATTACATATTTGGCTTAAGGAACCTTATCTGTGCTCACTTCAATCTCTGGTTTTATGCAGCACCCCAACTCACCTTTCCCCTTAAGCAAGCATAAGTTGCTTTTCTACATTTGAGACCCTGTTCTGTTTTGTAATTCAGTTCCTGTGTAGTCAAGTTTACATTCCGTGTATTAGTGATATCTTATGATGTTTCTTTTTCTGTGTGACTTATTTCAGTTAGAATCATCATACCTGAATCCACTCTATGCTGCTACGGGCCTGATGACATAGATTTCATTGCTGAGTGATATTGCATTGTCCGTAAGTACCACAAATTCTTTGTCCATTTTTCACTTTCTGCGATATTGAACTTGTACCGTAAACGAGGTTCTTGTAAACAGAGCCGTCCCAAACTTTGGGGTGGCTGTGTCTTTTTGATTTTAATTTCCCTAAGCTATAGGACCATAAGTGGAACTGCCCTAGGCTCTGTTGCTTTGTTTTTTAGATGTTTCAGGAAACACCATACACTTCTCCTTAGTGGCTGTTGGCAGTTTTCATCCCGCCCATCAGCATAACAAGGCTCCCAGTTCTCCATGGCGTGTCCTGCCTTTCTGGAATTTACACTTTTTTCACATGGCCCTTTTGACCGTGGGGAAGTGAGACTTCATTGTAGTGCAGATTTCCTTTGCAAGCTTGCTTGGTTGGCCAAAAAGTGCGTATGCGTTTTTTCCTGAATATATTCAGGAAAAAACGCATACGCCCTTTTTGGCCAAGTGCATCACTGTGGACGTTCTGCCTCTTTTCCTATGCTTTAAATGCAATTCCAGTCTAACTCCTGAAATCGGTTTCCTTCAATTCTGCCCTGCTTTCAAGTCCTCTTGGCAGCCTTACTTCAGTATATTTTTGGACGATAGCTGTCATTTATAACTCTGCAGGTTTGTGAATTACAGTGCCCCTGAGCTCCTTTCTTCCACTCGCATTCTTGTGCTCTGGCCGCAACACCGCACGATTGCTTCAGGCCCTAATCTGGTTCCGGCACGGCACGCTGAGCCTTTGCTTAATTGCTATTCCTTGTGGGAAATGAGAGTTAAATTTGCCCGTCCAGACACCTCCAGCTAGTCTCTCATTGGTCCTCCCTATCCCTGTTCATCTTCCGCAGAAATTGTCAACTGGGCTAAGCAGGAGGTTAAAGGCACTGACTCTCCAAGTCGGGAGAGTGTTAGTAAAGCATCTGAAATGTTGCACCTGAGTACCAGCAGACGAAAACTGAGACATATTTGAACACGTCTCGCAGTCACACAGTTGATCATACTCTGGGTTCCACATGCATGTTTCAGCTGAAGGAAGAATCCCTTTAAGCTGGAGAGTTGAGACCCTGGAATGGGTACCATGCAATATGACTTCAAAGGGTCTTCATTTGCTCACCGAACCTCTGCAATCCTATCACTGCTGCGTTTATGCCCCTGTACACACGCTTGATTCTCTTTTGGAGACATAGCAATCCATAGGTTTTAAGATACTTACTAGTCAGGTACATTCTTAGGCGTTTAATATGGGGTGTTGAGTCCATTTCGTTGAGCAAGGAGTAGCTCTTGCCTATTCCATATTTGGCTTAAGGAAATTTATCTGTGCTCATTTCAATCTCTGGTTTTATGTAGCACCCCAACTCACCTTTCCCCTTAAGCAAGCATAAGTTGGGTTTCTAAATTTGAGACCCTCTTCTGTTTTGTAATCCAGTTCCTGTGTAGCCAGGTTTACATTCCGTGTATTAGTGATATCTTATGATGTTTCTTTTTCTGTGTGACTTATTTCGGTGAGAATCATCATACCTGAATCCAGTCTATGCTGCTACGGGCCTGATGACATAGATTTCATTGCTGAGTGATATTGCATTGTACGTAACTACCACATCTTCTTTATCCATTTTTCACTTTCTGCGATATTGAACTTCTACCGTAAATGGGGTTCTTGTAAACAGAGAGGTCCCAAACTTTGGGGTGGCTGTGTTTTTTTGATTTTAATTTCCCTAAGCTATAGGACCATAAGTGGAAGTGCCCTAGGCTCTGTTGCTTTGTTTTTTAGATGTTTCAGGAAACACCATACACTTCTCCTGAGTGGCTGTTGGCAATTTTCATCCCGCCCATCAGCATAACAAGGCTCCCAGTTCTCCATGGCCTGTCCTGCCTTTCTGCATTTTACAC
The DNA here is from genome assembly GCF_937001465.1 of Orcinus orca. NCBI lineage: Eukaryota > Metazoa > Chordata > Mammalia > Artiodactyla > Delphinidae > Orcinus > Orcinus orca. The sequence goes on along the minus strand of NW_026043737.1, from coordinate 430,409 downwards.
TTTTTTCACATGGCCCTTTTGACTGGGGGGAAGGGAGACTTCATTGTAGTGCAGATTTCCTTTGCAAGCTTGCTTGGTTGGCCAAAAAGTGCGTATGCGTTTTTTCCTGAATATATGCAGGAAAAAACGCATACGCCATTTTTGGCCAAGTGCATCATTGTAGAAGTTCTGCCTCTTTTCCTATGCTTAAATGCAATTCAAGTCTACCTCCTGAAATCGGATTCCTGCAATTCTGCCCCACTTTCAAGTCCTCTTCGCAGCCTTACTTCAGTATATTTTTGGACGATAGCTGTCATTCATAACTCTGCAGGTTTGTGAATTACAGTGCCCCTGAGCTCCTTTCTTCAACTCGCTTTCTTGTGAGCTGGCCGCAACACCGCAGGATTGCTTCAGGCCCTAATCTGGTTCCGGCACGGCACGCTGAGGCTTTGGTTAATTCCTCTTCCTGGTGGGAAATGAGAGTTAAATTTGCCCGTCCAGACACCTCCAGCTAGTCTCTCATTGGTTCTCCCTATTCCTGTTCATCTTCCGCGGAATTTGCAAACTGGGCCAAACAGGAGGTTAAAGGCACTGACTCTCCAAGTCGGGAGAGTGTTAGTAAAGCATCTGGAATGTTGCACCCGAGTACCAGGGGATGAGAACTGAGACATATTTGAACACGTCTCCCGATCACATGGTTGATCATACTCTGGGTTCCACATGCATGTTTTAGCTGAAGGAAGAATCCCTTAAAGCTGGAGAGTTGAGACCCGTGGAATGGGTACCATGCAATATGACTTCAAAGGGTCTTCATTTGCTCACCGAACCTCTCCAATCCTATCACTGCTGCGTTTATGTCCCTGTACTCACGCTTGATTCTCTTTCAGAGACATAGCAATCCATAGGTTTTAAGATACTTACTAGTCAGGTACATTATTAGGCATTTAATATGGTGTTTTTAGTCCATTTCGTTGAGCAAGGAGTAGCTCTTGTCTATTCCATTTTTGGCTTAAGGAACTTTATCTGTGCTCATTTCAATCTCTGGTTTTATGCAGCACCCCAACTCACCTTTCCCCTTAAGCAAGCATAAGTTGGTTTTCTAAATTTGAGACCCTGTTCTCTTTTGTAATCCTGTTCCTGTGTAGCCAAGTTTACATTCCGTGTATTAGTGATATCTTATGATGTTTCTTTTTCTGTGTGACTAATTTCAGACAGAATCATCATACCTGAATCCACTCATTATGCTGCTACGGGCCTGATGACATAGATTTCATTGCTGAGTGATATTGCATTGTACGTAAGTACCACAACTGCTTTATCCATTTTTCACTTTCTGCGATATTGAACTTGTCCCGTAAACGAGATTCTTGTAAACAGAGCCGTCCCAAACTTTGGGGTGGCTGTGTCTTTTTGATTTTAATTTCCCTAAGCTATAGGACCATAAGTGGAAGTGCCCTAGGCTCTGTTGCTTTGTTTTTTAGATGTTTCAGGAAATACCATACACTTCTCCCAAGTGGCTGTTGGCAATTTACATCCCACCCATCAGCATAACAAGGCTCCCAGTTCTCCATGGCCTGTCCTGCCTTTCTGGATTTTACACTTTTTTCAGATGGCCCTTTTGACCAAGGTGAAGTGAGACTTCATTGTAGTGCAGATTTCCTTTGCAAGCTTGCTTGGTTGGCCAAAAAGGGCGTATGCGTTTTTTCCTGAATATATTCAGGAAAAAACGCATACGCCCTTTTTGTCCAAGTGCATCATTGTCGACGTTCTGCCTCTTTTCCTATGCTTTAAATGCAATACCAGTCTACCTCCTGAAATCGGTTTCCTGCAATTCTGCCCCGCTTTCAAGTCCTCGTGGCAGCCTTACTTCAGTATATTTTTGGACGATAGCTGTCATTTATATCTCTGCAGGTTTGTGAATTACAGTGCCCCTGAGCTCCTTTCTTCAACTCGCTTTCTTGTGAGCTGGCCGCAACACCGCAGGATTGTTTCAGGCCCTAATCTGGTTCCGGCACGGCACGCTGAGCCTTTGCTTAATTGCTATTCCTGGTGGGAAATGAGAGTTAAATTTGCCCGTCCAGACACCTCCAGCTAGTCTCTCATTGGTCCTCCCTATCCCTGTTCATCTTCCGCAGAAATTGCAAACTGGGCCAAGCAGGAGGTTAAAGGCACTGACTCTCCAAGTCGGGAGAGTGTTAGTAAAGCATCTGGAATGTTGCACCTGAGTACCAACGGACGAAAACTGAGACATATTTGAACACGTCTCCCAATCACACGGTTGATCATACTCTGGGTTCCACATGCATGTTTCAGCTGAAGGAAGAATCCCTTAAAGCTGGAGAGTTGAGACCCGTGGAATGGGTACCATGCAATATGACTTCAAAGGGTCTTCATTTGCTCACTGAACCTCTCCAATCCTATCACTTCTGCGTTTATGCCCCTGTACACATGCTTGATTCTCTTTCGGAGACATAGCAATCCATAGGTTTTAAGATACTTACTAGTCAGGTACATTCTTAGGCGTTTAATATGGGGTGTTGAGTCCATTTCGTTGAGCAAGGAGTAGCTCTTGTCTATTCCATATTTGGCTTAAGGAAATTTATCTGTGCTCATTTCAATCTCTGGTTTTATGTAGCACACCATCTCACCTTTCCCCTTAAGCAAGCATAAGTTGGTTTTCTAAATTTGAGACCCTGTTCTGTTTTGTAATCCAGTTCCTGTGTAGCCAAGTTTACATTCCGTGTATTAGTGATATCTTATGATGTTTCTTTTTCTGTGTGACTTATTTCAGTGAGAATCATCATACCTGAATCCACTCATTATGCTGCTATGGGCCAGATGACATAGATTTCATTGCTGAGTGATATTGCATTGTACGTGAGTACCACAACTTCTTTATCCATTTTTCACTTTCTGCGATATTGAACATGTACCGTAAACGAGATTCTTGTAAACAGAGCCGTCCCAAACTTTGGGGTGGCTGTGTCTTTTTGATTTTAATTTCCCTAAGCTATAGGACCATAAGTGCAAGTGCCCTAGGCTCTGTTGCTTTGTTTTTTAGATGTTTCAGGAAACACCATACCCTTCTCCGGAGTGGCTGTTGGCAATTTACATCCCGCCCATCAGCATAACAAGGCTCCCAGTTCTCCATGGCCTGTCCTGCCTTTCTGGATTTTACACTTTTTTCAGATGGCCCTTTTGACGAGGGGGAAGTGAGACTTCATTGTAGTGCAGATTTCCTTTGCAAGCTTGCTTGGTTGGCCAAAAAGGGCGTATGCGGTTTTTCCTGAATATATTCAGGAAAAAACGCATACGCCCTTTTTGGCCAAGTGCATCATTGTCGACGTTCTGCCTCTTTTCCTATGCTTTAAATGCAATTCCAGTCTACCTCCTGAAATCGGTTTCCTGCAATTCTGCCCCGCTTTCAAGTCCTCTTGGCAGCCTTACTTCAGTATATTTTTGGACGATAGCTGTCATTTATAACTCTGCAGGTTTGTGAATTACAGTGCCCCTGAGCTCCTTTCTTCAACTCGCTTTCTTGTGAGCTGGCCGCAACACGGCACGATTGCTTCAGGCCCTAATCTGGTTCCGGCACGGCACGCTGAGCCTTTGCTTAATTGCTATTCCTGGTGGGAAATGAGAGTTAAATTTGCCCGTCCAGACACCTCCAGCTAGTCTCTCATTGGTCCTCCCGATCCCTGTTCATCTTCCGCAGAAATTGCAAACTGGGCCAAGCAGGAGTTTAAAGGCACTGACTCTCCAAGTCTGGAGAGTGTTAGTAAAGCATCTGGAATGTTGCACCTGAGTACCAGCGGTCGAAAACTGAGACATATTTGAACACGTCTCCCAATCACACGGTTGATCATACTCTGGGTTCCACATGCATGTTTCAGCTGAAGGAAGAATCCCTTAAAGCTGGAGAGTTGAGACCCGTGGAATGAGTACCATGCAATATGACTTCAAAGGGTCTTCATTTGCTCACCGAACCTCTCCAATCGTATCACTGCTGCGTTTATGCCCCTGTACACACGCTTGATTCTCTTTTGGAGACATAGCAATCCATAGGTTTTAAGATACTTACTAGTCAGGTACATTATTAGGCGTTTAATATGGGGTGTTGAGTCCATTTCGTTGAGCAAGGAGTAGCTCTTGCCTATTCCATATTTGGCTTAAGGAAATTTATCTGTGCTCATTTCAATCTCTGGTTTTATGTAGCACCCCAACTCACCTTTCCCCTTAAGCAAGCATAAGTTGGTTTTCTAAATTTGAGACCCTCTTCTGTTTTGTAATCCAGTTCCGGTGTAGCCAGGTTTACATTCCGTGTATTAGTGATATCTTATGATGATTCTTTTTCTGTGTGACTTATTTCAGTGAGAATCATCATACCTGAATCCAGTCTATGCTGCTACGGGCCTGATGACATAGATTTCATTGCTGAGTGATATTGCATTGTACGTAACTACCACAACTTCTTTATCCATTTTTCACTTTCTGCGATATTGAACTTCTACCGTAAATGGGGTTCTTGTAAACAGAGAGGTCCCAAACTTTGGGGTGGCTGTGTCTTTTTGATTTTAATTTCCCTAAGCTATAGGACTATAATTGGAAGTGCCCTAGGCTCTGTTGCTTTGTTTTTTAGATGTTTCATGAAACACCATACACTTCTCCTGAGTGGCTGTTTGCAATTTTCATCCCGCCCATCAGCATAACAAGGCTCCCAGTTCTCCATGGCCTGTCCTGCCTTTCTGGATTTTACACTTTTTTCACATGGCCCTTTTGACTGGGGGGAAGGGAGACTTCATTGTAGTGCAGATTTCCTTTGCAAGCTTGCTTGGTTGGCCAAAAAGGGCGTATGCGTTTTTTCCTGAATATATGCAGGAAAAAACGCATACGCCCTTTTTGGCCAAGTGCATCATTGTCGACGTTCTGCCTCTTTTCCTATGCTTAAATGCAATTCAAGTCTACCTCCTGAAATTGGTTTCCTGCAATTCTGCCCCGCTTTCAAGTCCTCTTCGCAGCCTTACTTCAGTATATTTTTGGACGATAGCTGTCATTCATAACTCTGCAGGTTTGTGAATTACAGTGCCCCTGAGCTCCTTTCTTCAACTCGCTTTCTTGTGAGCTGGCCGCAACACCGCAGGATTGCTTCAGGCCCTATTCTGGTTCCGGCACGGCACGCTGAGGCTTTGGTTAATTCCTCTTCCTGGTGGGAAATGAGAGTTAAATTTGCCCGTCCAGACACCTCCAGCTAGTCTCTCATTGGTTCTCCCTATTCCTGTTCATCTTCTGCGGAATTTGCAAACTGGGCCAAGCAGGAGGTTAAAGGCACTGACTCTCCAAGTCGGGAGAGTGTTAGTAAAGCATCTGGAATGTTGCACCCGAGTACCAGGCGATGAGAACTGAGACATATTTGAACACGTCTCCCGATCACATGGTTGATCATACTCTGGGTTCCACATGCATGTTTTAGCTGAAGGAAGAATCCCTTAAAGCTGGAGAGTTGAGACCCGTGGAATGGGTACCATGCAATATGACTTCAAAGGGTCTTCGTTAGCTCACCGAACCTCTCCAATCCTATCACTGCTGCGTTTATGTCCCTGTACTCACGCTTGATTCTCTTTCAGAGACATAGCAATCCATAGGTTTTAAGATACTTACTAGTAAGGTACATTATTAGGCATTTAATATGGTGTTTTGAGTCCATTTCGTTGAGCAAGGAGTAGCTCTTGTCTATTCCATTTTTGGCTTAAGGAACTTTATCTGTGCTCATTTCAATCTCTGGTTTTATGCAGCACCCCAACTCACCTTTCCCCTTAAGCAAGCATAAGTTGGTTTTCTAAATTTGAGACCCTGTTCTCTTTTGTAATCCTGTTCCTGTGTAGCCAAGTTTACATTCCGTGTATTAGTGATATCTTATGATGTTTCTTTTTCTGTGTGACTTATTTCAGACAGAATCATCATACCTGAATCCACTCATTATGCTGCTACGGGCCTGATGACATAGATTTCATTGCTGAGTGATATTGCATTGTACGTAAGTACCACAACTGCTTTATCCATTTTTCACTTTCTGCGATATTGAACTTGTCCCGTAAACAAGATTCTTGTAAACAGAGCCGTCCCAAACTTTGGGGTGGTTGTGTCTTTTTGATTTTAATTTCCCTAAGCTATAGGACCATAAGTGGAAGTGCCCTAGGCTCTGTTGCTTTGTTTTTTAGATGTTTCAGGAAACACCATACACTTCTCCCGAGTGGCTGTTGGCAATTTACATCCCGCCCATCAGCATAACAAGGCTCCCAGTTCTCCATGGCCTGTCCTGCCTTTCTGGATTTTACACTTTTTTCAGATGGCCCTTTTGACCAGGGGGAAGTGAGACTTCATTGTAGTGCAGATTTCCTTTGCAAGCTTGCTTGGTTGGCCAAAAAGTGCGTATGCGTTTTTTCCTGAATATATTCAGGAAAAAACGCATACGCCCTTTTTGGCCAAGTGCATCATTGTCGACGTTCTGCCTCTTTTCCTATGCTTTAAATGCAATTCCAGTCTACCTCCTGAAATCGGTTTCCTGCAATTCTGCCCCGCTTTCAAGTCCTCTTGGCAGCCTTACTTCAGTATATTTTTGGACGATAGCTGTCATTTATAACTCTGCAGGTTTGTGAATTACAGTGCCCCTGAGCTCCTTTCTTCAACTCGCTTTCTTGTGAGCTGGCCGCAACACGGCACGATTGCTTCAGGCCCTAATCTGGTTCCGGCACGGCACGCTGAGCCTTTGCTTAATTGCTATTCCTGGTGGGAAATGAGAGTTAAATTTGCCCGTCCAGACACCTCCAGCTAGTCTCTCATTGGTCCTCCCGATCCCTGTTCATCTTCCGCAGAAATTGCAAACTGGGCCAAGCAGGAGTTTAAAGGCACTGACTCTCCAAGTCTGGAGAGTGTTAGTAAAGCATCTGGAATGTTGCACCTGAGTACCAGCGGTCGAAAACTGAGACATATTTGAACACGTCTCCCAATCACACGGTTGATCATACTCTGGGTTCCACATGCATGTTTCAGCTGAAGGAAGAATCCCTTAAAGCTGGAGAGTTGAGACCCGTGGAATGAGTACCATGCAATATGACTTCAAAGGGTCTTCATTTGCTCACCGAACCTCTCCAATCGTATCACTGCTGCGTTTATGCCCCTGTACACACGCTTGATTCTCTTTTGGAGACATAGCAATCCATAGGTTTTAAGATACTTACTAGTCAGGTACATTATTAGGCGTTTAATATGGGGTGTTGAGTCCATTTCGTTGAGCAAGGAGTAGCTCTTGCCTATTCCATATTTGGCTTAAGGAAATTTATCTGTGCTCATTTCAATCTCTGGTTTTATGTAGCACCCCAACTCACCTTTCCCCTTAAGCAAGCATAAGTTGGTTTTCTAAATATGAGACCCTGTTCTGTTTTGTAATCCAGTTCCGGTGTAGCCAGGTTTACATTCCGTGTATTAGTGATATCTTATGATGATTCTTTTTCTGTGTGACTTATTTCAGTGAGAATCATCATACCTGAATCCAGTCTATGCTGCTACGGGCCTGATGACATAGATTTCATTGCTGATTGATATTGCATTGTACGTAACTACCACAATTTCTTTATCCATTTTTCACTTTCTGCGATATTGAACTTCTACCGTAAATGGGGTTCTTGTAAACAGAGAGGTCCCAAACTTTGGGGTGGCTGTGTCTTTTTGATTTTAATTTCCCTAAGCTATAGGACTATAAGTGGAAGTGCCCTAGGCTCTGTTGCTTTGTTTTTTAGATGTTTCATGAAACACCATACACTTCTCCTGAGTGGCTGTTTGCAATTTTCATCCCGCCCATCAGCATAACAAGGCTCCCAGTTCTCCATGGCCTGTCCTGCCTTTCTGGATTTTACACTTTTTTCACATGGCCCTTTTGACTGGGGGGAAGGGAGACTTCATTGTAGTGCAGATTTCCTTTGCAAGCTTGCTTGGTTGGCCAAAAAGGGCGTATGCGTTTTTTCCTGAATATATGCAGGAAAAAACGCATACGCCCTTTTTGGCCAAGTGCATCATTGTCGACGTTCTGCCTCTTTTCCTATGCTTAAATGCAATTCAAGTCTACCTCCTGAAATTGGTTTCCTGCAATTCTGCCCCGCTTTCAAGTCCTCTTCGCAGCCTTACTTCAGTATATTTTTGGACGATAGCTGTCATTCATAACTCTGCAGGTTTGTGAATTACAGTGCCCCTGAGCTCCTTTCTTCAACTCGCTTTCTTGTGAGCTGGCCGCAACACTGCAGGATTGCTTCAGGCCCTAATCTGGTTCCGGCACGGCACGCTGAGGCTTTGGTTAATTCCTCTTCCTGGTGGGAAATGAGAGTTAAATTTGCCCGTCCAGACACCTCCAGCTAGTCTCTCATTGGTTCTCCCTATTCCTGTTCATCTTCTGCGGAATTTGCAAACTGGGCCAAGCAGGAGGTTAAAGGCACTGACTCTCCAAGTCGGGAGAGTGTTAGTAAAGCATCTGGAATGTTGCACCCGAGTACCAGGGGATGAGAACTGAGACATATTTGAACACGTCTCCCGATCACATGGTTGATCATACTCTGGGTTCCACATGCATGTTTTAGCTGAAGGAAGAATCCCTTAAAGCTGGAGAGTTGAGACCCGTGGAATGGGTACCATGCAATATGACTTCAAAGGGTCTTCGTTAGCTCACCGAACCTCTCCAATCCTATCACTGCTGCGTTTATGTCCCTGTACTCACGCTTGATTCACTTTCAGAGACATAGCAATCCATAGGTTTTAAGATACTTACTAGTCAGGTACATTATTAGGCATTTAATATGGTGTTTTGAGTCCATTTCATTGAGCAAGGAGTAGCTCTTGTCTATTCCATTTTTGGCTTAAGGAACTTTATCTGTGCTCATTTCAATCTCTGGTTTTATGCAGCACCCCAACTCACCTTTCCCCTTAAGCAAGCATAAGTTGGTTTTCTAAATTTGAGACCCTGTTCTCTTTTGTAATCCTGTTCCTGTGTAGCCAAGTTTACATTCCGTGTATTAGTGATATCTTATGATGTTTCTTTTTCTGTGTGACTTATTTCAGACAGAATCATCATACCTGAATCCACTCATTATGCTGCTACGGGCCTGATGACATAGATTTCATTGCTGAGTGATATTGCATTGTACGTAAGTACCACAACTGCTTTATCCATTTTTCACTTTCTGCGATATTGAACTTGTCCCGTAAACGAGATTCTTGTAAACAGAGCCGTCCCAAACTTTGGGGTGGTTGTGTCTTTTTTATTTTAATTTCCCTAAGCTATAGGACCATAAGTGGAAGTGCCCTAGGCTCTGTTGCTTTGTTTTTTAGATGTTTCAGTAAACACCATACACTTCTCCCGAGTGGCTGTTGGCAATTTACATCCCGCCCATCAGCATAACAAGGCTCCCAGTTCTCCATGGCCTGTCCTGCCTTTCTGGATTTTACACTTTTTTCAGATGGCCCTTTTGACCAGGGGGAAGTGAGACTTCATTGTAGTGCAGATTTCCTTTGCAAGATTGCTTGGTTGGCCAAAAAGGGCGTATGCGGTTTTTCCTGAATATATTCAAGAAAAAACGCATACGCCCTTTTTGGCCAAGTGCATCATTGTCGACGTTCTGCCTCTTTTCCTATGCTTTAAATGCAATTCCAGTCTACCTCCTGAAATCGGTTTCCTGCAATTCTGCCCCGCTTTCAAGTCCTCTTGGCAGCCTTACTTCAGTATATTTTTGGACGATAGCTGTCATTTATAACTCTGCAGGTTTGTGAATTACAGTGCCCCTGAGCTCCTTTCTTCAACTCGCTTTCTTGTGAGCTGGCCGCAACACGGCACGATTGCTTCAGGCCCTAATCTGGTTCCGGCACGGCACGCTGAGCCTTTGCTTAATTGCTGTTCCTGGTGGGAAATGAGAGTTAAATTTGCCCGTCCAGACACCTCCAGCTAGACTCTCATTGGTCCTCCCGATCCCTGTTCATCTTCCGCAGAAATTGCAAACTGGGCCAAGCAGGAGTTTAAAGGCACTGACTCTCCAAGTCTGGAGAGTGTTAGTAAAGCATCTGGAATGTTGCACCTGAGTACCAGCGGTCGAAAACTGAGACATATTTGAACACGTCTCCCAATCACACGGTTGATCATACTCTGGGTTCCACATGCATGTTTCAGCTGAAGGAAGAATCCCTTAAAGCTGGAGAGTTGAGACCCGTGGAATGAGTACCATGCAATATGACTTCAAAGGGTCTTCATTTGCTCACCGAACCTCTCCAATCGTATCACTGCTGCGTTTATGCCCCTGTACACACGCTTGATTCTCTTTTGGAGACATAGCAATCCATAGGTTTTAAGATACTTACTAGTCAGGTACATTATTAGGCGTTTAATATGGGGTGTTGAGTCCATTTCGTTGAGCAAGGAGTAGCTCTTGCGTATTCCATATTTGGCTTAAGGAAATTTATCTGTGCTCATTTCAATCTCTGGTTTTATGTAGCACCCCAACTCACCTTTCCCCTTAAGCAAGCATAAGTTGGTTTTCTAAATTTGAGACCCTCTTCTGTTTTGTAATCCAGGTCCTGTGTAGCCAGGTTTACATTCCGTGTATTAGTGATATCTTATGATGTTTCTTTTTCTGTGTGACTTTTTTCAGTGAGAATCATCATACCTGAATCCAGTCTATGCTGCTACGGGCCTGATGACATAGATTTCATTGCTGAGTGATATTGCATTGTACGTAACTACCACAACTTCTTTATCCATTTTTCACTTTCTGCGATATTGAACATGTACCGTAAATGGGGTTCTTGTAAACAGAGAGGTCCCAAACTTTGGGGTGGCTGTGTCTTTTTGATTTTAATTTCCCTAAGCTATAGGACTATAAGTGGAAGTGCCCTAGGCTCTGTTGCTTTGTTTTTTAGATGTTTCAGGAAACACCATACACTTCTCCTGAGTGGCTGTTGGCAATTTTCATCCCGCCCATCAGCATAACAAGGCTCCCAGTTCTCCATGGCCTGTCCTGCCTTTCTGGATTTTACACTTTTTTCACATGGCCCTTTTGACTGGGGGGAAGGGAGACTTCATTGTAGTGCAGATTTCCTTTGCAAGCTTGCTTGGTTGGCCAAAAAGGGCGTATGCGTTTTTTCCTGAATATATGCAGGAAAAAACGCATACGCCCTTTTTGGCCAAGTGCATCATTGTCGACGTTCTGCCTCTTTTCCTATGCTTAAATGCAATTCAAATCTACCTCCTGAAATTGGTTTCCTGCAATTCTGCCCCGCTTTCAAGTCCTCTTCGCAGCCTTACTTCAGTATATTTTTGGACGATAGCTGTCATTTATAACTCTGCAGGTTTGTGAATTACAGTGCCCCTGAGCTCCTTTCTTCAACTCGCTTTCTTGTGAGCTGGCCGCAACACCGCACGATTGCTTCAGGCCCTAATCTGGTTCCGGCACGGCACGCTGAGCCTTTGCTTAATTGCTCTTCCTGGTGGGAAATGAGAGTTAAATTTGCCCGTCCAGACACCTCCAGCTAGTCTCTCATTGGTCCTCCCTATCCCTGTTCATCTTCCGCAGAAATTGCAAACTGGGCCAAGCAGGAGGTTTAAGGCACTGACTCTCCAAGTCGGGAGAGTGTTAGTAAAGCATCTGGAATGTTGCACCTGAGTACCAGCGGTCGAAAACTGAGACATATTTGAACACGTCTCCCAATCACACGGTTGATCATACTCTGGGTTCCACATGCATGTTTTAGCTGAAGGAAGAATCCCTTAAACCTGGAGAGTTGAGACCTGTGGAATGAGTACCATGCAATATGACTTCAAAGGGTCTTCATTTGCTCACCGAACCTCTCCAATCCTATCACTGCTGCGTTTATGCCCCTGTACACACGCTTGATTCTCTTTTGGAGACATAGCAATCCATAGGTTTTAAGATACTTACTAGTCAGGTACATTCTTAGGCGTTTAATATGGGGTGTTGAGTCCATTTCATTGAGCAAGGAGTAGCTCTTGTCTATTACATATGTGGCTTAAGGAAATTTATCTGTGCTCATTTCAATCTCTGGTTTTATGTAGCACCCCAACTCACCTTTCCCCTTAAGCAAGCATAAGTTGGGTTTCTAAATTTGAGACCCTCTTCTGTTTTGTAATCCAGTTCCTGTGTAGCCAAGTTTACATTCCGTGTAGTAGTGATATCTTACGATGTTTCTTTTTCTGTGTGACTTATTTCAGTTACAATCATCATACCTGAATCCAGTCTATGCTGCTACGGGCCTGATGACATAGATTTCATAGCTGAGTGATATTGTATTGTACGTAACTACCACAACTTCTTTATCCATTTTTCACTTTCTGCGATATTGAACTTCTACCGTAAATGAGGTTCTTGTAAACAGAGAGGTCCCAAACTTTGGGGTGGCTGTGTCTTTTTGATTTTAATTTCCCTAAGCTATAGGACTATAAGTGGAAGTGCCCTAGGCTCTGTTGCTTTGTTTTTTAGATGTTTCATGAAACACCATACACTTCTCCTGAGTGGCTGTTTGCAATTTTCATCCCGCCCATCAGCATAACAAGGCTCCCAGTTCTCCATGGCCTGTCCTGCCTTTCTGGATTTTACACTTTTTTCACATGGCCCTTTTGACTGGGGGAAAGTGAGACTTCATTGTAGTGCAGATTTCCTTTGCAAGCTTGCTTGGTTGGCCAAAAAGGGCGTATGCGTTTTTTCCTGAATATATGCAGGAAAAAACGCATACGCACTTTTCGGCCAAGTGCATCATTGTCGACATTCTGCCTCTTTTCCTATGCTTAAATGCAATTCCAGTCTACCTCCTGAAATCGGATTCCTGCAATTCTGCCCCGCTTTCAAGTCCTCTTGGCAGCCTTACTTCAGTATATTTTTGGACGATAGCTGTCATTCATAACTCTGCACGTTTGTGATAACAGTGCCCCTGAGCTCCTTTCTTCAACTCGCTTTCTTGTGAGCTGGCCGCAACACCGCAGGATTGCTTCAGGCCCTAATCTGGTTCCAGTACGGCATGCTGAGCCTTTGCTTAATTCCTCTTCCTGGTGGGAAATGAGAGTTAAATTTGCCCGTCCAGACACCTCCAGCTAGTCTCTCATTGCTTCTCCCTATTCCTGTTCATCTTCCGCAGAATTTGCCAACTGGGCCAAACAGTAGGTTAAAGGCACTGACTCTCAAAGTCGGGAGAGTGTTAGTAAAGCATCTGGAAAGTTGCACCCGAGTACCAGGGGATGAGAACTGAGACATATTTGAACACGTCTCCCGATCACATGGTTGATCATACTCTGGGTTCCACATGCATGTTTTAGCTGAAGGAAGAATCCCTTAAAGCTGGAGAGTTGAGACCCGTGGAATGGGTACCATGCAATATGACTTCAAAGGGTCTTCATTTGCTCACCGAACCTCTCCAATCCTATCACTGCTGCGTTTATGCCCCGGTACTCACGCTTGATTCTCTTTCAGAGACATAGCAATCCATAGGTTTTAAGATACTTACTAGTCAGGTACATTATTAGGCGTTTAATATGGGGTTTTGAGTCCATTTCGTTGAGCAAGGAGTAGCTCTTGTCTATTCCATATTTGGCTTAAGGAACTTTATCTGTGCTCATTTCAATCTCTGGTTTTATGCAGCACCCCAACTCACCTTTCCCCTTAAACAAGCATAAGTTGGTTTTCTAAATTTGAGACCCTCTTCTGTTTTGTAATCCAGTTCCTGTGTAGCCAAGTTTACATTCCGTGTATTAGTGATATCTTATGATGTTTCTTTTTCTGTGTGACTTATTTCAGTGAGAATCAACATACCTGAATCCACTGATTATGCTGCTATGGGCCAGATGACATAGATTTCATTGCTGAGTGATATTGCATTGTACGTGAGTACCACAACTTCTTTATCCATTTTTCAATTTCTGCGATATTGAACTTCTACTGTAAATGAGGTTCTTGTAAACAGAGAGGTCCCAAACTTTGGGGTGGCTGTGTCTTTTTGATTTTAATTTCCCTAAGCTATAGGACCATAAGTGGAAGTGCCCTAGGCTCTGTTGCTTTGTTTTTTAGATGTTTCAGGAAACACCATACACTTCTCCCGAGTGGCTGTTGGCAATTTACATCCCGCCCATCAGCATAACAAGGCTCCCAGTTCTCCATGGCCTGTCCTGCCTTTCTGGATTTTACACTTTTTTCAGATGGCCCTTTTGACCAGGGGGAAGTGAGACTTCATTGTAGTGCAGATTTCCTTTGCAAGCTTGCTTGGTTGGCCAAAAAGGGCGTATGCGTTTTTTCCTGAATATATTCAGGAAAAAACGCATACGCCCTTTTTGGCCAAGTGCATCATTGTCGACGTTCTGCCTCTTTTCCTATGCTTTAAATACAATTCCAGTCTACCTCCTGAAATCGGTTTCCTGCAATTCTGCCCCGCTTTCAAGTCCTCTTGGCACGCTTACTTCAGTATATTTTTGGACGATAGCTGTCATTTATAACTCTGCAGGGTTGTGAATTACAGTTCCACTGAGCTCCTATCTTCAACTCGCTTTCTTGTGAGCTGGCCGCAACACCGCAGGATTGCTTCAGGCCCTAATCTGGTTCCGGCACGGCATGCTGAGCCTTTGATTAATTCCTCTTCCTGGTGGGAAATGAGAGTTAAATTTGCCCGTCCAGACACCTCCAGCTAGTCTCTCATTGGTTCTCCCTATTCCTGTTCATCTTCTGCAGAAATTGCAAACTGGGCCAAACAGGAGATTAAAGGCACTGACTTTCCAAATCGGGAGAGTGTTAATAAAGCGTTTGGAATGTTGCACCCGAGTAACAGGGGACGAGAACTGAGACATATTTGAACACGTCTCCCGATCACACGGTTGATCATACTCTGGGTTCCACATGCCTGTTTTAGCTGAAGGAAGAATCCCTTAAACCTGGAGAGTTGAGACCCGTGGAATGGGTACCATGCAATGTGACTTCAAAGGGTCTTCATTTGCTCACCGAACCTCTCCAATCCTATCACTGCTGCATTTATGCCCCTGTACACACGCTTGGTTCTCTTTCGGAGACATAGCAATCCATAGGTTTTAAGATACTTACTAGTCAGGTACATTCTTAGGCGTTTAATATGGGGTGTTGAGTCCATTTCATTGAGCAAGGAGTAGCTCTTGTATATTACATATTTGGCTTAAGGAACTTTGTCTGTGCTCATTTCAATCTCTGGTTTTATGCAGCACCCCAACTCACCTTTCCCCTTAAGCAAGCATAAGTTGGTTTTCTAAATTTGAGACCCTGTTCGGTTTTGTAATTCAGTGCCTGTGTCGCCAAGTTTACATTCCGTGTATTAGTGATATCTTATGACGTTTCTTTTTCTGTGTGACATATTTCAGTTAGAATCATCATACCTGAATCCACTCATTATGCTGCTACGGGCCTGATGACATAGATTTCATTGCTGAGTGATATTGCATTGTACGTAAGTACCACAACTGCTTTATCCATTTTTCACTTTCTGTGATATTGAACTTGTACCGTAAACGAGGTTCTTGTAAACAGAGCCATCCCAAACTTTGGGGTGGCTGTGTCTTTTTGATTTTAATTTCCCTAAGCTATAGGACCATAAGTGGAAGTGCCCTAGGCTCTGTTGCTTTGTTTTTTAGATGTTTCAGGAAACACCATACACTTCTCCCGAGTGGCTGTTGGCAATTTACATCCCGCCCATCAGCAT
Organism: Orcinus orca; assembly: GCF_937001465.1. Lineage (NCBI taxonomy): Eukaryota > Metazoa > Chordata > Mammalia > Artiodactyla > Delphinidae > Orcinus > Orcinus orca. Next base: position 414,674 of record NW_026043737.1, on the reverse strand, counting down.
AACAAGGCTCCCAGTTCTCCATGGCCTGTCCTACCTTTCTGGATTTTACACTTTTTTCAGATGGCCCTTTTGACCAGGGGGAAATGAGACTTCATTGTAGTGCAGATTTCCTTTGCAAGCTTGCTTGGTTGGCCAAAAAGGGCGTATGCGTTTTTTCCTGAATATATTCAGAAAAACGCATACGCCCTTTTTGGCCAAGTGCATCATTGTCGACGTTCTGCCTCTTTTCGTATGCTTTAAATGTAATTCCAGTCTACCTCCTGAAATCGGTTTCCTGCAATTCTGCTCCGCTTTCAAGTTCTCTTGGCAGCCTTACTTCAGTATATTTTTGGACGATAGCTGTCATTTATAAATCTGCAGGTTTGTGAATTACAGTGCCCCTGAGCTCCTTTCTTCAACTCGCTTTCTTGTGAGCTGGCCGCAACACAGCAGGATTGCTTCAGGCCCTAATCTGGTTCCGGCACGGCACGCTGAGCCTTTGGTTAATTCCTCTTCCTGGTGGGAAATGAGAGTTAAATTTGTCCGTCCAGACACCTCCAGCTACTCTCTCATTGGTTCTCCCTATTCCTGTTCATCTTCCGCAGAAATTGCAAACTGGGCCAAACAGGAGGTTAAAGGCACTGACTCTCCAAGTCGGGAGAGTGTTAGTAAAGCGTCTGGAATGTTGCACCCGAGTACCAGGGGATGAGAACTGAGGCATATTGGAACATGTCTACCGATCACACGGTTGATCATACTCTGGGTTCCACATGCATGCTTTAGCTGAAGGAAGAATCCCTTAAACGTGGAGAGTTGAGACCCGTGGAATGGGTACCATGCAATATGACTTCAAAGGTCTTCATTTGCTCACCGAACCTCTCCAATCCTATCACTGCTGCGTTTATGCCCTTGTACACACGCTTGCTTCTCTTTTGGAGACATAGCAATCCATAGGATTTAAGATACTAACTAGTGAGGTACATTCTTAGGCGTTTCATCTGTGGTGTTGAGTCCATTTCGTTGAGCAAGGAGTAGCTCTTGTCCATTACATGTTTGGCTTAAGGAACCTTATCTGTGCTCATTTCAATCTCTGCTTTTATGCAGCACCCCAACTCACCTTTCCCCTAAGAAAGCATAAGTTGGTTTTCTAAATTTGAGACCCTGTTCTCTTTTGTAATCCTGTTCCTGTGTAGCCAAGTTTACATTCCGTGTATTAGTGATATCTTATGATGTTTCTTTTTCTGTGTGACTTATTTCAGATAGAATCATCATACCTGAATGCACTCATTATGCTGCTATGGGCCTGATGACATAGATTTCATTGCTGAGTGATATTGCACTGTACGTAAGTACCACAACTGCTTTATACATTTTTCACTTTCTGCGATATTGAACTTGTACCGTAAACGAGATTCTTGTAAACAGAGCCGTTCCAAACTTAGGGGTGGCTGTGTCTTTTTGATTTTAATTTCCCTAAGCTATAGGACCATATGTGGAAGTGCCGTAGGCTCTGTTGCTTTGTTTTTTAGATGTTTCAGGAAACACCATACACTTCTCCCCAGTGGCTGTTGGCAATTTACATTCCGCCCATCAGCATAACAAGGCTCCCAGTTCTCCATGGCCTGTCCTGCCTTTCTGGATTTTACACTTTTTTCAGATGGCCCTTTTGACCAGGGGGAAGTGAGACTTCATTGTAATGCAGATTTCCTTTGCAAGCTTGCTTGGTTGGCCAAAAAGGGCGTATGCGTTTTTTCCTGAATATATTCAGGAAAAAAAGCATACGCCCTTTATGGCCCAGTGCATCATTGTCGAAGTTCTGCCTCTTTTCCTATGCTTTAAGTGCAATTCCAGTCTACCTCCTGAAATCGGTTTCCTGCAATTCTGCCCCGCTTTCAAGTCCTCTTGGCAGCCTTACTTCAGTATATTTTTGGACGATAGCTGTCATTTATAACTCTGCAGGTCTGTGAATTACAGTGCCCCTGAGGTCCTTTCTTCAACTCGCTTTGTTGTGAGCTGGCCGCAACACCGCACGATTGCTTCAGGCCGTAATCTGTTTCCGGCACGGCACGCTGAGCCTTTGGTTAATTCCTCTTCCTGGTGGGAAATGAGAGTTAAATTTGCCCGTCCAGACACCTCCAGCTAGTCTCTCATTGGTTCTCCGTATTCCTGTTCATCTTCCACAGAAATTGCAAACTGGTCCAAACAGGAGGTTAAAGGCACTGACTCTCCAAGTCGGGAGAGTGTTAGTAAAGCGTCTGGAATGTTGCACCCGAGTACCAGGGGACGAGAACTGAGACATATTGGAACACGTCTCCCGATCACATGATTGATCATACTCTGGGTTCCACATGCATGCTTTAGCTGAAGGAAGAATCCCTTAAAGCTGGAGAGTTGAGACCCGTGGAATGGGTACCATGCAATATGACTTCAAAGGGTCTTCGTTTGCTCACCGAACCTCTCCAATCCTATCACTGCTGCGTTTATGCCCCTGTACACACGCTTGATTCTCTTTTGGAGACATAGCCATCCATAGGTTTTAAGATACTTACTAGTCAGCTACATTCTTAGGCGTTTAATATGGGGTGTTGAGTCCATTTCGTTGAGCAAGGAGTAGCTCTTGTCTATTACATGTTTGGCTTAAGGAACTTTATTTGTGCTCATTTCAATCTCTGGTTTTATGCAGCACCCCAACTCACCTTTCCCCTTAAGCAAGCATAAGTTGGTTTTCTAAATTTGAGACCCTGTTCTGTTTTGTAATCCAGTTCGTGTGTAGCCAAGTTTACATTCCATGTATTAGTGATATCTTATGATGTTTCTTTTTCTGTGTGACTTATTTCAGTTAGAATCATCATACCTGAATCCACTCATTATGCTGCTACAGGCCTGATTACATAGATTTCATTGCTGAGTGATATTGCATTGTACGTAAGTACCACAACTGCTTTATCCATTTTTCACTTTCTGTGATATTGAACATGTACCGTAAACGAGGTTCTTGTAAACAGAGCCATCCCAAACTTTGGGGTGGCTGTGTCTTTTTGATTTTAATTTCCCTAAGCTATAGGACCATAAGTGGAAGTGCCCTAGGCTCTGTTGCTTTGTTTTTTAGATGTTTCAGGAAACACCATACACTTCTCCCTAGTGGCTGTTGGCAGTTTACATCCCGCCCATCAGCATAACAAGGCTCCCAGTTCTCCATGGCCTGTCCTACCTTTCTGGATTTTACACGTTTTTCAGATGGCCCTTTTGACCAGGGGGAAGTGAGACTTCATTGTAGTGCAGATTTCCTTTGCAAGCTTGCTTGGTTGGCCAAAAAGGGCGTATGCGTTTTTTCCTGAATATATTCAGGAAAAAACGCATACGCCCTTTTTGGCCAAGTGCATCATTGTCGACGTTCTGCCTCTTTTCCTATGCTTTAAATGCAATTCCAGTCTACCTCCTGAAAACAGTTTCCTGCAATTCTGCCCCGCTTTCAAGTCCTCTTGGCAGCCTTACTTCAGTATATTTTTGGACGATAGCTGTCATTTATAACTCTGCAGGTTTGTGAATTACAGTGCCCCTGAGCTCCTTTCTTCAACTCGCTTTCTTGTGAGCTGGCCGCAACACCGCACGATTGCTTCAGGCCCTAATCTGGTTCCGGCACGGCACGCTGAGCCTTTGCTTAATTGCTGTTCCTGGTGGGAAATGAGAGTTAAATTTGCCCGTCCAGACACCTCCAGCTAGTCTCTCATTGGTCCTCCCTATCCCTGTTCATCTTCCGCAGAAATTGCAAACTGGGCCAAGCAGGAGGTTAAAGGCACTGACTCTCCAAGTCGGGAGAGTGTTAGTAAAGCGTCTGGAATGTTGCACCCGAGTACCAGGGGACGAGAACTGAGACATATTGGAACACGTCTCCCAATCACACGGTTGATCATACTCTGGGTTCCACATGCATGTTTCAGCTGAAGGAAGAATCCCTTAAACGTGGAGAGTTGAGACCCGTGGAATGGGTACCATGCAATATGACTTCAAAGGGTCTTCATTTGCTCACCGAACCTCTCCAATCCTATCACTGCTGCGTTTATGCCCCTGTACACACGCTTGATTCTCTTTCGGAGACATAGCAATCCATAGGTTTTAAGATACTTACTAGTCAGGTACATTCTTAGGCGTTTAATATGGGGTGTTGAGTCCATTTCGTTGAGCAAGGAATAGCTCTTGTCTATTCCATATTTGGCTTAAGGAACTTTATCTGTGCTCATTTCAATCTCTGGTTTTATGTAGCACCCCAACTCACCTTTCCCCTTAAGCAAGCCTAAGTTGGTTTTCTAAATTTGAGACCCTCTTCTGTTTTGTAATCCAGTTCCTCTGTAGCCAAGTTTACATTCCATGTATTAGTGATATCTTATGATGTTTCTTTTTCTGTGTGACTTATTTCAGTTAGAATCATCATACCTGAATCCACTCATTATGCTGCTACGGGCCTGATGACATAGATTTCATTGCTGAGTGATATTGCATTGTACGTAAGTACCACAACTGCTTTATCCATTTTTCACTTTCTGTGATATTGAACTTGTACCGTAAACGAGGTTCTTGTAAACAGAGCCATCCCAAACTTTGGGGTGGCTGTGTCTTTTTGATTTTAATTTCCCTAAACTATAGGACCATAAGTGGAATTGCCCTAGGCTCTGTTGCTTTGTTTTTTAGATGTTTCAGGAAACACCATACACTTCTCCCGAGTGGCTGTTGGCAATTTACATCCCACTCATCAGCATAACCAGGCTCCCAGTTCTACATGGCCTGTACTGCCTTTCTGGATTTTACACTTTTTTCAGATGGTCCTTTTGACCGGGAGGGAAGTGAGACTTCAATGTAGTGCAGATTTCCTTTGCAAGCTTGCTTGGTTGGCCAAAAAGTGCGTATGCGTTTTTTCCTGAATATATTCAGGAAAAAACGCATACGCCCTTTTTGGCCAAGTGCATCATTGTGGACGTTCTGCCTCTTTTCCTATGCTTTAAATGCAATTCCAGTCTACCTCCTGAAATCGGTTTCCTGCAATTCTGCCCCGCTTTCAAGTCCTCTTGGCAGCCTTACTTCAGTATATTTTTGGACGATAGCTGTCATTTATAACTCTGCAGGTTTGTGAATTACAGTGCCCCTGAGCTCCTTTCTTCAACTCGCTTTCTTGTGAGCTGGCCGCAACACCGCAGGATTGCTTCAGGCCCTAATCTGGTTCCGGCACGGCACGCTGAGGCTTTGGTTAATTCCTCTTCCTGGTGGGAAATGAGAGTTAAATTTTCCCGTCCAGACACCTCCAGCTAGTCTCTCATTTGTTCTCCCTATTCCTGTTCATCATCCGCGGAATTTGCAAACTGGGCCAAACAGGAGGTTAAAGGCACTGACTCTCCAAGTCGGGAGATTGTTAGTAAAGTGTCTAGAATGTTGCACCCGAGTACCAGGGGATGAGAACTGAGACATATTGGAACATGACTCATGATCACACGGTTGATCATAGTCTGGGTTCCAAATGCATGTTTAGCTGAAGGAAGAATCTCTTAAACCTGGAGAGTTGAGACCCGTGGAATGGGAACCATGCAATATGACTTCAAAGGGTCTTCATTTGCTCACCGAACCTCTCCAATCCTATCACTGCTGCGTTTATGGTGCTGTACTCACGCTTGATTCTCTTTCAGAGACATAGCAATCCATAGGTTTTAAGATACTTACTGTCAGGTACATTATTAAGTGTTTAATATGGGGTTTTGAGTCCATTTCGTTGAGCAAGGAGTAGCTCTTGTCTATTACATATTTGGCTTAAGGAACTTTATCTGTGCTCATTTCAATCTCTGGTTTTATGCAGCACCCCAACTCACCTTTCCCCTTAAGCAAGCATAAGTTGGTTTTCTAAATTTGGGACCATGTTCTGTTTTGAAATCCAGTTCCTGTGTAGCCAAGTTTACATTCCGTGTATTAGTGATATCTTATGATGTTTCTTTTTCTGTGTGACTTATTTCAGTTAGAATCATCATACCTGAATCCACTCATTATGCTGCTATGGACCTGATGACATAGATGTCATTGCTGAGTGATATTGCATTGTACGTAAGTACCACAACTTCTTTATCCATTTTTCGCTTTATGCGATATTGAACTTGTACCGTAAACGAGTTTCTTGTAAACAGAGCCATCCCAAACTTTCGGGTGGCTGTGTCTTTTAGATTTTAATTTCCCTAAGCTATAGGACCATAAGTGGAAGTGCCCTAGGCTCTGTTGCTTTGTTTTTTAGATGTTTCAGGAAACACCATACACTTCTCCCGAGTGGCTGTTGGCAATTTACATCCCGCCCATCAGCATAACAAGGCTCCCAGTTCTCCATGGCCTGTCCTGCCTTTCTGGATTTTACACTTTTTTCAGATGGCCCTTTTGACGGGGGGGAAGTGAGACTTCATTGTAGTGCAGATTTCCTTTGCAAGCTTGCTTGGTTGACCAAAAAGGGCGTATGCGTTTTTTCCTGAATATATTCAGGAAAAAACGCATACGCCCTTTTTGGCCAAGTGCATCATTGTCGACCTTCTGCCTCTTTTCCTATGCTTTAAATGCAATTCCAGTCTACCTCCTGAAATCGGTTTCCTGCAATTCTGCCCGGCTTTCAAGTCCTCTTGGCAGCCTTACTTCAGTATATTTTTGGATGATAGCTGTCATTTATAACTCTGCAGGTTTGTGAATTACAGTGCCCCTGAGCTCCTTTCTTCAACTCGCTTTCTTGTGAGCTGGCCGCAACACCGCAGGATTGCTTCAGGCCCTAATCTGGTTCCGGCATGGCACGCTGAGCCTTTGGTTAATTCCTCTTCCTGGTGGGAAATGAGAGTTAAATTTTCCCGTCCAGACACCTCCAGCTAGTCTCTCATTGGTTCTCCCTATTCCTGTTCATCTTCCGCGGAATTTGCAAACTGGGCCAAACAGGAGGTTAAAGGCACTGACTCTCCAAGTCGGGAGAGTGTTAGTAAAGCATCTGGAATGTTGCACCCGAGTACCAGGGGACGAGAACTGAGACATATTTCAACACGTCTCCCGATCACACGGTTGATCATACTCTGGGTTCCACATGCATGTTTTAGCTGAAGGAAGAATCCCTTAAACCTGGAGAGTTGAGACCCGTGGAATGGGTACCATGCAATATGACTTCAAAGGGTCTTCATTTGCTCACCAAAACTCTCCAATCCTATCACTGCTGCGTTTTTGCCCCTGTACTCACGATTGATTCACTTTCAGAGACATAGCAATCCATAGGTTTTAAGATACTTACTAGTCAGGTACATTATTAGGCGTTTAATATGGGGTTTTGAGTCCATTTCGTTGAGCAAGGAGTAGCTCTTGTCTATTACATATTTGGCTTAAGGAACTTTATCTGTGCTCATTTCAATCTCTGGTTTTATGCAGCACCCCAACTCACCTTTCCCCTTAAGCAAGCATAAGTTGGTTTTCTAAATTTGGGACCATGTTCTGTTTTGAAATCCAGTTCCTGTGTAGCCAAGTTTACATTCCGTGTATTAGTGATATCTTATGATGTTTCTTTTTCTGTGTGACTTATTTCAGTTAGAATCATCATACCTGAATCCACTCATTATGCTGCTATGGGCCTGATGACATAGATGTCATTGCTGAGTGATATTGCATTGTACGTAAGTACCACAACTTCTTTATCCATTTTTCGCTTTATGCGATATTGAACTTGTACCGTAAACGAGTTTCTTGTAAACAGAGCCATCCCAAACTTTGGGGTGGCTGTGTCTTTTTGATTTTAATTTCCCTAAGCTATAGGACCATAAGTGGAAGTGCCCTAGGCTCTGTTGCTTTGTTTTTTAGATGTTTCAGGAAACAACATACACTTCTCCCGAGTGGCTGTTGGCAAGTTACATCCCGCCCATCAGCATAACAAGGCTCCCAGTTCTCCATGGCCTGTCCTGCCTTTCTGGATTTTACACTTTTTTCAGATGGCCCTTTTGACGGGGGGGAAGTGAGACTTCATTGTAGTGCAGATTTCCTTTGCAAGCTTGCTTGGTTGGCCAAAAAGGGCGTATGCGTTTTTTCCTGAATATATTCAGGAAAAAACGCATACGCCCTTTTTGGCCAAGTGCATCATTGTCGACCTTCTGCCTCTTTTCCTATGCTTTAAATGCAATTCCAGTCTACCTCCTGAAATCGGTTTCCTGCAATTCTGCCCGGCTTTCAAGTCCTCTTGGCAGCCTTACTTCAGTATATTTTTGGATGATAGCTGTCATTTATAACTCTGCAGGTTTGTGAATTACAGTGCCCCTGAGCTCCTTTCTTCAACTCGCTTTCTTGTGAGCTGGCCGCAACACCGCAGGATTGCTTCAGGCCCTAATCTGGTTCCGGCATGGCACGCTGAGCCTTTCGTTAATTCCTCTTCCTGGTGGGAAATGAGAGTTAAATTTTCCCGTCCAGACACCTCCAGCTAGTCTCTCATTGGTTCTCCCTATTCCTGTTCATCTTCCGTGGAATTTGCAAACTGGGCCAAAGAGGAGGTTAAAGGCACTGACTCTCCAAGTCGGGAGAGTGTTAGTAAAGCATCTGGAATGTTGCACCCGAGTACCAGGGGACGAGAACTGAGACATATTTCAACACGTCTCCCGATCACACGGTTGATCATACTCTGGGTTCCACATGCATGTTTTAGCTGAAGGAAGAATCCCTTAAACCTGGAGAGTTGAGACCCGTGGAATGGGTACCATGCAATATGACTTCAAAGGGTCTTCATTTGCTCACCAAAACTCTCCAATCCTATCACTGCTGCGTTTTTGCCCCTGTACTCACGATTGATTCACTTTCAGAGACGTAGCAATCCATAGGTTTTAAGATACTTACTAGTCAGGTACATTATTAGGCGTTTAATATGGGGTTTTGAGTCCATTTCGTTGAGCAAGGAGTAGCTCTTGTCTATTACATATTTGGCTTAAGGAACTTTATCTGTGCTCATTTCAATCTCTGGTTTTATGCAGCACCCCAACTCACCTTTCCCCTTAAGCAAGCATAAGTTGATTTTCTAAATTTGGGACCATGTTCTGTTTTGAAATTCAGTTCCTGTGTAGCCAAGTTTACATTCCGTGTATTAGTGATATCTTATGATGTTTCTTTTTCTGTGTGACTTATTTCAGTTAGAATCATCATACCTGAATCCACTCATTATGCTACTATGGGCCTGATGACATAGATGTCATTGCTGAGTGATATTGCATTGTACGTAATTACCACAACTTCTTTATCCATTTTTCGCTTTATGCGATATTGAACTTGTACCGTAAACGAGTTTCTTGTAAACAGAGCCATCCCAAACTTTGGGGTGGCTGTGTCTTTTTGATTTTAATTTCCCTAAGCTATAGGACCATAAGTGGAAGTGCCCTAGGCTCTGTTGCTTTGTTTTTTAGATGTTTCAGGAAACACCATACACTTCTCCCGAGTGGCTGTTGGCAAGTTACATCCCGCCCATCAGCATAACAAGGCTCCCAGTTCTCCATGGCCTGTCCTGCCTTTCTGGATTTTACACTTTTTTCAGATGGCCCTTTTGACGGGGGGGAAGTGAGACTTCATTGTAGTGCAGATTTCCTTTGCAAGCTTGCTTGGTTGGCCAAAAAGGGCGTATGCGTTTTTACCTGAATATATTCAGGAAAAAACGCATACGCCCTTTTTGGCCAAGTGCATCATTGTCGACCTTCTGCCTCTTTTCCTATGCTTTAAATGCAATTCCAGTCTACCTCCTGAAATCGGTTTCCTGCAATTCTGCCCGGCTTTCAAGTCCTCTTGGCAGCCTTACTTCAGTATATTTTTGGATGATAGCTGTCATTTATAACTCTGCAGGTTTGTGAATTACAGTGCCCCTGAGCTCCTTTCTTCAACTCGCTTTCTTGTGAGCTGGCCGCAACACCACAGGATTGCTTCAGGCCCTAATCTGGTTCCGGCATGGCACGTTGAGCCTTTGGTTAATTCCTCTTCCTGGTGGGAAATGAGAGTTAAATTTTCCCGTCCAGACACCTCCAGCTAGTCTCTCATTGGTTCTCCCTATTCCTGTTCATCTTCCGCGGAATTTGCAAACTGGGCCAAACAGGAGGTTAAAGGCACTGACTCTCCAAGTCGGGAGAGTGTTAGTAAAGCATCTGGAATGTTGCACCCGAGTACCAGGGGACGAGAACTGAGACATATTTCAACACGTCTCCCGATCACACAGTTGATCATACTCTGGGTTCCACATGCATGTTTCAGCTGAAGGAAGAATCCCTTAAAGCTGGAGAGTTGAGACCCGTGGAATGAGTACCATGCAATATGACTTCAAAGGGTCTTCATTTGCTCACCGAACCTCTCCAATCGTATCACTGCTGCGTTTATGCCCCTGTACACACGCTTGATTCTCTTTTGGAGACATAGCAATCCATAGGTTTTAAGATACTTACTAGTCAGGTACATTATTAGGCGTTTAATATGGGGTGTTGAGTCCATTTCGTTGAGCAAGGAGTAGCTCTTGCCTATTCCATATTTGGCTTAAGGAAATTTATCAGTGCTCATTTCAATCTCTGGTTTTATGTAGCACCCCAACTCACCTTTCCCCTTAAGCAAGCATAAGTTGGTTTTCTAAATTTGAGACCCTCTTCTGTTTTGTAATCCAGTTCCGGTGTAGCCAGGTTTACATTCCGTGTATTAGTGATATTTTATGATGATTCTTTTTCTGTGTGACTTATTTCAGTGAGAATCATCATACCTGAATCCAGTCTATGCTGCTACGGGCCTGATGACATAGATTTCATTGCTGAGTGATATTGCATTGTACGTAACTACCACAACTTCTTTATCCATTTTTCACTTTCTGCGATATTGAACTTCTACCGTAAATGGGGTTCTTGTAAACAGAGAGGTCCCAAACTTTGGGGTGGCTGTGTCTTTTTGATTTTAATTTCCCTAAGCTATAGGACTATAAGTGGAAGTGCCCTAGGCTCTGTTGCTTTGTTTTTTAGATGTTTCATGAAACACCATACACTTCTCCTGAGTGGCTGTTTGCAATTTTCATCCTGCCCATCAGCATAACAAGGCTCCCAGTTCTCCATGGCCTGTCCTGCCTTTCTGGATATTACACTTTTTTCACATGGCCCTTTTGACTGGGGAGAAGGGAGACTTCATTGTAGTGCAGATTTCCTTTGCAAGCTTGCTTGGTTGGCCAAAAAGGGCGTATGCGTTTTTTCCTGAATATATGCAGGAAAAAACGCATACGCCCTTTTTGGCCAAGTGCATCATTGTCGACGTTCTGCCTCTTTTCCTATGCTTTAAATGCAATTCCAGTCTACCTCCTGAAATCGGTTTCCTGCAATTCTGCCCGGCTTTCAAGTCCTCTTGGCAGCCTTACTTCAGTATATTTTTGGACGATAGCTGTCATTTATAACTCTGCAGGTTTGTGAATTACAGTGCCCCTGAGGTCCTTTCTTCAACTCGCTTTGTTGTGAGCTGGCCGCAACACCGCACGATTGCTTCAGGCCCTAATCTGGTTCCGGCACGGCACGATGAGGCTTTGGTTAATTCCTCTTCCTGGTGGGAAATGAGAGTTAAATTTGCCCGTCCAGACACCTCCAGCTAGTCTCTCATTGGTTCTCCCTATTCCTGTTCATCTTCTGCGGAATTTGCAAACTGGGCCAAGCAGGAGGTTAAAGGCACTGACTCTCCAAGTCGGGAGAGTGTTAGTAAAGCATCTGGAATGTTGCACCCGAGTACCAGGGGATGAGAACTGAGACATATTTGAACACGTCTCCCGATCACATGGTTGATCATACTCTGGGTTCCACATGCATGTTTTAGCTGAAGGAAGAATCCCTTAAAGCTGGAGAGTTGAGACCCGTGGAATGGGTACCATGCAATATGACTTCAAAGGGTCTTCGTTAGCTCACCGAACCTCTCCAATCCTATCACTGCTGCGTTTATGTCCCTGTACTCACGCTTGATTCTCTTTCAGAGACATAGCAATCCATAGGTTTTAAGATACTTACTAGTAAGGTACATTATTAGGCATTTAATATGGTGTTTTGAGTCCATTTCGTTGAGCAAGGAATAGCTCTTGTCTATTCCATTTTTGGCTTAAGGAACTTTATCTGTGCTCATTTCAATCTCTGGTTTTATGCAGCACCCCAACTCACCTTTCCCCTTAAGCAAGCATAAGTTGGTTTTCTAAATTTGAGACCCTGTTCTCTTTTGTAATCCTGTTCCTGTGTAGCCAAGTTTACATTCCGTGTATTAGTGATATCTTATGATGTTTCTTTTTCTGTGTGACTTATTTCAGACAGAATCATCATACCTGAATCCACTCATTATGCTGCTACGGGCCTGATGACATAGATTTCATTGCTGAGTGATATTGCATTGTACGTAAGTACCACAACTGCTTTATCCATTTTTCACTTTCTGCGATATTGAACTTGTCCCGTAAACGAGATTCTTGTAAACAGAGCCGTCCCAAACTTTGGGGTGGTTGTGTCTTTTTTATTTTAATTTCCCTAAGCTATAGGACCATAAGTGGAAGTGCCCTAGGCTCTGTTGCTTTGTTTTTTAGATGTTTCAGGAAACACCATACACTTCTCCCGAGTGGCTGTTGGCAATTTACATCCCGCCCATCAGCATAACAAGGCTCCCAGTTCTCCATGGCCTGTCCTGCCTTTCTGGATTTTACACTTTTTTCAGATGGCCCTTTTGACCAGGGGGAAGTGAGACTTCATTGTAGTGCAGATTTCCTTTGCAAGCTTGCTTGGTTGGCCAAAAAGGGCGTATGCGTTTTTTCCTGAATATATTCAGGAAAAAACGCATACGCCCTTTTTGGCCAAGTGCATCATTGTCGACGTTCTGCCTCTTTTCCTATGCTTTAAATGCAATTCCAGTCTACCTCCTGAAATCGGTTTCCTGCAATTCTGCCCCGCTTTCAAGTCCTCTTTTCAGCCTTACTTCAGTATATTTTTGGACGATAGCTGTCATTTATAACTCTGCAGGTTTGTGAATTACAGTGCCCCTGAGCTCCTTTCTTCAACTCGCTTTCTTGTGAGCTGGCCGCAACACGGCACGATTGCTTCAGGCCCTAATCTGGTTCCGGCACGGCACGCTGAGCCTTTGCTTAATTGTTATTCCTGGTGGGAAATGAGAGTTAAATTTGCCCGTCCAGACACCTCCAGCTAGTCTCTCATTGGTCCTCCCGATCCCTGTTCATCTTCCGCAGAAATTGCAAACTGGGCCAAGCAGGAGTTTAAAGGCACTGACTCTCCAAGTCTGGAGAGTGTTAGTAAAGCATCTGGAATGTTGCACCTGAGTACCAGCGGTCGAAAACTGAGACATATTTGAACACGTCTCCCAATCACACGGTTGATCATACTCTGGGTTCCACATGCATGTTTCAGCTGAAGGAAGAATCCCTTAAAGCTGGAGAGTTGAGACCCGTGGAATGAGTACCATGCAATATGACTTCAAAGGGTCTTCATTTGCTCACCGAACCTCTCCAATCGTGTCACTGCTGCGTTTATGCCCCTGTACACACGCTTGATTCTCTTTTGGAGACATAGCAATCCATAGGTTTTAAGATACTTACTAGTCAGGTACATTATTAGGCGTTTAATATGGGGTGTTGAGTCCATTTCGTTGAGCAAGGTGTAGCTCTTGCCTATTCCATATTTGGCTTAAGGAAATTTATCTGTGCTCATTTCAATCTCTGGTTTTATGTAGCACCCCAACTCACCTTTCCCCTTAAGCAAGCATAAGTTGGTTTTCTAAATTTGAGACCCTCTTCTGTTTTGTAATCCAGGTCCTGTGTAGCCAGGTTTACATTCCGTGTATTAGTGATATCTTATGATGTTTCTTTTTCTGTGTGACTTTTTTCAGTGAGAATCATCATACCTGAATCCAGTCTATGCTGCTACGGACCTGATGACATAGATTTCATTGCTGAGTGATATTGCATTGTACGTAACTACCACAACTTCTTTATCCATTTTTCACTTTCTGCGATATTGAACATGTACCGTAAATGGGGTTCTTGTAAACAGAGAGGTCCCAAACTTTGGGGTGGCTGTGTCTTTTTGATTTTAATTTCCCTAAGCTATAGGACTATAAGTGGAAGTGCCCTAGGCTCTGTTGCTTTGTTTTTTAGATGTTTCAGGAAACACCATACACTTCTCCTGAGTGGCTGTTGGCAATTTTCATCCCGCCCATCAGCATAACAAGGCTCCCAGTTCTCCATGGCCTGTCCTGCCTTTCTGGATTTTACACTTTTTTCACATGGCCCTTTTGACTGGGGGGAAGGGAGACTTCATTGTAGTGCAGATTTCCTTTGCAAGCTTGCTTGGTTGGCCAAAAAGGGCGTATGCGTTTTTTCCTGAATATATGCAGGAAAAAACGCATACGCCCTTTTTGGCCAAGTGCATCATTGTCGACGTTCTGCCTCTTTTCCTATGCTTAAATGCAATTCAAGTCTACCTCCTGAAATTGGTTTCCTGCAATTCTGCCCCGCTTTCAAGTCCTCTTCGCAGCCTTACTTCAGTATATTTTTGGACGATAGCTGTCATTTATAACTCTGCAGGTTTGTGAATTACAGTGCCCCTGAGCTCCTTTCTTCAACTCGCTTTCTTGTGAGCTGGCCACAACACCGCACGATTGCTTCAGGCCCTAATCTGGTTCCGGCACGGCACGCTGAGCCTTTGCTTAATTGCTCTTCCTGGTGGGAAATGAGAGTTAAATTTGCCCGTCCAGACACCTCCAGCTAGTCTCTCATTGGTTCTCCCTATCCCTGTTCATCTTCCGCAGAAATTGCAAACTGGGCCAAGCAGGAGGTTTAAGGCACTGACTCTCCAAGTCGGGAGAGTGTTAGTAAAGCATCTGGAATGTTGCACCTGAGTACCAGCGGTCGAAAACTGAGACATATTTGAACACGTCTCCCAATCACACGGTTGATCATACTCTGGGTTCCACATGCATGTTTTAGCTGAAGGAAGAATCCCTTAAACCTGGAGAGTTGAGACCCGTGGAATGAGTACCATGCAATATGACTTCAAAGGGTCTTCATTTGCTCACCGAACCTCTCCAATCCTATCACTGCTGCGTTTATGCCCCTGTACACACGCTTGATTCTCTTTTGGAGACATAGCAATCCATAGGTTTTAAGATACTTACTAGTCAGGTACATTCTTAGGCGTTTAATATGGGGTGTTGAGTCCATTTCATTGAGCAAGGAGTAGCTCTTGTCTATTACATATGTGGCTTAAGGAAATTTATCTGTGCTCATTTCAATCTCTGGTTTTATGTACCACCCCAACTCACCTTTCCCCTTAAGCAAGCATAAGTTGGGTTTCTAAATTTGAGACCCTCTTCTGTTTTGTAATCCAGTTCCTGTGTAGCCAAGTTTACATTCCGTGTATTAGTGATATCTTATGATGTTTCTTTTTCTGTGTGACTTATTTCAGTGAGAATCATCATACCTGAATCCAGTCTATGCTGCTACGGGCCTGATGACATAGATTTCATTGCTGAGTGATATTGCATTGTACGTAAGTACCACAACTGCTTTATCCTTTTTTCAATTTCTGTGATATTGAACTTGTCCCGTAAACGAGATTCTTGTAAACAGAGCCGTCCCAAACTTTGGGGTGGCTGTGTCTTTTTGATTTTAATTTCCCTATGCTATAGGACCATAAGTGGAAGTGCCCTAGGATCTGTTGCTTTGTTTTTTAGATGTTTCAGGAAACACCATACACTTCTCCCGAGTGGCTGTTGGCAATTTACATCCCGCCCATCAGCATAACAAGGCTCCCAGTTCTCCATGGCCTGTCCTGCCTTTCTGTATTTTACACTTTTTTCAGATGGCCCTTTTGACCAGGGGGAAGTGAGACTTCATTGTAGTGCAGATTTCCTTTGCAAGCTTGCTTGGTTGACCAAAAAGGGCGTATGCGGTTTTTCCTGAATATATTCAGGAAAAAACGCATACGCCCTTTTTGGCCAAGTGCATCATTGTCGACGTTCTGCCTCTTTTCCTATGCTTTAAATGCAATTCCAGTCTACCTCCTGAAATTGGTTTCCTGCAATTCTGCCCCGCTTTCAAGTCCTCGTGGCAGCCTTACTTCAGTATATTTTTGGACGATAGCTGTCATTTATAACTCTGCAGGTTTGTGAATTACAGTGCCCCTGAGCTCCTTTCTTCAACTCGCTTTCTTGTGAGCTGGCCGCAACACCGCACGATTGCTTCAGGCCCTAATCTGGTTCCGGCACGGCACGCTGAGCCTTTGCTTAATTGCTCTTCCTGGTGGGAAATGAGAGTTAAATTTGCCCGTCCAGACACCTCCAGCTAGTCTCTCATTGGTCCTCCCTATCCCTGTTCATCTTCCGCAGAAATTGCAAACTGGGCCAAGCAGGAGGTTTAAGGCACTGACTCTCCAAGTCGGGAGAGTGTTAGTAAAGCATCTGGAATGTTGCACCTGAGTACCAGCGGTCGAAAACTGAGACATATTTGAACACGTCTCCCAATCACACGGTTGATCATACTCTGGGTTCCACATGCATGTTTCAGCTGAAGGAAGAATCCCTTAAAGCTGGAGAGTTGAGACCCGTGGAATGGGTACCATGCAATATGACTTCAAAGGGTCTTCATTTGCTCACCGAACCTCTCCAATCCTATCACTGCTGCGTTTATGCCCCTGTACACACGCTTGATTCTGTTTCGGAGACATAGCAATCCATAGGTTTTAAGATACTTACTAGTCAGGTACATTCTTAGGCGTTTAATATGGGGTGTTGAGTCCATTTCATTGAGCAAGGAGTAGCTCTTGTCTATTCCATATTTGGCTTAAGGAAATTTATCTGTGCTCATTTCAGTCTCTGGTTTTATGCAGCACCCCAACTCACCTTTCCCCTTAAGCAAGCATAAGTTGGGTTTCTAAATTTGAGACCCTCTTCTGTTTTGTAATCCAGTTCCTGTGTAGCCAAGTTTACATTCCATGTATTAGTGATATCTTACGATGTTTCTTTTTCTGTGTGACTTATTTCAGTTACAATCATCATACCTGAATCCAGTCTATGCTGCTACGGGCCTGATGACATAGATTTCATTGCTGAGTGATATTGTATTGTACGTAACTACCACAACTTCTTTATCCATTTTTCACTTTCTGCGATATTGAACTTCTACCGTAAATGAGGTTCTTGTAAACAGAGAGGTCCCAAACTTTGGGGTGGCTGTGTCTTTTTGATTTTAATTTCCCTAAGCTATAGGACTATAAGTGGAAGTGCCCTAGGCTCTGTTGCTTTGTTTTTTAGATGTTTCATGAAACACCATACACTTCTCCTGAGTGGCTGTTTGCAATTTTCATCCCGCCCATCAGCATAACAAGGCTCCCAGTTCTCCATGGCCTGTCCTGCCTTTCTGGATTTTACACTTTTTTCACATGGCCCTTTTGACTGGGGGGAAGTGAGACTTCATTGTAGTGCAGATTTCCTTTGCAAGCTTGCTTGGTTGGCCAAAAAGGGCGTATGCGTTTTTTCCTGAATATATTCAGGAAAAAACGCATACGCACTTTTCGGCCAAGTGCATCATTGTCGACGTTCTGCCTCTTTTCCTATGCTTAAATGCAATTCCAGTCTACCTCCTGAAATCGGATTCCTGCAATTCTGCCCCGCTTTCAAGTCCTCTTCGCAGCCTTACTTCAGTATATTTTTGGACGATAGCTGTCATTCATAACTCTGCACGTTTGTGATAACAGTGCCCCTGAGCTCCTTTCTTCAACTCGCTTTCTTGTGAGCTGGCCGCAACACCGCAGGATTGCTTCAGGCCCTAATCTGGTTCCAGTACGGCATGCTGAGCCTTTGCTTAATTCCTCTTCCTGGTGGGAAATGAGAGTTAAATTTGCCCGTCCAGACACCTCCAGCTAGTCTCTCATTGGTTCTCCCTATTCCTGTTCATCTTCCGCAGAATTTGCCAACTGGGCCAAACAGGAGGTTAAAGGCACTGACTCTCAAAGTCGGGAGAGTGTTAGTAAAGCATCTGGAATGTTGCACCCGAGTACCAGGGGATGAGAACTGAGACATATTGGAACACGTCTCCCGATCACATGGTTGATCATACTCTGGGTTCCACATGCATGTTTTAGCTGAAGGAAGAATCCCTTAAACCTGGAGAGTTGAGACCCGTGGAATGGGTACCATGCAATATGACTTCAAAGGGTCTTCATTTGCTCACCGAACCTCTCCAATCCTATCACTGCTGCGTTTATGCCCCGGTACTCACGCTTGATTCTCTTTCAGAGACATAGCAATCCATAGGTTTTAAGATACTTACTAGTCAGGTACATTATTAGGTGTTTAATATGGGGTTTTGAGTCCATTTCGTTGAGCAAGGAGTAGCTCTTGTCTATTCCATATTTGGCTTAAGGAACTTTATCTGTGCTCATTTCAATCTCTGGTTTTATGCAGTACCCCAACTCACCTTTCCCCTTAAACAAGCATAAGTTGGTTTTCTAAATTTGAGACCCTCTTCTGTTTTGTAATCCAGTTCCTGTGTTGCCAAGTTTACATTCCGTGTATTAGTGATATCTTATGATGTTTCTTTTTCTGTGTGACTTATTTCAGTGAGAATCAACATACCTGAATCCACTCATTATGCTGCTATGGGCCAGATGACATAGATTTCATTGCTGAGTGATATTGCATTGTACGTGAGTACCACAACTTCTTTATCCATTTTTCAATTTCTGCGATATTGAACTTCTACTGTAAATGAGGTTCTTGTAAACAGAGAGGTCCCAAACTTTGGGGTGGCTGTGTCTTTTTGATTTTAATTTCCCTAAGCTATAGGACCATAAGTGCAAGTGCCCTAGGCTCTGTTGCTTTGTTTTTTAGATGTTTCAGGAAACACCATACACTTCTCCCGAGTGGCTGTTGGCAATTTACATCCCGCCCATCAGCATAACAAGGCTCCCAGTTCTCCATGGCCTGTCCTGCCTTTCTGGATTTTACACTTTTTTCAGATGGCCCTTTTGACCGGGGGATAGTGAGACTTCATTGTAGTGCAGATTTCCTTTGCAAGCTTGCTTGGTTGGCCAAAAAGGGCGTATGCGTTTTTTCCTGAATATATTCAGGAAAAAACGCATACGCCCTTTTTGGCCAAGTGCATCATTGTCGACGTTCTGCCTCTTTTCCTATGCTTTAAATGCAATTCCAGTCTACCTCCTGAAATCGGTTTCCTGCAATTCTGCCCGGCTTTCAAGTCCTCTTGGCAGCCTTACTTCAGTATATTTTTGGATGATAGCTGTCATTTATAACTCTGCAGGTTTGTGAATTACAGTGCCCCTGAGCTCCTTTCTTCAACTCGCTTTCTTGTGAGCTGGCCGCAACACCGCAGGATTGCTTCAGGCCCTAATCTGGTTCCGGCATGGCACGCTGAGCCTTTGGTTAATTCCTCTTCCTGGTGGGAAATGAGAGTTAAATTTTCCCGTCCAGACACCTCCAGCTAGTCTCTCATTGGTTCTCCCTATTCCTGTTCATCTTCCGCGGAATTTGCAAACTGGGCCAAACAGGAGGTTAAAGGCACTGACTCTCCAAGTCGGGAGAGTGTTAGTAAAGCATCTGGAATGTTGCACCCGAGTACCAGGGGACGAGAACTGAGACATATTTCAACACGTCTCCCGATCACACGGTTGATCATACTCTGGGTTCCACATGCATGTTTTAGCTGAAGGAAGAATCCCTTAAACCTGGAGAGTTGAGACCCGTGGAATGGGTACCATGCAATATGACTTCAAAGGGTCTTCATTTGCTCACCAAAACTCTCCAATCCTATCACTGCTGCGTTTTTGCCCCTGTACTCACGATTGATTCACTTTCAGAGACATAGCAATCCATAGGTTTTAAGATACTTACTAGTCAGGTACATTATTAGGCGTTTAATATGGGGTTTTGAGTCCATTTCGTTGAGCAAGGAGTAGCTCTTGTCTATTACATATTTGGCTTAAGGAACTTTATCTGTGCTCATTTCAATCTCTGGTTTTATGCAGCACCCCAACTCACCTTTCCCCTTAAGCAAGCATAAGTTGATTTTCTAAATTTGGGACCATGTTCTGTTTTGAAATTCAGTTCCTGTGTAGCCAAGTTTACATTCCGTTTATTAGTGATATCTTATGATGTTTCTTTTTCTGTGTGACTTATTTCAGTTAGAATCATCATACCTGAATGCACTCATTATGCTGCTATGGGCCTGATGACATAGATGTCATTGCTGAGTGATATTGCATTGTACGTAAGTACCACAACTTCTTTATCCATTTTTCGCTTTATGCGATATTGAACTTGTACCGTAAACGAGTTTCTTGTAAACAGAGCCATCCCAAACTTTGGGGTGGCTGTGTCTTTTTGATTTTAATTTCCCTAAGCTATAGGACCATAAGTGGAAGTGCCCTAGGCTCTGTTGCTTTGTTTTTTAGATGTTTCAGGAAACACCATACACTTCTCCCGAGTGGCTGTTGGCAATTTACATCCCGCCCATCAGCATAACAAGGCTCCCAGTTCTCCATGGCCTGTCCTGCCTTTCTGGATTTTACACTTTTTTCAGATGGCCCTTTTGACGGGGGGGGGGGGGAGGTGAGACTTCATTGTAGTGCAGATTTCCTTTGCAAGCTTGCTTGGTTGGCCAAAAAGGGCGTATGCGTTTTTTCCTGAATATATTCAAGAAAAAACGCATATGCCCTTTTTGGCCAAGTGCATCATTGTCGACCTTCTGCCTCTTTTCCTATGCTTTAAATGCAATTCCAGTCTACCTCCTGAAATCGGTTTCCTGCAATTCTGCCCGGCTTTCAAGTCCTCTTGGCAGCCTTACTTCAGTATATTTTTGGATGATAGCTGTCATTTATAACTCTGAAGGTTTGTGAATTACAGTGCCCCTGATCTCCTTTCTTCAACTCGCTTTCTTGTGAGCTGGCCGCAACACCGCAGGATTGCTTCAGGCCCTAATCTGGTTCCGGCATGGCACGCTGAGCCTTTGGTTAATTCCTCTTCCTGGTGGGAAATGAGAGTTAAATTTTCCCGTCCAGACACCTCCAGCTAGTCTCTCATTGGTTCTCCCTATTCCTGTTCATCTTCCGTGGAATTTGCAAACTGGGCCAAACAGGAGGTTAAAGGCACTGACTCTCCAAGTCGGGAGAGTGTTAGTAAAGCATCTGGAATGTTGCACCCGAGTACCAGGGGACGAGAACTGAGACATATTTCAACACGTCTCCCGATCACACGGTTGATCATACTCTGGGTTCCACATGCATGTTTTAGCTGAAGGAAGAATCCCTTAAACCTGGAGAGTTGAGACCCGTGGAATGGGTACCATGCAATATGACTTCAAAGGGTCTTCATTTGCTCACCGAACCTCTCCAATCCTATCACTGCTGCGTTTTTGCCCCTGTACTCACGATTGATTCACTTTCAGAGACATAGCAATCCATAGGTTTTAAGATACTTACTAGTCAGGTATATTATTAGGCGTTTAATATGGGGTTTTGAGTCCATTTCGTTGAGCAAGGAGTAGCTCTTGTCTATTACATATTTGGCTTAAGGAACTTTATCTGTGCTCATTTCAATCTCTGGTTTTATGCAGCACCCCAACTCACCTTTCCCCTTAAGCAAGCATAAGTTGATTTTCTAAATTTGGGACCATGTTCTGTTTTGAAATTCAGTTCCTGTGTAGCCAAGTTTACATTCCGTGTATTAGTGATATCTTATGATGTTTCTTTTTCTGTGTGACTTATTTCAGTTAGAATCATCATACCTGAATCCACTCATTATGCTGCTATGGGCCTGATGACATAGATGTCATTTCTGAGTGATATTGCATTGTACGTAAGTACCACAACTTCTTTATCCATTTTTTGCTTTATGCGATATTGAACTTGTACCGTAAACGAGTTTCTTGTTAACAGAGCCATCCCAAACTTTGGGGTGGCTGTGTCTTTTTGATTTTAATTTCCCTAAGCTATAGGACCATAAGTGGAAGTGCCCTAGGCTCTGTTGCTTTGTTTTTTAGATGTTTCAGGAAACACCATACACTTCTCCCGAGTGGCTGTTGGCAATTTACATCCCGCCCATCAGCATAACAAGGCTCCCAGTTCTCCATGGCCTGTCCTGCCTTTCTGGATTTTACACTTTTTTCAGATGGCCCTTTTGACGGGGGAGGGGAGAGTGAGACTTCATTGTAGTGCAGATTTCCTTTGCAAGCTTGCTTGGTTGGCCAAAAAGGGCGTATGCGTTTTTTCCTGAATATATTCAGGAAAAAACGCATACGCCCTTTTTGGCCAAGTGCATCATTGTCGACGTTCTGCCTCTTTTCCTATGCTTTAAATGCAATTCCAGTCTACCTCCTGAAATCGGTTTCCTGCAATTCTGCCCGGCTTTCAAGTCCTCTTGGCAGCCTTACTTCAGTATATTTTTGGATGATAGCTGTCATTTATAACTCTGCAGGTTTGTGAATTACAGTGCCCCTGAGCTCCTTTCTTCAACTCGCTTTCTTGTGAGCTGGCCGCAACACCGCAGGATTGCTTCAGGCCCTAATCTGGTTCCGGCATGGCACACTGAGCCTTTGGTTAATTCCTCTTCCTGGTGGGAAATGAGAGTTAAATTTTCCCGTCCAGACACCTCCAGCTAGTCTCTCATTGGTTCTCCCTATTCCTGTTCATCTTCCGCGGAATTTGCAAACTGGGCCAAACAGGAGGTTAAAGGCACTGACTCTCCAAGTCGGGAGAGTGTTAGTAAAGCATCTGGAATGTTGCACCCGAGTACCAGGGGACGAGAACTGAGACATATTTCAACACGTCTCCCGATCACACGGTTGATCATACTCTGGGTTCCACATGCATGTTTTAGCTGAAGGAAGAATCCCTTAAACCTGGAGAGTTGAGACCCGTGGAATGGGTACCATGCAATATGACTTCAAAGGGTCTTCATTTGCTCACCAAAACTCTCCAATCCTATCACTGCTGCGTTTTTGCCCCTGTACTCACGATTGATTCACTTTCAGAGACATAGCAATCCATAGGTTTTAAGATACTTACTAGTCAGGTACATTATTAGGCGTTTAATATGGGGTTTTGAGTCCATTTCGTTGAGCAAGGAGTAGCTCTTGTCTATTACATATTTGGCTTAAGGAACTTTATCTGTGCTCATTTCAATCTCTGGTTTTATGCAGCACCCCAACTCACCTTTCCCCTTAAGCAAGCATAAGTTGGTTTTCTAAATTTGGGACCATGTTCTGTTTTGAAATTCAGTTCCTGTGTAGCCAAGTTTACATTCCGTGTATTAGTGATATCTTATGATGTTTCTTTTTCTGTGTGACTTATTTCAGTTAGAATCATCATACCTGAATCCACTCATTATGCTGCTATGGGCCTGATGACATAGATGTCATTGCTGAGTGATATTGCATTGTACGTAAGTACCACAACTTCTTTATCCATTTTTCGCTTTATGCGATATTGAACTTGTACCGTAAACGAGTTTCTTGTAAACAGAGCCATCCCAAGCTTTGGGGTGGCTGTGTCTTTTTGATTTTAATTTCCCTAAGCTATAGGACCATAAGTGGAAGTGCCCTAGGCTCTGTTGCTTTGTTTTTTAGATGTTTCAGGAAACACCATACACTTCTCCGGAGTGGCTGTTGGCAATTTACATCCCGCCAATCAGCATAACAAGGCTCCCAGTTCTCCATGGCCTGTCCTGCCTTCTGGATTTTACACTTTTTTCAGATGGCCCTTTTGACGGGGGGGGGGGAAGTGAGACTTCATTGTAGTGCAGATTTCCTTTGCAAGCTTGCTTGGTTGGCCAAAAAGGGCGTATGCGTTTTTTCCTGAATATATTCAAGAAAAAACGCATACGCCCTTTTTGGCCAAGTGCATCATTGTCGACCTTCTGCCTCTTTTCCTATGCTTTAAATGCAATTCCAGTCTACCTCCTGAAATCGGTTTCCTGCAATTCTGCCCGGCTTTCAAGTCCTCTTGGCAGCCTTACTTCAGTATATTTTTGGATGATAGCTGTCATTTATAACTCTGCAGGTTTGTGAATTACAGTGCCCCTGAGCTCCTTTCTTCAACTCGCTTTCTTGTGAGCTGGCCGCAACACCGCAGGATTGCTTCAGGCCCTAATCTGGTTCCGGCATGGCACGCTGAGCCTTTGGTTAATTCCTCTTCCTGGTGGGAAATGAGAGTTAAATTTTCCCGTCCAGACACCTCCAGCTAGTCTCTCATTGGTTCTCCCTATTCCTGTTCATCTTCCGCGGAATTTGCAAACTGGGCCAAACAGGAGGTTAAAGGCACTGACTCTCCAAGTCGGGAGAGTGTTAGTAAAGCATCTGGAATGTTGCACCCGAGTACCAGGGGACGAGAACTGAGACATATTTCAACACGTCTCCCGATCACACGGTTGATCATACTCTGGGTTCCACATGCATGTTTTAGCTGAAGGAAGAATCCCTTAAACCTGGAGAGTTGAGACCCGTGGAATGGGTACCATGCAATATGACTTCAAAGGGTCTTCATTTGCTCACCAAAACTCTCCAATCCTATCACTGCTGCGTTTTTGCCCCTGTACTCACGATTGATTCACTTTCAGAGACATAGCAATCCATAGGTTTTAAGATACTTACTAGTCAGGTACATTATTAGGCGTTTAATATGGGGTTTTGAGTCCATTTTGTTGAGCAAGGAGTAGCTCTTGTCTATTACATATTTGGCTTAAGGAACTTTATCTGTGCTCATTTCAATCTCTGGTTTTATGCAGCTCCCCAACTCACCTTTCCCCTTAAGCAAGCATAAGTTGGTTTTCTAAATTTGGGACCATGTTCTGTTTTGAAATTCAGTTCCTGTGTAGCCAAGTTTACATTCCGTGTATTAGTGATATCTTATGATGTTTCTTTTTCTGTGTGACTTATTTCAGTTAGAATCATCATACCTGAATCCACTCATTATGCTGCTATGGGCTTGATGACATAGATGTCATTGCTGAGTGATATTGCATTGTACGTAAGTACCACAACTTCTTTATCCATTTTTCGCTTTATGCGATATTGAACTTGTACCGTAAACGAGTTTCTTGTAAACAGAGCCATCCCAAACTTTGGGGTGGCTGTGTCTTTTTGATTTTAATTTCCCTAAGCTATAGGACCATAAGTGGAAGTGCCCTAGGCTCTGTTGCTTTGTTTTTTAGATGTTTCAGGAAACACCATACACTTCTCCCGAGTGGCTGTTGGCAAGTTACATCCCGCCCATCAGCATAACAAGGCTCCCAGTTCTCCATGGCCTGTCCTGCCTTTCTGGATTTTACACTTTTTTCAGATGGCCCTTTTGACGGGGGGGAAGTGAGACTTCATTGTAGTGCAGATTTCCTTTGCAAGCTTGCTTGGTTGGCCAAAAAGGGCGTATGCGTTTTTTCCTGAATATATTGAGGAAAAAACGCATACGCCCTTTTTGGCCAAGTGCATCATTGTCGACCTTCTGCCTCTTTTCCTATGCTTTAAATGCAATTCCAGTCTACCTCCTGAAATCGGTTTCCTGCAATTCTGCCCGGCTTTCAAGTCCTCTTGGCAGCCTTACTTCAGTATATTTTTGGATGATAGCTGTCATTTATAACTCTGAAGGTTTGTGAATTACAGTGCCCCTGAGCTCCTTTCTTCAACTCGCTTTCTTGTGAGCTGGCCGCAACACCGCAGGATTGCTTCAGGCCCTAATCTGGTTCCGGCATGGCACGCTGAGCCTTTGGTTAATTCCTCTTCCTGGTGGGAAATGAGAGTTAAATTTTCCCGTCCAGACACCTCCAGCTAGTCTCTCATTGGTTCTCCCTATTCCTGTTCATCTTCCGCGGAATTTGCAAACTGGGCCAAACAGGAGGTTAAAGGCACTGACTCTCCAAGTCGGGAGAGTGTTAGTAAAGCATCTGGAATGTTGCACCCGAGTACCAGGGGACGAGAACTGAGACATATTTCAACACGTCTCCCGATCACACGGTTGATCATACTCTGGGTTCCACATGCATGTTTTAGCTGAAGGAAGAATCCCTTAAACCTGGAGAGTTGAGACCCGTGGAATGGGTACCATGCAATATGACTTCAAAGGGTCTTCATTTGCTCACCAAAACTCTCCAATCCTATCACTGCTGCGTTTTTGCCCCTGTACTCACGATTGATTCACTTTCAGAGACATAGCAATCCATAGGTTTTAAGATACTTACTAGTCAGGTACATTATTAGGCGTTTAATATGGGGTTTTGAGTCCATTTCGTTGAGCAAGGAGTAGCTCTTGTCTATTACATATTTGGCTTAAGGAACTTTATCTGTGCTCATTTCAATCTCTGGTTTTATGCAGCTCCCCAACTCACCTTTCCCCTTAAGCAAGCATAAGTTGGTTTTCTAAATTTGGGACCATGTTCTGTTTTGAAATTCAGTTCCTGTGTAGCCAAGTTTACATTCCGTGTATTAGTGATATCTTATGATATTTCTTTTTCTGTGTGACTTATTTCAGTTAGAATCATCATACCTGAATCCACTCATTATGCTGCTATGGGCCTGATGACATAGATATCATTGCTGAGTGATATTGCATTGTACGTAAGTACCACAACTTCTTTATCCATTTTTCGCTTTATGCGATATTGAACTTGCACCGTAAACGAGTTTCTTGTAAACAGAGCCATCCCAAACTTTGGGGTGGCTGTGTCTTTTTGATTTTAATTTCCCTAAGCTATAGGACCATAAGTGGAAGTGCCCTAGGCTCTGTTGCTTTGTTTTTTAGATGTTTCAGGAAACACCATACACTTCTCCCGAGTGGCTGTTGGCAATTTACATCCCGCCCATCAGCATAACAAGGCTCCCAGTTCTCCATGGCCTGTCCTGCCTTTCTGGATTTTACACTTTTTTCAGATGGCCCTTTTGACGGGGGAGGGGAGAGTGAGACTTCATTGTAGTGCAGATTTCCTTTGCAAGCTTGCTTGGTTGGCCAAAAAGGGCGTATGCGTTTTTTCCTGAATATATTCAGGAAAAAACGCATATGCCCTTTTTGGCCAAGTGCATCATTGTCGACCTTCTGCCTCTTTTCCTATGCTTTAAATGCAATTCCAGTCTACCTCCTGAAATCGGTTTCTTGCAATTCTGCCCGGCTTTCAAGTCCTCTTGGCAGCCTTACTTCAGTATATTTTTGGATGATAGCTGTCATTTATAACTCTGCAGGTTTGTGAATTACAGTGCCCCTGAGCTCCTTTCTTCAACTCGCTTTCTTGTGAGCTGGCCGCAACACCGCAGGATTGCTTCAGGCCCTAATCTGGTTCCGGCATGGCACGCTGAGCCTTTGGTTAATTCCTCTTCCTGGTGGGAAATGAGAGTTAAATTTTCCCGTCCAGACACCTCCAGCTAGTCTCTCATTGGTTCTCCCTATTCCTGTTCATCTTCCGTGGAATTTGCAAACTGGGCCAAACAGGAGGTTAAAGGCACTGACTCTCCAAGTCGGGAGAGTGTTAGTAAAGCATCTGGAATGTTGCACCCGAGTACCAGGGGACGAGAACTGAGACATATTTCAACACGTCTCCCGATCACACGGTTGATCATACTCTGGGTTCCACATGCATGTTTTAGCTGAAGGAAGAATCCCTTAAACCTGGAGAGTTGAGACCCGTGGAATGGGTACCATGCAATATGACTTCAAAGGGTCTTCATTTGCTCACCAAAACTCTCCAATCCTATCACTGCTGCGTTTTTGCCCCTGTACTCACGATTGATTCACTTTCAGAGACATAGCAATCCATAGGTTTTAAGATACTTACTAGTCAGGTACATTATTAGGCGTTTAATATGGGGTTTTGAGTCCATTTCGTTGAGCAAGGAGTAGCTCTTGTCTATTACATATTTGGCTTAAGGAACTTTATCTGTGCTCATTTCAATCTCTGGTTTTATGCAGCACCCCAACTCACCTTTCCCCTTAAGCAAGCATAAGTTGATTTTCTAAATTTGGGACCATGTTCTGTTTTGAAATTCAGTTCCTGTGTAGCCAAGTTTACATTCCGTGTATTAGTGATATCTTATGATGTTTCTTTTTCTGTGTGACTTATTTCAGTTAGAATCATCATACCTGAATGCACTCATTATGCTGCTATGGGCCTGATGACATAGATGTCATTTCTGAGTGATATTGCATTGTACATAAGTACCACAACTTCTTTATCCATTTTTTGCTTTATGCGATATTGAACTTGTACCGTAAACGAGTTTCTTGTTAACAGAGCCATCCCAAACTTTGGGGTGGCTGTGTCTTTTTGATTTTAATTTCCCTAAGCTATAGGACCATAAGTGGAAGTGCCCTAGGCTCTGTTGCTTTGTTTTTTAGATGTTTCAGGAAACACCATACACTTCTCCCGAGTGGCTGTTGGCAATTTACATCCCGCCCATCAGCATAACAAGGCTCCCAGTTCTCCATGGCCTGTCCTGCCTTTCTGGATTTTACACTTTTTTCAGATGGCCCTTTTGACGGGGGAGGGGAGAGTGAGACTTCATTGTAGTGCAGATTTCCTTTGCAAGCTTGCTTGGTTGGCCAAAAAGGGCGTATGCGTTTTTTCCTGAATATATTCAGGAAAAAACGCATACACCCTTTTTGGCCAAGTGCATCATTGTCGACCTTCTGCCTCTTTTCCTATGCTTTAAATGCAATTCCAGTCTACCTCCTGAAATCGGTTTCCTGCAATTCTGCCCGGCTTTCAAGTCCTCTTGGCAGCCTTACTTCAGTATATTTTTGGATGATAGCTGTCATTTATAACTCTGCAGGTTTGTGAATTACAGTGCCCCTGAGCTCCTTTCTTCAACTCGCTTTCTTGTGAGCTGGCCGCAACACCGCAGGATTGCTTCAGGCCCTAATCTGGTTCCGGCATGGCACGCTGAGCCTTTGGTTAATTCCTCTTCCTGGTGGGAAATGAGAGTTAAATTTTCCCATCCAGACACCTCCAGCTAGTCTCTCATTGGTTCTCCCTATTCCTGTTCATCTTCCGCGGAATTTGCAAACTGGGCCAAACAGGAGGTTAAAGGCACTGACTCTCCAAGTCGGGAGAGTGTTAGTAAAGCATCTGGAATGTTGCACCCGAGTACCAGGGGACGAGAACTGAGACATATTTCAACACGTCTCCCGATCACACGGTTGATCATACTCTGGGTTCCACATGCATGTTTTAGCTGAAGGAAGAATCCCTTAAACCTGGAGAGTTGAGACCCGTGGAATGGGTACCATACAATATGACTTCAAAGGGTCTTCATTTGCTCACCAAAACTCTCCAATCCTATCACTGCTGCGTTTTTGCCCCTGTACTCACGATTGATTCACTTTCAGAGACATAGCAATCCATAGGTTTTAAGATACTTACTAGTCAGGTACATTATTAGGCGTTTAATATGGGGTTTTGAGTCCATTTCGTTGAGCAAGGAGTAGCTCTTGTCTATTACATATTTGGCTTAAGGAACTTTATCTGTGCTCATTTCAATCTCTGGTTTTATGCAGCACCCCAACTCACCTTTCCCCTTAAGCAAGCATAAGTTGGTTTTCTAAATTTGGGACCATGTTCTGTTTTGAAATTCAGTTCCTGTGTAGCCAAGTTTACATTCTGTGTATTAGTGATATCTTATGATGTTTCTTTTTCTGTGTGACTTATTTCAGTTAGAATCATCATACCTGAATCCACTCATTATGCTCCTATGGGCCTGATGACATAGATGTCATTTCTGAGTGATATTGCATTGTATGTAAGTACCACAACTTCTTTATCCATTTTTCGCTTTATGCGATATTGAACTTGTACCGTAAACGAGTTTCTTGTAAACAGAGCCATCCCAAACTTTGGGGTGGCTGTGTCTTTTTGATTTTAATTTCCCTAAGCTACAGGACCATAAGTGGAAGTGCCCTAGGCTCTGTTGCTTTGTTTTTTAGATGTTTCAGGAAACACCATACACTTCTCCGGAGTGGCTGTTGGCAATTTACATCCCGCCCATCAGCATAACAAGGCTCCCAGTTCTCCATGGCCTGTCCTGCCTTTCTGGATTTTACACTTTTTTCAGATGGCCCTTTTGACGGGGGGGAAGTGAGACTTCATTGTAGTGCAGATTTCCTTTGCAAGCTTGCTTGTTTGGCCAAAAAGGGCGTATGCGTTTTTTCCTGAATATATTCAAGAAAAAACGCATACGCCCTTTTTGGCCAAGTGCATCATTGTCGACCTTCTGCCTCTTTTCCTATGCTTTAAATGCAATTCCAGTCTACCTCCTGAAATCGGTTTCCTGCAATTCTGCCCGGCTTTCAAGTCCTCTTGGCAGCCTTACTTCAGTATATTTTTGGATGATAGCTGTCATTTATAACTCTGCAGGTTTGTGAATTACAGTGCCCCTGAGCTCCTTTCTTCAACTCGCTTTCTTGTGAGCTGGCCGCAACACCGCAGGATTGCTTCAGGCCCTAATCTGGTTCCGGCATGGCACGCTGAGCCTTTGGTTAATTCCTCTTCCTGGTGGGAAATGAGAGTTAAATTTTCCCGTCCAGACACCTCCAGCTAGTCTCTCATTGGTTCTCCCTATTCCTGTTCATCTTCCGCGGAATTTGCAAACTGGGCCAAACAGGAGGTTAAAGGCACTGACTCTCCAAGTCGGGAGAGTGTTAGTAAAGCATCTGGAATGTTGCACCCGAGTACCAGGGGACGAGAACTGAGACATATTTCAACACGTCTCCCGATCACACGGTTGATCATACTCTGGGTTCCACATGCATGTTTTAGCTGAAGGAAGAATCCCTTAAACCTGGAGAGTTGAGACCCGTGGAATGGGTACCATGCAATATGACTTCAAAGGGTCTTCATTTGCTCACCAAAACTCTCCAATCCTATCACTGCTGCGTTTTTGCCCCTGTACTCACGATTGATTCACTTTCAGAGACATAGCAATCCATAGGTTTTAAGATACTTACTAGTCAGGTACATTATTAGGCGTTTAATATGGGGTTTTGAGTCCATTTCGTTGAGCAAGGAGTAGCTCTTGTCTATTACATATTTGGCTTAAGGAACTTTATCTGTGCTCATTTCAATCTCTGGTTTTATGCAGCACCCCAACTCACCTTTCCCCTTAAGCAAGCATAAGTTGGTTTTCTAAATTTGGGACCATGTTCTGTTTTGAAATCCAGTTCCTGTGTAGCCAAGTTTACATTCCGTGTATTAGTGATATCTTATGATGTTTCTTTTTCTGTGTGACTTATTTCAGTTAGAATCATCATACCTGAATCCACTCATTATGCTGCTATGGGCCTGATGACATAGATATCATTTCTGAGTGATATTGCATTGTATGTAAGTACCACAACTTCTTTATCCATTTTTCGCTTTATGCGATATTGAACTTGTACCGTAAACGAGTTTCTTGTAAACAGAGCCATCCCAAACTTTGGGGTGGCTGTGTCTTTTTGATTTTAATTTCCCTAAGCTACAGGACCATAAGTGGAAGTGCCCTAGGCTCTGTTGCTTTGTTTTTTAGATGTTTCAGGAAACACCATACACTTCTCCGGAGTGGCTGTTGGCAAGTTACATCCCGCCCATCAGCATAACAAGGCTCCCAGTTCTCCATGGCCTGTCCTGCCTTTCTGGATTTTACACTTTTTTCAGATGGCCCTTTTGACGGGGGGGAAGTGAGACTTCATTGTAGTGCAGATTTCCTTTGCAAGCTTGCTTGGTTGGCCAAAAAGGGCGTATGCGTTTTTTCCTGAATATATTCAAGAAAAAACGCATACGCCCTTTTTGGCCAAGTGCATCATTGTCGACCTTCTGCCTCTTTTCCTATGCTTTAAATGCAATTCCAGTCTACCTCCTGAAATCGGTTTCCTGCAATTCTGCCCGGCTTTCAAGTCCTCTTGGCAGCCTTACTTCAGTATATTTTTGGATGATAGCTGTCATTTATAACTCTGCAGGTTTGTGAATTACAGTGCCCCTGAGCTCCTTTCTTCAACTCGCTTTCTTGTGAGCTGGCCGCAACACCGCAGGATTGCTTCAGGCCCTAATCTGGTTCCGGCATGGCACGCTGAGCCTTTGGTTAATTCCTCTTCCTGGTGGGAAATGAGAGTTAAATTTTCCCGTCCAGACACCTCCAGCTAGTCTCTCATTTGTTCTCCCTATTCCTGTTCATCTTCCGTGGAATTTGCAAACTGGGCCAAACAGGAGGTTAAAGGCACTGACTCTCCAAGTCGGGAGAGTGTTAGTAAAGCATCTGGAATGTTGCACCCGAGTACCAGGGGACGAGAACTGAGACATATTTCAACACGTCTCCCGATCACACGGTTGATCATACTCTGGGTTCCACATGCATGTTTTAGCTGAAGGAAGAATCCCTTAAACCTGGAGAGTTGAGACCCGTGGAATGGGTACCATGCAATATGACTTCAAAGGGTCTTCATTTGCTCACCAAAACTCTCCAATCCTATCACTGCTGCGTTTTTGCCCCTGTACTCACGATTGATTCACTTTCAGAGACATAGCAATCCGTAGGTTTTAAGATACTTACTAGTCAGGTACATTATTAGGCGTTTAATATGGGGTTTTGAGTCCATTTCGTTGAGCAAGGAGTAGCTCTTGTCTATTACATATTTGGCTTAAGGAACTTTATCTGTGCTCATTTCAATCTCTGGTTTTATGCAGCACCCCAACTCACCTTTCCCCTTAAGCAAGCATAAGTTGATTTTCTAAATTTGGGACCATGTTCTGTTTTGAAATTCAGTTCCTGTGTAGCCAAGTTTACATTCCGTGTATTAGTGATATCTTATGATGTTTCTTTTTCTGTGTGCCTTATTTCAGTTAGAATCATCATACCTGAATCCACTCATTATGCTGCTATGGACCTGATGACATAGATGTCATTGCTGAGTGATATTGCATTGTACGTAAGTACCACAACTTCTTTATCCATTTTTCGCTTTATGCGATATTGAACTTGTACCGTAAACGAGTTTCTTGTAAATAGAGCCATCCCAAACTTTGGGGTGGCTGTGTCTTTTTGATTTTAATTTCCCTAAGCTATAGGACCATAAGTGGAAGTGCCCTAGGCTCTGTTGCTTTGTTTTTTAGATGTTTCAGGAAACACCATACACTTCTCCCGAGTGGCTGTTGGCAATTTACATCCCGCCCATCAGCATAACAAGGCTCCCAGTTCTCCATGGCCTGTCCTGCCTTTCTGGATTTTACACTTTTTTCAGATGGCCCTTTTGACGGGGGGGAAGTGAGACTTCATTGTAGTGCAGATTTCCTTTGCAAGCTTGCTTGGTTGACCAAAAAGGGCGTATGCGTTTTTTCCTGAATATATTGAGGAAAAAACGCATACGCCCTTTTTGGCCAAGTGCATCATTGTCGACCTTCTGCCTCTTTTCCTATGCTTTAAATGCAATTCCAGTCTACCTCCTGAAATCGGTTTCCTGCAATTCTGCCCGGCTTTCAAGTCCTCTTGGCAGCCTTACTTCAGTATATTTTTGGATGATAGCTGTCATTTATAACTCTGCAGGTTTGTGAATTACAGTGCCCCTGAGCTCCTTTCTTCAACTCGCTTTCTTGTGAGCTGGCCGCAACACCGCAGGATTGCTTCAGGCCCTAATCTGGTTCCGGCATGGCACGCTGAGCCTTTGGTTAATTCCTCTTCCTGGTGGGAAATGAGAGTTAAATTTTCCCATCCAGACACCTCCAGCTAGTCTCTCATTGGTTCTCCCTATTCCTGTTCATCTTCCGCGGAATTTGCAAACTGGGCCAAACAGGAGGTTAAAGGCACTGACTCTCCAAGTCGGGAGAGTGTTAGTAAAGCATCTGGAATGTTGCACCCGAGTACCAGGGGACGAGAACTGAGACATATTTCAACACGTCTCCCGATCACACGGTTGATCATACTCTGGGTTCCACATGCATGTTTTAGCTGAAGGAAGAATCCCTTAAACCTGGAGAGTTGAGACCCGTGGAATGGGTACCATACAATATGACTTCAAAGGGTCTTCATTTGCTCACCAAAACTCTCCAATCCTATCACTGCTGCGTTTTTGCCCCTGTACTCACGATTGATTCACTTTCAGAGACATAGCAATCCATAGGTTTTAAGATACTTACTAGTCAGGTACATTATTAGGCGTTTAATATGGGGTTTTGAGTCCATTTCGTTGAGCAAGGAGTAGCTCTTGTCTATTACATATTTGGCTTAAGGAACTTTATCTGTGCTCATTTCAATCTCTGGTTTTATGCAGCACCCCAACTCACCTTTCCCCTTAAGCAAGCATAAGTTGGTTTTCTAAATTTGGGACCATGTTCTGTTTTGAAATCCAGTTCCTGTGTAGCCAAGTTTACATTCCGTGTATTAGTGATATCTTATGATGTTTCTTTTTCTGTGTGACTTATTTCAGTTAGAATCATCATACCTGAATCCACTCATTATGCTGCTATGGGCCTGATGACATAGATGTCATTTCTGAGTGATATTGCATTGTATGTAAGTACCACAACTTCTTTATCCATTTTTCGCTTTATGCGATATTGAACTTGTACCGTAAACGAGTTTCTTGTAAACAGAGCCATCCCAAACTTTGGGGTGGCTGTGTCTTTTTGATTTTAATTTCCCTAAGCTACAGGACCATAAGTGGAAGTGCCCTAGGCTCTGTTGCTTTGTTTTTTAGATGTTTCAGGAAACACCATACACTTCTCCGGAGTGGCTGTTGGCAATTTACATCCCGCCCATCAGCATAACAAGGCTCCCAGTTCTCCATGGCCTGTCCTGCCTTTCTGGATTTTACACTTTTTTCAGATGGCCCTTTTGACGGGGGGGAAGTGAGACTTCATTGTAGTGCAGATTTCCTTTGCAAGCTTGCTTGGTTGGCCAAAAAGGGCGTATGCGTTTTTTCCTGAATATATTCAAGAAAAAACGCATACGCCCTTTTTGGCCAAGTGCATCATTGTCGACCTTCTGCCTCTTTTCCTATGCTTTAAATGCAATTCCAGTCTACCTCCTGAAATCGGTTTCCTGCAATTCTGCCCGGCTTTCAAGTCCTCTTGGCAGCCTTACTTCAGTATATTTTTGGATGATAGCTGTCATTTATAACTCTGCAGGTTTGTGAATTACAGTGCCCCTGAGCTCCTTTCTTCAACTCGCTTTCTTGTGAGCTGGCCGCAACACCGCAGGATTGCTTCAGGCCCTAATCTGGTTCCGGCATGGCACGCTGAGCCTTTGGTTAATTCCTCTTCCTGGTGGGAAATGAGAGTTAAATTTTCCCGTCCAGACACCTCCAGCTAGTCTCTCATTGGTTCTCCCTATTCCTGTTCATCTTCCGCGGAATTTGCAAACTGGGCCAAACAGGAGGTTAAAGGCACTGACTCTCCAAGTCGGGAGAGTGTTAGTAAAGCATCTGGAATGTTGCACCCGAGTACCAGGGGACGAGAACTGAGACATATTTCAACACGTCTCCCGATCACACGGTTGATCATACTCTGGGTTCCACATGCATGTTTTAGCTGAAGGAAGAATCCCTTAAACCTGGAGAGTTGAGACCCGTGGAATGGGTACCATGCAATATGACTTCAAAGGGTCTTCATTTGCTCACCAAAACTCTCCAATCCTATCACTGCTGCGTTTTTGCCCCTGTACTCACGATTGATTCACTTTCAGAGACATAGCAATCCATAGGTTTTAAGATACTTACTAGTCAGGTACATTATTAGGCGTTTAATATGGGGTTTTGAGTCCATTTCGTTGAGCAAGGAGTAGCTCTTGTCTATTACATATTTGGCTTAAGGAACTTTATCTGTGCTCATTTCAATCTCTGGTTTTATGCAGCACCCCAACTCACCTTTCCCCTTAAGCAAGCATAAGTTGGTTTTCTAAATTTGGGACCATGTTCTGTTTTGAAATCCAGTTCCTGTGTAGCCAAGTTTACATTCCGTGTATTAGTGATATCTTATGATGTTTCTTTTTCTGTGTGACTTATTTCAGTTAGAATCATCATACCTGAATCCACTCATTATGCTGCTATGGGCCTGATGACATAGATGTCATTTCTGAGTGATATTGCATTGTATGTAAGTACCACAACTTCTTTATCCATTTTTCGCTTTATGCGATATTGAACTTGTACCGTAAACGAGTTTCTTGTAAACAGAGCCATCCCAAACTTTGGGGTGGCTGTGTCTTTTTGATTTTAATTTCCCTAAGCTACAGGACCATAAGTGGAAGTGCCCTAGGCTCTGTTGCTTTGTTTTTTAGATGTTTCAGGAAACACCATACACTTCTCCGGAGTGGCTGTTGGCAAGTTACATCCCGCCCATCAGCATAACAAGGCTCCCAGTTCTCCATGGCCTGTCCTGCCTTTCTGGATTTTACACTTTTTTCAGATGGCCCTTTTGACGGGGGGGAAGTGAGACTTCATTGTAGTGCAGATTTCCTTTGCAAGCTTGCTTGGTTGGCCAAAAAGGGCGTATGCGTTTTTTCCTGAATATATTCAAGAAAAAACGCATACGCCCTTTTTGGCCAAGTGCATCATTGTCGACCTTCTGCCTCTTTTCCTATGCTTTAAATGCAATTCCAGTCTACCTCCTGAAATCGGTTTCCTGCAATTCTGCCCGGCTTTCAAGTCCTCTTGGCAGCCTTACTTCAGTATATTTTTGGATGATAGCTGTCATTTATAACTCTGCAGGTTTGTGAATTACAGTGCCCCTGAGCTCCTTTCTTCAACTCGCTTTCTTGTGAGCTGGCCGCAACACCGCAGGATTGCTTCAGGCCCTAATCTGGTTCCGGCATGGCACGCTGAGCCTTTGGTTAATTCCTCTTCCTGGTGGGAAATGAGAGTTAAATTTTCCCGTCCAGACACCTCCAGCTAGTCTCTCATTGGTTCTCCCTATTCCTGTTCATCTTCCGCGGAATTTGCAAACTGGGCCAAACAGGAGGTTAAAGGCACTGACTCTCCAAGTCGGGAGAGTGTTAGTAAAGCATCTGGAATGTTGCACCCGAGTACCAGGGGACGAGAACTGAGACATATTTCAACACGTCTCCCGATCACACGGTTGATCATACTCTGGGTTCCACATGCATGTTTTAGCTGAAGGAAGAATCCCTTAAACCTGGAGAGTTGAGACCCGTGGAATGGGTACCATGCAATATGACTTCAAAGGGTCTTCATTTGCTCACCAAAACTCTCCAATCCTATCACTGCTGCGTTTTTGCCCCTGTACTCACGATTGATTCACTTTCAGAGACATAGCAATCCATAGGTTTTAAGATACTTACTAGTCAGGTACATTATTAGGCGTTTAATATGGGGTTTTGAGTCCATTTCGTTGAGCAAGGAGTAGCTCTTGTCTATTACATATTTGGCTTAAGGAACTTTATCTGTGCTCATTTCAATCTCTGGTTTTATGCAGCACCCCAACTCACCTTTCCCCTTAAGCAAGCATAAGTTGATTTTCTAAATTTGGGACCATGTTCTGTTTTGAAATTCAGTTCCTGTGTAGCCAAGTTTACATTCCGTGTATTAGTGATATCTTATGATATTTCTTTTTCTGTGTGACTTATTTCAGTTAGAATCATCATACCTGAATCCACTCATTATGCTGCTATGGGCCTGATGACATAGATGTCATTGCTGAGTGATATTGCATTGTAC
Source organism: Orcinus orca (assembly GCF_937001465.1). Classification (NCBI taxonomy): domain Eukaryota; kingdom Metazoa; phylum Chordata; class Mammalia; order Artiodactyla; family Delphinidae; genus Orcinus; species Orcinus orca. The sequence goes on along the minus strand of NW_026043737.1, from coordinate 377,001 downwards.
GTAAGTACCACAACTTCTTTATCCATTTTTCGCTTTATGCGATATTGAACTTGTACCGTAAACGAGTTTCTTGTAAACAGAGCCATCCCAAACTTTGGGGTGGCTGTGTCTTTTTGATTTTAATTTCCCTAAGCTATAGGACCATAAGTGGAAGTGCCCTAGGCTCTGTTGCTTTGTTTTTTAGATGTTTCAGGAAACACCATACACTTCTCCCGAGTGGCTGTTGGCAATTTACATCCCTCCCATCAGCATAACAAGGCTCCCAGTTCTCCATGGCCTGTCCTGCCTTTCTGGATTTTACACTTTTTTCAGATGGCCCTTTTGACGGGGGGGGGGGGGGGAGGTGAGACTTCATTGTAGTGCAGATTTCCTTTGCAAGCTTGCTTGGTTGGCCAAAAAGGGCGTATGCGTTTTTTCCTGAATATATTCAGGAAAAAACGCATATGCCCTTTTTGGCCAAGTGCATCATTGTCGACCTTCTGCCTCTTTTCCTATGCTTTAAATGCAATTCCAGTCTACCTCCTGAAATCGGTTTCCTGCAATTCTGCCCGGCTTTCAAGTCCTCTTGGCAGCCTTACTTCAGTATATTTTTGGATGATAGCTGTCATTTATAACTCTGCAGGTTTGTGAATTACAGTGCCCCTGAGCTCCTTTCTTCAACTCGCTTTCTTGTGAGCTGGCCGCAACACCGCAGGATTGCTTCAGGCCCTAATCTGGTTCCGGCATGGCACGCTGAGCCTTTGGTTAATTCCTCTTCCTGGTGGGAAATGAGAGTTAAATTTTCCCGTCCAGACACCTCCAGCTAGTCTCTCATTGGTTCTCCCTATTCCTGTTCATCTTCCGTGGAATTTGCAAACTGGGCCAAACAGGAGGTTAAAGGCACTGACTCTCCAAGTCGGGAGAGTGTTAGTAAAGCATCTGGAATGTTGCACCCGAGTACCAGGGGACGAGAACTGAGACATATGTCAACACATCTCCCGATCACACGGTTGATCATACTCTGGGTTCCACATGCATGTTTTAGCTGAAGGAAGAATCCCTTAAACCTAGAGAGTTGAGACCCGTGGAATGGGTACCATGCAATATGACTTCAAAGGGTCTTCATTTGCTCACCAAAACTCTCCAATCCTATCACTGCTGCGTTTTTGCCCCTGTACTCACGATTGATTCACTTTCAGAGACATAGCAATCCATAGGTTTTAAGATACTTACTAGTCAGGTATATTATTAGGCGTTTAATATGGGGTTTTGAGTCCATTTCGTTGAGCAAGGAGTAGCTCTTGTCTATTACATATTTGGCTTAAGGAACTTTATCTGTGCTCATTTCAATCTCTGGTTTTATGCAGCACCCCAACTCACCTTTCCCCTTAAGCAAGCATAAGTTGATTTTCTAAATTTGGGAGCATGTTCTGTTTTGAAATTCAGTTCCTGTGTAGCCAAGTTTACATTCCGTGTATTAGTGATATCTTATGATGTTTCTTTTTCTGTGTGACTTATTTCAGTTAGAATCATCATACCTGAATCCACTCATTATGCTGCTATGGGCCTGATGACATAGATGTCATTTCTGAGTGATTTTGCATTGTACGTAAGTACCACAACTTCTTTATCCATTTTTCGCTTTATGCGATATTGAACTTGTACCGTAAACGAGTTTCTTGTAAACAGAGCCATCCCAAACTTTGGGGTGGCTGTGTCTTTTTGATTTTAATTTCCCTAAGCTATAGGACCATAAGTGGAAGTGCCCTAGGCTCTGTTGCTTTGTTTTTTAGATGTTTCAGGAAACACCATACACTTCTCCCGAGTGGCTGTTGGCAATTTACATCCCGCCCATCAGCATAACAAGGCTCCCAGTTCTCCATGGCCTGTCCTGCCTTTCTGGATTTTACACTTTTTTCAGATGGCCCTTTTGACGGGGGAGGGGAGAGTGAGACTTCATTGTAGTGCAGATTTCCTTTGCAAGCTTGCTTGGTTGTCCAGAAAGGGCGTATGCGTTTTTTCCTGAATATATTCAGGAAAAAACGCATACGCCCTTTTTGGCCAAGTGCATCATTGTCGACCTTCTGCCTCTTTTCCTATGCTTTAAATGCAATTCCAGTCTACCTCCTGAAATCGGTTTCCTGCAATTCTGCCCGGCTTTCAAGTCCTCTTGGCAGCCTTACTTCAGTATATTTTTGGATGATAGCTGTCATTTATAACTCTGCAGGTTTGTGAATTACAGTGCCCCTGAGCTCCTTTCTTCAACTCGCTTTCTTGTGAGCTGGCCGCAACACCGCAGGATTGCTTCAGGCCCTAATCTGGTTCCGGCATGGCACGCTGAGCCTTTGGTTAATTCCTCTTCCTGGTGGGAAATGAGAGTTAAATTTTCCCGTCCAGACACCTCCAGCTAGTCTCTCATTGGTTCTCCCTATTCCTGTTCATCTTCCGCGGAATTTGCAAACTGGGCCAAACAGGAGGTTAAAGGCACTGACTCTCCAAGTCGGGAGAGTGTTAGTAAAGCATCTGGAATGTTGCACCCGAGTACCAGGGGACGAGAACTGAGACATATTTCAACACGTCTCCCGATCACACGGTTGATCATACTCTGGGTTCCACATGCATGTTTTAGCTGAAGGAAGAATCCCTTAAACCTGGAGAGTTGAGACCCGTGGAATGGGTACCATGCAATATGACTTCAAAGGGTCTTCATTTGCTCACCAAAACTCTCCAATCCTATCACTGCTGCGTTTTTGCCCCTGTACTCACGATTGATTCACTTTCAGAGACATAGCAATCCGTAGGTTTTAAGATACTTACTAGTCAGGTACATTATTAGGCGTTTAATATGGGGTTTTGAGTCCATTTCGTTGAGCAAGGAGTAGCTCTTGTCTATTACATATTTGGCTTAAGGAACTTTATCTGTGCTCATTTCAATCTCTGGTTTTATGCAGCACCCCAACTCACCTTTCCCCTTAAGCAAGCATAAGTTGGTTTTCTAAATTTGGGACCATGTTCTGTTTTGAAATTCAGTTCCTGTGTAGCCAAGTTTACATTCCGTGTATTAGTGATATCTTATGATGTTTCTTTTTCTGTGTGACTTATTTCAGTTAGAATCATCATACCTGAATCCACTCATTATGCTGCTATGGGCCTGATGACATAGATGTCATTGCTGAGTGATATTGCATTGTACGTAAGTACCACAACTTCTTTATCCATTTTTCGCTTTATGTGATATTGAACTTGTACCGTAAACGAGTTTCTTGTAAACAGAGCCATCCCAAGCTTTGGGGTGGCTGTGTCTTTTTGATTTTAATTTCCCTAAGCTATAGGACCATAAGTGGAAGTGCCCTAGGCTCTGTTGCTTTGTTTTTTAGATGTTTCAGGAAACACCATACACTTCTCCCGAGTGGCTGTTGGCAATTTACATCCCGCCCATCAGCATAACAAGGCTCCCAGTTCTCCATGGCCTGTCCTGCCTTTCTGGATTTTACACTTTTTTCAGATGGCCCTTTTGACGGGGGGGAAGTGAGACTTCATTGTAGTGCAGATTTCCTTTGCAAGCTTGCTTGGTTGGCCAAAAAGGGCGTATGCGTTTTTTCCTGAATATATTCAAGAAAAAACGCATACGCCCTTTTTGGCCAAGTGCATCATTGTCGACCTTCTGCCTCTTTTCCTATGCTTTAAATGCAATTCCAGTCTACCTCCTGAAATCGGTTTCCTGCAATTCTGCCCGGCTTTCAAGTCCTCTTGACAGCCTTACTTCAGTATATTTTTGGATGATAGCTGTCATTTATAACTCTGCAGGTTTGTGAATTACAGTGCCCCTGAGCTCCTTTCTTCAACTCGCTTTCTTGTGAGCTGGCCGCAACACCGCAGGACTGCTTCAGGCCCTAATCTGGTTCTGGCATGGCACGCTGAGCCTTTGGTTAATTCCTCTTCCTGGTGGGAAATGAGAGTTAAATTTTCCCGTCCAGACACCTCCAGCTAGTCTCTCATTGGTTCTCCCTATTCCTGTTCATCTTCCGCGGAATTTGCAAACTGGGCCAAACAGGAGGTTAAAGGCACTGACTCTCCAAGTCGGGAGAGTGTTAGTAAAGCATCTGGAATGTTGCACCCGAGTACCAGGGGACGAGAACTGAGACATATTTCAACATGTCTCCCGATCACACGGTTGATCATACTCTGGGTTCCACATGCATGTTTTAGCTGAAGGAAGAATCCCTTAAACCTGGAGAGTTGAGACCCGTGGAATGGGTACCATGCAATATGACTTCAAAGGGTCTTCATTTGCTCACCAAAACTCTCCAATCCTATCACTGCTGCGTTTTTGCCCCTGTACTCACGATTGATTCACTTTCAGAGACATAGCAATCCATAGGTTTTAAGATACTTACTAGTCAGGTACATTATTAGGCGTTTAATATGGGGTTTTGAGTCCATTTCGTTGAGCAACGAGTAGCTCTTGTCTATTACATATTTGGCTTAAGGAACTTTATCTGTGCTCATTTCAATCTCTGGTTTTATGCAGCACCCCAACTCACCTTTCCCCTTAAGCAAGCATAAGTTGGTTTTCTAAATTTGGGAGCATGTTCTGTTTTGAAATTCAGTTCCTGTGTAGCCAAGTTTACATTCCGTGTATTAGTGATATCTTATGATGTTTCTTTTTCTGTGTGACTTATTTCAGTTAGAATCATCATACCTGAATCCACTCATTATGCTGCTATGGGCCTGATGACATAGATGTCATTGCTGAGTGATATTGCATTGTACGTAAGTACCACAACTTCTTTATCCATTTTTCGCTTTATGCGATATTGAACTTGTACCGTAAACGAGTTTCTTGTAAACAGAGCCATCCCAAACTTTGGGGTGGCTGTGTCTTTTTGATTTTAATTTCCCTAAGCTGCAGGACCATAAGTGGAAGTGCCCTAGGCTCTGTTGCTTTGTTTTTTAAATGTTTCAGGAAACACCATACACTTCTCCCGAGTGGCTGTTGGCAATTTACATCCCGCCCATCAGCATAACAAGGCTCCCAGTTCTCCATGGCCTGTCCTGCCTTTCTGGATTTTACACTTTTTTCAGATGGCCCTTTTGACGGGGGGGAAGTGAGACTTCATTGTAGTGCAGATTTCCTTTGCAAGCTTGCTTGGTTGGCCAAAAAGGGCGTATGCGTTTTTTCCTGAATATATTCAGGAAAAAACGCATACGCCCTTTTTGGCCAAGTGCATCATTGTCGACCTTCTGCCTCTTTTCCTATGCTTTAAATGCAATTCCAGTCTACCTCCTGAAATCGGTTTCCTGCAATTCTGCCCGGCTTTCAAGTCCTCTTGGCAGCCTTACTTCAGTATATTTTTGGATGATAGCTGTCATTTATAACTCTGCAGGTTTGTGAATTACAGTGCCCCTGAGCTCCTTTCTTCAACTCGCTTTCTTGTGAGCTGGCCGCAACACCGCAGGATTGCTTCAGGCCCTAATCTGGTTCCGGCATGGCACGCTGAGCCTTTGGTTAATTCCTCTTCCTGGTGGGAAATGAGAGTTAAATTTTCCCGTCCAGACACCTCCAGCTAGTCTCTCATTGGTTCTCCCTATTCCTGTTCATCTTCCGTGGAATTTGCAAACTGGGCCAAACAGGAGGTTAAAGGCACTGACTCTCCAAGTCGGGAGAGTGTTAGTAAAGCATCTGGAATGTTGCACCCGAGTACCAGGGGACGAGAACTGAGACATATGTCAACACATCTCCCGATCACACGGTTGATCATACTCTGGGTTCCACATGCATGTTTTAGCTGAAGGAAGAATCCCTTAAACCTAGAGAGTTGAGACCCGTGGAATGGGTACCATGCAATATGACTTCAAAGGGTCTTCATTTGCTCACCAAAACTCTCCAATCCTATCACTGCTGCGTTTTTGCCCCTGTACTCACGATTGATTCACTTTCAGAGACATAGCAATCCATAGGTTTTAAGATACTTACTAGTCAGGTATATTATTAGGCGTTTAATATGGGGTTTTGAGTCCATTTCGTTGAGCAAGGAGTAGCTCTTGTCTATTACATATTTGGCTTAAGGAACTTTATCTGTGCTCATTTCAATCTCTGGTTTTATGCAGCACCCCAACTCACCTTTCCCCTTAAGCAAGCATAAGTTGATTTTCTAAATTTGGGAGCATGTTCTGTTTTGAAATTCAGTTCCTGTGTAGCCAAGTTTACATTCCGTGTATTAGTGATATCTTATGATGTTTCTTTTTCTGTGTGACTTATTTCAGTTAGAATCATCATACCTGAATCCACTCATTATGCTGCTATGGGCCTGATGACATAGATGTCATTTCTGAGTGATATTGCATTGTACGTAAGTACCACAACTTCTTTATCCATTTTTCGCTTTATGCGATATTGAACTTGTACCGTAAACGAGTTTCTTGTAAACAGAGCCATCCCAAACTTTGGGGTGGCTGTGTCTTTTTGATTTTAATTTCCCTAAGCTATAGGACCATAAGTGGAAGTGCCCTAGGCTCTGTTGCTTTGTTTTTTAGATGTTTCAGGAAACACCATACACTTCTCCCGAGTGGCTGTTGGCAATTTACATCCCGCCCATCAGCATAACAAGGCTCCCAGTTCTCCATGGCCTGTCCTGCCTTTCTGGATTTTACACTTTTTTCAGATGGCCCTTTTGACGGGGGAGGGGAGAGTGAGACTTCATTGTAGTGCAGATTTCCTTTGCAAGCTTGCTTGGTTGTCCAGAAAGGGCGTATGCGTTTTTTCCTGAATATATTCAGGAAAAAACGCATACGCCCTTTTTGGCCAAGTGCATCATTGTCGACCTTCTGCCTCTTTTCCTATGCTTTAAATGCAATTCCAGTCTACCTCCTGAAATCGGTTTCCTGCAATTCTGCCCGGCTTTCAAGTCCTCTTGGCAGCCTTACTTCAGTATATTTTTGGATGATAGCTGTCATTTATAACTCTGCAGGTTTGTGAATTACAGTGCCCCTGAGCTCCTTTCTTCAACTCGCTTTCTTGTGAGCTGGCCGCAACACCGCAGGATTGCTTCAGGCCCTAATCTGGTTCCGGCATGGCACGCTGAGCCTTTGGTTAATTCCTCTTCCTGGTGGGAAATGAGAGTTAAATTTTCCCGTCCAGACACCTCCAGCTAGTCTCTCATTGGTTCTCTCTATTCCTGTTCATCTTCCGCGGAATTTGCAAACTGGGCCAAACAGGAGGTTAAAGGCACTGACTCTCCAAGTCGGGAGAGTGTTAGTAAAGCATCTGGAATGTTGCACCCGAGTACCAGGGGACGAGAACTGAGACATATTTCAACACGTCTCCCGATCACACGGTTGATCATACTCTGGGTTCCACATGCATGTTTTAGCTGAAGGAAGAATCCCTTAAACCTGGAGAGTTGAGACCCGTGGAATGGGTACCATGCAATATGACTTCAAAGGGTCTTCATTTGTTCACCAAAACTCTCCAATCCTATCACTGCTGCGTTTTTGCCCCTGTACTCACGATTGATTCACTTTCAGAGACATAGCAATCCGTAGGTTTTAAGATACTTACTAGTCAGGTACATTATTAGGCGTTTAATATGGGGTTTTGAGTCCATTTCGTTGAGCAAGGAGTAGCTCTTGTCTATTACATATTTGGCTTAAGGAACTTTATCTGTGCTCATTTCAATCTCTGGTTTTATGCAGCACCCCAACTCACCTTTCCCCTTAAGCAAGCATAAGTTGGTTTTCTAAATTTGGGACCATGTTCTGTTTTGAAATTCAGTTCCTGTGTAGCCAAGTTTACATTCCGTGTATTAGTGATATCTTATGATGTTTCTTTTTCTGTGTGACTTATTTCAGTTAGAATCATCATACCTGAATCCACTCATTATGCTGCTATGGGCCTGATGACATAGATGTCATTGCTGAGTGATATTGCATTGTACGTAAGTACCACAACTTCTTTATCCATTTTTCGCTTTATGTGATATTGAACTTGTACCGTAAACGAGTTTCTTGTAAACAGAGCCATCCCAAGCTTTGGGGTGGCTGTGTCTTTTTGATTTTAATTTCCCTAAGCTATAGGACCATAAGTGGAAGTGCCCTAGGCTCTGTTGCTTTGTTTTTTAGATGTTTCAGGAAACACCATACACTTCTCCCGAGTGGCTGTTGGCAATTTACATCCCGCCCATCAGCATAACAAGGCTCCCAGTTCTCCATGGCCTGTCCTGCCTTTCTGGATTTTACACTTTTTTCAGATGGCCCTTTTGACGGGGGGGAAGTGAGACTTCATTGTAGTGCAGATTTCCTTTGCAAGCTTGCTTGGTTGGCCAAAAAGGGCGTATGCGTTTTTTCCTGAATATATTCAAGAAAAAACGCATACGCCCTTTTTGGCCAAGTGCATCATTGTCGACCTTCTGCCTCTTTTCCTATGCTTTAAATGCAATTCCAGTCTACCTCCTGAAATCGGTTTCCTGCAATTCTGCCCGGCTTTCAAGTCCTCTTGACAGCCTTACTTCAGTATATTTTTGGATGATAGCTGTCATTTATAACTCTGCAGGTTTGTGAATTACAGTGCCCCTGAGCTCCTTTCTTCAACTCGCTTTCTTGTGAGCTGGCCGCAACACCGCAGGACTGCTTCAGGCCCTAATCTGGTTCTGGCATGGCACGCTGAGCCTTTGGTTAATTCCTCTTCCTGGTGGGAAATGAGAGTTAAATTTTCCCGTCCAGACACCTCCAGCTAGTCTCTCATTGGTTCTCCCTATTCCTGTTCATCTTCCGCGGAATTTGCAAACTGGGCCAAACAGGAGGTTAAAGGCACTGACTCTCCAAGTCGGGAGAGTGTTAGTAAAGCATCTGGAATGTTGCACCCGAGTACCAGGGGACGAGAACTGAGACATATTTCAACATGTCTCCCGATCACACGGTTGATCATACTCTGGGTTCCACATGCATGTTTTAGCTGAAGGAAGAATCCCTTAAACCTGGAGAGTTGAGACCCGTGGAATGGGTACCATGCAATATGACTTCAAAGGGTCTTCATTTGCTCACCAAAACTCTCCAATCCTATCACTGCTGCGTTTTTGCCCCTGTACTCACGATTGATTCACTTTCAGAGACATAGCAATCCATAGGTTTTAAGATACTTACTAGTCAGGTACATTATTAGGCGTTTAATATGGGGTTTTGAGTCCATTTCGTTGAGCAACGAGTAGCTCTTGTCTATTACATATTTGGCTTAAGGAACTTTATCTGTGCTCATTTCAATCTCTGGTTTTATGCAGCACCCCAACTCACCTTTCCCCTTAAGCAAGCATAAGTTGGTTTTCTAAATTTGGGAGCATGTTCTGTTTTGAAATTCAGTTCCTGTGTAGCCAAGTTTACATTCCGTGTATTAGTGATATCTTATGATGTTTCTTTTTCTGTGTGACTTATTTCAGTTAGAATCATCATACCTGAATCCACTCATTATGCTGCTATGGGCCTGATGACATAGATGTCATTGCTGAGTGATATTGCATTGTACGTAAGTACCACAACTTCTTTATCCATTTTTCGCTTTATGCGATATTGAACTTGTACCGTAAACGAGTTTCTTGTAAACAGAGCCATCCCAAACTTTGGGGTGGCTGTGTCTTTTTGATTTTAATTTCCCTAAGCTGCAGGACCATAAGTGGAAGTGCCCTAGGCTCTGTTGCTTTGTTTTTTAAATGTTTCAGGAAACACCATACACTTCTCCCGAGTGGCTGTTGGCAATTTACATCCCGCCCATCAGCATAACAAGGCTCCCAGTTCTCCATGGCCTGTCCTGCCTTTCTGGATTTTACACTTTTTTCAGATGGCCCTTTTGACGGGGGGGAAGTGAGACTTCATTGTAGTGCAGATTTCCTTTGCAAGCTTGCTTGGTTGGCCAAAAAGGGCGTATGCGTTTTTTCCTGAATATATTCAGGAAAAAACGCATACGCCCTTTTTGGCCAAGTGCATCATTGTCGACCTTCTGCCTCTTTTCCTATGCTTTAAATGCAATTCCAGTCTACCTCCTGAAATCGGTTTCCTGCAATTCTGCCCGGCTTTCAAGTCCTCTTGGCAGCCTTACTTCAGTATATTTTTGGATGATAGCTGTCATTTATAACTCTGCAGGTTTGTGAATTACAGTGCCCCTGAGCTCCTTTCTTCAACTCGCTTTCTTGTGAGCTGGCCGCAACACCGCAGGATTGCTTCAGGCCCTAATCTGGTTCCAGCATGGCACGCTGAGCCTTTGGTTAATTCCTCTTCCTGGTGGGAAATGAGAGTTAAATTTTCCCGTCCAGACACCTCCAGCTAGTCTCTCATTGGTTCTCCCTATTCCTGTTCATCTTCCGCGGAATTTGCAAACTGGGCCAAACAGGAGGTTAAAGGCACTGACTCTCCAAGTCGGGAGAGTGTTAGTAAAGCATCTGGAATGTTGCACCCGAGTACCAGGGGACGAGAACTGAGACATATTTCAACACGTCTCCCGATCACACGGTTGATCATACTCTGGGTTCCTCATGCATGTTTTAGCTGAAGGAAGAATCCCTTAAACCTGGAGAGTTGAGACCCGTGGAATGGGTACCATGCAATATGACTTCAAAGGGTCTTCATTTGCTCACCAAAACTCTCCAATCCTATCACTGCTGCGTTTTTGCCCCTGTACTCACGATTGATTCACTTTCAGAGACATAGCAATCCATAGGTTTTAAGATACTTACTAGTCAGGTACATTATTAGGCGTTTAATATGGGATTTTGAGTCCATTTCATTGAGCAAGGAGTAGCTCTTGTCTATTACATATTTGGCTTAAGGAACTTTATCTGTGCTCATTTCAATCTCTGGTTTTATGCAGCACCCCAACTCACCTTTCCCCTTAAGCAACCATAAGTTGATTTTCTAAATTTGGGACCATGTTCTGTTTTGAAATTCAGTTCCTGTGTAGCCAAGTTTACATTCCGTGTATTAGTGATATCTTATGATGTTTCTTTTTCTGTGTGACTTATTTCAGTTAGAATCATCATACCTGAATCCACTCATTATGCTGCTATGGGCCTGATGACATAGATGTCATTGCTCAGTGATATTGCATTGTACGTAAGTACCACAACTTCTTTATCCATTTTTCGCTTTATGCGATATTGAACTTGTACCGTAAACGAGTTTCTTGTAAACAGAGCAATCCCAAACTTTGGGGTGGCTGTGTCTTTTTGATTTTAATTTCCCTAAGCTGCAGGACCATAAGTGGAAGTGCCCTAGGCTCTGTTGCTTTGTTTTTTAGATGTTTCAGGAAACACCATACACTTCTCCCGAGTGGCTGTTGGCAATTTACATCCTGCCCATCAGCATAACAAGGCTCCCAGTTCTCCATGGCCTGTCCTGCCTTTCTGGATTTTACACTTTTTTCAGATGGCCCTTTTGACGGGGGGGAAGTGAGACTTCATTGTAGTGCAGATTTCCTTTGCAAGCTTGCTTGGTTGGCCAAAAAGGGCGTATGCGTTTTTTCCTGAATATATTCAGGAAAAAACGCATACGCCCTTTTTGGCCAAGTGCATCATTGTCGACCTTCTGCCTCTTTTCCTATGCTTTAAATGCAATTCCAGTCTACCTCCTGAAATCGGTTTCCTGCAATTCTGCCCGGCTTTCAAGTCCTCTTGGCAGCCTTACTTCAGTATATTTTTGGATGATAGCTGTCATTTATAACTCTGCAGGTTTGTGAATTACAGTGCCCCTGAGCTCCTTTCTTCAACTCGCTTTCTTGTGAGCTGGCCACAACACCGCAGGATTGCTTCAGGCCCTAATCTGGTTCCGGCATGGCACGCTGAGCCTTTGGTTAATTCCTCTTCCTGGTGGGAAATGAGAGTTAAATTTTCCCGTCCAGACACCTCCAGCTAGTCTCTCATTGGTTCTCCCTATTCCTGTTCATCTTCCGCGGAATTTGCAAACTGGGCCAAACAGGAGGTTAAAGGCACTGACTCTCCAAGTCGGGAGAGTGTTAGTAAAGCATCTGGAATGTTGCACCCGAGTACCAGGGGACGAGAACTGAGACATATTTCAACACGTCTCCCGATCACACGGTTGATCATACTCTGGGTTCCACATGCATGTTTTAGCTGAAGGAAGAATCCCTTAAACCTGGAGAGTTGAGACCCGTGGAATGGGTACCATGCAATATGACTTCAAAGGGTCTTCATTTGCTCACCAAAACTCTCCAATCCTATCACTGCTGCGTTTTTGCCCCTGTACTCACGATTGATTCACTTTCAGAGACATAGCAATCCATAGGTTTTAAGATACTTACTAGTCAGGTACATTATTAGGCGTTTAATATGGGGTTTTGAGTCCATTTCGTTGAGCAAGGAGTAGCTCTTGTCTATTACATATTTGGCTTAAGGAACTTTATCTGTGCTCATTTCAATCTCTGGTTTTATGCAGCACCCCAACTCACCTTTCCCCTTAAGCAAGCATAAGTTGGTTTTCTAAATTTGGGACCATGTTCTGTTTTGAAATTCAGTTCCTGTGTAGCCAAGTTTACATTCCGTGTATTAGTGATATCTTATGATGTTTCTTTTTCTGTGTGACTTATTTCAGTTAGAATCATCATACCTGAATCCACTCATTATGCTGCTATGGGCCTGATGACATAGATGTCATTGCTGAGTGATATTGCATTGTACGTAAGTACCACAACTTCTTTATCCATTTTTCGCTTTATGCGATATTGAACTTGTACCGTAAACGAGTTTCTTGTAAACAGAGCCATCCCAAACTTTGGGGTGGCTGTGTCTTTTTGATTTTAATTTCCCTAAGCTATAGGACCATAAGTGGAAGTGCCCTAGGCTCTGTTGCTTTGTTTTTTAGATGTTTCAGGAAACACCATACACTTCTCCCGAGTGGCTGTTGGCAAGTTACATCCCGCCCATCAGCATAACAAGGCTCCCAGGTCTCCATGGCCTGTCCTGCCTTCTGGATTTTACACTTTTTTCAGATGGCCCTTTTGACGGGGGGGGGAAGTGAGACTTCATTGTAGTGCAGATTCCCTTTGCAAGCTTGTTTGGTTGGCCAAAAAGGGCGTATGCGTTTTTTCCTGAATATATTCAGGAAAAAACGCATACGCCCTTTTTGGCCAAGTGCATCATTGTCGACCTTCTGCCTCTTTTCCTATGCTTTAAATGCAATTCCAGTCTACCTCCTGAAATCGGTTTCCTGCAATTCTGCCCGGCTTTCAAGTCCTCTTGGCAGCCTTACTTCAGTATATTTTTGGATGATAGCTGTCATTTATAACTCTGCAGGTTTGTGAATTACAGTGCCCCTGAGCTCCTTTCTTCAACTCGCTTTCTTGTGAGCTGGCCGCAACACCGCAGGATTGCTTCAGGCCCTAATCTGGTTCCGGCATGGCACGCTGAGCCTTTGGTTAATTCCTCTTCCTGGTGGGAAATGAGAGTTAAATTTTCCCGTCCAGACACCTCCAGCTAGTCTCTCATTGGTTCTCCCTATTCCTGTTCATCTTCCGCGGAATTTGCAAACTGGGCCAAACAGGAGGTTAAAGGCACTGACTCTCCAAGTCGGGAGAGTGTTAGTAAAGCATCTGGAATGTTGCACCCGAGTACCAGGGGACGAGAACTGAGACATATTTCAACACGTCTCCCGATCACACGGTTGATCATACTCTGGGTTCCACATGCATGTTTTAGCTGAAGGAAGAATCCCTTAAACCTGGAGAGTTGAGACCCGTGGAATGGGTACCATGCAATATGACTTCAAAGGGTCTTCATTTGCTCACCAAAACTCTCCAATCCTATCACTGCTGCGTTTTTGCCCCTGTACTCACGATTGATTCACTTTCAGAGACATAGCAATCCATAGGTTTTAAGATACTTACTAGTCAGGTACATTATTAGGCGTTTAATATGGGGTTTTGAGTCCATTTCGTTGAGCAAGGAGTAGCTCTTGTCTATTACATATTTGGCTTAAGGAACTTTATCTGTGCTCATTTCAATCTCTGGTTTTATGCAGCACCCCAACTCACCTTTCCCCTTAAGCAAGCATAAGTTGGTTTTCTAAATTTGGGACCATGTTCTGTTTTGAAATTCAGTTCCTGTGTAGCCAAGTTTACAATCCGTGTATTAGTGATATCTTATGATGTTTCTTTTTCTGTGTGACTTATTTCAGTTAGAATCATCATACCTGAATCCACTCATTATGCTGCTATGGGCCTGATGACATAGATGTCATTGCTGAGTGATATTGCATTGTACGTAAGTACCACAACTTCTTTATCCATTTTTCGCTTTATGCGATATTGAACTTGTACCGTAAGCGAGTTTCTTGTAAACAGAGCCATCCCAAACTTTGGGGTGGCTGTGTCTTTTTGATTTTAATTTCCCTAAGCTATAGGACCATAAGTGGAAGTGCCCTAGGCTCTGTTGCTTTGTTTTTTAGATGTTTCAGGAAACACCATACACTTCTCCCGAGTGGCTGTTGGCAAGTTACATCCCGCCCATCAGCATAACAAGGCTCCCAGTTCTCCATGGCCTGTCCTGCCTTTCTGGATTTTACACTTTTTTCAGATGGCCCTTTTGATGGGGGGGAAGTGAGACTTCATTGTAGTGCAGATTTCCTTTGCAAGCTTGCTTGGTTGGCCAAAAAGGGCGTATGCGTTTTTTCCTGAATATATTCAGGAAAAAACGCATACGCCCTTTTTGGCCAAGTGCATCATTGTCGACCTTCTGCCTCTTTTCCTATGCTTTAAATGCAATTCCAGTCTACCTCCTGAAATCGGTTTCCTGCAATTCTGCCCGGCTTTCAAGTCCTCTTGGCAGCCTTACTTCAGTATATTTTTGGATGATAGCTGTCATTTATAACTCTGCATGTTTGTGAATTACAGTGCCCCTGAGCTCCTTTCTTCAACTCGCTTTCTTGTGAGCTGGCCGCAACACCGCAGGATTGCTTCAGGCCCTAATCTGGTTCCGGCATGGCACGCTGAGCCTTTGGTTAATTCCTCTTCCTGGTGGGAAATGAGAGTTAAATTTTCCCGTCCAGACACCTCCAGCTAGTCTCTCATTGGTTCTCCCTATTCCTGTTCATCTTCCGCGGAATTTGCAAACTGGGCCAAACAGGAGGTTAAAGGCACTGACTCTCCAAGTCGGGAGAGTGTTAGTAAAGCATCTGGAATGTTGCACCCGAGTACCAGGGGACGAGAACTGAGACATATTTCAACACGTCTCCCGATCACACGGTTGATCATACTCTGGGTTCCACATGCATGTTTTAGCTGAAGGAAGAATCCCTTAAACCTGGAGAGTTGAGACCCGTGGAATGGGTACCATGCAATATGACTTCAAAGGGTCTTCATTTGCTCACCAAAACTCTCCAATCCTATCACTGCTGCGTTTTTGCCCCTGTACTCACGATTGATTCACTTTCAGAGACATAGCAATCCATAGGTTTTAAGATACTTACTAGTCAGGTACATTATTAGGCGTTTAATATGGGGTTTTGAGTCCATTTCGTTGAGCAAGGAGTAGCTCTTGTCTATTACATATTTGGCTTAAGGAACTTTATCTGTGCTCATTTCAATCTCTGGTTTTATGCAGCACCCCAACTCACCTTTCCCCTTAAGCAAGCATAAGTTGGTTTTCTAAATTTGGGACCATGTTCTGTTTTGAAATTCAGTTCCTGTGTAGCCAAGTTTACATTCCGTGTATTAGTGATATCTTATGATGTTTCTTTTTCTGTGTGACTTATTTCAGTTAGAATCATCATACCTGAATCCACTCATTATGCTGCTATGGGCCTGATGACATAGATGTCATTGCTGAGTGATATTGCATTGTACGTAAGTACCACAACTTCTTTGTCCATTTTTCGCTTTATGCGATATTGAACTTGTACCGTAAACGAGTTTCTTGTAAACAGAGCCATCCCAAACTTTGGGGTGGCTGTGTCTTTTTGATTTTAATTTCCCTAAGCTATAGGACCATAAGTGGAAGTGCCCTAGGCTCTGTTGCTTTGTTTTTTAGATGTTTCAGGAAACACCATACACTTCTCCCGAGTGGCTGTTGGCAAGTTACATCCCGCCCATCAGCATAACAAGGCTCCCAGTTCTCCATGGCCTGTCCTGCCTTCTGGATTTTACACTTTTTTCAGATGGCCCTTTTGACGGGGGGGGGGGAAGTGAGACTTCATTGTAGTGCAGATTCCCTTTGCAAGCTTGTTTGGTTGGCCAAAAAGGGCGTATGCGTTTTTTCCTGAATATATTCAGGAAAAAACGCATACGCCCTTTTTGGCCAAGTGCATCATTGTCGACCTTCTGCCTCTTTTCCTATGCTTTAAATGCAATTCCAGTCTACCTCCTGAAATCGGTTTCCTGCAATTCTGCCCGGCTTTCAAGTCCTCTTGGCAGCCTTACTTCAGTATATTTTTGGATGATAGCTGTCATTTATAACTCTGCAGGTCTGTGAATTACAGTGCCCCTGAGCTCCTTTCTTCAACTCGCTTTCTTGTGAGCTGGCCGCAACACCGCAGGATTGCTTCAGGCCCTAATCTGGTTCCGGCATGGCACGCTGAGCCTTTGGTTAATTCCTCTTCCTGGTGGGAAATGAGAGTTAAATTTTCCCGTCCAGACACCTCCAGCTAGTCTCTCATTGGTTCTCCCTATTCCTGTTCATCTTCCGTGGAATTTGCAAACTGGGCCAAAGAGGAGGTTAAAGGCACTGACTCTCCAAGTCGGGAGAGTGTTAGTAAAGCATCTGGATTGTTGCACCCGAGTACCAGGGGACGAGAACTGAGACATATTTCAACACGTCTCCCGATAACACGGTTGATCATACTCTGGGTTCCACATGCATGTTTTAGCTGAAGGAAGAATCCCTTAAACCTGGAGAGTTGAGACCCGTGGAATGGGTACCATGCAATATGACTTCAAAGGGTCTTCATTTGCTCACCAAAACTCTCCAATCCTATCACTGCTGCGTTTTTGCCCCTGTACTCACGATTGATTCACTTTCAGAGACATAGCAATCCATAGGTTTTAAGATACTTACTAGTCAGGTACATTATTAGGCGTTTAATATGGGGTTTTGAGTCCATTTCGTTGAGCAAGGAGTAGCTCTTGTCTATTACATATTTGGCTTAAGGAACTTTATCTGTGCTCATTTCAATCTCTGGTTTTATGCAGCACCCCAACTCACCTTTCCCCTTAAGCAAGCATAAGTTGGTTTTCTAAATTTGGGACCATGTTCTGTTTTGAAATCCAGTTCCTGTGTAGCCAAGTTTACATTCCGTGTATTAGTGATATCTTATGATGTTTCTTTTTCTGTGTGACTTATTTCAGTTAGAATCATCATACCTGAATCCACTCATTATGCTGCTATGGGCCTGATGACATAGATGTCATTGCTGAGTGATATTGCATTGTACGTAAGTACCACAACTTCTTTATCCATTTTTCGCTTTATGCGATATTGAACTTGTACCGTAAACGAGTTTCTTGTAAACAGAGCCATCCCAAACTTTGGGGTGGCTGTGTCTTTTTGATTTTAATTTCCCTAAGCTATAGGACCATAAGTGGAAGTGCCCTAGGCTCTGTTGCTTTGTTTTTTAGATGTTTCAGGAAACACCATACACTTCTCCGGAGTGGCTGTTGGCAATTTACATCCCGCCCATCAGCATAACAAGGCTCCCAGTTCTCCATGGCCTGTCCTGCCTTTCTGGATTTTACACCTTTTTCAGATGGCCCTTTTGACGGGGGGGAAGTGAGACTTCATTGTAGTGCAGATTTCCTTTGCAAGCTTGCTTGGTTGGCCAAAAAGGGCGTATGCGTTTTTTCCTGAATATATTCAGGAAAAAACGCATACGCCCTTTTTGGCCAAGTGCATCATTGTCGACCTTCTGCCTCTTTTCCTATGCTTTAAATGCAATTCCAGTCTACCTCCTGAAATCGGTTTCCTGCAATTCTGCCCGGCTTTCAAGTCCTCTTGGCAGCCTTACTTCAGTATATTTTTGGATGATAGCTGTCATTTATAACTCTGCAGGTTTGTGAATTACAGTGCCCCTGAGCTCCTTTCTTCAACTCGCTTTCTTGTGAGCTGGCCGCAACACCGCAGGACTGCTTCAGGCCCTAATCTGGTTCTGGCATGGCACGCTGAGCCTTTGGTTAATTCCTCTTCCTGGTGGGAAATGAGAGTTAAATTTTCCCGTCCAGACACCTCCAGCTAGTCTCTCATTGGTTCTCCCTATTCCTGTTCATCTTCCGTGGAATTTGCAAACTGGGCCAAAGAGGAGGTTAAAGGCACTGACTCTCCAAGTCGGGAGAGTGTTAGTAAAGCATCTGGAATGTTGCACCCGAGTACCAGGGGACGAGAACTGAGACATATTTCAACACGTCTCCCGATCACACGGTTGATCATACTCTGGGTTCCACATGCATGTTTTAGCTGAAGGAAGAATCCCTTAAACCTGGAGAGTTGAGACCCGTGGAATGGGTACCATGCAATATGACTTCAAAGGGTCTTCATTTGCTCACCAAAACTCTCCAATCCTATCACTGCTGCGTTTTTGCCCCTGTACTCACGATTGATTCACTTTCAGAGACATAGCAATCCATAGGTTTTAAGATACTTACTAGTCAGGTACATTATTAGGCGTTTAATATGGGGTTTTGAGTCCATTTCGTTGAGCAAGGAGTAGCTCTTGTCTATTACATATTTGGCTTAAGGAACTTTATCTGTGCTCATTTCAATCTCTGGTTTTATGCAGCACCCCAACTCACCTTTCCCCTTAAGCAAGCATAAGTTGGTTTTCTAAATTTGGGACCATGTTCTGTTTTGAAATTCAGTTCCTGTGTAGCCAAGTTTACATTCCGTGTATTAGTGATATCTTATGATGTTTCTTTTTCTGTGTGACTTATTTCAGTTAGAATCATCATACCTGAATCCACTCATTATGCTGCTATGGGCCTGATGACATAGATGTCATTGCTGAGTGATATTGCATTGTACGTAAGTACCACAACTTCTTTATCCATTTTTCGCTTTATGCGATATTGAACTTGTACCGTAAACAAGTTTCTTGTAAACAGAGCCATCCCAAACTTTGGGGTGGCTGTGTCTTTTTGATTTTAATTTCCCTAAGCTACAGGACCATAAGTGGAAGTGCCCTAGGCTCTGTTGCTTTGTTTTTTAGATGTTTCAGGAAACACCATACACTTCTCCGGAGTGGCTGTTGGCAATTTACATCCCGCCCATCAGCATAACAAGGCTCCCAGTTCTCCATGGCCTGTCCTGCCTTTCTGGATTTTACACTTTTTTCAGATGGCCCTTTTGATGGGGGGGAAGTGAGACTTCATTGTAGTGCAGATTTCCTTTGCAAGCTTGCTTGGTTGGCCAAAAAGGGCGTATGCGTTTTTTCCTGAATATATTCAGGAAAAAACGCATACGCCCTTTTTGGCCAAGTGCATCATTGTCGACCTTCTGCCTCTTTTCCTATGCTTTAAATGCAATTCCAGTCTACCTCCTGAAATCGGTTTCCTGCAATTCTGCCCGGCTTTCAAGTCCTCTTGGCAGCCTTACTTCAGTATATTTTTGGATGATAGCTGTCATTTATAACTCTGCATGTTTGTGAATTACAGTGCCCCTGAGCTCCTTTCTTCAACTCGCTTTCTTGTGAGCTGGCCGCAACACCGCAGGATTGCTTCAGGCCCTAATCTGGTTCCGGCATGGCACGCTGAGCCTTTGGTTAATTCCTCTTCCTGGTGGGAAATGAGAGTTAAATTTTCCCGTCCAGACACCTCCAGCTACTCTCTCATTGGTTCTCCCTATTCCTGTTCATCTTCCGCGGAATTTGCAAACTGGGCCAAACAGGAGGTTAAAGGCACTGACTCTCCAAGTTGGGAGAGTGTTAGTAAAGCATCTGGAATGTTGCACCCGAGTACCAGGGGACGAGAACTGAGACATATTTCAACACGTCTCCCGATCACACGGTTGATCATACTCTGGGTTCCACATGCATGTTTTAGCTGAAGGAAGAATCCCTTAAACCTGGAGAGTTGAGACCCGTGGAATGGGTACCATGCAATATGACTTCAAAGGGTCTTCATTTGCTCACCAAAACTCTCCAATCCTATCACTGCTGCGTTTTTGCCCCTGTACTCACGATTGATTCACTTTCAGAGACATAGCAATCCATAGGTTTTAAGATACTTACTAGTCAGGTACATTATTAGGCGTTTAATATGGGGTTTTGAGTCCATTTCGTTGAGCAAGGAGTAGCTCTTGTCTATTACATATTTGGCTTAAGGAACTTTATCTGTGCTCATTTCAATCTCTGGTTTTATGCAGCACCCCAACTCACCTTTCCCCTTAAGCAAGCATAAGTTGATTTTCTAAATTTGGGACCATGTTCTGTTTTGAAATTCAGTTCCTGTGTAGCCAAGTTTACATTCCGTGTATTAGTGATATCTTATGATGTTTCTTTTTCTGTGTGACTTATTTCAGTTAGAATCATCATACCTGAATCCACTCATTATGCTGCTATGGGCCTGATGACATAGATGTCATTGCTGAGTGATATTGCATTGTACGTAATTACCACAACTTCTTTATCCATTTTTCGCTTTATGCGATATTGAACTTGTACCGTAAACGAGTTTCTTGTAAACAGAGCCATCCCAAACTTTGGGGTGGCTGTGTCTTTTTGATTTTAATTTCCCTAAGCTACAGGACCATAAGTGGAAGTGCCCTAGGCTCTGTTGCTTTGTTTTTTAGATGTTTCAGGAAACACCATACACTTCTCCGGAGTGGCTGTTGGCAATTTACATCCCGCCCATCAGCATAACAAGGCTCCCAGTTCTCCATGGCCTGTCCTGCCTTTCTGGATTTTACACTTTTTTCAGATGGCCCTTTTGACGGGGGCAGGGGGGAGTGAGACTTCATTGTAGTGCAGATTTCCTTTGCAAGCTTGCTTGGTTGGCCAAAAAGGGCGTATGCGTTTTTTCCTGAGTATATTCAGGAAAAAACGCATACGCCCTTCTTGGCCAAGTGCATCATTGTCGACCTTCTGCCTCTTTTCCTATGCTTTAAATGCAATTCCAGTCTACCTCCTGAAATCGGTTTCCTGCAATTCTGCCCGGCTTTCAAGTCCTCTTGGCAGCCTTACTTCAGTATATTTTTGGATGATAGCTGTCATTTATAACTCTGCAGGTTTGTGAATTACAGTGCCCCTGAGCTCCTTTCTTCAACTCGCTTTCTTGTGAGCTGGCCGCAACACCGCAGGATTGCTTCAGGCCCTAATCTGGTTCCGGCACGGCACGCTGAGCCTTTGGTTAATTCCTCTTCCTGGTGGGAAATGAGAGTTAAATTTTCCCGTCCAGACACCTCCAGCTACTCTCTCATTGGTTCTCCCTATTCCTGTTCATCTTCCGCGGAATTTGCAAACTGGGCCAAACAGGAGGTTAAAGGCACTGACTCTCCAAGTTGGGAGAGTGTTAGTAAAGCATCTGGAATGTTGCACCCGAGTACCAGGGGACGAGAACTGAGACATATTTCAACACGTCTCCCGATCACACGGTTGATCATACTCTGGGTTCCACATGCATGTTTTAGCTGAAGGAAGAATCCCTTAAACCTGGAGAGTTGAGACCCGTGGAATGGGTACCATGCAATATGACTTCAAAGGGTCTTCATTTGCTCACCAAAACTCTCCAATCCTATCACTGCTGCGTTTTTGCCCCTGTACTCACGATTGATTCACTTTCAGAGACATAGCAATCCATAGGTTTTAAGATACTTACTAGTCAGGTACATTATTAGGCGTTTAATATGGGGTTTTGAGTCCATTTCGTTGAGCAAGGAGTAGCTCTTGTCTATTACATATTTGGCTTAAGGAACTTTATCTGTGCTCATTTCAATCTCTGGTTTTATGCAGCACCCCAACTCACCTTTCCCCTTAAGCAAGCATAAGTTGATTTTCTAAATTTGGGACCATGTTCTGTTTTGAAATTCAGTTCCTGTGTAGCCAAGTTTACATTCCGTGTATTAGTGATATCTTATGATGTTTCTTTTTCTGTGTGACTTATTTCAGTTAGAATCATCATACCTGAATCCACTCATTATGCTGCTATGGGCCTGATGACATAGATGTCATTGCTGAGTGATATTGCATTGTACGTAAGTACCACAACTTCTTTATCCATTTTTCGCTTTATGCGATATTGAACTTGTACCGTAAACGAGTTTCTTGTAAACAGAGCCATCCCAAACTTTGGGGTGGCTGTGTCTTTTTGATTTTAATTTCCCTAAGCTACAGGACCATAAGTGGAAGTGCCCTAGGCTCTGTTGCTTTGTTTTTTAGATGTTTCAGGAAACACCATACACTTCTCCGGAGTGGCTGTTGGCAATTTACATCCCGCCCATCAGCATAACAAGGCTCCCAGTTCTCCATGGCCTGTCCTGCCTTTCTGGATTTTACACTTTTTTCAGATGGCCCTTTTGACGGGGGGGAAGTGAGACTTCATTGTAGTGCAGATTTCCTTTGCAAGCTTGCTTGGTTGGCCAAAAAGGGCGCATGCGTTTTTTCCTGAATATATTCAGGAAAAAACGCATACGCCCTTTTTGGCCAAGTGCATCATTGTCGACCTTCTGCCTCTTTTCCTATGCTTTAAATGCAATTCCAGTCTACCTCCTGAAATCGGTTTCCTGCAATTCTGCCCGGCTTTCAAGTCCTCTTGGCAGCCTTACTTCAGTATATTTTTGGATGATAGCTGTCATTTATAACTCTGCAGGTTTGTGAATTACAGTGCCCCTGAACTCCTTTCTTCAACTCGCTTTCTTGTGAGCTGGCCGCAACACCGCAGGATTGCTTCAGGCCCTAATCTGGTTCCGGCATGGCACGCTGAGCCTTTGGTTAATTCCTCTTCCTGGTGGGAAATGAGAGTTAAATTTTCCCGTCCAGACACCTCCAGCTAGTCTCTCATTGGTTCTCCCTATTCCTGTTCATCTTCCGCGGAATTTGCAAACTGGGCCAAACAGGAGGTTAAAGGCACTGACTCTCCAAGTCGGGAGAGTGTTAGTAAAGCATCTGGAATGTTGCACCCGAGTACCAGGGGACGAGAACTGCGACATATTTCAACACGTCTCCCGATCACACGGTTGATCATACTCTGGGTTCCACATGCATGTTTTAGCTGAAGGAAGAATCCCTTAAACCTGGAGAGTTGAGACCCGTGGAATGGGTACCATGCAATATGACTTCAAAGGGTCTTCATTTGCTCACCAAAACTCTCCAATCCTATCACTGCTGCGTTTTTGCCCCTGTACTCACGATTGATTCACTTTCAGAGACATAGCAATCCATAGGTTTTAAGATACTTACTAGTCAGGTACATTATTAGGCGTTTAATATGGGGTTTTGAGTCCATTTCGTTGAGCAAGGAGTAGCTCTTGTCTATTACATATTTGGCTTAAGGAACTTTATCTGTGCTCATTTCAATCTCTGGTTTTATGCAGCACCCCAACTCACCTTTCCCCTTAAGCAAGCATAAGTTGGTTTTCTAAATTTGGGACCATGTTCTGTTTTGAAATTCAGTTCCTGTGTAGCCAAGTTTACATTCCGTGTATTAGTGATATCTTATGATGTTTCTTTTTCTGTGTGACTTATTTCAGTTAGAATCATCATACCTGAATCCACTCATTATGCTGCTATGGGCCTGATGACATAGATGTCATTGCTGAGTGATATTGCATTGTACGTAAGTACCACAACTTCTTTATCCATTTTTCGCTTTATGCGATATTGAACTTGTACCGTAAACGAGTTTCTTGTAAACAGAGCCATCCCAAACTTTGGGGTGGCTGTGTCTTTTTGATTTTAATTTCCCTAAGCTACAGGACCATAAGTGGAAGTGCCCTAGGCTCTGTTGCTTTGTTTTTTAGATGTTTCAGGAAACACCATACACTTCTCCGGAGTGGCTGTTGGCAATTTACATCCCGCCCATCAGCATAACAAGGCTCCCAGTTCTCCATGGCCTGTCCTGCCTTTCTGGATTTTACACTTTTTTCAGATGGCCCTTTTGACGGGGGGGAAGTGAGACTTCATTGTAGTGCAGATTTCCTTTGCAAGCTTGCTTGGTTGGCCAAAAAGGGCGCATGCGTTTTTTCCTGAATATATTCAGGAAAAAACGCATACGCCCTTTTTGGCCAAGTGCATCATTGTCGACCTTCTGCCTCTTTTCCTATGCTTTAAATGCAATTCCAGTCTACCTCCTGAAATCGGTTTCCTGCAATTCTGCCCGGCTTTCAAGTCCTCTTGGCAGCCTTACTTCAGTATATTTTTGGATGATAGCTGTCATTTATAACTCTGCAGGTTTGTGAATTACAGTGCCCCTGAACTCCTTTCTTCAACTCGCTTTCTTGTGAGCTGGCCGCAACACCGCAGGATTGCTTCAGGCCCTAATCTGGTTCCGGCATGGCACGCTGAGCCTTTGGTTAATTCCTCTTCCTGGTGGGAAATGAGAGTTAAATTTTCCCGTCCAGACACCTCCAGCTAGTCTCTCATTGGTTCTCCCTATTCCTGTTCATCTTCCGCGGAATTTGCAAACTGGGCCAAACAGGAGGTTAAAGGCACTGACTCTCCAAGTCGGGAGAGTGTTAGTAAAGCATCTGGAATGTTGCACCCGAGTACCAGGGGACGAGAACTGAGACATATTTCAACACCTCTACCGATCACACGGTTGATCATACTCTGGGTTCCACATGCATGTTTTAGCTGAAGGAAGAATCCCTTAAACCTGGAGAGTTGAGACCCGTGGAATGGGTACCATGCAATATGACTTCAAAGGGTCTTCATTTGCTCACCAAAACTCTCCAATCCTATCACTGCTGCGTTTTTGCCCCTGTACTCACGATTGATTCACTTTCAGAGACATAGCAATCCATAGGTTTTAAGATACTTACTAGTCAGGTACATTATTAGGCGTTTAATATGGGGTTTTGAGTCCATTTCGTTGAGCAAGGAGTAGCTCTTGTCTATTACATATTTGGCTTAAGGAACTTTATCTGTGCTCATTTCAATCTCTGGTTTTATGCAGCACCCCAACTCACCTTTCCCCTTAAGCAAGCATAAGTTGATTTTCTAAATTTGGGACCATGTTCTGTTTTGAAATTCAGTTCCTGTGTAGCCAAGTTTACATTCCGTGTATTAGTGATATCTTATGATGTTTCTTTTTCTGTGTGACTTATTTCAGTTAGAATCATCATACCTGAATCCACTCATTATGCTGCTATGGGCCTGATGACATAGATGTCATTGCTGAGTGATATTGCATTGTACGTAATTACCACAACTTCTTTATCCATTTTTCGCTTTATGCGATATTGAACTTGTACCGTAAACGAGTTTCTTGTAAACAGAGCCATCCCAAACTTTGGGGTGGCTGTGTCTTTTTGATTTTAATTTCCCTAAGCTATAGGACCATAAGTGGAAGTGCCCTAGGCTCTGTTGCTTTGTTTTTTAGATGTTTCAGGAAACACCATACACTTCTCCCGAGTGGCTGTTGGCAAGTTACATCCCGCCCATCAGCATAACAAGGCTCCCAGTTCTCCATGGCCTGTCCTGCCTTTCTGGATTTTACACTTTTTTCAGATGGCCCTTTTGACGGGGGGGAAGTGAGACTTCATTGTAGTGCAGATTTCCTTTGCAAGCTTGCTTGGTTGGCCAAAAAGGGCGCATGCGTTTTTTCCTGAATATATTCAGGAAAAAACGCATACGCCCTTTTTGGCCAAGTGCATCATTGTCGACCTTCTGCCTCTTTTCCTATGCTTTAAATGCAATTCCAGTCTACCTCCTGAAATCGGTTTCCTGCAATTCTGCCCGGCTTTCAAGTCCTCTTGGCAGCCTTACTTCAGTATATTTTTGGATGATAGCTGTCATTTATAACTGCAGGTTTGTGAATTACAGTGCCCCTGAGCTCCTTTCTTCAACTCGCTTTCTTGTGAGCTGGCCGCAACACCGCAGGATTGCTTCAGGCCCTAATCTGGTTCCGGCATGGCATGCTGAGCCTTTGGTTAATTCCTCTTCCTGGTGGGAAATGAGAGTTAAATTTTCCCGTCCAGACACCTCCAGCTAGTCTCTCATTGGTTCTCCCTATTCCTGTTCATCTTCCGCAGAATTTGCAAACTGGGCCAAACAGGAGGTTAAAGGCACTGACTCTCCAAGTCGGGAGAGTGTTAGTAAAGCATCTGGAATGTTGCACCCGAGTACCAGGGGACGAGAACTGAGACATATTTCAACACGTCTCCCGATCACACGGTTGATCATACTCTGGGTTCCACATGCATGTTTTAGCTGAAGGAAGAATCCCTTAAACCTGGAGAGTTGAGACCCGTGGAATGGGTACCATGCAATATGACTTCAAAGGGTCTTCATTTGCTCACCAAAACTCTCCAATCCTATCACTGCTGCGTTTTTGCCCCTGTACTCACGATTGATTCACTTTCAGAGACATAGCAATCCATAGGTTTTAAGGTACTTACTAGTCAGGTACATTATTAGGCGTTTAATATGGGGTTTTGAGTCCATTTCGTTGAGCAAGGAGTAGCTCTTGTCTATTACATATTTGGCTTAAGGAACTTTATCTGTGCTCATTTCAATCTCTGGTTTTATGCAGCACCCCAACTCACCTTCCCCCTTAAGCAAGCATAAGTTGGTTTTCTAAATTTGGGACCATGTTCTGTTTTGAAATTCAGTTCCTGTGTAGCCAAGTTTACATTCCGTGTATTAGTGATATCTTATGATGTTTCTTTTTCTGTGTGACTTATTTCAGTTAGAATCATCATACCTGAATCCACTCATTATGCTGCTATGGGCCTGATGACATAGATGTCATTGCTGAGTGATATTGCATTGTACGTAAGTACCACAACTTCTTTATCCATTTTTCGCTTTATGCGATATTGAACTTGTACCGTAAACGAGTTTCTTGTAAACAGAGCCATCCCAAACTTTGGGGTGGCTGTGTCTTTTTGATTTTAATTTCCCTAAGCTACAGGACCATAAGTGGAAGTGCCCTAGGCTCTGTTGCTTTGTTTTTTAGATGTTTCAGGAAACACCATACACTTCTCCGGAGTGGCTTTTGGCAATTTACATCCCGCCCATCAGCATAACAAGGCTCCCAGTTCTCCATGGCCTGTCCTGCCTTTCTGGATTTTACACTTTTTTCAGATGGCCCTTTTGACGGAGGGGAAGTGAGACTTCATTGTAGTGCAGATTTCCTTTGCAAGCTTGCTTGGTTGGCCAAAAAGGGCGTATGCGTTTTTTCCTGAATATATTCAGGAAAAAACGCATACGCCCTTTTTGGCCAAGTGCATCATTGTCGACCTTCTGCCTCTTTTCCTATGCTTTAAATGCAATTCCAGTCTACCTCCTGAAATCGGTTTCCTGCAATTCTGCCCGGCTTTCAAGTCCTCTTGGCAGCCTTACTTCAGTATATTTTTGGATGATAGCTGTCATTTATAACTCTGCAGGTTTGTGAATTACAGTGCCCCTGAGCTCCTTTCTTCAACTCGCTTTCTTGTGAGCTGGCCGCAACACCGCAGGATTGCTTCAGGCCCTAATCTGGTTCCGGCATGGCACGCTGAGCCTTTGGTTAATTCCTCTTCCTGGTGGGAAATGAGAGTTAAATTTTCCCGTCCAGACACCTCCAGCTAGTCTCTCATTGGTTCTCCCTATTCCTGTTCATCTTCCGCGGAATTTGCAAACTGGGCCAAACAGGAGGTTAAAGGCACTGACTCTCCAAGTCGGGAGAGTGTTAGTAAAGCATCTGGAATGTTGCACCCGAGTACCAGGGGACGAGAACTGAGACATATTTCAACACGTCTCCCGATCACACGGTTGATCATACTCTGGGTTCCACATGTATGTTTTAGCTGAAGGAAGAATCCCTTAAACCTGGAGAGTTGAGACCCGTGGAATGGGTACCATGCAATATGACTTCAAAGGGTCTTCATTTGCTCACCAAAACTCTCCAATCCTATCACTGCTGCGTTTTTGCCCCTGTACTCACGATTGATTCACTTTCAGAGACATAGCAATCCATAGGTTTTAAGATACTTACTAGTCAGGTACATTATTAGGCGTTTAATATGGGGTTTTGAGTCCATTTCGTTGAGCAAGGAGTAGCTCTTGTCTATTACATATTTGGCTTAAGGAACTTTATCTGTGCTCATTTCAATCTCTGGTTTTATGCAGCACCCCAACTCACCTTTCCCCTTAAGCAAGCATAAGTTGGTTTTCTAAATTTGGGACCATGTTCTGTTTTGAAATTCAGTTCCTGTGTAGCCAAGTTTACATTCCGTGTATTAGTGATATCTTATGATGTTTCTTTTTCTGTGTGACTTATTTCAGTTAGAATCATCATACCTGAATCCACTCATTATTTTCTACGGGCCTGATGACATAGATGTCATTGCTGAGTGATATTGCATTGTACGTAAGTACCACAACTTCTTTATCCATTTTTCGCTTTCTGCAATATTGAACTTGTCCCGTAAACGAGTTTCTTGTAAACAGAGCCGTCCCAAACTTTGGGGTGGCTGTGTCTTTTTGATTTTAATTTCCCTAAGCTATAGCACCATAAGTGGAAGTGCCCTAGGCTCTGTTGCTTTGTTTTTTAGATGTTTCAGGAAACACCATACACTTCTCCCGAGTGGCTGTTGGCAATTTACATCCCACCCATCAGCATAACAATGCTCCCAGTTCTCCATTGCCTGTCCTGCCTTTCTGGATTTTACACTTTTTTCAGATGGCCCTTTTGACTGGGGGGAAGTGAGACTTCATTGTAGTGCAGATTTCCTTTGCAAGCTTGCTTGGTTGGCCAAAAAGGGCGTATGCATTTTTTCC
This sequence comes from Orcinus orca, assembly GCF_937001465.1. NCBI lineage: Eukaryota > Metazoa > Chordata > Mammalia > Artiodactyla > Delphinidae > Orcinus > Orcinus orca. The sequence goes on along the minus strand of NW_026043737.1, from coordinate 348,129 downwards.
TGAATATATTCAGGAAAAAACGCATACGCCCTTTTTGGCCAAGTGCATCATTGTCGTCGTTCTGCCTCTTTTCCTATGCTTTAAATGCAATTCCTGTCTACCTCCTGAAATCGGTTTCCTGCAATTCTGCCTTGCTTTCAATGCCTCTTCATAGCCTTACCTCAATATAGTTTTTGAAAATAGTTGGCCTTTATAACTCTGCACGTTTTTGAATTGCAGTGGCCCTTAGCTCCATTTTTCAGCTCATATTTTTGTGATCTTGCCTCATAACCACAGGATTCCTTCAGGCCCTATTCTTCTTCTGGGGCACCTTGCTGTGCCTTTGGTTTATTCTTCTTACTGATGTGAAATTAGAGTGACATGTGCCCATTGAAACCGCTACAGCTTGTTTCTCACTGGTTCCCCCTATTCCCATTCATCCTCCGCACTAACTGCAGACTGTGCGATACCAGAACTTAAAGGCATTGACTCTCCATGTGAGGATGTTGTTAGTAAAGCGGCTGGAATGTCGATCCGGAGCCCCAGGAGAGGAAAAATGAGGTGCGTTTTAGAAACCTTTCCCGATCATATGGTATACCAGTCGCTGGGTTTCCCAAGCATGGTTTAGCTGTAGGAAGATTCCCTTCAACCTGGATTGTTGGGACCCTTGGAATGAGTAGCATGAAGTATTGCATTAAACTTTTGGCAGTTGCTCACCAAAACTCACCAATCCTCTCAGCCCCAAGTGTCCAGCCTTATGTGTTATCCAGCTGTGGGTTTATATGTGGTCAATCCAGGTTGCATCACAGCCCCTGAGCAAATTTTGTAAGAATTTTTCTCTCTTTCATTGTTTCTGCGTTTTGTTTTTAAAATTTATTTCTATAATGGGGTTTAGCTCATTTTCACTGCTGTGTTTGTGCCGCTCTGCACACACTTGATTCCCTTATGGAGATATATCAATACATGGATTTTAAGATTCTTATTACTCAGATATATTTCTCTGTGGTTTATAAGGTGTGTTGAGGCCAGTTCATTGAGCAAGGTGTAGATCTTGTCTAATATCTATTTGGTTTATTGAACGGTATCTGTGCTAATTTCAAACTCTGCTTTTATGCATCACCCCACCTCTCCTTTCCCCTTAAGCTGACATAAGTGTGTTTTCTAAATGTGAGACACTGTTCTGTAATTCATTTCTTGTGCAGCCATATTTACCCTCCCTCTATAAGTGATATCTTATGATATGTTTCTTTTTCTGTTTGACTTATTTCAAGTAGTATTATCGGACCTAAATCCACTCTTTATCCTTCTACTAGCCTTATTACATTGATTTCATGGTGAAGAGATATTCCATTGTACATAAGTACCACATCTTCTTTATCCATTGTTCTCTTTCCTGGGATATTTAAGGTGTACTGAAGTTGAGGTTCTTGTAAACAGAGTAGCCCTAAACTGTGGTGTGCTTGTGTCTTGTTGATTTTTAGACTTCCCTAGATATATTCCCATGATTGGAAGTGTCCTATGCTCTGTAGCTCTGTTTTTTAGATGATTTAGGAACCACCATACACTTCTCCAGAGTGGCTCTCGGCAGTTCACACACTGCCCATCAGCGTATAAAGGCTCCCTGTTCTCCATGGCCTGTCCTGCATTTCTGGTTTTTACAATTTTTTAGGATGGCCCTTTTGACCGGTGGGAAATGAGACTTCTTTGTTGTGCACATTTGCATTGCTTGCTTGCTTCGTTGCCCATAAAGTGCGTATGCGTTTTTTCCTGGATATAATCAGGAAAAACGCATACGCCCTTTTGGGCCAACTGCATCATTGTCGAAATTCTGCCGCTTTTCATGTGCTTTAAAGACGAGTCCAATCTATCTCTTGAAATCTGTTTCTTGCAATTCTGTCTTGCATTCAGATCCTCTTCTTTGCCTTACCTCAACATAGTTTTGGACGTTAGTTTTCATTTATAACTCTGCAGGTTTGTGAATTGCAGTGACCCTGAGCTCCATTTTTTAAGTTGCTCTTTTGTGAGCTGGCCTCAAACCCGCAGGATTGCTTCAGGCCCTATTTTGGCTCCGGCGAGGTGGGCTGAGCCTTTTTTCAATTCTTATTCTTAATGGGAAATTAGAGTGATATGTGCCCGTCCAAACCCCTACAACTATTCTCTCATTGGTTCCCCCTCTTCCCGTTCATCCTCCTCACAATTTGCAAAATGTGTGAAACAGAAGTTGAAATGTGCTGATTCTCCAAGTGGGGAGATTCTAAGTAACGTGGCTGGAATGGTGAACAGGAGCACCAGGAGAGGATAAATGAGCTGCATTTTAGACACATCTCCCGATCACATGGTGTACAGTCCTCTGGGTTTTCCATGCATGTTTTAGCTGTAGGAAGATCCCTTGAACCTGCAGATTTGGGACCCATTGAATGGGTACCAGGTAGTATTACTTTAAAGGGTGTGCATTTCCTCACCCAACCTCACATTTCTCTTAGTGCAAACAGTTTCCAGCCTTATGTCTCATCCTGCTGTGGGTCTAGATGTGTTCAATCCATGTTGCATCACCGTCCCTGAGGAAAAGTTGTAAGAGGTTTTCTCTGTCTCTCTGTCGTTTATTTTTTTCAATTTGTTACTATATTGGTTACAGCTGATTTTCAAAGCTCTGTTTCTTGCTGCTGTACATCCACTTGATTCACGTACAGAGAGACATCAGTAAATTCTTTTTCAGATTCTTACCAGTCGTATATATTCTTTTCCGGTGACTTGAGTGTGCTGAGTGCAGTTCTTTTAGCTACCGTGTAGGCTTTGTTGATTATCAGTTTGGTATTTGGAATGGTATCTTTGCTAATTTCAACCTCCTGGATGATGCCTCACCCCTCCCCACCTTTCCCGTTTAGCAGCCTTATGCGTGTTTCCTACATATTTGACTATGTTTTTGTTTTGTAATTTATTTCATGTGTAGCCATTTTGGATTCCACCTTTAAGTGATATCTTATGATATGTGTCTTTTTCTTTTTGAATTATGTCACTTAGAATGATCATACGTAACTCCTCCGGAGTTGTTACAACTGGCCATAGTTCATTGATTTCCAGGCTGAATAATATTCCACTCTACCTAAGTACCACATCTCTATCCATTTTTTCTCTCCAGAGACATTTAAGTTATATCCTAGTCGAGGATCTTTTAAACAGAGAGGGGGTAAACATTGGGGTGCCTGTGTCCTCTCGATTTTTGTTTTTCCCAAGATATACGCCCATGAGTGCAAGTGCCCTATGCTCTGTAGCTCATTTTTTAGATGCTTTAGTAAACACAATACACTTCTCCAGAATGGCCGTTGGCAATATACATTTCCACTATAAGTCTCACAGGGCTCCCTCTTCTCCTTGCCCTGTCCTGCATTTCTGTTGTTTACGCTTTATGAGGATGGCTCTTCTGACTGATGCGAAGTGATATCTTTTGTAGTATTGACTTCCAGTGCCCACCTGTTTGCTTGGCTAAAAAAGTGTATGCCCTTTTCTTGAATATATACAGAAAAAAACGCATACACCCTTTTTGGCCAACTGCAATGTTGGCAATGTTCAGCTCCTTTTCTCGTGCTTAATGGCGAGTCCTTTCTACCTCCTCAGATCCCTTTCCTGCCATTCTCCCTTGCTTACAAGTCCTTTTCTCTGACTTTCCTCAAGACATTTTTCAGTGATGGATATTTTCAACTCTGCAGTTTCGTGAATTTTACTGCCCCTGAGTTCCATTGTTCAACTTGTGTTTATGGGAACTGGCCACAAAGCAGCGGGATTTCCTCAAGCCCTATACTGTTTCCATGGGCAACCCTAGCCTTTGGTCAATTCGTCTTCCTGGTTGGAAATTAGAGTGACATGTGCCTGTCTGAACACCTAGGACTTGTCTCTCATTGTTCCTCATCCTTCCGCTTCATCCTCTGGACAAATTCCAAACTGTACGCAACAGGATGTTGACAGTGCTGACATCTCCAAGTGGGGAGACTGTTAGTAAAGACGCTGGAGGGGTGAACCCGAGCACCAGGAGATGAGGAGATGAGATGCCTTTTCCAAACTCTTCCCGATCAGACGGTATACCATCCTCTGGGTGTGACAGACATGTTTTAGCAGTAGGAAGAGTCCCATTCATGTAAGGAGAACACCAGGGCTTTTTCAAAATCAGTGTCTGCCCGAAACCCAAACTGGGGAATTTTTTAAGCTACGGCTACACATATGTTCATTAAGGGCCTGGGGAAGTAGGCAGAGTCCAAACTTTAGATGATTGAAGTCTTCAGGGTCAGAAGCACTCACCACCAGCTTCCCTTAGGTTACACTTTAACTGTCATTGATAGATGACAATGACAATAAAAATATCTATTCTTTTCCAGATTATTTCCCCTTATAGCTTATTGCAAAATGTTGAGTGTAGTTCCCTGTGCTATACAGTAGTTCCTTGTTGATGATCTATTTTATACATAGCAGTGTGTATGTGTTAATCCCAAACTGTTAATTTATCCCTCCTCCCACCTTTCCCCTTTGGTAATAATAAATTATAAGATTTTATACTTCTCAGAAATGGGGGAGCTGAAAGAGAGGTATCATTTTCAATGGAAAAGCATTTAAAACAAGATTGAAGCTTTAACCAAGATTATTAGATGTACATCCTTGGAAAGAAATCACTTCGTTTCTCTAATATTGACCTGACAAATAAGACAAACCTTTTCACTGAACTTGCTTATAATAAAGTGATGGAAATATCAAATGGAAGTGTTAGAAACATCTTATTTTACCCGAGCCTTATACACTGTTCTATGTTAACTACAGTTTGGCTCACACATCTGTTCATTGAGGTTACAATAGTCTCAGTTTCTGTTACTGATTCTCCAGAGTGGACCCCAACAAGTGTCCCCCTGCCCAGTGTCATTGGGGCCAACAGATCGAGACTGAGTTTGGTTCACAAGCAAAGGAAACTTTATATTTTGATCAGAGAATGGAGAGGTGAGAGCATGCACTACCCCCTGGGCTGTGGGCTGGGCTGTTGTGTAGAGATCCTGTCAGAGTCAGTGGGAGGGAGGGGGCGGAGCTCTCGAGGGCCGGGTTGGCTGCAGCTCAGGCTCTATATCGCGGAGTCTGCACTGGGCCCCAGGAGCTGAGGTGTCGTCCCAGCCATTCTGCACTAGGAAATCTGGTCTGAAGTGCCGGGTGTGGAACCTCTGCATGCGGGACCCTAGGAGCACATGAAATTAGACAAAGCACAAAGGATAAAAAAGGTTAGACTTGACTTTATTGCCCAGATTCTATTTTTATCTCCCAGGGATTTTTAATGGGCTTTGCTGGGGACAAACCCCTCCTCTGCCTTTTGTCCCGTTCCTCATTCTTGGAGTGCTGAGGGTGCAGACCCTTCTTCTGTAACTGCTGAGTGCTGAGTTGGGAGCCCTCATACCCGGGGGCGAGGGTCAGAGCTTCTCCCCAGCAGCCTCCAGGTGATGTTGATTGTCCCCAGGCCCCCTGCCTCCCTGCTCGTCCACCTGAGCACCAGCATTGGAAGTGTTATAGATTCTAATGACCTTTAAGGGTCCAGGAAAGAGATGTGCAGAGACGCTGTGGGGGCCGGTTTCACCCCGCCCCACATTTGTTCGGCCACCTTAGGCTGACCGTTTCTGCCAGCCTAGATGCTCTGACCAGTAGTCTGCGCTTTCTTCAATTAGGCTCCTGAATTAACGTACAAACAGCACCAGGTGTCAGAGCCCTGCCTGCTCAACTCCCAGACAGTCCAGGGTCAGTGGTGATCAAGGACCATGATGGCCACTGAGCCAACAGCCTTTTGAAGTAAACAGGAGTCCAGCTGGTCTTATTGGCCACCATCATCACGGTGTCTGTAGGCTTTTCTATGGTGACAGTGTGATATACGGTTCCCCCGCCAAGATTATTAGCTCCCCTCTGCGTGCAGTAAGTCCTGCAAGCAGTAGTCTACTCTTTTGGGACACACTCTTGTTGTTTTATGAGAGAAACTCCAGGTCAAGTGATGTTCACACGAGTCGTCATGGTGCCCTGTTGCCCCCGGTTATCTCTCTGGATGTTGGAGTTGGAGGGCCTCCTCACTCGAGGTTGGTGTGCCCACGGAGCGAACCCTGCAACTTCAGGGCATGGTTGGTGGTTAGGATCACCACGTGGGGTCCTTTTCCCTTAGGAGGGAGGTGGCCTTTTGGGCTGCTGATTTCCAGGTTTTTAGATACCGCCAGTATCTTGGCCAGATGTGGCAGTGGGCCAAGCCCCTTGGTGCCCGTAGTTTATCCTACCTGGATGGCATTCTTGCATTGTTCCATTTCAAGTGGTCCCAGTTTTTGCACTAATTCTCCAATGTCGATTCACCTTTCACCGGGAATGTAAAGGTCAAAGGGTTTAGCTAAATTAGGGAGTTCCAGGGCAAGGGTCTGAATTGACTGCTCTTTCCATTCTTGAAAGGCCACTTCTGGATTCTATTCAAAAGGATCATCATCTTTTCCTTTCAGTGTTTCATATAGAGGCCCAGCTAGTAGACTGTAGTTAGGGATCCAGAAGCAGCTAACCCTGGCCTCCCCAGGAACCCCTAAGCTGTCTTCTAGTTTTAGAAAGGGGTAAGGCTGAAAATGGTTTCTTCCCTTTCCTGGGATGGGCTTCTCCGACCTTCTGTGAGAACGAAGCCCAGGCAGGTCACTGCAGTCTGTGATATTTGAGCTTTTTCTTGGACAACTTCTATCCTTTATTGGCTTGGTAGTTCAGAGGCCTCCTTAGTAGGGCTGGCGATCAGAATGTCGTCTGCGTACTGAAGGAGGGTTTCCTTTCCCAGAGGTAGAACTTTTAGGTCTTTAGCTAAGCTTTCCCCAAAGATGGTGTGGGAATTTTTGCACCCTTGGGGCAAGACGGCCCGGAAGTATTGTTTTAGTTGTATGTTGAGTCCTGCCACTCACAAGCCAAAATTTCTTGTGACTCTGGGACTAATGGAATACAAAAGAAGGCATCATTGAAGACTAATACAGAATACCATGTCCTGGTGGTTGGTAGAATGACCAGCAGGGTGTAGGAATTAGGAGCAGCTGGAGGTATATCCTCGGTGGCTTCACTGACTGTCCTGACATCCTTTACCAGGTCCCCAGCAGCCCATGGGGCTCTCGTGGTCAGACCAATCCCAGAATATGGAGCTCACCTGGGCAGGTACCCCACCCCCACCCCAGCCCACGGGGCTCTCGTGGTCAGGCCCCTCCCAGGATACAGAGCTACCCTTGCAGGTACCGTGGCAGGGCTGGGCACACAGGAACCGTGCACATAGCCCTCATTGCAGAGCACCCCCAGCTCACCTGTCGCTCAGAGCTGACACAGAGCACCTCAGAGCAGGACTTGAACTAACAAACAGCAGCTGCGACAGGTCTGTGACCCTGGGCATCACTCTGTGCGGCCTCCCTCCACCTGGTCTTCCAGAGACTTCCACTGCACCCGGGGCACCAGGCCTCTGTCTCCAACCACCACCCACCCCTCCTCTCCCTGACTCCTGGGTTCCTCTCATTAGGAGAGGGTTTTCTTGAAGTTGTCTCCCACTCATGGGCCAGATAAAATGATTAGAAAACAAGCCAAAGCTGCAGCCCCTTGTCTATCCTGACTCTCAGGAGCCCACACCTGTTCCTTGGACCTGGCCGGTTCAGCAAGTTCCATTTTCTGCAACTGTGAGCCCCTGAGGGATGATGATTGGCTGACCTGGGCAGCCTTACCGTGCCGGCCAGCCCTCCCCAGGTGTGCCTGGGTTGAGATCAATATAAATACCACTCCAGGCAGCAAGAGGCCCTGCAGCCGTGCCTGACGCCATTTTCTCTGCCCTGTCAGCAGTCTCGGGGCTGGGCTGGTGGGAGGGAGTGAGAGGCCACGGCTTTGTGGGTGGCCCAGTGTGAGTGGGGCTCTGCTGGACTTTCTGCAGCAGTTGCCAGGCTGCCACCTGCTAAAGAAGAGGATGTGTCACCCATACCTGCTGCTGGAATTTCTCCCTGGGCAGAGGTGAGGAAGGAAAAAAGCAGTGGGGGCAGGGACAGGACGGGTATCTCAGGCAGGGAAATGGAAATCTTCCAGAAGAGCACCCAGGGCCAGGACCATCCTGGCTGGCCTGCAGGCACCAAGTCGGCCGGTATGCTGTCACTCGTGTGGCTCTATGGCCCTTCCTCTAGGCTTTCAAGTCCTTGTATATATTCAGGTGTTTTACCTGGGACGGGTGGGAATAGTTCAGCAGCAACTGGCCTGGGGCTCAGCTCACGTTTACTCACAGATGCCTCGGCACGGTGCCCCAGCTTTGCAATGAGGACGCTTGTTGCATGGGGGCTGCTGGCTGAATGGGAGACGATTCCCCACCACTGACCAACTTCAGAATTGTTTACAACTGGAGCAAGTGCCCTGATACGGTTTTCCTCTGTGGAACTGGTGGGTTCTGTGTTTTTTTTCTCTTTTTCGTTTTTGGTTCAAGGTAGATTTTATTCCTCTTTTTTGTATTTACAGATATAAGCATAGAAATAATTTATTCATATAAATACATGTATGTGAAGGGAATAATTGTTTTTTCTGTTTTATTTTTTTAATTTTATTTCTTTTTAATTTTGAATTTTATTTTATATTTTTATACAGCAGGTTCTTATTGGTTATCTATTTTATACATATAAATGTATACATGCCAATCCCAGTCTCTCAACTCCTCCCACCACCAACCCCCCCAACAGCTTTCCCCCCTTGTTGTCCATACGTTTGTTGTCTACATCTGTTGCTCTATTTATGCCTTGCAAAATGGTTAATCTGTACAGTTTTTCTAGGTTCCACATATATGCATGAATATACAAGATTTGTTTTTCTCTTTCTGACTTACTTCACTCTGTATGACAGTCTCTAGATCCATCGACGTCTCTACAAATGACTAATTTCATTCCTTTTCATGGCTTAGTAATATTCCATTTTATATATGTACCACTGCTTTATGCATTCGTCTGTCTGTGGGCATTTAGGTTGCTTCCATTACCTCGATATTGTAAAGAGTGATACAATGAACATTGCGGTGAATGTCTCTTTTTGATTTATGGTTTTGTCTGGGTATATGTCCAGAACTGGGATTGCTGTATCATATGGTAATTCTACTGTTAGTTTCTTAAGAAACTCCATATTGTTCTCCATAGTGACTGTATCAATTTATATTCCCAACAATAGTGGAAGAGGGTTCCTTTTCTCCACACATTTCCAGCATTTTTTGTTTGTAGATTTTCTGATGATGCCCATTCTACCAGGTGTGAGGTGATACCTCATTGTTGAGTCCATTTTGTTGAGCAAGGGGTAGGTCTTGTCTATTACATATTTAGCTTATGGAACGGGATCTGTGCTAATTTCAAACTCTGCTTTTATGCAGCACCACAACTCACCTTCCCCCTTAAGCAAGCATAAGTTGGTTTTCTAAACATGAGACCCTGTTCTGTTTTGTAATTCAGTTCATGTGTAACCAAGTTCACATTCCATGTATTAGTGATACCTTATGATGTTTCTCTTTCTGTGTGACTTTTTTCACTTAGAATCACCGTGCCTCAATCCACTCATTATGCTGGTACGGGCCTGGTGACATAGTTTTCATTGCTGAGAGGTATTCTGTTGTACGTAAGTACCGCAACTTCTTTATCAATTATTTGCTCTCTGGCATATTTAACTTGTGCTGAAGAAAAGGTTCCTGTAAAAGAGCCGTCCCAAATTTTGGGGTGGCTGTGTCTTTTTGATTTTAATTTCCCTAAGCTATAGGACCATAAGTGGAAGTGCCATAGGCTCTGTTGCTTTGTTTTTTAGATGTTTCAGGAAACACCATACACTTCTCCCGAGTGGCTGTTGGCAATTTACATCCCGCCCATCAGCATAACAAGGCTCCCAGTTCTCCATGACCTGTCCTGCCTTTCTGGATTTTACACTTTTTTCAGATGGCCCTTTTGACTGGGGGAAGTGAGACTTCATTGTAGTGCAGATTTCCTTCGCAAGCTTGCTTGGTTGGCCAAAAAGGGCGTATGCGTTTTCTCATGAATATATTCAGGAAAAAACGCATACGCCCTTTTTGGCCAAGTGCATCATTGTGGAGGTTCTGCCTCTTTTCCTATGCTTTAAATGGAATTCCAGTCTACCTCCTGAAATCGGGTTCCTGCAATTCTGCCCCGCTTTCAAGTCCTCTTGGCAGCCTTACTTCAGTATATTTTTGGACGATAGCTGTCATTTATAACTCTGCAGGTTTGTGAATTACAGTGCCCCTGAGCTCCTTTCTTCAACTCGCTTTCTTGTGAGCTGCCCGGAACACCACAGGATTGATTCAGGCCCTAATCTTGTTCCGCCATGGTACGCTGAGCCTTTGGTTAATTCCTCTTCCTGGTCGGAAATGAGAGTTAAATTTGCCCGTCCAGACACTTCCAGCTAGTCTCTCATTGGTTCTCCCTATTCCTGTTCATCTTCCGCAGAAATTGCAAACTGGGCCAAACAGGAGGTTAAAGGCACTGACTCTCCAAGTCGGGAGAGTGTTAGTGAAGCATCTGGAATGTTGCACCCAAGTACCAGGTGACAAGAAATGAGACATATTTGAACACGTCTCAGGATCACACGGTTGATCATACTCTGGGTTCCACATGCGTGTTTTAGCTGAAGGAAGAATCCCTTAAACCTGGAGAGTTGAGACCCGTGGAATGGGTACCATGCAATATGACTTCAAAGGGTCTTCATTTGCTCACCGAACCTCTCCAATCCTATCACTGCTGCGTTTATGCCCCTGTACACACGCTTGATTCTCTTTCAGAGACATAGCAGTCCATAGGTTTTAAGATACTTACTAGTCAGGTACATTCTTAGGCGTTTAATATGGGGTGTTGAGTCCATCTCGTTGAGCAAGGAGTAGCTCTTGTCTATTACATATTTGGCTTAAGGAACTTTATCTGTGCTCATTTGAATCTGTGTTTTTGTGCAGCACCCCAACTCACCTTTCCGCTTAAGCAAGCATAAGTTGGTTTTCTAAATTTGAGACCTTATTCTGTTTTGTAATTCAGTTCCTGTGTAGCAAGTTTACATTCCGTGTATTAGTGATATCTTATGATGTTTCTTTTTCTGTGTGACTTATTTCAGTTAGAATCCTCATACCTGAACCCACTCATTATGCTGCTATGGGCCTGATGAAATAGATTTCATTGCTGAGTGATATTGCATTGTACGTAAGTACCACAAATTCTTTATCCATTTTTCACTTTCTGCGATATTGAACTTGTACCGTAAACGAGGTTCTTGTAATCAGAGCCGTCCCAAACATTTGGGTGGCTGTGTCTTTTTGATTTTAATTTCCCTAAGCTATAGGACCATAAGTGGAAGTGCCCTAGGCTCTGTTGCTTTGTTTTTTAGATGTTTCAGGAAACACCATACACTTCTCCCGAGTGGCTGTTGGCAATTTACATCCCACCCATCAGCATAACAAGGCTCCCAGTTCTCCATGGCCTGTCCTGCCTTTCTGGATTTTACACTTTTTTCAGATGGCCCTTTTGACCTGGGGGAAGTGAGACTACATTGTAGTGCAGATTTCCTTTGCAAGCTTGCTTGGTTGGCCAAAAAGGGCGTATGCGTTTTCTCCTGAATATATTCAGGAAAAAACGCATACGCCCTTTTTGGCCAAGTGCATCATTGTGGACATTCTGCCTCTTTTCCTATGCTTTAAATGCAATTCCTGTCTACCTCCTGAAATCGGGTTCCTGCAATTCTGCCCCGCTTTCAAGTCCTCTTGGCAGCTTTACTTCAGTATATTTTTGGACGATAGCTGTCATTTATAACTCTGCAAGTTTGTGAATTACAGTGCCCCTGAGCTCCTTTCTTCAACTCGCTTTCTTGTGAGCTGCCCGGAACACCGCAGGATTGCTTCAGGCCCTAATCTGGTTCTGGCACGGCACGCTGAGCCTTTGGTTAATTCCTCTTCCTGGTGGGAAATGAGAGTTAAATTTGCCCGTCCAGACACCTCCAGCTAGTCTCTCATTGGTTCTCCCTATTCCTGTTCATCTTCCGGAGAAATTGCAAACTGGGCCAAACAGGAGGTTAAAGGCACTGACTCTCCAAGTCGGGAGAGGGTTAGTGAAGCATCTGGAATGTTGCACCCAAGTACCAGGTGACGAGAAATGAGACATATTTGAACACGTCTCAGGATCACACGGTTGATCATACTCTGGGTTCCACATGCGTGTTTTAGCTGAAGGAAGAATCCCTTAAACCTGGAGAGTTGAGACCCGTGGAATATGTACCATGCAATATGACTTCAAAGGGTCTTCATTTGCTCACTGAACCTCTCCAATCGTATCACTGCTGCGTTTATGCCCCTGTACACACACTTGATTCTCTTTCGGAGACATAGCAATCCATAGGTTTTAAGATACTTACTAGTCAGGTACATACTTAGCCGTTTAATATGGGGTGTTGAGTCCATCTCGTTGAGCAAGGAGTAGCTCTTGTCTATTACATATTTGGCTTAAGGAACTTTATCTGTGCTCATATCAATATGTGTTTTTGTGCAGCACCCCAACTCACTTTTCCCCTTAAGCAAGCATAAGTTGGTTTTCTAAATTTGACACCTTATTCTGTTTTGTAATTCAGTTACTGTGTAGCAAGTTTACATTCCGTGTATTAGTGATATCTTATGATGTTTCTTTTTCTCTGTGACTTATTTCAGTTAGAATCATCATAACTGAATCCACACATTATCCTGCTATGGGCCTGATGACATAGATTTCATTGCTGAGTGATATTGCGTTGTACGTAAGTACCACAACTTCTTTATCCATTTTTCACTTTCTGCGATATTGAACTTGTACCGTAAACGAGGTTCTTGTAAACAGAGCCCTCCCAAACATTGGGGTGGCTGTGTCTGTGTGATTTTAATTTCCCTAAGCTATAGGACCATAAGTGGAAATGCCCTAGGCTCTGTTGCTTTGTTTCTTAGAACTTTCAGGAAACACCATACACTTCTCCCAAGTGGCTGTTGGCAATTTACATCCCGCCCATCAGCATAACAAGGCTCCAAGTTCTCCATGGCCAGTCCTGCCTTTCTGGATTTTACACATTTTTCAGATCGCCCTTGTGACCCGGGGGAAGTGAGACTTCATTTTAGTGCAGATTTCCTTTGCAAGCATGCTTAGTTGGCCAAAAAGCGCGTATGCATTTTTTCCTGAATATATTCAGGAAAAAATGCATACGCCCTTTTAGGCCAAGTGCATCATTGTGGACGTTCTGCCTCTTTTCCTATGCTTTAAATGCAATTCCAGTCTACTTCCTGAAATCGGTTTCCTGCAATTCTGCGCAGCTTTCAACTACTCTTGGGAGCCTTACTTCAGTATATTTTTGGACGATAGCTGTCATTTATAACTCTGCAGGTTTGTGAATTACAGTGCCCCTGAGCTCCTTTCTTCAACTCGCTTTCTTGTGAGCTGGCCGCAACACCGCAGGATTGCTTCAGGCCCTAATCTTGTTCCGGCACGGCACGCTGAGCCTTTGGTTAATTCCTCTTCCTGGTGGGAAATGAGAGTTAAATTTGCCCGTCCAGGCACCTCCAGCTAGTCTCTCATTGGTCCTCCCTATTCCTGTTCATCTTCCGCAGAAATTGCAAACTGGGCCAAACAGGACGTTAAAGGCACTGACTCTCCAAGTCGGGAGAGTGTTAGTAAAGCGTCTGGAATGTTGTACCCGAGTACCAGGGGACGAGAACTGAGACATATTGGAACACGTCTCCCGATCACACGGTTGATCATACTCTGGGTTCCACATGCATGTTTCAGCTGAAGGAAGAATCCCTTAAACCTGGAGAGTTGAGACCCGTGGAATGGGTACCATGCAATATGACTTCAAAGGGTCTTCATTTGCTCACCGAACCTCTCCAATCCTATCACTGCTGCGTTTATGCCCCTGTACACATGCTTGATTCTCTTTCGGAGACATGGCAATCCATAGGTTTTAAGATACTTACTACTCAGGTACATTCTTAGGCGTTTAATATGGGGTTTTGAGTCCATTTCGTTGAGCAAGGAGTAGCTCTTGTCTATTCCATATTTGGCTTAAGGAACTTTATCTGTGCTCATTTCAATCTCTGGTTTTATGCAGCACCCCAACTCACCTTTCCCCTTAAGCAAGCATAAGTTGGTTTTCTAAATTTGAGACCCTGTTCTCTTTTGTAATCCAGTTCCTGTGTAGCCAAGTTTACATACCGTGTATTAGTGATATCTTATGATGTTTCTTTTTCTGTGTGAGTTATTTCAGTTAGAATCATCATACCTGAATCCACTCAATATGCTGCTACGGGCCTCATGACATAGATTTCATTGCTGAGTGATATTGCATTGTACGTAAGTACCACAACTTCTTTATCCATTTTTCGCTTTCTGCGCTATTGAACTTGTACCGTAAACGAGGTTCTTGTAAACACAGCCGTCCAAAACTTTGGGGTGGCTGTGTCTTTTTGATTTTAATTTCCCTAAGCTATAGGACCATAAGTGGAAGTGCCCTAGGCTCTGTTGCTTTGTTTTTTAGATGTTTCAGGAATCACCATACACTTCTCCCGAGTGGCTCTTGGCAATGTACATCCCGCCCATCAGCATAACAAGGCTCCCAGTTCTCCATGGCCTGTCCTGCCTTTCTGGATTTTACACTTTTTTCAGATGACCCTTTTGACCGGGGGGAAGTGAGACTTCATTGTAGTGCAGATTTCCTTTGCAAGCTTGCTTGGTTGGCCAAAAAGTGTGTATGCATTTTTTACTGAATATATTCAGGAAAAAACGCATACGCACTTTTTGGCCAAGTGCATCATTGTCGACGTTCTGCCTCTTTTCCTATGCTTTAAATGCAATTCCAGTCTACCTCCTGAAATCGGTTTCCTGCAATTCTACCCCGCTTTCAAGTCCTCTTGGCAGCCTTACTTCAGTATATTTTTGGACGATAGCTGTCATTTATAACTCTGCAGGTTTGTGAATTACAGTGCCCCTGAGCTCCTTTCTTCAACTCGCTTTCTTGTGAGCTGGCCGCAACACCGCAGGATTGCTTCAGGCCCTAATCTGGTTCCGGCATGGCACGCTGAGCCTTTGGTTAATTCCTCTTCCTGGTGGGAAATGAGAGTTAAATTTGCCCGTCCAGACACCTCCAGCTAGTCTCTCTTTGGTTCTCCCTATTCCTGTTCATCTTCCACAGAAATTGCAAACTGGGCCAAACAGGAGGTTAAAGGCACTGACTCTCCAAGTTGGGAGAGTGTTAGTAAAGTGTCTGGAATGTTGCACCCGAGTACCAGGGGAGAAAACTGAGACATATTGGAACACGTCTCCCGATCACACGGTTGATCATACTCTGGGTTCCACATGCATGTTTTAGCTGAAGGAAGAATCCCTTAAACCTGGAGAGTTGAGACCCGTGGAATGGGTACCATGCAATATGAGTTCAAAGGGTCTTCATTTGCTCACCGAACCTCTCCAATCCTATCACTGCTGCGTTTATGCCCCTGTACACACGCTTGATTCTCTTTCGCAGACATAGCAATCCATAGGTTTTAAGATACTTACTAGTCAGGTACATTCTTAGGCGTTTAATATGGGGTGTTGAGTCCATTTCGTTGATCAAGGAGTAGCTCTTGTCTATTACACATTTGGCTTAAGGAACTTTATCTGTGATCATTTAAATCTCTGGTTTTATGCACCACCCCAAAACACCTTTCCCCTTAAGCAAGCATAAGTTGCTTTTCTAAATTTGAGACCCTCTTCTCTTTTGTAATCCAGTTCCTGTGTAGCCAAGATTACATTCCGTGTATTAGTGATATCTTATGATGTTTCTTTTTCTGTGTGACTTATTTCAGTTAGAATCATCATACCTGAATCCACTCATTATGCTGCTACGTGCCTGATGACATAGATGTCATTGCTGAGTGATATTGCATTGTACGTAAGTACCACAACTTCTTTATCCATTTTTCGCTTTATGCGATATTGAACTTGTACCGTAAACGAGTTTCTTGTAAACAGAGCCATCCCAAACTTTGGGGTGGCTGTGTCTTTTTGATTTTAATTTCCCTAAGCTATAGGACCATAAGTGGAAGTGCCCTAGGCTCTGTTGCTTTGTTTTTTAGATGTTTCAGGAAACACCATACACTTCTCCCGAGTGGCTGTTGGCAAGTTACATCCCGCCCATCAGCATAACAAGGCTCCCAGTTCTCCATGGCCTGTCCTGCCTTTCTGGATTTTACACTTTTTTCAGATGGCCCTTTGATGGGGGGGGGAAGTGAGACTTCATTGTAGTGCAGATTTCCTTTGCAAGCTTGCTTGGTTGGCCAAAAAGGGCGTATGCGTTTTTTCCTGAATATATTCAGGAAAAAACGCATACGCCCTTTTTGGCCAAGTGCATCATTGTCGACCTTCTGCCTCTTTTCCTATGCTTTAAATGCAATTCCAGTCTACCTCCTGAAATCGGTTTCCTGCAATTCTGCCCGGCTTTCAAGTCCTCTTGGCAGCCTTACTTCAGTATATTTTTGGATGATAGCTGTCATTTATAACTCTGCAGGTTTGTGAATTACAGTGCCCCTGAGCTCCTTTCTTCAACTCGCTTTCTTGTGAGCTGGCCGCAACACCGCAGGATTGCTTCAGGCCCTAATCTGGTTCTGGCACGGCACGCTGAGCCTTTGGTTAATTCCTCTTCCTGGTGGGAAATGAGAGTTAAATTTTCCCGTCCAGACACCTCCAGCTAGTCTCTCATTGGTTCTCCCTATTCCTGTTCATCTTCCGCGGAATTTGCAAACTGGGCCAAACAGGAGGTTAAAGGCACTGACTCTCCAAGTCGGGAGAGTGTTAGTAAAGCATCTGGAATGTTGCACCCGAGTACCAGGGGACGAGAACTGAGACATATTTCAACACGTCTCCCGATCACACGGTTGATCATACTCTGGGTTCCACATGCATGTTTTAGCTGAAGGAAGAATCCCTTAAACCTGGAGAGTTGAGACCCGTGGAATGGGTACCATGCAATATGACTTCAAAGGGTCTTCATTTGCTCACCAAAACTCTCCAATCCTATCACTGCTGCGTTTTTGCCCCTGTACTCACGATTGATTCACTTTCAGAGACATAGCAATCCATAGGTTTTAAGATACTTACTAGTCAGGTACATTATTAGGCGTTTAATATGGGGTTTTGAGTCCATTTCGTTGAGCAAGGAGTAGCTCTTGTCTGTTACATATTTGGCTTAAGGAACTTTATCTGTGCTCATTTCAATCTCTGGTTTTATGCAGCACCCCAACTCACCTTTCCCCTTAAGCAAGCATAAGTTGGTTTTCTAAATTTGGGACCATGTTCTGTTTTGAAATTCAGTTCCTGTGTAGCCAAGTTTACATTCCGTGTATTAGTGATATCTTATGATGTTTCTTTTTCTGTGTGACTTATTTCAGTTAGAATCATCATACCTGAATCCACTCATTATGCTGCTATGGGCCTGATGACATAGATGTCATTGCTGAGTGATATTGCAGTGTACGTAAGTACCACAACTTCTTTATCCATTTTTCGCTTTATGCGATATTGAACTTGTACCGGAAACGAGTTTCTTGTAAACAGAGCCATCCCAAACTTTGGGGTGGCTGTGTCTTTTTGATTTTAATTTCCCTAAGCTATAGGACCATAAGTGGAAGTGCCCTAGGCTCTGTTGCTTTGTTTTTTAGATGTTTCAGGAAACACCATACACTTCTCCCGAGTGGCTGTTGGCAAGTTACATCCCGCCCATCAGCATAACAAGGCTCCCAGTTCTCCATGGCCTGTCCTGCCTTTCTGGATTTTACACTTTTTTCAGATGGCCCTTTGACGGGGGGGGGGAAGTGAGACTTCATTGTAGTGCAGATTTCCTTTGCAAGCTTGCTTGGTTGGCCAAAAAGGGCGTATGCGTTTTTTCCTGAATATATTCAGGAAAAAACGCATACGCCCTTTTTGGCCAAGTGCATCATTGTCGACCTTCTGCCTCTTTTCCTATGCTTTAAATGCAATTCCAGTCTACCTCCTGAAATCGGTTTCCTGCAATTCTGCCCGGCTTTCAAGTCCTCTTGGCAGCCTTACTTCAGTATATTTTTGGATGATAGCTGTCATTTATAACTCTGCAGGTTTGTGAATTACAGTGCCCCTGAGCTCCTTTCTTCAACTCGCTTTCTTGTGAGCTGGCCGCAACACCGCAGGATTGCTTCAGGCCCTAATCTGGTTCCGGCACGGCACGCTGAGCCTTTGCTTAATTGCTCTTCCTGGTGGGAAATGAGAGTTAAATTTTCCCGTCCAGACACCTCCAGCTAGTCTCTCATTGGTTCTCCCTATTCCTGTTCATCTTCCGCGGAATTTGCAAACTGGGCCAAACAGGAGGTTAAAGGCACTGACTCTCCAAGTCGGGAGAGTGTTAGTAAAGCATCTGGAATGTTGCACCCGAGTACCAGGGGACGAGAACTGAGACATATTTCAACACGTCTCCCGATCACACGGTTGATCATACTCTGGGTTCCACATGCATGTTTTAGCTGAAGGAAGAATCCCTTAAACCTGGAGAGTTGAGACCCGTGGAATGGGTACCATGCAATATGACTTCAAAGGGTCTTCATTTGCTCACCAAAACTCTCCAATCCTATCACTGCTGCGTTTTTGCCCCTGTACTCACGATTGATTCACTTTCAGAGACATAGCAATCCATAGGTTTTAAGATACTTACTAGTCAGGTACATTATTAGGCGTTTAATATGGGGTTTTGAGTCCATTTCGTTGAGCAAGGAGTAGCTCTTGTCTATTACATATTTGGCTTAAGGAACTTTATCTGTGCTCATTTCAATCTCTGGTTTTATGCAGCACCCCAACTCACCTTTCCCCTTAAGCAAGCATAAGTTGGTTTTCTAAATTTGAGACTCTGTTCTGTTTTGTAATCCAGTTCCTGTGTAGCCAAGTTTACATTCTGTGTATTAGTGATATCTTATGATGTTTCTTATTCTGTGTGAATTATTTCAGTTAGAATCATCATACCTGAATCCACTCATTATGCTGCTATGGGCCTGATGACATAGATGTCATTGCTGAGTGATATTGCATTGTACGTAAGTACCACAACTTCTTTATCCATTTTTCGCTTTATGCGATATTGACCTTGCACCGAAAATGAGTTTCTTGTAAACAGAGCCATCCCAAACTTTGGGGTGGCTGTGTCTTTTTGATTTTAATTTCCCTAAGCTATAGGACCATAAGTGGAAGTGCCCTAGGCTCTGTTGCTTTGTTTTTTAGATGTTTCAGGAAACACCATACACTTCTCCCGAGTGGCTGTTGGCAAGTAACATCCCGCCCATCAGCATAACAAGGCTCCCAGTTCTCCATGGCCTGTCCTGCCTTTCTGGATTTTACACTTTTTTCAGATGGCCCTTTTGACGGGGGGGAAGTGAGACTTCATTGTAGTGCAGATTTCCTTTGCAAGCTTGCTTGGTTGGCCAAAAAGTGCGTATGCGTTTTTTCCTGAATATATTCAGGAAAAAACGCATACGCCCTTTTTGGCCAAGTACATCATTGTCGACCTTCTGCCTCTTTTCCTATGCTTTAAATGCAATTCCAGTCTACCTCCTGAAATCGGTTTCCTGCAATTCTGCCCGGCTTTCAAGTCCTCTTGGCAGCCTTACTTCAGTATATTTTTGGATGATAGCTGTCATTTATAACTCTGCAGGTTTGTGAATTACAGTGCCCCTGAGCTCCTTTCTTCAACTCGCTTTCTTGTGAGCTGGCCGCAACACCGCAGGATTGCTTCAGGCCCTAATCTGGTTCCGGCATGGCACGCTGAGCCTTTGGTTAATTCCTCTTCCTTGTGGGAAATGAGAGTTAAATTTTCCCGTCCAGACACCTCCAGCTAGTCTCTCATTGGTTCTCCCTATTCCTGTTCATCTTCCGCGGAATTTGCAAACTGGGCCAAACAGGAGGTTAAAGGCACTGACTCTCCAAGTCGGGAGAGTGTTAGTAAAGCATCTGGAATGTTGCACCCGAGTACCAGGGGACGAGAACTGAGACATATTTCAACACGTCTCCCGATCACACGGTTGATCATACTCTGGGTTCCACATGCATGTTTTAGCTGAAGGAAGAATCCCTTAAACCTGGAGAGTTGAGACCCGTGGAATGGGTACCATGCAATATGACTTCAAAGGGTCTTCATTTGCTCACCAAAACTCTCCAATCCTATCACTGCTGCGTTTTTGCCCCTGTACTCACGATTGATTCACTTTCAGAGACATAGCAATCCATAGGTTTTAAGATACTTACTAGTCAGGTACATTATTAGGCGTTTAATATGGGGTTTTGAGTCCATTTCGTTGAGCAAGGAGTAGCTCTTGTCTGTTACATATTTGGCTTAAGGAACTTTATCTGTGCTCATTTCAATCTCTGGTTTTATGCAGCACCCCAACTCACCTTTCCCCTTAAGCAAGCATAAGTTGGTTTTCTAAATTTGGGACCATGTTCTGTTTTGAAATTCAGTTCCTGTGTAGCCAAGTTTACAATCCGTGTATTAGTGATATCTTATGATGTTTCTTTTTCTGTGTGACTTATTTCAGTTAGAATCATCATACCTGAATCCACTCATTATGCTGCTATGGGCCTGATGACATAGATGTCATTGCTGAGTGATATTGCATTGTACGTAAGTACCACAATTTCTTTATCCATTTTTCGCTTTATGCGATATTGAACTTGTACCGTAAACGAGTTTCTTGTAAACAGAGCCATCCCAAACTTTGGGGTGGCTGTGTCTTTTTGATTTTAATTTCCCTAAGCTATAGGACCATCAGTGGAAGTGCCCTAGGCTCTGTTGCTTTGTTTTTTAGATGTTTCAGGAAACACCATACACTTCTCCCGAGTGGCTGTTGGCAAGTTACATCCCGCCCATCAGCATAACAAGGCTCCCAGGTCTCCATGGCCTGTCCTGCCTTTCTGGGTTTACACTTTTTTCAGATGGCCCTTTTGACGGGGGGGGGGGGGGGGGGGAGTGAGACTTCATTGTAGTGCAGATTTCCTTTGCAAGCTTGCTTGGTTGGCCAAAAAGGGCGTATGCGTTTTTTCCTGAATATATTCAGGAAAAAACGCATACGCCCTTTTTGGCCAAGTGCATCATTGTCGACCTTCTGCCTCTTTTCCTATGCTTTAAATGCAATTCCAGTCTACCTCCTGAAATCGGTTTCCTGCAATTCTGCCCGGCTTTCAAGTCCTCTTGGCAGCCTTACTTCAGTATATTTTTGGATGATAGCTGTCATTTATAACTCTGCAGGTTTGTGAATTACAGTGCCCCTGAGCTCCTTTCCTTCAACTCGCTTTCTTGTGAGCTGGCCGCAACACCGCAGGATTGCTTCAGGCCCTAATCTGGTTCCGGCATGGCACGCTGAGCCTTTGGTTAATTCCTCTTCCTGGTGGGAAATGAGAGTTAAATTTTCCCGTCCAGACACCTCCAGCTAGTCTCTCATTGGTTCTCCCTATTCCTGTTCATCTTCCGCGGAATTTGCAAACTGGGCCAAACAGGAGGTTAAAGGCACTGACTCTCCAAGTCGGGAGAGTGTTAGTAAAGCATCTGGAATGTTGCACCCGAGTACCAGGGGACGAGAACTGAGACATATTTCAACACGTCTCCCGATCACACGGTTGATCATACTCTGGGTTCCACATGCATGTTTTAGCTGAAGGAAGAATCCCTTAAACCTGGAGAGTTGAGACCCGTGGAATGGGTACCATGCAATATGACTTCAAAGGGTCTTCATTTGCTCACCAAAACTCTCCAATCCTATCACTGCTGCGTTTTTGCCCCTGTACTCACGATTGATTCACTTTCAGAGACATAGCAATCCATAGGTTTTAAGATACTTACTAGTCAGGTACATTATTAGGCGTTTAATATGGGGTTTTGAGTCCATTTCGTTGAGCAAGGAGTAGCTCTTGTCTATTACATATTTGGCTTAAGGAACTTTATCTGTGCTCATTTCAATCTCTGGTTTTATGCAGCACCCCAACTCACCTTTCCCCTTAAGCAAGCATAAGTTGGTTTTCTAAATTTGGGACCATGTTCTGTTTTGAAATTCAGTTCCTGTGTAGCCAAGTTTACAATCCGTGTATTAGTGATATCTTATGATGTTTCTTTTTCTGTGTGACTTATTTCAGTTAGAATCATCATACCTGAATCCACTCATTATGCTGCTATGGGCCTGATGACATAGATGTCATTGCTGAGTGATATTGCATTGTACGTAAGTACCACAACTTCTTTATCCATTTTTCGCTTTATGCGATATTGAACTTGTACCGTAAGCGAGTTTCTTGTAAACAGAGCCATCCCAAACTTTGGGGTGGCTGTGTCTTTTTGATTTTAATTTCCCTAAGCTATAGGACCATAAGTGGAAGTGCCCTAGGCTCTGTTGCTTTGTTTTTTAGATGTTTCAGGAAACACCATACACTTCTCCCGAGTGGCTGTTGGCAAGTTACATCCCGCCCATCAGCATAACAAGGCTCCCAGTTCTCCATGGCCTGTCCTGCCTTTCTGGATTTTACACTTTTTTCAGATGGCCCTTTTGATGGGGGGGAAGTGAGACTTCATTGTAGTGCAGATTTCCTTTGCAAGCTTGCTTGGTTGGCCAAAAAGGGCGTATGCGTTTTTTCCTGAATATATTCAGGAAAAAACGCATACGCCCTTTTTGGCCAAGTGCATCATTGTCGACCTTCTGCCTCTTTTCCTATGCTTTAAATGCAATTCCAGTCTACCTCCTGAAATCGGTTTCCTGCAATTCTGCCCGGCTTTCAAGTCCTCTTGGCAGCCTTACTTCAGTATATTTTTGGATGATAGCTGTCATTTATAACTCTGCATGTTTGTGAATTACAGTGCCCCTGAGCTCCTTTCTTCAACTCGCTTTCTTGTGAGCTGGCCGCAACACCGCAGGATTGCTTCAGGCCCTAATCTGGTTCCGGCATGGCACGCTGAGCCTTTGGTTAATTCCTCTTCCTGGTGGGAAATGAGAGTTAAATTTTCCCGTCCAGACACCTCCAGCTAGTCTCTCATTGGTTCTCCCTATTCCTGTTCATCTTCCGCGGAATTTGCAAACTGGGCCAAACAGGAGGTTAAAGGCACTGACTCTCCAAGTCGGGAGAGTGTTAGTAAAGCATCTGGAATGTTGCACCCGAGTACCAGGGGACGAGAACTGAGACATATTTCAACACGTCTCCCGATCACACGGTTGATCATACTCTGGGTTCCACATGCATGTTTTAGCTGAAGGAAGAATCCCTTAAACCTGGAGAGTTGAGACCCGTGGAATGGGTACCATGCAATATGACTTCAAAGGGTCTTCATTTGCTCACCAAAACTCTCCAATCCTATCACTGCTGCGTTTTTGCCCCTGTACTCACGATTGATTCACTTTCAGAGACATAGCAATCCATAGGTTTTAAGATACTTACTAGTCAGGTACATTATTAGGCGTTTAATATGGGGTTTTGAGTCCATTTCGTTGAGCAAGGAGTAGCTCTTGTCTGTTACATATTTGGCTTAAGGAACTTTATCTGTGCTCATTTCAATCTCTGGTTTTATGCAGCACCCCAACTCACCTTTCCCCTTAAGCAAGCATAAGTTGGTTTTCTAAATTTGGGACCATGTTCTGTTTTGAAATTCAGTTCCTGTGTAGCCAAGTTTACATTCCGTGTATTAGTGATATCTTATGATGTTTCTTTTTCTGTGTGACTTATTTCAGTTAGAATCATCATACCTGAATCCACTCATTATGCTGCTATGGGCCTGATGACATAGATGTCATTGCTGAGTGATATTGCAGTGTACGTAAGTACCACAACTTCTTTATCCATTTTTCGCTTTATGCGATATTGAACTTGTACCGGAAACGAGTTTCTTGTAAACAGAGCCATCCCAAACTTTGGGGTGGCTGTGTCTTTTTGATTTTAATTTCCCTAAGCTATAGGACCATAAGTGGAAGTGCCCTAGGCTCTGTTGCTTTGTTTTTTAGATGTTTCAGGAAACACCATACACTTCTCCCGAGTGGCTGTTGGCAAGTTACATCCCGCCCATCAGCATAACAAGGCTCCCAGTTCTCCATGGCCTGTCCTGCCTTTCTGGATTTTACACTTTTTTCAGATGGCCCTTTGACGGGGGGGGGGGAAGTGAGACTTCATTGTAGTGCAGATTTCCTTTGCAAGCTTGCTTGGTTGGCCAAAAAGGGCGTATGCGTTTTTTCCTGAATATATTCAGGAAAAAACGCATACGCCCTTTTTGGCCAAGTGCATCATTGTCGACCTTCTGCCTCTTTTCCTATGCTTTAAATGCAATTCCAGTCTACCTCCTGAAATCGGTTTCCTGCAATTCTGCCCGGCTTTCAAGTCCTCTTGGCAGCCTTACTTCAGTATATTTTTGGATGATAGCTGTCATTTATAACTCTGCAGGTTTGTGAATTACAGTGCCCCTGAGCTCCTTTCTTCAACTCGCTTTCTTGTGAGCTGGCCGCAACACCGCAGGATTGCTTCAGGCCCTAATCTGGTTCCGGCACGGCACGCTGAGCCTTTGCTTAATTGCTCTTCCTGGTGGGAAATGAGAGTTAAATTTTCCCGTCCAGACACCTCCAGCTAGTCTCTCATTGGTTCTCCCTATTCCTGTTCATCTTCCGCGGAATTTGCAAACTGGGCCAAACAGGAGGTTAAAGGCACTGACTCTCCAAGTCGGGAGAGTGTTAGTAAAGCATCTGGAATGTTGCACCCGAGTACCAGGGGACGAGAACTGAGACATATTTCAACACGTCTCCCGATCACACGGTTGATCATACTCTGGGTTCCACATGCATGTTTTAGCTGAAGGAAGAATCCCTTAAACCTGGAGAGTTGAGACCCGTGGAATGGGTACCATGCAATATGACTTCAAAGGGTCTTCATTTGCTCACCAAAACTCTCCAATCCTATCACTGCTGCGTTTTTGCCCCTGTACTCACGATTGATTCACTTTCAGAGACATAGCAATCCATAGGTTTTAAGATACTTACTAGTCAGGTACATTATTAGGCGTTTAATATGGGGTTTTGAGTCCATTTCGTTGAGCAAGGAGTAGCTCTTGTCTATTACATATTTGGCTTAAGGAACTTTATCTGTGCTCATTTCAATCTCTGGTTTTATGCAGCACCCCAACTCACCTTTCCCCTTAAGCAAGCATAAGTTGGTTTTCTAAATTTGAGACTCTGTTCTGTTTTGTAATCCAGTTCCTGTGTAGCCAAGTTTACATTCTGTGTATTAGTGATATCTTATGATGTTTCTTATTCTGTGTGAATTATTTCAGTTAGAATCATCATACCTGAATCCACTCATTATGCTGCTATGGGCCTGATGACATAGATGTCATTGCTGAGTGATATTGCATTGTACGTAAGTACCACAACTTCTTTATCCATTTTTCGCTTTATGCGATATTGACCTTGCACCGAAAATGAGTTTCTTGTAAACAGAGCCATCCCAAACTTTGGGGTGGCTGTGTCTTTTTGATTTTAATTTCCCTAAGCTATAGGACCATAAGTGGAAGTGCCCTAGGCTCTGTTGCTTTGTTTTTTAGATGTTTCAGGAAACACCATACACTTCTCCCGAGTGGCTGTTGGCAAGTAACATCCCGCCCATCAGCATAACAAGGCTCCCAGTTCTCCATGGCCTGTCCTGCCTTTCTGGATTTTACACTTTTTTCAGATGGCCCTTTTGACGGGGGGGAAGTGAGACTTCATTGTAGTGCAGATTTCCTTTGCAAGCTTGCTTGGTTGGCCAAAAAGTGCGTATGCGTTTTTTCCTGAATATATTCAGGAAAAAACGCATACGCCCTTTTTGGCCAAGTACATCATTGTCGACCTTCTGCCTCTTTTCCTATGCTTTAAATGCAATTCCAGTCTACCTCCTGAAATCGGTTTCCTGCAATTCTGCCCGGCTTTCAAGTCCTCTTGGCAGCCTTACTTCAGTATATTTTTGGATGATAGCTGTCATTTATAACTCTGCAGGTTTGTGAATTACAGTGCCCCTGAGCTCCTTTCTTCAACTCGCTTTCTTGTGAGCTGGCCGCAACACCGCAGGATTGCTTCAGGCCCTAATCTGGTTCCGGCATGGCACGCTGAGCCTTTGGTTAATTCCTCTTCCTTGTGGGAAATGAGAGTTAAATTTTCCCGTCCAGACACCTCCAGCTAGTCTCTCATTGGTTCTCCCTATTCCTGTTCATCTTCCGCGGAATTTGCAAACTGGGCCAAACAGGAGGTTAAAGGCACTGACTCTCCAAGTCGGGAGAGTGTTAGTAAAGCATCTGGAATGTTGCACCCGAGTACCAGGGGACGAGAACTGAGACATATTTCAACACGTCTCCCGATCACACGGTTGATCATACTCTGGGTTCCACATGCATGTTTTAGCTGAAGGAAGAATCCCTTAAACCTGGAGAGTTGAGACCCGTGGAATGGGTACCATGCAATATGACTTCAAAGGGTCTTCATTTGCTCACCAAAACTCTCCAATCCTATCACTGCTGCGTTTTTGCCCCTGTACTCACGATTGATTCACTTTCAGAGACATAGCAATCCATAGGTTTTAAGATACTTACTAGTCAGGTACATTATTAGGCGTTTAATATGGGGTTTTGAGTCCATTTCGTTGAGCAAGGAGTAGCTCTTGTCTGTTACATATTTGGCTTAAGGAACTTTATCTGTGCTCATTTCAATCTCTGGTTTTATGCAGCACCCCAACTCACCTTTCCCCTTAAGCAAGCATAAGTTGGTTTTCTAAATTTGGGACCATGTTCTGTTTTGAAATTCAGTTCCTGTGTAGCCAAGTTTACAATCCGTGTATTAGTGATATCTTATGATGTTTCTTTTTCTGTGTGACTTATTTCAGTTAGAATCATCATACCTGAATCCACTCATTATGCTGCTATGGGCCTGATGACATAGATGTCATTGCTGAGTGATATTGCATTGTACGTAAGTACCACAATTTCTTTATCCATTTTTCGCTTTATGCGATATTGAACTTGTACCGTAAACGAGTTTCTTGTAAACAGAGCCATCCCAAACTTTGGGGTGGCTGTGTCTTTTTGACTTTAATTTCCCTAAGCTATAGGACCATCAGTGGAAGTGCCCTAGGCTCTGTTGCTTTGTTTTTTAGATGTTTCAGGAAACACCATACACTTCTCCCGAGTGGCTGTTGGCAAGTTACATCCCGCCCATCAGCATAACAAGGCTCCCAGGTCTCCATGGCCTGTCCTGCCTTTCTGGGTTTTACACTTTTTTCAGATGGCCCTTTTGACGGGGGGGGGGGGGGGAGTGAGACTTCATTGTAGTGCAGATTTCCTTTGCAAGCTTGCTTGGTTGGCCAAAAAGGGCGTATGCGTTTTTTCCTGAATATATTCAGGAAAAAACGCATACGCCCTTTTTGGCCAAGTGCATCATTGTCGACCTTCTGCCTCTTTTCCTATGCTTTAAATGCAATTCCAGTCTACCTCCTGAAATCGGTTTCCTGCAATTCTGCCCGGCTTTCAAGTCCTCTTGGCAGCCTTACTTCAGTATATTTTTGGATGATAGCTGTCATTTATAACTCTGCAGGTTTGTGAATTACAGTGCCCCTGAGCTCCTTTCTTCAACTCGCTTTCTTGTGAGCTGGCCGCAACACCGCAGGATTGCTTCAGGCCCTAATCTGGTTCCGGCATGGCACGCTGAGCCTTTGGTTAATTCCTCTTCCTGGTGGGAAATGAGAGTTAAATTTTCCCGTCCAGACACCTCCAGCTAGTCTCTCATTGGTTCTCCCTATTCCTGTTCATCTTCCGCGGAATTTGCAAACTGGGCCAAACAGGAGGTTAAAGGCACTGACTCTCCAAGTCGGGAGAGTGTTAGTAAAGCATCTGGAATGTTGCACCCGAGTACCAGGGGACGAGAACTGAGACATATTTCAACACGTCTCCCGATCACACGGTTGATCATACTCTGGGTTCCACATGCATGTTTTAGCTGAAGGAAGAATCCCTTAAACCTGGAGAGTTGAGACCCGTGGAATGGGTACCATGCAATATGACTTCAAAGGGTCTTCATTTGCTCACCAAAACTCTCCAATCCTATCACTGCTGCGTTTTTGCCCCTGTACTCACGATTGATTCACTTTCAGAGACATAGCAATCCATAGGTTTTAAGATACTTACTAGTCAGGTACATTATTAGGCGTTTAATATGGGGTTTTGAGTCCATTTCGTTGAGCAAGGAGTAGCTCTTGTCTATTACATATTTGGCTTAAGGAACTTTATCTGTGCTCATTTCAATCTCTGGTTTTATGCAGCACCCCAACTCACCTTTCCCCTTAAGCAAGCATAAGTTGGTTTTCTAAATTTGGGACCATGTTCTGTTTTGAAATTCAGTTCCTGTGTAGCCAAGTTTACAATCCGTGTATTAGTGATATCTTATGATGTTTCTTTTTCTGTGTGACTTATTTCAGTTAGAATCATCATACCTGAATCCACTCATTATGCTGCTATGGGCCTGATGACATAGATGTCATTGCTGAGTGATATTGCATTGTACGTAAGTACCACAACTTCTTTATCCATTTTTCGCTTTATGCGATATTGAACTTGTACCGTAAGCGAGTTTCTTGTAAACAGAGCCATCCCAAACTTTGGGGTGGCTGTGTCTTTTTGATTTTAATTTCCCTAAGCTATAGGACCATAAGTGGAAGTGCCCTAGGCTCTGTTGCTTTGTTTTTTAGATGTTTCAGGAAACACCATACACTTCTCCCGAGTGGCTGTTGGCAAGTTACATCCCGCCCATCAGCATAACAAGGCTCCCAGTTCTCCATGGCCTGTCCTGCCTTTCTGGATTTTACACTTTTTTCAGATGGCCCTTTTGATGGGGGGGAAGTGAGACTTCATTGTAGTGCAGATTTCCTTTGCAAGCTTGCTTGGTTGGCCAAAAAGGGCGTATGCGTTTTTTCCTGAATATATTCAGGAAAAAACGCATACGCCCTTTTTGGCCAAGTGCATCATTGTCGACCTTCTGCCTCTTTTCCTATGCTTTAAATGCAATTCCAGTCTACCTCCTGAAATCGGTTTCCTGCAATTCTGCCCGGCTTTCAAGTCCTCTTGGCAGCCTTACTTCAGTATATTTTTGGATGATAGCTGTCATTTATAACTCTGCATGTTTGTGAATTACAGTGCCCCTGAGCTCCTTTCTTCAACTCGCTTTCTTGTGAGCTGGCCGCAACACCGCAGGATTGCTTCAGGCCCTAATCTGGTTCCGGCATGGCACGCTGAGCCTTTGGTTAATTCCTCTTCCTGGTGGGAAATGAGAGTTAAATTTTCCCGTCCAGACACCTCCAGCTAGTCTCTCATTGGTTCTCCCTATTCCTGTTCATCTTCCGCGGAATTTGCAAACTGGGCCAAACAGGAGGTTAAAGGCACTGACTCTCCAAGTCGGGAGAGTGTTAGTAAAGCATCTGGAATGTTGCACCCGAGTACCAGGGGACGAGAACTGAGACATATTTCAACACGTCTCCCGATCACACGGTTGATCATACTCTGGGTTCCACATGCATGTTTTAGCTGAAGGAAGAATCCCTTAAACCTGGAGAGTTGAGACCCGTGGAATGGGTACCATGCAATATGACTTCAAAGGGTCTTCATTTGCTCACCAAAACTCTCCAATCCTATCACTGCTGCGTTTTTGCCCCTGTACTCACGATTGATTCACTTTCAGAGACATAGCAATCCATAGGTTTTAAGATACTTACTAGTCAGGTACATTATTAGGCGTTTAATATGGGGTTTTGAGTCCATTTCGTTGAGCAAGGAGTAGCTCTTGTCTATTACATATTTGGCTTAAGGAACTTTATCTGTGCTCATTTCAATCTCTGGTTTTATGCAGCACCCCAACTCACCTTTCCCCTTAAGCAAGCATAAGTTGGTTTTCTAAATTTGGGACCATGTTCTGTTTTGAAATTCAGTTCCTGTGTAGCCAAGTTTACATTCCGTGTATTAGTGATATCTTATGATGTTTCTTTTTCTGTGTGACTTATTTCAGTTAGAATCATCATACCTGAATCCACTCATTATGCTGCTATGGGCCTGATGACATAGATGTCATTGCTGAGTGATATTGCATTGTACGTAAGTACCACAACTTCTTTATCCATTTTTCGCTTTATGCGATATTGAACTTGTACCGTAAACGAGTTTCTTGTAAACAGAGCCATCCCAAACTTTGGGGTGGCTGTGTCTTTTTGATTTTAATTTCCCTAAGCTATAGGACCATAAGTGGAAGTGCCCTAGGCTCTGTTGCTTTGTTTTTTAGATGTTTCAGGAAACACCATACACTTCTCCCGAGTGGCTGTTGGCAAGTTACATCCCGCCCATCAGCATAACAAGGCTCCCAGTTCTCCATGGCCTGTCCTGCCTTCTGGATTTTACACTTTTTTCAGATGGCCCTTTTGACGGGGGGGGGAAGTGAGACTTCATTGTAGTGCAGATTCCCTTTGCAAGCTTGTTTGGTTGGCCAAAAAGGGCGTATGCGTTTTTTCCTGAATATATTCAGGAAAAAACGCATACGCCCTTTTTGGCCAAGTGCATCATTGTCGACCTTCTGCCTCTTTTCCTATGCTTTAAATGCAATTCCAGTCTACCTCCTGAAATCGGTTTCCTGCAATTCTGCCCGGCTTTCAAGTACTCTTGGCAGCCTTACTTCAGTATATTTTTGGATGATAGCTGTCATTTATAACTCTGCAGGTTTGTGAATTACAGTGCCCCTGAGCTCCTTTCTTCAACTCGCTTTCTTGTGAGCTGGCCGCAACACCGCAGGATTGCTTCAGGCCCTAATCTGGTTCCGGCATGGCACGCTGAGCCTTTGGTTAATTCCTCTTCCTGGTGGGAAATGAGAGTTAAATTTTCCCGTCCAGACACCTCCAGCTAGTCTCTCATTGGTTCTCCCTATTCCTGTTCATCTTCCGCGGAATTTGCAAACTGGGCCAAACAGGAGGTTAAAGGCACTGACTCTCCAAGTCGGGAGAGTGTTAGTAAAGCATCTGGAATGTTGCACCCGAGTACCAGGGGACGAGAACTGAGACATATTTCAACACGTCTCCCGATCACACGGTTGATCATACTCTGGGTTCCACATGCATGTTTTAGCTGAAGGAAGAATCCCTTAAACCTGGAGAGTTGAGACCCGTGGAATGGGTACCATGCAATATGACTTCAAAGGGTCTTCATTTGCTCACCAAAACTCTCCAATCCTATCACTGCTGCGTTTTTGCCCCTGTACTCACGATTGATTCACTTTCAGAGACATAGCAATCCATAGGTTTTAAGATACTTACTAGTCAGGTACATTATTAGGCGTTTAATATGGGGTTTTGAGTCCATTTCATTGAGCAAGGAGTAGCTCTTGTCTATTACATATTTGGCTTAAGGAACTTTATCTGTGCTCATTTCAATCTCTGGTTTTATGCAGCACCCCAACTCACCTTTCCCCTTAAGCAAGCATAAGTTGGTTTTCTAAATTTGGGACCATGTTCTGTTTTGAAATTCAGTTCCTGTGTAGCCAAGTTTACAATCCGTGTATTAGTGATATCTTATGATGTTTCTTTTTCTGTGTGACTTATTTCAGTTAGAATCATCATACCTGAATCCACTCATTATGCTGCTATGGGCCTGATGACATAGATGTCATTGCTGAGTGATATTGCATTGTACGTAAGTACCACAACTTCTTTATCCATTTTTCGCTTTATGCGATATTGAACTTGTACCGTAAGCGAGTTTCTTGTAAACAGAGCCATCCCAAACTTTGGGGTGGCTGTGTCTTTTTGATTTTAATTTCCCTAAGCTATAGGACCATAAGTGGAAGTGCCCTAGGCTCTGTTGCTTTGTTTTTTAGATGTTTCAGGAAACACCATACACTTCTCCCGAGTGGCTGTTGGCAAGTTACATCCCGCCCATCAGCATAACAAGGGTCCCAGGTCTCCATGGCCTGTCCTGCCTTTCTGGGTTTTACACTTTTTTCAGATGGCCCTTTTGACGGGGGGGGGGGGGGGGAGTGAGACTTCATTGTAGTGCAGATTTCCTTTGCAAGCTTGCTTGGTTGGCCAAAAAGGGCGTATGCGTTTTTTCCTGAATATATTCAGGAAAAAACGCATACGCCCTTTTTGGCCAAGTGCATCATTGTCGACCTTCTGCCTCTTTTCCTATGCTTTAAATGCAATTCCAGTCTACCTCCTGAAATCGGTTTCCTGCAATTCTGCCCGGCTTTCAAGTCCTCTTGGCAGCCTTACTTCAGTATATTTTTGGATGATAGCTGTCATTTATAACTCTGAAGGTTTGTGAATTACAGTGCCCCTGAGCTCCTTTCTTCAACTCGCTTTCTTGTGAGCTGGCCGCAACACCGCAGGATTGCTTCAGGCCCTAATCTGGTTCCGGCATGGCACGCTGAGCCTTTGGTTAATTCCTCTTCCTGGTGGGAAATGAGAGTTAAATTTTCCCGTCCAGACACCTCCAGCTAGTCTCTCATTGGTTCTCCCTATTCCTGTTCATCTTCCGCGGAATTTGCAAACTGGGCCAAACAGGAGGTTAAAGGCACTGACTCTCCAAGTCGGGAGAGTGTTAGTAAAGCATCTGGAATGTTGCACCCGAGTACCAGGGGACGAGAACTGAGACATATTTCAACACGTCTCCCGATCACACGGTTGATCATACTCTGGGTTCCACATGCATGTTTTAGCTGAAGGAAGAATCCCTTAAACCTGGAGAGTTGAGACCCGTGGAATGGGTACCATGCAATATGACTTCAAAGGGTCTTCATTTGCTCACCAAAACTCTCCAATCCTATCACTGCTGCGTTTTTGCCCCTGTACTCACGATTGATTCACTTTCAGAGACATAGCAATCCATAGGTTTTAAGATACTTACTAGTCAGGTACATTATTAGGCGTTTAATATGGGGTTTTGAGTCCATTTCGTTGAGCAAGGAGTAGCTCTTGTCTATTACATATTTGGCTTAAGGAACTTTATCTGTGCTCATTTCAATCTCTGGTTTTATGCAGCACCCCAACTCACCTTTCCCCTTAAGCAAGCATAAGTTGGTTTTCTAAATTTGGGACCATGTTCTGTTTTGAAATTCAGTTCCTGTGTAGCCAAGTTTACAATCCGTGTATTAGTGATATCTTATGATGTTTCTTTTTCTGTGTGACTTATTTCAGTTAGAATCATCATACCTGAATCCACTCATTATGCTGCTATGGGCCTGATGACATAGATGTCATTGCTGAGTGATATTGCATTGTACGTAAGTACCACAACTTCTTTATCCATTTTTCGCTTTATGCGATATTGAACTTGTACCGTAAGCGAGTTTCTTGTAAACAGAGCCATCCCAAACTTTGGGGTGGCTGTGTCTTTTTGATTTTAATTTCCCTAAGCTATAGGACCATAAGTGGAAGTGCCCTAGGCTCTGTTGCTTTGTTTTTTAGATGTTTCAGGAAACACCATACACTTCTCCCGAGTGGCTGTTGGCAAGTTACATCCCGCCCATCAGCATAACAAGGCTCCCAGTTCTCCATGGCCTGTCCTGCCTTTCTGGATTTTACACTTTTTTCAGATGGCCCTTTTGATGGGGGGGAAGTGAGACTTCATTGTAGTGCAGATTTCCTTTGCAAGCTTGCTTGGTTGGCCAAAAAGGGCGTATGCGTTTTTTCCTGAATATATTCAGGAAAAAACGCATACGCCCTTTTTGGCCAAGTGCATCATTGTCGACCTTCTGCCTCTTTTCCTATGCTTTAAATGCAATTCCAGTCTACCTCCTGAAATCGGTTTCCTGCAATTCTGCCCGGCTTTCAAGTCCTCTTGGCAGCCTTACTTCAGTATATTTTTGGATGATAGCTGTCATTTATAACTCTGCATGTTTGTGAATTACAGTGCCCCTGAGCTCCTTTCTTCAACTCGCTTTCTTGTGAGCTGGCCGCAACACCGCAGGATTGCTTCAGGCCCTAATCTGGTTCCGGCATGGCACGCTGAGCCTTTGGTTAATTCCTCTTCCTGGTGGGAAATGAGAGTTAAATTTTCCCGTCCAGACACCTCCAGCTAGTCTCTCATTGGTTCTCCCTATTCCTGTTCATCTTCCGCGGAATTTGCAAACTGGGCCAAACAGGAGGTTAAAGGCACTGACTCTCCAAGTCGGGAGAGTGTTAGTAAAGCATCTGGAATGTTGCACCCGAGTACCAGGGGACGAGAACTGAGACATATTTCAACACGTCTCCCGATCACACGGTTGATCATACTCTGGGTTCCACATGCATGTTTTAGCTGAAGGAAGAATCCCTTAAACCTGGAGAGTTGAGACCCGTGGAATGGGTACCATGCAATATGACTTCAAAGGGTCTTCATTTGCTCACCAAAACTCTCCAATCCTATCACTGCTGCGTTTTTGCCCCTGTACTCACGATTGATTCACTTTCAGAGACATAGCAATCCATAGGTTTTAAGATACTTACTAGTCAGGTACATTATTAGGCGTTTAATATGGGGTTTTGAGTCCATTTCGTTGAGCAAGGAGTAGCTCTTGTCTATTACATATTTGGCTTAAGGAACTTTATCTGTGCTCATTTCAATCTCTGGTTTTATGCAGCACCCCAACTCACCTTTCCCCTTAAGCAAGCATAAGTTGGTTTTCTAAATTTGGGACCATGTTCTGTTTTGAAATTCAGTTCCTGTGTAGCCAAGTTTACATTCCGTGTATTAGTGATATCTTATGATGTTTCTTTTTCTGTGTGACTTATTTCAGTTAGAATCATCATACCTGAATCCACTCATTATGCTGCTATGGGCCTGATGACATAGATGTCATTGCTGAGTGATATTGCATTGTACGTAAGTACCACAACTTCTTTATCCATTTTTCGCTTTATGCGATATTGAACTTGTACCGTAAACGAGTTTCTTGTAAACAGAGCCATCCCAAACTTTGGGGTGGCTGTGTCTTTTTGATTTTAATTTCCCTAAGCTATAGGACCATAAGTGGAAGTGCCCTAGGCTCTGTTGCTTTGTTTTTTAGATGTTTCAGGAAACACCATACACTTCTCCCGAGTGGCTGTTGGCAAGTTACATCCCGCCCATCAGCATAACAAGGCTCCCAGTTCTCCATGGCCTGTCCTGCCTTCTGGATTTTACACTTTTTTCAGATGGCCCTTTTGACGGGGGGGGGAAGTGAGACTTCATTGTAGTGCAGATTCCCTTTGCAAGCTTGTTTGGTTGGCCAAAAAGGGCGTATGCGTTTTTTCCTGAATATATTCAGGAAAAAACGCATACGCCCTTTTTGGCCAAGTGCATCATTGTCGACCTTCTGCCTCTTTTCCTATGCTTTAAATGCAATTCCAGTCTACCTCCTGAAATCGGTTTCCTGCAATTCTGCCCGGCTTTCAAGTACTCTTGGCAGCCTTACTTCAGTATATTTTTGGATGATAGCTGTCATTTATAACTCTGCAGGTTTGTGAATTACAGTGCCCCTGAGCTCCTTTCTTCAACTCGCTTTCTTGTGAGCTGGCCGCAACACCGCAGGATTGCTTCAGGCCCTAATCTGGTTCCGGCATGGCACGCTGAGCCTTTGGTTAATTCCTCTTCCTGGTGGGAAATGAGAGTTAAATTTTCCCGTCCAGACACCTCCAGCTAGTCTCTCATTGGTTCTCCCTATTCCTGTTCATCTTCCGCGGAATTTGCAAACTGGGCCAAACAGGAGGTTAAAGGCACTGACTCTCCAAGTCGGGAGAGTGTTAGTAAAGCATCTGGAATGTTGCACCCGAGTACCAGGGGACGAGAACTGAGACATATTTCAACACGTCTCCCGATCACACGGTTGATCATACTCTGGGTTCCACATGCATGTTTTAGCTGAAGGAAGAATCCCTTAAACCTGGAGAGTTGAGACCCGTGGAATGGGTACCATGCAATATGACTTCAAAGGGTCTTCATTTGCTCACCAAAACTCTCCAATCCTATCACTGCTGCGTTTTTGCCCCTGTACTCACGATTGATTCACTTTCAGAGACATAGCAATCCATAGGTTTTAAGATACTTACTAGTCAGGTACATTATTAGGCGTTTAATATGGGGTTTTGAGTCCATTTCGTTGAGCAAGGAGTAGCTCTTGTCTATTACATATTTGGCTTAAGGAACTTTATCTGTGCTCATTTCAATCTCTGGTTTTATGCAGCACCCCAACTCACCTTTCCCCTTAAGCAAGCATAAGTTGGTTTTCTAAATTTGGGACCATGTTCTGTTTTGAAATTCAGTTCCTGTGTAGCCAAGTTTACAATCCGTGTATTAGTGATATCTTATGATGTTTCTTTTTCTGTGTGACTTATTTCAGTTAGAATCATCATACCTGAATCCACTCATTATGCTGCTATGGGCCTGATGACATAGATGTCATTGCTGAGTGATATTGCATTGTACGTAAGTACCACAACTTCTTTATCCATTTTTCGCTTTATGCGATATTGAACTTGTACCGTAAGCGAGTTTCTTGTAAACAGAGCCATCCCAAACTTTGGGGTGGCTGTGTCTTTTTGATTTTAATTTCCCTAAGCTATAGGACCATAAGTGGAAGTGCCCTAGGCTCTGTTGCTTTGTTTTTTAGATGTTTCAGGAAACACCATACACTTCTCCCGAGTGGCTGTTGGCAAGTTACATCCCGCCCATCAGCATAACAAGGCTCCCAGTTCTCCATGGCCTGTCCTGCCTTTCTGGATTTTACACTTTTTTCAGATGGCCCTTTTGATGGGGGGGAAGTGAGACTTCATTGTAGTGCAGATTTCCTTTGCAAGCTTGCTTGGTTGGCCAAAAAGGGCGTATGCGTTTTTTCCTGAATATATTCAGGAAAAAACGCATACGCCCTTTTTGGCCAAGTGCATCATTGTCGACCTTCTGCCTCTTTTCCTATGCTTTAAATGCAATTCCAGTCTACCTCCTGAAATCGGTTTCCTGCAATTCTGCCCGGCTTTCAAGTCCTCTTGGCAGCCTTACTTCAGTATATTTTTGGATGATAGCTGTCATTTATAACTCTGCATGTTTGTGAATTACAGTGCCCCTGAGCTCCTTTCTTCAACTCGCTTTCTTGTGAGCTGGCCGCAACACCGCAGGATTGCTTCAGGCCCTAATCTGGTTCCGGCATGGCACGCTGAGCCTTTGGTTAATTCCTCTTCCTGGTGGGAAATGAGAGTTAAATTTTCCCGTCCAGACACCTCCAGCTAGTCTCTCATTGGTTCTCCCTATTCCTGTTCATCTTCCGCGGAATTTGCAAACTGGGCCAAACAGGAGGTTAAAGGCACTGACTCTCCAAGTCGGGAGAGTGTTAGTAAAGCATCTGGAATGTTGCACCCGAGTACCAGGGGACGAGAACTGAGACATATTTCAACACGTCTCCCGATCACACGGTTGATCATACTCTGGGTTCCACATGCATGTTTTAGCTGAAGGAAGAATCCCTTAAACCTGGAGAGTTGAGACCCGTGGAATGGGTACCATGCAATATGACTTCAAAGGGTCTTCATTTGCTCACCAAAACTCTCCAATCCTATCACTGCTGCGTTTTTGCCCCTGTACTCACGATTGATTCACTTTCAGAGACATAGCAATCCATAGGTTTTAAGATACTTACTAGTCAGGTACATTATTAGGCGTTTAATATGGGGTTTTGAGTCCATTTCGTTGAGCAAGGAGTAGCTCTTGTCTATTACATATTTGGCTTAAGGAACTTTATCTGTGCTCATTTCAATCTCTGGTTTTATGCAGCACCCCAACTCACCTTTCCCCTTAAGCAAGCATAAGTTGGTTTTCTAAATTTGGGACCATGTTCTGTTTTGAAATTCAGTTCCTGTGTAGCCAAGTTTACATTCCGTGTATTAGTGATATCTTATGATGTTTCTTTTTCTGTGTGACTTATTTCAGTTAGAATCATCATACCTGAATCCACTCATTATGCTGCTATGGGCCTGATGACATAGATGTCATTGCTGAGTGATATTGCATTGTACGTAAGTACCACAACTTCTTTGTCCATTTTTCGCTTTATGCGATATTGAACTTGTACCGTAAACGAGTTTCTTGTAAACAGAGCCATCCCAAACTTTGGGGTGGCTGTGTCTTTTTGATTTTAATTTCCCTAAGCTATAGGACCATAAGTGGAAGTGCCCTAGGCTCTGTTGCTTTGTTTTTTAGATGTTTCAGGAAACACCATACACTTCTCCCGAGTGGCTGTTGGCAAGTTACATCCCGCCCATCAGCATAACAAGGCTCCCAGTTCTCCATGGCCTGTCCTGCCTTCTGGATTTTACACTTTTTTCAGATGGCCCTTTTGACGGGGGGGGGGAAGTGAGACTTCATTGTAGTGCAGATTCCCTTTGCAAGCTTGTTTGGTTGGCCAAAAAGGGCGTATGCGTTTTTTCCTGAATATATTCAGGAAAAAACGCATACGCCCTTTTTGGCCAAGTGCATCATTGTCGACCTTCTGCCTCTTTTCCTATGCTTTAAATGCAATTCCAGTCTACCTCCTGAAATCGGTTTCCTGCAATTCTGCCCGGCTTTCAAGTCCTCTTGGCAGCCTTACTTCAGTATATTTTTGGATGATAGCTGTCATTTATAACTCTGCAGGTCTGTGAATTACAGTGCCCCTGAGCTCCTTTCTTCAACTCGCTTTCTTGTGAGCTGGCCGCAACACCGCAGGATTGCTTCAGGCCCTAATCTGGTTCCGGCATGGCACGCTGAGCCTTTGGTTAATTCCTCTTCCTGGTGGGAAATGAGAGTTAAATTTTCCCGTCCAGACACCTCCAGCTAGTCTCTCATTGGTTCTCCCTATTCCTGTTCATCTTCCGTGGAATTTGCAAACTGGGCCAAAGAGGAGGTTAAAGGCACTGACTCTCCAAGTCGGGAGAGTGTTAGTAAAGCATCTGGATTGTTGCACCCGAGTACCAGGGGACGAGAACTGAGACATATTTCAACACGTCTCCCGATCACACGGTTGATCATACTCTGGGTTCCACATGCATGTTTTAGCTGAAGGAAGAATCCCTTAAACCTGGAGAGTTGAGACCCGTGGAATGGGTACCATGCAATATGACTTCAAAGGGTCTTCATTTGCTCACCAAAACTCTCCAATCCTATCACTGCTGCGTTTTTGCCCCTGTACTCACGATTGATTCACTTTCAGAGACATAGCAATCCATAGGTTTTAAGATACTTACTAGTCAGGTACATTATTAGGCGTTTAATATGGGGTTTTGAGTCCATTTCGTTGAGCAAGGAGTAGCTCTTGTCTATTACATATTTGGCTTAAGGAACTTTATCTGTGCTCATTTCAATCTCTGGTTTTATGCAGCACCCCAACTCACCTTTCCCCTTAAGCAAGCATAAGTTGGTTTTCTAAATTTGGGACCATGTTCTGTTTTGAAATTCAGTTCCTGTGTAGCCAAGTTTACATTCCGTGTATTAGTGATATCTTATGATGTTTCTTTTTCTGTGTGACTTATTTCAGTTAGAATCATCATACCTGAATCCACTCATTATGCTGCTATGGGCCTGATGACATAGATGTCATTGCTGAGTGATATTGCATTGTACGTAAGTACCACAACTTCTTTATCCATTTTTCGCTTTATGCGATATTGAACTTGTACCGTAAACGAGTTTCTTGTAAACAGAGCCATCCCAAACTTTGGGGTGGCTGTGTCTTTTTGATTTTAATTTCCCTAAGCTACAGGACCATAAGTGGAAGTGCCCTAGGCTCTGTTGCTTTGTTTTTTAGATGTTTCAGGAAACACCATACACTTCTCCGGAGTGGCTGTTGGCAATTTACATCCCGCCCATCAGCATAACAAGGCTCCCAGTTCTCCATGGCCTGTCCTGCCTTTCTGGATTTTACACTTTTTTCAGATGGCCCTTTTGATGGGGGGGAAGTGAGACTTCATTGTAGTGCAGATTTCCTTTGCAAGCTTGCTTGGTTGGCCAAAAAGGGCGTATGCGTTTTTTCCTGAATATATTCAGGAAAAAACGCATACGCCCTTTTTGGCCAAGTGCATCATTGTCGACCTTCTGCCTCTTTTCCTATGCTTTAAATGCAATTCCAGTCTACCTCCTGAAATCGGTTTCCTGCAATTCTGCCCGGCTTTCAAGTCCTCTTGGCAGCCTTACTTCAGTATATTTTTGGATGATAGCTGTCATTTATAACTCTGCATGTTTGTGAATTACAGTGCCCCTGAGCTCCTTTCTTCAACTCGCTTTCTTGTGAGCTGGCCGCAACACCGCAGGATTGCTTCAGGCCCTAATCTGGTTCCGGCATGGCACGCTGAGCCTTTGGTTAATTCCTCTTCCTGGTGGGAAATGAGAGTTAAATTTTCCCGTCCAGACACCTCCAGCTACTCTCTCATTGGTTCTCCCTATTCCTGTTCATCTTCCGCGGAATTTGCAAACTGGGCCAAACAGGAGGTTAAAGGCACTGACTCTCCAAGTTGGGAGAGTGTTAGTAAAGCATCTGGAATGTTGCACCCGAGTACCAGGGGACGAGAACTGAGACATATTTCAACACGTCTCCCGATCACACGGTTGATCATACTCTGGGTTCCACATGCATGTTTTAGCTGAAGGAAGAATCCCTTAAACCTGGAGAGTTGAGACCCGTGGAATGGGTACCATGCAATATGACTTCAAAGGGTCTTCATTTGCTCACCAAAACTCTCCAATCCTATCACTGCTGCGTTTTTGCCCCTGTACTCACGATTGATTCACTTTCAGAGACATAGCAATCCATAGGTTTTAAGATACTTACTAGTCAGGTACATTATTAGGCGTTTAATATGGGGTTTTGAGTCCATTTCGTTGAGCAAGGAGTAGCTCTTGTCTATTACATATTTGGCTTAAGGAACTTTATCTGTGCTCATTTCAATCTCTGGTTTTATGCAGCACCCCAACTCACCTTTCCCCTTAAGCAAGCATAAGTTGATTTTCTAAATTTGGGACCATGTTCTGTTTTGAAATTCAGTTCCTGTGTAGCCAAGTTTACATTCCGTGTATTAGTGATATCTTATGATGTTTCTTTTTCTGTGTGACTTATTTCAGTTAGAATCATCATACCTGAATCCACTCATTATGCTGCTATGGGCCTGATGACATAGATGTCATTGCTGAGTGATATTGCATTGTACGTAATTACCACAACTTCTTTATCCATTTTTCGCTTTATGCGATATTGAACTTGTACCGTAAACGAGTTTCTTGTAAACAGAGCCATCCCAAACTTTGGGGTGGCTGTGTCTTTTTGATTTTAATTTCCCTAAGCTACAGGACCATAAGTGGAAGTGCCCTAGGCTCTGTTGCTTTGTTTTTTAGATGTTTCAGGAAACACCATACACTTCTCCGGAGTGGCTGTTGGCAATTTACATCCCGCCCATCAGCATAACAAGGCTCCCAGTTCTCCATGGCCTGTCCTGCCTTTCTGGATTTTACACTTTTTTCAGATGGCCCTTTTGACGGGGGCAGGGGGGAGTGAGACTTCATTGTAGTGCAGATTTCCTTTGCAAGCTTGCTTGGTTGGCCAAAAAGGGCGTATGCGTTTTTTCCTGAGTATATTCAGGAAAAAACGCATACGCCCTTCTTGGCCAAGTGCATCATTGTCGACCTTCTGCCTCTTTTCCTATGCTTTAAATGCAATTCCAGTCTACCTCCTGAAATCGGTTTCCTGCAATTCTGCCCGGCTTTCAAGTCCTCTTGGCAGCCTTACTTCAGTATATTTTTGGATGATAGCTGTCATTTATAACTCTGCAGGTTTGTGAATTACAGTGCCCCTGAGCTCCTTTCTTCAACTCGCTTTCTTGTGAGCTGGCCGCAACACCGCAGGATTGCTTCAGGCCCTAATCTGGTTCCGGCACGGCACGCTGAGCCTTTGGTTAATTCCTCTTCCTGGTGGGAAATGAGAGTTAAATTTTCCCGTCCAGACACCTCCAGCTACTCTCTCATTGGTTCTCCCTATTCCTGTTCATCTTCCGCGGAATTTGCAAACTGGGCCAAACAGGAGGTTAAAGGCACTGACTCTCCAAGTTGGGAGAGTGTTAGTAAAGCATCTGGAATGTTGCACCCGAGTACCAGGGGACGAGAACTGAGACATATTTCAACACGTCTCCCGATCACACGGTTGATCATACTCTGGGTTCCACATGCATGTTTTAGCTGAAGGAAGAATCCCTTAAACCTGGAGAGTTGAGACCCGTGGAATGGGTACCATGCAATATGACTTCAAAGGGTCTTCATTTGCTCACCAAAACTCTCCAATCCTATCACTGCTGCGTTTTTGCCCCTGTACTCACGATTGATTCACTTTCAGAGACATAGCAATCCATAGGTTTTAAGATACTTACTAGTCAGGTACATTATTAG
The DNA here is from genome assembly GCF_937001465.1 of Orcinus orca. Classification (NCBI taxonomy): domain Eukaryota; kingdom Metazoa; phylum Chordata; class Mammalia; order Artiodactyla; family Delphinidae; genus Orcinus; species Orcinus orca. The sequence continues at coordinate 305,658 of NW_026043737.1, read as the reverse complement.
GCGTTTAATATGGGGTTTTGAGTCCATTTCGTTGAGCAAGGAGTAGCTCTTGTCTATTACATATTTGGCTTAAGGAACTTTATCTGTGCTCATTTCAATCTCTGGTTTTATGCAGCACCCCAACTCACCTTTCCCCTTAAGCAAGCATAAGTTGATTTTCTAAATTTGGGACCATGTTCTGTTTTGAAATTCAGTTCCTGTGTAGCCAAGTTTACATTCCGTGTATTAGTGATATCTTATGATGTTTCTTTTTCTGTGTGACTTATTTCAGTTAGAATCATCATACCTGAATCCACTCATTATGCTGCTATGGGCCTGATGACATAGATGTCATTGCTGAGTGATATTGCATTGTACGTAAGTACCACAACTTCTTTATCCATTTTTCGCTTTATGCGATATTGAACTTGTACCGTAAACGAGTTTCTTGTAAACAGAGCCATCCCAAACTTTGGGGTGGCTGTGTCTTTTTGATTTTAATTTCCCTAAGCTACAGGACCATAAGTGGAAGTGCCCTAGGCTCTGTTGCTTTGTTTTTTAGATGTTTCAGGAAACACCATACACTTCTCCGGAGTGGCTGTTGGCAATTTACATCCCGCCCATCAGCATAACAAGGCTCCCAGTTCTCCATGGCCTGTCCTGCCTTTCTGGATTTTACACTTTTTTCAGATGGCCCTTTTGACGGGGGGGAAGTGAGACTTCATTGTAGTGCAGATTTCCTTTGCAAGCTTGCTTGGTTGGCCAAAAAGGGCGCATGCGTTTTTTCCTGAATATATTCAGGAAAAAACGCATACGCCCTTTTTGGCCAAGTGCATCATTGTCGACCTTCTGCCTCTTTTCCTATGCTTTAAATGCAATTCCAGTCTACCTCCTGAAATCGGTTTCCTGCAATTCTGCCCGGCTTTCAAGTCCTCTTGGCAGCCTTACTTCAGTATATTTTTGGATGATAGCTGTCATTTATAACTCTGCAGGTTTGTGAATTACAGTGCCCCTGAACTCCTTTCTTCAACTCGCTTTCTTGTGAGCTGGCCGCAACACCGCAGGATTGCTTCAGGCCCTAATCTGGTTCCGGCATGGCACGCTGAGCCTTTGGTTAATTCCTCTTCCTGGTGGGAAATGAGAGTTAAATTTTCCCGTCCAGACACCTCCAGCTAGTCTCTCATTGGTTCTCCCTATTCCTGTTCATCTTCCGCGGAATTTGCAAACTGGGCCAAACAGGAGGTTAAAGGCACTGACTCTCCAAGTCGGGAGAGTGTTAGTAAAGCATCTGGAATGTTGCACCCGAGTACCAGGGGACGAGAACTGAGACATATTTCAACACCTCTACCGATCACACGGTTGATCATACTCTGGGTTCCACATGCATGTTTTAGCTGAAGGAAGAATCCCTTAAACCTGGAGAGTTGAGACCCGTGGAATGGGTACCATGCAATATGACTTCAAAGGGTCTTCATTTGCTCACCAAAACTCTCCAATCCTATCACTGCTGCGTTTTTGCCCCTGTACTCACGATTGATTCACTTTCAGAGACATAGCAATCCATAGGTTTTAAGATACTTACTAGTCAGGTACATTATTAGGCGTTTAATATGGGGTTTTGAGTCCATTTCGTTGAGCAAGGAGTAGCTCTTGTCTATTACATATTTGGCTTAAGGAACTTTATCTGTGCTCATTTCAATCTCTGGTTTTATGCAGCACCCCAACTCACCTTTCCCCTTAAGCAAGCATAAGTTGATTTTCTAAATTTGGGACCATGTTCTGTTTTGAAATTCAGTTCCTGTGTAGCCAAGTTTACATTCCGTGTATTAGTGATATCTTATGATGTTTCTTTTTCTGTGTGACTTATTTCAGTTAGAATCATCATACCTGAATCCACTCATTATGCTGCTATGGGCCTGATGACATAGATGTCATTGCTGAGTGATATTGCATTGTACGTAAGTATCACAACTTCTTTATCCATTTTTCGCTTTATGCGATATTGAACTTGTACCGTAAACGAGTTTCTTGTAAACAGAGCCATCCCAAACTTTGGGGTGGCTGTGTCTTTTTGATTTTAATTTCCCTAAGCTATAGGACCATAAGTGGATGTGCCCTAGGCTCTGTTGCTTTGTTTTTTAGATGTTTCAGGAAACACCATACACTTCTCCGGAGTGGCTGTTGGCAATTTACATCCCGCCCATCAGCATAACAAGGCTCCCAGTTCTCCATGGCCTGTACTGCCTTTCTGGATTTTACACTTTTTTCAGATGGCCCTTTTGACGGGGGGGAAGTGAGACTTCATTGTAGTGCAGATTTCCTTTGCAAGCTTGCTTGGTTGGCCAAAAAGGGCGCATGCGTTTTTTCCTGAATATATTCAGGAAAAAACGCATACGCCCTTTTTGGCCAAGTGCATCATTGTCGACCTTCTGCCTCTTTTCCTATGCTTTAAATGCAATTCCAGTCTACCTCCTGAAATCGGTTTCCTGCAATTCTGCCCGGCTTTCAAGTCCTCTTGGCAGCCTTACTTCAGTATATTTTTGGATGATAGCTGTCATTTATAACTCTGCAGGTTTGTGAATTACAGTGCCCCTGAACTCCTTTCTTCAACTCGCTTTCTTGTGAGCTGGCCGCAACACCGCAGGATTGCTTCAGGCCCTAATCTGGTTCCGGCATGGCACGCTGAGCCTTTGGTTAATTCCTCTTCCTGGTGGGAAATGAGAGTTAAATTTTCCCGTCCAGACACCTCCAGCTAGTCTCTCATTGGTTCTCCCTATTCCTGTTCATCTTCCGCGGAATTTGCAAACTGGGCCAAACAGGAGGTTAAAGGCACTGACTCTCCAAGTCGGGAGAGTGTTAGTAAAGCATCTGGAATGTTGCACCCGAGTACCAGGGGACGAGAACTGAGACATATTTCAACACGTCTCCCGATCACACGGTTGATCATACTCTGGGTTCCACATGCATGTTTTAGCTGAAGGAAGAATCCCTTAAACCTGGAGAGTTGAGACCCGTGGAATGGGTACCATGCAATATGACTTCAAAGGGTCTTCATTTGCTCACCAAAACTCTCCAATCCTATCACTGCTGCGTTTTTGTCCCTGTACTCACGATTGATTCACTTTCAGAGACATAGCAATCCATAGGTTTTAAGATACTTACTAGTCAGGTACATTATTAGGCGTTTAATATGGGGTTTTGAGTCCATTTCGTTGAGCAAGGAGTAGCTCTTGTCTATTACATATTTGGCTTAAGGAACTTTATCTGTGCTCATTTCAATCTCTGGTTTTATGCAGCACCCCAACTCACCTTTCCCCTTAAGCAAGCATAAGTTGATTTTCTAAATTTGGGACCATGTTCTGTTTTGAAATTCAGTTCCTGTGTAGCCAAGTTTACATTCCGTGTATTAGTGATATCTTATGATGTTTCTTTTTCTGTGTGACTTATTTCAGTTAGAATCATCATACCTGAATCCACTCATTATGCTGCTATGGGCCTGATGACATAGATGTCATTGCTGAGTGATATTGCATTGTACGTAATTACCACAACTTCTTTATCCATTTTTCGCTTTATGCGATATTGAACTTGTACCGTAAACGAGTTTCTTGTAAACAGAGCCATCCCAAACTTTGGGGTGGCTGTGTCTTTTTGATTTTAATTTCCCTAAGCTATAGGACCATAAGTGGAAGTGCCCTAGGCTCTGTTGCTTTGTTTTTTAGATGTTTCAGGAAACACCATACACTTCTCCCGAGTGGCTGTTGGCAAGTTACATCCCGCCCATCAGCATAACAAGGCTCCCAGTTCTCCATGGCCTGTCCTGCCTTTCTGGATTTTACACTTTTTTCAGATGGCCCTTTTGACGGGGGGGAAGTGAGACTTCATTGTAGTGCAGATTTCCTTTGCAAGCTTGCTTGGTTGGCCAAAAAGGGCGCATGCGTTTTTTCCTGAATATATTCAGGAAAAAACGCATACGCCCTTTTTGGCCAAGTGCATCATTGTCGACCTTCTGCCTCTTTTCCTATGCTTTAAATGCAATTCCAGTCTACCTCCTGAAATCGGTTTCCTGCAATTCTGCCCGGCTTTCAAGTCCTCTTGGCAGCCTTACTTCAGTATATTTTTGGATGATAGCTGTCATTTATAACTCTGCAGGTTTGTGAATTACAGTGCCCCTGAGCTCCTTTCTTCAACTCGCTTTCTTGTGAGCTGGCCGCAACACCGCAGGATTGCTTCAGGCCCTAATCTGGTTCCGGCATGGCATGCTGAGCCTTTGGTTAATTCCTCTTCCTGGTGGGAAATGAGAGTTAAATTTTCCCGTCCAGACACCTCCAGCTAGTCTCTCATTGGTTCTCCCTATTCCTGTTCATCTTCCGCAGAATTTGCAAACTGGGCCAAACAGGAGGTTAAAGGCACTGACTCTCCAAGTCGGGAGAGTGTTAGTAAAGCATCTGGAATGTTGCACCCGAGTACCAGGGGACGAGAACTGAGACATATTTCAACACGTCTCCCGATCACACGGTTGATCATACTCTGGGTTCCACATGCATGTTTTAGCTGAAGGAAGAATCCCTTAAACCTGGAGAGTTGAGACCCGTGGAATGGGTACCATGCAATATGACTTCAAAGGGTCTTCATTTGCTCACCAAAACTCTCCAATCCTATCACTGCTGCGTTTTTGCCCCTGTACTCACGATTGATTCACTTTCAGAGACATAGCAATCCATAGGTTTTAAGGTACTTACTAGTCAGGTACATTATTAGGCGTTTAATATGGGGTTTTGAGTCCATTTCGTTGAGCAAGGAGTAGCTCTTGTCTATTACATATTTGGCTTAAGGAACTTTATCTGTGCTCATTTCAATCTCTGGTTTTATGCAGCACCCCAACTCACCTTCCCCCTTAAGCAAGCATAAGTTGGTTTTCTAAATTTGGGACCATGTTCTGTTTTGAAATTCAGTTCCTGTGTAGCCAAGTTTACATTCCGTGTATTAGTGATATCTTATGATGTTTCTTTTTCTGTGTGACTTATTTCAGTTAGAATCATCATACCTGAATCCACTCATTATGCTGCTATGGGCCTGATGACATAGATGTCATTGCTGAGTGATATTGCATTGTACGTAAGTACCACAACTTCTTTATCCATTTTTCGCTTTATGCGATATTGAACTTGTACCGTAAACGAGTTTCTTGTAAACAGAGCCATCCCAAACTTTGGGGTGGCTGTGTCTTTTTGATTTTAATTTCCCTAAGCTACAGGACCATAAGTGGAAGTGCCCTAGGCTCTGTTGCTTTGTTTTTTAGATGTTTCAGGAAACACCATACACTTCTCCGGAGTGGCTGTTGGCAATTTACATCCCGCCCATCAGCATAACAAGGCTCCCAGTTCTCCATGGCCTGTCCTGCCTTTCTGGATTTTACACTTTTTTCAGATGGCCCTTTTGACGGAGGGGAAGTGAGACTTCATTGTAGTGCAGATTTCCTTTGCAAGCTTGCTTGGTTGGCCAAAAAGGGCGTATGCGTTTTTTCCTGAATATATTCAGGAAAAAACGCATACGCCCTTTTTGGCCAAGTGCATCATTGTCGACCTTCTGCCTCTTTTCCTATGCTTTAAATGCAATTCCAGTCTACCTCCTGAAATCGGTTTCCTGCAATTCTGCCCGGCTTTCAAGTCCTCTTGGCAGCCTTACTTCAGTATATTTTTGGATGATAGCTGTCATTTATAACTCTGCAGGTTTGTGAATTACAGTGCCCCTGAGCTCCTTTCTTCAACTCGCTTTCTTGTGAGCTGGCCGCAACACCGCAGGATTGCTTCAGGCCCTAATCTGGTTCCGGCATGGCACGCTGAGCCTTTGGTTAATTCCTCTTCCTGGTGGGAAATGAGAGTTAAATTTTCCCGTCCAGACACCTCCAGCTAGTCTCTCATTGGTTCTCCCTATTCCTGTTCATCTTCCGCGGAATTTGCAAACTGGGCCAAACAGGAGGTTAAAGGCACTGACTCTCCAAGTCGGGAGAGTGTTAGTAAAGCATCTGGAATGTTGCACCCGAGTACCAGGGGACGAGAACTGAGACATATTTCAACACGTCTCCCGATCACACGGTTGATCATACTCTGGGTTCCACATGTATGTTTTAGCTGAAGGAAGAATCCCTTAAACCTGGAGAGTTGAGACCCGTGGAATGGGTACCATGCAATATGACTTCAAAGGGTCTTCATTTGCTCACCAAAACTCTCCAATCCTATCACTGCTGCGTTTTTGCCCCTGTACTCACGATTGATTCACTTTCAGAGACATAGCAATCCATAGGTTTTAAGATACTTACTAGTCAGGTACATTATTAGGCGTTTAATATGGGGTTTTGAGTCCATTTCGTTGAGCAAGGAGTAGCTCTTGTCTATTACATATTTGGCTTAAGGAACTTTATCTGTGCTCATTTCAATCTCTGGTTTTATGCAGCACCCCAACTCACCTTTCCCCTTAAGCAAGCATAAGTTGGTTTTCTAAATTTGGGACCATGTTCTGTTTTGAAATTCAGTTCCTGTGTAGCCAAGTTTACATTCCGTGTATTAGTGATATCTTATGATGTTTCTTTTTCTGTGTGACTTATTTCAGTTAGAATCATCATACCTGAATCCACTCATTATTTTCTACGGGCCTGATGACATAGATGTCATTGCTGAGTGATATTGCATTGTACGTAAGTACCACAACTTCTTTATCCATTTTTCGCTTTCTGCAATATTGAACTTGTCCCGTAAACGATTTTCTTGTAAACAGAGCCGTCCCAAACTTTGGGGTGGCTGTGTCTTTTTGATTTTAATTTCCCTAAGCTATAGCACCATAAGTGGAAGTGCCCTAGGCTCTGTTGCTTTGTTTTTTAGATGTTTCAGGAAACACCATACACTTCTCCCGAGTGGCTGTTGGCAATTTACATCCCACCCATCAGCATAACAATGCTCCCAGTTCTCCATTGCCTGTCCTGCCTTTCTGGATTTTACACTTTTTTCAGATGGCCCTTTTGACTGGGGGGAAGTGAGACTTCATTGTAGTGCAGATTTCCTTTGCAAGCTTGCTTGGTTGGCCAAAAAGGGCGTATGCATTTTTTCCTGAATATATTCAGGAAAAAACGCATACGCCCTTTTTGGCCAAGTGCATCATTGTCGTCGTTCTGCCTCTTTTCCTATGCTTTAAATGCAATTCCTGTCTACCTCCTGAAATCGGTTTCCTGCAATTCTGCCTTGCTTTCAATGCCTCTTCATAGCCTTACCTCAATATAGTTTTTGAAAATAGTTGGCCTTTATAACTCTGCACGTTTTTGAATTGCAGTGGCCCTTAGCTCCATTTTTCAGCTCATATTTTTGTGATCTTGCCTCATAACCACAGGATTCCTTCAGGCCCTATTCTTCTTCTGGGGCACCTTGCTGTGCCTTTGGTTTATTCTTCTTACTGATGTGAAATTAGAGTGACATGTGCCCATTGAAACCGCTACAGCTTGTTTCTCACTGGTTCCCCCTATTCCCATTCATCCTCCGCACTAACTGCAGACTGTGCGATACCAGAACTTAAAGGCATTGACTCTCCATGTGAGGATGTTGTTAGTAAAGCGGCTGGAATGTCGATCCGGAGCCCCAGGAGAGGAAAAATGAGGTGCGTTTTAGAAACCTTTCCCGATCATATGGTATACCAGTCGCTGGGTTTCCCAAGCATGGTTTAGCTGTAGGAAGATTCCCTTCAACCTGGATTGTTGGGACCCTTGGAATGAGTAGCATGAAGTATTGCATTAAACTTTTGGCAGTTGCTCACCAAAACTCACCAATCCTCTCAGCCCCAAGTGTCCAGCCTTATGTGTTATCCAGCTGTGGGTTTATATGTGGTCAATCCAGGTTGCATCACAGCCCCTGAGCAAATTTTGTAAGAATTTTTCTCTCTTTCATTGTTTCTGCGTTTTGTTTTTAAAATTTATTTCTATAATGGGGTTTAGCTCATTTTCACTGCTGTGTTTGTGCCGCTCTGCACACACTTGATTCCCTTATGGAGATATATCAATACATGGATTTTAAGATTCTTATTACTCAGATATATTTCTCTGCGGTTTATAAGGTGTGTTGAGGCCAGTTCATTGAGCAAGGTGTAGATCTTGTCTAATATCTATTTGGTTTATTGAACGGTATCTGTGCTAATTTCAAACTCTGCTTTTATGCATCACCCCACCTCTCCTTTCCCCTTAAGCTGACATAAGTGTGTTTTCTAAATGTGAGACACTGTTCTGTAATTCATTTCTTGTGCAGCCATATTTACCCTCCCTCTATAAGTGATATCTTATGATATGTTTCTTTTTCTGTTTGACTTATTTCAAGTAGTATTATCGGACCTAAATCCACTCTTTATCCTTCTACTAGCCTTATTACATTGATTTCATGGTGAAGAGATATTCCATTGTACATAAGTACCACATCTTCTTTATCCATTGTTCTCTTTCCTGGGATATTTAAGGTGTACTGAAGTTGAGGTTCTTGTAAACAGAGTAGCCCTAAACTGTGGTGTGCTTGTGTCTTGTTGATTTTTAGACTTCCCTAGATATATTCCCATGATTGGAAGTGTCCTATGCTCTGTAGCTCTGTTTTTTAGATGATTTAGGAACCACCATACACTTCTCCAGAGTGGCTCTCGGCAGTTCACACACTGCCCATCAGCGTATAAAGGCTCCCTGTTCTCCATGGCCTGTCCTGCATTTCTGGTTTTTACAATTTTTTAGGATGGCCCTTTTGACCGGTGGGAAATGAGACTTCTTTGTTGTGCACATTTGCATTGCTTGCTTGCTTCGTTGCCCATAAAGTGCGTATGCGTTTTTTCCTGGATATAATCAGGAAAAACGCATACGCCCTTTTGGGCCAACTGCATCATTGTCGAAATTCTGCCGCTTTTCATGTGCTTTAAAGACGAGTCCAATCTATCTCTTGAAATCTGTTTCTTGCAATTCTGTCTTGCATTCAGATCCTCTTCTTTGCCTTACCTCAACATAGTTTTGGACGTTAGTTTTCATTTATAACTCTGCAGGTTTGTGAATTGCAGTGACCCTGAGCTCCATTTTTTAAGTTGCTCTTTTGTGAGCTGGCCTCAAACCCGCAGGATTGCTTCAGGCCCTATTTTGGCTCCGGCGAGGTGGGCTGAGCCTTTTTTCAATTCTTATTCTTAATGGGAAATTAGAGTGATATGTGCCCGTCCAAACCCCTACAACTATTCTCTCATTGGTTCCCCCTCTTCCCGTTCATCCTCCTCACAATTTGCAAAATGTGTGAAACAGAAGTTGAAATGTGCTGATTCTCCAAGTGGGGAGATTCTAAGTAACGTGGCTGGAATGGTGAACAGGAGCACCAGGAGAGGATAAATGAGCTGCATTTTAGACACATCTCCCGATCACATGGTGTACAGTCCTCTGGGTTTTCCATGCATGTTTTAGCTGTAGGAAGATCCCTTGAACCTGCAGATTTGGGACCCATTGAATGGGTACCAGGTAGTATTACTTTAAAGGGTGTGCATTTCCTCACCCAACCTCACATTTCTCTTAGTGCAAACAGTTTCCAGCCTTATGTCTCATCCTGCTGTGGGTCTAGATGTGTTCAATCCATGTTGCATCACCGTCCCTGAGGAAAAGTTGTAAGAGGTTTTCTCTGTCTCTCTGTCGTTTATTTTTTTCAATTTGTTACTATATTGGTTACAGCTGATTTTCAAAGCTCTGTTTCTTGCTGCTGTACATCCACTTGATTCACGTACAGAGAGACATCAGTAAATTCTTTTTCAGATTCTTACCAGTCGTATATATTCTTTTCCGGTGACTTGAGTGTGCTGAGTGCAGTTCTTTTAGCTACCGTGTAGGCTTTGTTGATTATCAGTTTGGTATTTGGAATGGTATCTTTGCTAATTTCAACCTCCTGGATGATGCCTCACCCCTCCCCACCTTTCCCGTTTAGCAGCCTTATGCGTGTTTCCTACATATTTGACTATGTTTTTGTTTTGTAATTTATTTCATGTGTAGCCATTTTGGATTCCACCTTTAAGTGATATCTTATGATATGTGTCTTTTTCTTTTTGAATTATGTCACTTAGAATGATCATACGTAACTCCTCCGGAGTTGTTACAACTGGCCATAGTTCATTGATTTCCAGGCTGAATAATATTCCACTCTACCTAAGTACCACATCTCTATCCATTTTTTCTCTCCAGAGACATTTAAGTTATATCCTAGTCGAGGATCTTTTAAACAGAGAGGGGGTAAACATTGGGGTGCCTGTGTCCTCTCGATTTTTGTTTTTCCCAAGATATACGCCCATGAGTGCAAGTGCCCTATGCTCTGTAGCTCATTTTTTAGATGCTTTAGTAAACACAATACACTTCTCCAGAATGGCCGTTGGCAATATACATTTCCACTATAAGTCTCACAGGGCTCCCTCTTCTCCTTGCCCTGTCCTGCATTTCTGTTGTTTACGCTTTATGAGGATGGCTCTTCTGACTGATGCGAAGTGATATCTTTTGTAGTATTGACTTCCAGTGCCCACCTGTTTGCTTGGCTAAAAAAGTGTATGCCCTTTTCTTGAATATATACAGAAAAAAACGCATACACCCTTTTTGGCCAACTGCAATGTTGGCAATGTTCAGCTCCTTTTCTCGTGCTTAATGGCGAGTCCTTTCTACCTCCTCAGATCCCTTTCCTGCCATTCTCCCTTGCTTACAAGTCCTTTTCTCTGACTTTCCTCAAGACATTTTTCAGTGATGGATATTTTCAACTCTGCAGTTTCGTGAATTTTACTGCCCCTGAGTTCCATTGTTCAACTTGTGTTTATGGGAACTGGCCACAAAGCAGCGGGATTTCCTCAAGCCCTATACTGTTTCCATGGGCAACCCTAGCCTTTGGTCAATTCGTCTTCCTGGTTGGAAATTAGAGTGACATGTGCCTGTCTGAACACCTAGGACTTGTCTCTCATTGTTCCTCATCCTTCCGCTTCATCCTCTGGACAAATTCCAAACTGTACGCAACAGGATGTTGACAGTGCTGACATCTCCAAGTGGGGAGACTGTTAGTAAAGACGCTGGAGGGGTGAACCCGAGCACCAGGAGATGAGGAGATGAGATGCCTTTTCCAAACTCTTCCCGATCAGACGGTATACCATCCTCTGGGTGTGACAGACATGTTTTAGCAGTAGGAAGAGTCCCATTCATGTAAGGAGAACACCAGGGCTTTTTCAAAATCAGTGTCTGCCCGAAACCCAAACTGGGGAATTTTTTAAGCTACGGCTACACATATGTTCATTAAGGGCCTGGGGAAGTAGGCAGAGTCCAAACTTTAGATGATTGAAGTCTTCAGGGTCAGAAGCACTCACCACCAGCTTCCCTTAGGTTACACTTTAACTGTCATTGATAGATGACAATGACAATAAAAATATCTATTCTTTTCCAGATTATTTCCCCTTATAGCTTATTGCAAAATGTTGAGTGTAGTTCCCTGTGCTATACAGTAGTTCCTTGTTGATGATCTATTTTATACATAGCAGTGTGTATGTGTTAATCCCAAACTGTTAATTTATCCCTCCTCCCACCTTTCCCCTTTGGTAATAATAAATTATAAGATTTTATACTTCTCAGAAATGGGGGAGCTGAAAGAGAGGTATCATTTTCAATGGAAAAGCATTTAAAACAAGATTGAAGCTTTAACCAAGATTATTAGATGTACATCCTTGGAAAGAAATCACTTCGTTTCTCTAATATTGACCTGACAAATAAGACAAACCTTTTCACTGAACTTGCTTATAATAAAGTGATGGAAATATCAAATGGAAGTGTTAGAAACATCTTATTTTACCCGAGCCTTATACACTGTTCTATGTTAACTACAGTTTGGCTCACACATCTGTTCATTGAGGTTACAATAGTCTCAGTTTCTGTTACTGATTCTCCAGAGTGGACCCCAACAAGTGTCCCCCTGCCCAGTGTCATTGGGGCCAACAGATCGAGACTGAGTTTGGTTCACAAGCAAAGGAAACTTTATATTTTGATCAGAGAATGGAGAGGTGAGAGCATGCACTACCCCCTGGGCTGTGGGCTGGGCTGTTGTGTAGAGATCCTGTCAGAGTCAGTGGGAGGGAGGGGGCGGAGCTCTCGAGGGCCGGGTTGGCTGCAGCTCAGGCTCTATATCGCGGAGTCTGCACTGGGCCCCAGGAGCTGAGGTGTCGTCCCAGCCATTCTGCACTAGGAAATCTGGTCTGAAGTGCCGGGTGTGGAACCTCTGCATGCGGGACCCTAGGAGCACATGAAATTAGACAAAGCACAAAGGATAAAAAAGGTTAGACTTGACTTTATTGCCCAGATTCTATTTTTATCTCCCAGGGATTTTTAATGGGCTTTGCTGGGGACAAACCCCTCCTCTGCCTTTTGTCCCGTTCCTCATTCTTGGAGTGCTGAGGGTGCAGACCCTTCTTCTGTAACTGCTGAGTGCTGAGTTGGGAGCCCTCATACCCGGGGGCGAGGGTCAGAGCTTCTCCCCAGCAGCCTCCAGGTGACGTTGATTGTCCCCAGGCCCCCTGCCTCCCTGCTCGTCCACCTGAGCACCAGCATTGGAAGTGTTATAGATTCTAATGACCTTTAAGGGTCCAGGAAAGAGATGTGCAGAGACGCTGTGGGGGCCGGTTTCACCCCGCCCCACATTTGTTCGGCCACCTTAGGCTGACCGTTTCTGCCAGCCTAGATGCTCTGACCAGTAGTCTGCGCTTTCTTCAATTAGGCCCCTGAATTAACGTACAAACAGCACCAGGTGTCAGAGCCCTGCCTGCTCAACTCCCAGACAGTCCAGGGTCAGTGGTGATCAAGGACCATGATGGCCACTGAGCCAACAGCCTTTTGAAGTAAACAGGAGTCCAGCTGGTCTTATTGGCCACCATCATCACGGTGTCTGTAGGCTTTTCTATGGTGACAGTGTGATATACGGTTCCCCCGCCAAGATTATTAGCTCCCCTCTGCGTGCAGTAAGTCCTGCAAGCAGTAGTCTACTCTTTTGGGACACACTCTTGTTGTTTTATGAGAGAAACTCCAGGTCAAGTGATGTTCACACGAGTCGTCATGGTGCCCTGTTGCCCCCGGTTATCTCTCTGGATGTTGGAGTTGGAGGGCCTCCTCACTCGAGGTTGGTGTGCCCACGGAGCGAACCCTGCAACTTCAGAGCATGGTTGGTGGTTAGGATCACCACGTGGGGTCCTTTTCCCTTAGGAGGGAGGTGGCCTTTTGGGCTGCTGATTTCCAGGTTTTTAGATACCGCCAGTATCTTGGCCAGATGTGGCAGTGGGCCAAGCCCCTTGGTGCCCGTAGTTTATCCTACCTGGATGGCATTCTTGCATTGTTCCATTTCAAGTGGTCCCAGTTTTTGCACTAATTCTCCAATGGCGATTCACCTTTCACCGGGAATGTAAAGGTCAAAGGGTTTAGCTAAATTAGGGAGTTCCAGGGCAAGGGTCTGAATTGACTGCTCTTTCCATTCTTGAAAGGCCACTTCTGGATTCTATTCAAAAGGATCATCATCTTTTCCTTTCAGTGTTTCATATAGAGGCCCAGCTAGTAGACTGTAGTTAGGGATCCAGAAGCAGCAAACCCTGGCCTCCCCAGGAACCCCTAAGCTGTCTTCTAGTTTTAGAAAGGGGTAAGGCTGAAAATGGTTTCTTCCCTTTCCTGGGATGGGCTTCTCCGACCTTCTGTGAGAACGAAGCCCAGGCAGGTCACTGCAGTCTGTGATATTTGAGCTTTTTCTTGGACAACTTCTATCCTTTATTGGCTTGGTAGTTCAGAGGCCTCCTTAGTAGGGCTGGCGATCAGAATGTCGTCTGCGTACTGAAGGAGGGTTTCCTTTCCCAGAGGTAGAACTTTTAGGTCTTTAGCTAAGCTTTCCCCAAAGATGGTGTGGGAATTTTTGCACCCTTGGGGCAAGACGGCCCGGAAGTATTGTTTTAGTTGTATGTTGAGTCCTGCCACTCACAAGCCAAAATTTCTTGTGACTCTGGGACTAATGGAATACAAAAGAAGGCATCATTGAAGACTAATACAGAATACCATGTCCTGGTGGTTGGTAGAATGACCAGCAGGGTGTAGGAATTAGGAGCAGCTGGAGGTATATCCTCGGTGGCTTCACTGACTGTCCTGACATCCTTTACCAGGTCCCCAGCAGCCCATGGGGCTCTCGTGGTCAGACCAATCCCAGAATATGGAGCTCACCTGGGCAGGTACCCCACCCCCACCCCAGCCCACGGGGCTCTCGTGGTCAGGCCCCTCCCAGGATACAGAGCTACCCTTGCAGGTACCGTGGCAGGGCTGGGCACACAGGAACCGTGCACATAGCCCTCATTGCAGAGCACCCCCAGCTCACCTGTCGCTCAGAGCTGACACAGAGCACCTCAGAGCAGGACTTGAACTAACAAACAGCAGCTGCGACAGGTCTGTGACCCTGGGCATCACTCTGTGCGGCCTCCCTCCACCTGGTCTTCCAGAGACTTCCACTGCACCCGGGGCACCAGGCCTCTGTCTCCAACCACCACCCACCCCTCCTCTCCCTGACTCCTGGGTTCCTCTCATTAGGAGAGGGTTTTCTTGAAGTTGTCTCCCACTCATGGGCCAGATAAAATGATTAGAAAACAAGCCAAAGCTGCAGCCCCTTGTCTATCCTGACTCTCAGGAGCCCACACCTGTTCCTTGGACCTGGCCGGTTCAGCAAGTTCCATTTTCTGCAACTGTGAGCCCCTGAGGGATGATGATTGGCTGACCTGGGCAGCCTTACCGTGCCGGCCAGCCCTCCCCAGGTGTGCCTGGGTTGAGATCAATATAAATACCACTCCAGGCAGCAAGAGGCCCTGCAGCCGTGCCTGACGCCATTTTCTCTGCCCTGTCAGCAGTCTCGGGGCTGGGCTGGTGGGAGGGAGTGAGAGGCCACGGCTTTGTGGGTGGCCCAGTGTGAGTGGGGCTCTGCTGGACTTTCTGCAGCAGTTGCCAGGCTGCCACCTGCTAAAGAAGAGGATGTGTCACCCATACCTGCTGCTGGAATTTCTCCCTGGGCAGAGGTGAGGAAGGAAAAAAGCAGTGGGGGCAGGGACAGGACGGGTATCTCAGGCAGGGAAATGGAAATCTTCCAGAAGAGCACCCAGGGCCAGGACCATCCTGGCTGGCCTGCAGGCACCAAGTCGGCCGGTATGCTGTCACTCGTGTGGCTCTATGGCCCTTCCTCTAGGCTTTCAAGTCCTTGTATATATTCAGGTGTTTTACCTGGGACGGGTGGGAATAGTTCAGCAGCAACTGGCCTGGGGCTCAGCTCACGTTTACTCACAGATGCCTCGGCACGGTGCCCCAGCTTTGCAATGAGGACGCTTGTTGCATGGGGGCTGCTGGCTGAATGGGAGACGATTCCCCACCACTGACCAACTTCAGAATTGTTTACAACTGGAGCAAGTGCCCTGATACGGTTTTCCTCTGTGGAACTGGTGGGTTCTGTGTTTTTTTTCTCTTTTTCGTTTTTGGTTCAAGGTAGATTTTATTCCTCTTTTTTGTATTTACAGATATAAGCATAGAAATAATTTATTCATATAAATACATGTATGTGAAGGGAATAATTGTTTTTTCTGTTTTATTTTTTTAATTTTATTTCTTTTTAATTTTGAATTTTATTTTATATTTTTATACAGCAGGTTCTTATTGGTTATCTATTTTATACATATAAATGTATACATGCCAATCCCAGTCTCTCAACTCCTCCCACCACCAACCCCCCCAACAGCTTTCCCCCCTTGTTGTCCATACGTTTGTTGTCTACATCTGTTGCTCTATTTATGCCTTGCAAAATGGTTAATCTGTACAGTTTTTCTAGGTTCCACATATATGCATGAATATACAAGATTTGTTTTTCTCTTTCTGACTTACTTCACTCTGTATGACAGTCTCTAGATCCATCGACGTCTCTACAAATGACTAATTTCATTCCTTTTCATGGCTTAGTAATATTCCATTTTATATATGTACCACTGCTTTATGCATTCGTCTGTCTGTGGGCATTTAGGTTGCTTCCATTACCTCGATATTGTAAAGAGTGATACAATGAACATTGCGGTGAATGTCTCTTTTTGATTTATGGTTTTGTCTGGGTATATGTCCAGAACTGGGATTGCTGTATCATATGGTAATTCTACTGTTAGTTTCTTAAGAAACTCCATATTGTTCTCCATAGTGACTGTATCAATTTATATTCCCAACAATAGTGGAAGAGGGTTCCTTTTCTCCACACATTTCCAGCATTTTTTGTTTGTAGATTTTCTGATGATGCCCATTCTACCAGGTGTGAGGTGATACCTCATTGTTGAGTCCATTTTGTTGAGCAAGGGGTAGGTCTTGTCTATTACATATTTAGCTTATGGAACGGGATCTGTGCTAATTTCAAACTCTGCTTTTATGCAGCACCACAACTCACCTTCCCCCTTAAGCAAGCATAAGTTGGTTTTCTAAACATGAGACCCTGTTCTGTTTTGTAATTCAGTTCATGTGTAACCAAGTTCACATTCCATGTATTAGTGATACCTTATGAAGTTTCTCTTTCTGTGTGACTTTTTTCACTTAGAATCACCGTGCCTCAATCCACTCATTATGCTGGTACGGGCCTGGTGACATAGTTTTCATTGCTGAGAGGTATTCTGTTGTACGTAAGTACCGCAACTTCTTTATCAATTATTTGCTCTCTGGCATATTTAACTTGTGCTGAAGAAGAGGTTCCTGTAAAAGAGCCGTCCCAAATTTTGGGGTGGCTGTGTCTTTTTGATTTTAATTTCCCTAAGCTATAGGACCATAAGTGGAAGTGCCCTAGGCTCTGTTGCTTTGTTTTTTAGATGTTTCAGGAAACTCCATACACTTCTCCCGAGTGGCTGTTGGCAATTTACATCCCGCCCATCAGCATAACAAGGCTCCCAGTTCTCCATGGCCTGTCCTGCCTTTCTGGATTTTACACTTTTTTCAGATGGCCCTTTTGACTGGGGGAAGTGAGACTTCATTGTAGTGCAGATTTCCTTCGCAAGCTTGCTTCGTTGGCCAAAAAGGGCGTATGCGTTTTCTCATGAATATATTCAGGAAAAAACGCATACGCCCTTTTTGGCCAAGTGCATCATTGTGGAGGTTCTGCCTCTTTTCCTATGCTTAAAATGCAATTCCAGTCTACCTCCTGAAATTGGGTTCCTGCAATTCTGCCCCGCTTTCAAGTCCTCTTTGCAGCCTTACTTCAGTATATTTTTGGATGATAGCTGTCATTTATAACTCTGCAGGTTTGTGAATTACAGTGCCCCTGAGCTCCTTTCTTCAACTCGCTTTCTTGTGAGCTGGCCGCAACACCGCAGGATTGCTTCAGGCCCTAATCTGGTTCCGGCACGGCACGCTGAGCCTTTGGTTAATTCCTCTTCCTGGTGGGAAATGAGAGTTAAATTTGCCCGTCCAGACACCTCCAGCTAGTCTCTCATTGGTTCTCCCTATTCCTGTTCATCTTCCGCAGAAATTGCAAACTGGGCCAAACAGGAGGTTAAAGGCACTGACTCTCCAAGTCGGGAGAGTGTTAGTGAAGCATCTGGAATGTTGCACCCAAGTACCAGGTGACAAGAAATGAGACATATTTGAACACGTCTCAGGATCACACGGTTGATCATACTCTGGGTTCCACATGCGTGTTTTAGCTGAAGGAAGAATCCCTTAAACCTGGAGAGTTGAGACCCGTGGAATGGGTACCATGCTATATGACTTCAGAGGGTCTTCATTTGCTCACCGAACCTCTCCAATCCTATCACTGCTGCGTTTATGCCCCTGTACACACGCTTGATTCTCTTTCAGAGACATAGCAGTCCATAGGTTTTAAGATACTTACTAGTCAGGTACATTCTTAGGCGTTTAATATGGGGTGTTGAGTCCATCTCGTTGAGCAAGGAGTAGCTCTTGTCTATTACATATTTGGCTTAAAGAACTTTATCTGTGCTCATTTGAATCTGTGTTTTTGTGCAGCACCCCAACTCACCTTTCCGCTTAAGCAAGCATAAGTTGGTTTTCTAAATTTGAGACCTTATTCTGTTTTGTAATTCAGTTCCTGTGTAGCAAGTTTACATTCCGTGTATTAGTGATATCTTATGATGTTTCTTTTTCTGTGTGACTTATTTCAGTTAGAATCATCATACCTGCACCCACTCATTATGCTGCTACGGGCCTGATGAAATAGATTTCATTGCTGAGTGATATTGCATTGTACGTAAGTACCACAAATTCTTTATCCATTTTTCACTTTCTGCGATATTGAACTTGTACCGTAAACGAGGTTCTTGTAATCAGAGCCATCCCAAACTTTGGGGTGGCTGTGTCTTTTTGATTTTAATTTCCCTAAGCTATAGGACCATAAGTGGAAGTGCCCTAGGCTCTGTTGCTTTGTTTTTTAGATGTTTCAGGAAACACCATACACTTCTCCCGAGTGGCTGTTGGCAATTTACATCCCACCCATCAGCATAACAAGGCTCCCCGTTCTCCATGGCCTGTCCTGCCTTTCTGGATTTTACACTTTTTTCAGATGGCCCTTTTGACCTGGGGGAAGTGAGACTTCATTGTACTGCAGATTTCCTTTGCAAGCTTGCTTGGTTGGCCAAAAAGGGCGTATGCGTTTTCTCCTGAATATATTCAGGAAAAAATGCATACGCCCTTTTTGGCCAAGTGCATCATTGTGGACGTTCTGCCTCTTTTCCTATGCTTTAAATGGAATTCCAGTCTACCTCCTGAAATCGGGTTCCTGCAATTCTGCCCCGCTTTCAAGTCCTCTTGGCAGCCTTACTTCAGTATATTTTTGGACGATAGCTGTCATTTATAACTCTGCAGGTTTGTGAATTACAGTGCCCCTGAGCTCCTTTCTTCAACTCGCTTTCTTGTGAGCTGCCCGGAACACCACAGGATTGATTCAGGCCCTAATCTTGTTCCGCCATGGCATGCTGAGCCTTTGGTTAATTCCTCTTCCTGGTCGGAAATGAGAGTTAAATTTGCCCGTCTAGACACTTCCAGCTAGTCTCTCATTGGTTCTCCCTATTCCTGTTCATCTTCCGCAGAAATTGCAAACTGGGCCAAACAGGAGGTTAAAGGCACTGACTCTCCAAGTCGGGAGAGTGTTAGTGAAGCATCTGGAATGTTGCACCCGAGTACCAGGTGACAAGAAATGAGACATATTTGAACACGTCTCAGGATCACACGGTTGATCATACTCTGGGTTCCACATGCGTGTTTTAGCTGAAGGAAGAATCCCTTAAACCTGGAGAGTTGAGACCCGTGGAATGGGTACCATGCAATATGACTTCAAAGGGTCTTCATTTGCTCACCGAACCTCTCCAATCCTATCACTGCTGCGTTTATGCCCCTGTACACATGCTTGATTCTCTTTCAGAGACATAGCAGTCCATAGGTTTTAAGATACTTACTAGTCAGGTACATTCTTAGGCGTTTAATATGGGGTGTTGAGTCCATCTCGTTGAGCAAGGAGTAGCTCTTGTCTATTACATATTTGGCTTAAGGAACTTTATCTGTGCTCATTTGAATCTGTGTTTTTGTGCAGCACCCCAACTCACCTTTCCACTTAAGCAAGCGTAAGTTGGTTTTCTAAATTTGAGACCTTATTCTGTTTTGTAATTCAGTTCCTGTGTAGCAAGTTTACATTCCGTATATTAGTGATATCTTATGATGTTTCTTTTTCTGTGTGACTTATTTCAGTTAGAATCCTCATACCTGAACCCACTCATTATGCTGCTACGGGCCTGATGAAATAGATTTCATTGCTGAGTGATATTGCATTGTACGTAAGTACCACAAATTCTTTATCCATTTTTCACTTTCGGCGATATTGAACTTGTACCGTAAACGAGGTTCTTGTAATCAGAGCCGTCCCAAACATTTGGGTGGCTGTGTCTTTTTGATTTTAATTTCCCTAAGCTATAGGACCATAAGTGGAAGTGCCCTAGGCTCTGTTGCTTTGTTTTTTAGATGTTTCAGGAAACACCACACACTTCTCCCGAGTGGCTGTTGGCAATTTACATCCCACCCATCAGCATAACAAGACTCCCAGTTCTCCATGGCCTGTCCTGCCTTTCTGGATTTTACACTTTTTTCAGATGGCCCTTTTGACGTGGGGGAAGTGAGACTTCATTGTACTGCAGATTTCCTTTGCAAGCTTGCTTGGTTGGCCAAAAAGGGCGTATGCGTTTTCTCCTGAATATATTCAGGAAAAAACGCATACGCCCTTTTTGGCCAAGTGCATCATTGTCGACGTTCTGCCTCTTTTCCTATGCTTTAAATGGAATTCCAGTCTACCTCCTGAAATCGGTTTCCTGCAATTCTGCCCCGCTTTCAAGTCCTCTTGGCAGCCTTACTTCAGTATATTTTTGGACGATAGCTGTCATTTATAACTCTGCAGGTTTGTGAATTACAGTGCCCCTGAGCTCCTTTCTTCAACTCGCTTTCTTGTGAGCTGCCCGGAACACCACAGGATTGATTCAGGCCATAATCTTGTTCCGCCATGGCCTGCTGAGCCTTTGGTTAATTCCTCTTCCTGGTCGGAAATGAGAGTTAAATTTGCCCGTCCAGACACTTCCAGCTAGTCTCTCATTGGTTCTCCCTATTCCTGTTCATCTTCCGGAGAAATTGCAAACTGGGCCAAACAGGAGGTTAAAGGCACTGACTCTCCAAGTCGGGAGAGGGTTAGTGAAGCATCTGGAATGTTGCACCCAAGTACCAGGTGACGAGAAATGAGACATATTTGAACACGTCTCAGGATCACACGGTTGATCATACTCTGGGTTCCACATGCGTGTTTTAGCTGAAGGAAGAATCCCTTAAACCTGGAGAGTTGAGACCCGTGGAATATGTACCATGCAATATGACTTCAAAGGGTCTTCATTTGCTCACTGAACCTCTCCAATCGTATCACTGCTGCGTTTATGCCCCTGTACACACACTTGATTCTCTTTCGGAGACATAGCAATCCATAGGTTTTAAGATACTTACTAGTCAGGTACATACTTAGCTGTTTAATATGGGGTGTTGAGTCCATCTTGTTGAGCAAGGAGTAGCTCTTGTCTATTACATATTTGGCTTAAGGAACTTTATCTGTGCTCATTTCAATATGTGTTTTTGTGCAGCACCCCAACTCACTTTTCCCCTTAAGCAAGCATAAGTTGGTTTTCTAAATTTGACACCTTATTCTGTTTTGTAATTCAGTTACTGTGTAGCAAGTTTACATTCCGTGTATTAGTGATATCTTATGATGTTTCTTTTTCTCTGTGACTTATTTCAGTTAGAATCATCATAACTGAATCCACACATTATCCTGCTATGGGCCTGATGACATAGATTTCATTGCTGAGTGATATTGCGTTGTACGTAAGTACCACAACTTCTTTATCCATTTTTCACTTTCTGCGATATTGAACTTGTACCGTAAACGAGGTTCTTGTAAACAGAGCCGTCCCAAACATTGGGGTGGCTGTGTCTGTTTGATTTTAATTTCCCTAAGCTATAGGACCATAAGTGGAAGTGCCCTAGGCTCTGTTGCTTTGTTTCTTAGAACTTTCAGGAAACACCATACACTTCTCCCAAGTGGCTGTTGGCAATTTACATCCCGCCCATCAGCATAACAAGGCTCCAAGTTCTCCATGGCCAGTCCTGCTTTTCTGTATTTTACACATTTTTCAGATCGCCCTTGTGACCCGGGGGAAGTGAGACTTCATTTTAGTGCAGATTTCTTTTGCAAGCATGCTTAGTTGGCCAAAAAGCGCGTATGCATTTTTTCCTGAATATATTCAGGAAAAAATGCATACGCCCTTTTAGGCCAAGTGCATCATTGTGGACGTTCTGCCTCTTTTCCTATGCTTTAAATGCAATTCCAGTCTACTTCCTGAAATCGGTTTCCTGCAATTCTGCCTTGCTTTCAATGCCTCTTCATAGCCTTACCTCAATATAGTTTTTGAAAATAGTTGGCCTTTATAACTCTGCACGTTTTTGAATTGCAGTGGCCCTTAGCTCCATTTTTCAGCTCATATTTTTGTGATCTTGCCTCATAACCACAGGATTCCTTCAGGCCCTATTCTTCTTCTGGGGCACCTTGCTGTGCCTTTGGTTTATTCTTCTTACTGATGTGAAATTAGAGTGACATGTGCCCATTGAAACCGCTACAGCTTGTTTCTCACTGGTTCCCCCTATTCCCATTCATCCTCCGCACTAACTGCAGACTGTGCGATACCAGAACTTAAAGGCATTGACTCTCCATGTGAGGATGTTGTTAGTAAAGCGGCTGGAATGTCGATCCGGAGCCCCAGGAGAGGAAAAATGAGGTGCGTTTTAGAAACCTTTCCCGATCATATGGTATACCAGTCGCTGGGTTTCCCAAGCATGGTTTAGCTGTAGGAAGATTCCCTTCAACCTGGATTGTTGGGACCCTTGGAATGAGTAGCATGAAGTATTGCATTAAACTTTTGGCAGTTGCTCACCAAAACTCACCAATCCTCTCAGCCCCAAGTGTCCAGCCTTATGTGTTATCCAGCTGTGGGTTTATATGTGGTCAATCCAGGTTGCATCACAGCCCCTGAGCAAATTTTGTAAGAATTTTTCTCTCTTTCATTGTTTCTGCGTTTTGTTTTTAAAATTTATTTCTATAATGGGGTTTAGCTCATTTTCACTGCTGTGTTTGTGCCGCTCTGCACACACTTGATTCCCTTATGGAGATATATCAATACATGGATTTTAAGATTCTTATTACTCAGATATATTTCTCTGCGGTTTATAAGGTGTGTTGAGGCCAGTTCATTGAGCAAGGTGTAGATCTTGTCTAATATCTATTTGGTTTATTGAACGGTATCTGTGCTAATTTCAAACTCTGCTTTTATGCATCACCCCACCTCTCCTTTCCCCTTAAGCTGACATAAGTGTGTTTTCTAAATGTGAGACACTGTTCTGTAATTCATTTCTTGTGCAGCCATATTTACCCTCCCTCTATAAGTGATATCTTATGATATGTTTCTTTTTCTGTTTGACTTATTTCAAGTAGTATTATCGGACCTAAATCCACTCTTTATCCTTCTACTAGCCTTATTACATTGATTTCATGGTGAAGAGATATTCCATTGTACATAAGTACCACATCTTCTTTATCCATTGTTCTCTTTCCTGGGATATTTAAGGTGTACTGAAGTTGAGGTTCTTGTAAACAGAGTAGCCCTAAACTGTGGTGTGCTTGTGTCTTGTTGATTTTTAGACTTCCCTAGATATATTCCCATGATTGGAAGTGTCCTATGCTCTGTAGCTCTGTTTTTTAGATGATTTAGGAACCACCATACACTTCTCCAGAGTGGCTCTCGGCAGTTCACACACTGCCCATCAGCGTATAAAG
This sequence comes from Orcinus orca, assembly GCF_937001465.1. Lineage (NCBI taxonomy): Eukaryota > Metazoa > Chordata > Mammalia > Artiodactyla > Delphinidae > Orcinus > Orcinus orca. Next base: position 282,220 of record NW_026043737.1, on the reverse strand, counting down.
GCTCCCTGTTCTCCATGGCCTGTCCTGCATTTCTGGTTTTTACAATTTTTTAGGATGGCCCTTTTGACCAGTGGGAAATGAGACTTCTTTGTTGTGCACATTTGCATTGCTTGCTTGCTTCGTTGCCCATAAAGTGCATATGCGTTTTTTCCTGGATATAATCAGGAAAAACGCATACGCCCTTTTGGGCCAACTGCATCATTGTCGAAATTCTGCCGCTTTTCATGTGCTTTAAAGACGAGTCCAATCTATCTCTTGAAATCTGTTTCTTGCAATTCTGTCTTGCATTCAGATCCTCTTCTTTGCCTTACCTCAACATAGTTTTGGACGTTAGTTTTCATTTATAACTCTGCAGGTTTGTGAATTGCAGTGACCCTGAGCTCCATTTTTTAAGTTGCTCTTTTGTGAGCTGGCCTCAAACCCGCAGGATTGCTTCAGGCCCTATTTTGGCTCCGGCGAGGTGGGCTGAGCCTTTTTTCAATTCTTATTCTTAATGGGAAATTAGAGTGATATGTGCCCGTCCAAACCCCTACAACTATTCTCTCATTGGTTCCCCCTCTTCCCGTTCATCCTCCTCACAATTTGCAAAATGTGTGAAACAGAAGTTGAAATGTGCTGATTCTCCAAGTGGGGAGATTCTAAGTAACGTGGCTGGAATGGTGAACAGGAGCACCAGGAGAGGATAAATGAGCTGCATTTTAGACACATCTCCCGATCACATGGTGTACAGTCCTCTGGGTTTTCCATGCATGTTTTAGCTGTAGGAAGATCCCTTGAACCTGCAGATTTGGGACCCATTGAATGGGTACCAGGTAGTATTACTTTAAAGGGTGTGCATTTCCTCACCCAACCTCACATTTCTCTTAGTGCAAACAGTTTCCAGCCTTATGTCTCATCCTGCTGTGGGTCTAGATGTGTTCAATCCATGTTGCATCACCGTCCCTGAGGAAAAGTTGTAAGAGGTTTTCTCTGTCTCTCTGTCGTTTATTTTTTTCAATTTGTTACTATATTGGTTACAGCTGATTTTCAAAGCTCTGTTTCTTGCTGCTGTACATCCACTTGATTCACGTACAGAGAGACATCAGTAAATTCTTTTTCAGATTCTTACCAGTCGTATATATTCTTTTCTGGTGACTTGAGTGTGCTGAGTGCAGTTCTTTTAGCTACCATGTAGGCTTTGTTGATTATCAGTTTGGTATTTGGAATGGTATCTTTGCTAATTTCAACCTCCTGGATGATGCCTCACCCCTCCCCACCTTTCCCGTTTAGCAGCCTTATGCGTGTTTCCTACATATTTGACTATGTTTTTGTTTTGTAATTTATTTCATGTGTAGCCATTTTGGATTCCACCTTTAAGTGATATCTTATGATATGTGTCTTTTTCTTTTTGAATTATGTCACTTAGAATGATCATACGTAACTCCTCCGGAGTTGTTACAACTGGCCATAGTTCATTGATTTCCAGGCTGAATAATATTCCACTCTACCTAAGTACCACATCTCTATCCATTTTTTCTCTCCAGAGACATTTAAGTTATATCCTAGTCGAGGATCTTTTAAACAGAGAGGGGGTAAACATTGGGGTGCCTGTGTCCTCTCGATTTTTGTTTTTCCCAAGATATACGCCCATGAGTGCAAGTGCCCTATGCTCTGTAGCTCATTTTTTAGATGCTTTAGTAAACACAATACACTTCTCCAGAATGGCCGTTGGCAATATACATTTCCACTATAAGTCTCACAGGGCTCCCTCTTCTCCTTGCCCTGTCCTGCATTTCTGTTGTTTACGCTTTATGAGGATGGCTCTTCTGACTGATGCGAAGTGATATCTTTTGTAGTATTGACTTCCAGTGCCCACCTGTTTGCTTGGCTAAAAAAGTGTATGCCCTTTTCTTGAATATATACAGAAAAAAACGCATACACCCTTTTTGGCCAACTGCAATGTTGGCAATGTTCAGCTCCTTTTCTCGTGCTTAATGGCGAGTCCTTTCTACCTCCTCAGATCCCTTTCCTGCCATTCTCCCTTGCTTACAAGTCCTTTTCTCTGACTTTCCTCAAGACATTTTTCAGTGATGGATATTTTCAACTCTGCAGTTTCGTGAATTTTACTGCCCCTGAGTTCCATTGTTCAACTTGTGTTTATGGGAACTGGCCACAAAGCAGCGGGATTTCCTCAAGCCCTATACTGTTTCCATGGGCAACCCTAGCCTTTGGTCAATTCGTCTTCCTGGTTGGAAATTAGAGTGACATGTGCCTGTCTGAACACCTAGGACTTGTCTCTCATTGTTCCTCATCCTTCCGCTTCATCCTCTGGACAAATTCCAAACTGTACGCAACAGGATGTTGACAGTGCTGACATCTCCAAGTGGGGAGACTGTTAGTAAAGACGCTGGAGGGGTGAACCCGAGCACCAGGAGATGAGGAGATGAGATGCCTTTTCCAAACTCTTCCCGATCAGACGGTATACCATCCTCTGGGTGTGACAGACATGTTTTAGCAGTAGGAAGAGTCCCATTCATGTAAGGAGAACACCAGGGCTTTTTCAAAATCAGTGTCTGCCCGAAACCCAAACTGGGGAATTTTTTAAGCTACGGCTACACATATGTTCATTAAGGGCCTGGGGAAGTAGGCAGAGTCCAAACTTTAGATGATTGAAGTCTTCAGGGTCAGAAGCACTCACCACCAGCTTCCCTTAGGTTACACTTTAACTGTCATTGATAGATGACAATGACAATAAAAATATCTATTCTTTTCCAGATTATTTCCCCTTATAGCTTATTGCAAAATGTTGAGTGTAGTTCCCTGTGCTATACAGTAGTTCCTTGTTGATGATCTATTTTATACATAGCAGTGTGTATGTGTTAATCCCAAACTGTTAATTTATCCCTCCTCCCACCTTTCCCCTTTGGTAATAATAAATTATAAGATTTTATACTTCTCAGAAATGGGGGAGCTGAAAGAGAGGTATCATTTTCAATGGAAAAGCATTTAAAACAAGATTGAAGCTTTAACCAAGATTATTAGATGTACATCCTTGGAAAGAAATCACTTCGTTTCTCTAATATTGACCTGACAAATAAGACAAACCTTTTCACTGAACTTGCTTATAATAAAGTGATGGAAATATCAAATGGAAGTGTTAGAAACATCTTATTTTACCCGAGCCTTATACACTGTTCTATGTTAACTACAGTTTGGCTCACACATCTGTTCATTGAGGTTACAATAGTCTCAATTTCTGTTACTGATCCTCCAGAGTGGACCCCAACAAGTGTCCCCCTGCCCAGTGTCATTGGGGCCAACAGATCGAGACTGAGTTTGGTTCACAAGCAAAGGAAACTTTATATTTTGATCAGAGAATGGAGAGGTGAGAGCATGCACTACCCCGTGGGCTGTGGGCTGGGCTGTTGTGTAGAGATCCTGTCAGAGTCAGTGGGAGGGAGGGGTCGGAGCTCTCGAGGGCCAGGTTGGCTGCAGCTCAGGCTCTATATCGCGGAGTCTGCACTGGGCCCCAGGAGCTGAGGTGTCGTCCCAGCCATTCTGCACTAGGAAATCTGGTCTGAAGTGCCGGGTGTGGAACCTCTGCATGCGGGACCCTAGGAGCACATGAAATTAGACAAAGCACAAAGGATAAAAAAGGTTAGACTTGACTTTATTGCCCAGATTCTATTTTTATCTCCCAGGGATTTTTAATGGGCTTTGCTGGGGACAAACCCCTCCTCTGCCTTTTGTCCCGTTCCTCATTCTTGGAGTGCTGAGGATGCAGACCCTTCTTCTGTAACTGCTGAGTGCTGAGTTGGGAGCCCTCATACCCGGGGGCGAGGGTCAGGGCTTCTCCACAGCAGCCTCCAGGTGACGTTGATTGTCCCCAGGCCCCCTGCCTCCCTGCTCGTCCACCTGAGCACCAGCATTGGAAGTGTTATAGATTCTAATGACCTTTAAGGGTCCAGGAAAGAGATGTGCAGAGACGCTGTGGGGGCCGGTTTCACCCCGCCCCACATTTGTTCGGCCACCTTAGGCTGACCGTTTCTGCCAGCCTAGATGCTCTGACCAGTAGTCTGCGCTTTCTTCAATTAGGCCCCTGAATTAATGTACAAACAGCACCAGGTGTCAGAGCCCTGCCTGCTCAACTCCCAGACAGTCCAGGGTCAGTGGTGATCAAGGACCATGATGGCCACTGAGTCAACAGCCTTTTGAAGTAAACAGGAGTCCAGCCAGTCTTATTGGCCACCATCATCACGGTGTCTGTAGGCTTTTCTATGGTGACAGTGTGATATACGGTTCCCCCGCCAAGATTATTAGCTCCCCTCTGGGTAAGCAGTAGTCTACTCTTTTGGGACACACTCTTGTTGTTTTATGAGAGAAACTCCAGGTCAAGTGATGTTCACACGAGTCGTCATGGTGCCCTGTTGCCCCCGGTTATCTCTCTGGACGTTGGAGTTGGAGGGCCTCCTCACTCGAGGTTGGTGTGCCCACGGAGCGAACCCTGAAACTTCAGGGCATGGTTGGTGGTTAGGATCACCACGTGGGGTCCTTTTCCCTTAGGAGGGAGGTGGCCTTTTGGGCTGCTGATTTCCAGGTTTTTAGATACCGCCAGTATCTTGGCCAGATGTGGCAGTGGGCCAAGCCCCTTGGTGCCCGTAGTTTATCCTACCTGGATGGCATTCTTGCATTGTTCCATTTCAAGTGGTCCCAGTTTTTGCACTAATTCTCCAATGGCGATTCACCTTTCACCGGGAATGTAAAGGTCAAAGGGTTTAGCTAAATTAGGGAGTTCCAGGGCAAGGGTCTGAATTGACTGCTCTTTCCATTCTTGAAAGGCCACTTCTGGATTCTATTCAAAAGGATCATCATCTTTTCCTTTCAGTGTTTCATATAGAGGCCCAGCTAGTAGACTGTAGTTAGGGATCCAGAAGCAGCAAACCCTGGCCTCCCCAGGAACCCCTAAGCTGTCTTCTAGTTTTAGAAAGGGGTAAGGCTGAAAATGGTTTCTTCCCTTTCCTGGGATGGGCTTCTCCGACCTTCTGTGAGAACGAAGCCCAGGCAGGTCACTGCAGTCTGTGATATTTGAGCTTTTTCTTGGACAACTTCTATCCTTTATTGGCTTGGTAGTTCAGAGGCCTCCTTAGTAGGGCTGGCGATCAGAATGTCGTCTGCGTACTGAAGGAGGGTTTCCTTTCCCAGAGGTAGAACTTTTAGGTCTTTAGCTAAGCTTTCCCCAAAGATGGTGTGGGAATTTTTGCACCCTTGGGGCAAGACGGCCCGGAAGTATTGTTTTAGTTGTATGTTGAGTCCTGCCACTCACAAGCCAAAATTTCTTGTGACTCTGGGACTAATGGAATACAAAAGAAGGCATCATTGAAGACTAATACAGAATACCATGTCCTGGTGGTTGGTAGAATGACCAGCAGGGTGTAGGAATTAGGAGCAGCTGGAGGTATATCCTCGGTGGCTTCACTGACTGTCCTGACATCCTTTACCAGGTCCCCAGCAGCCCATGGGGCTCTCGTGGTCAGACCAATCCCAGAATATGGAGCTCACCTGGGCAGGTACCCCACCCCCACCCCAGCCCACGGGGCTCTCGTGGTCAGGCCCCTCCCAGGATACAGAGCTACCCTTGCAGGTACCGTGGCAGGGCTGGGCACACAGGAACCGTGCACATAGCCCTCATTGCAGAGCACCCCCAGCTCACCTGTCGCTCAGAGCTGACACAGAGCACCTCAGAGCAGGACTTGAACTAACAAACAGCAGCTGCGACAGGTCTGTGACCCTGGGCATCACTCTGTGCGGCCTCCCTCCACCTGGTCTTCCAGAGACTTCCACTGCACCCGGGGCACCAGGCCTCTGTCTCCAACCACCACCCACCCCTCCTCTCCCTGACTCCTGGGTTCCTCTCATTAGGAGAGGGTTTTCTTGAAGTTGTCTCCCACTCATGGGCCAGATAAAATGATTAGAAAACAAGCCAAAGCTGCAGCCCCTTGTCTATCCTGACTCTCAGGAGCCCACACCTGTTCCTTGGACCTGGCCGGTTCAGCAAGTTCCATTTTCTGCAACTGTGAGCCCCTGAGGGATGATGATTGGCTGACCTGGGCAGCCTTACCGTGCCGGCCAGCCCTCCCCAGGTGTGCCTGGGTTGAGATCAATATAAATACCACTCCAGGCAGCAAGAGGCCCTGCAGCCGTGCCTGACGCCATTTTCTCTGCCCTGTCAGCAGTCTCGGGGCTGGGCTGGTGGGAGGGAGTGAGAGGCCACGGCTTTGTGGGTGGCCCAGTGTGAGTGGGGCTCTGCTGGACTTTCTGCAGCAGTTGCCAGGCTGCCACCTGCTAAAGAAGAGGATGTGTCACCCATACCTGCTGCTGGAATTTCTCCCTGGGCAGAGGTGAGGAAGGAAAAAAGCAGTGGGGGCAGGGACAGGACGGGTATCTCAGGCAGGGAAATGGAAATCTTCCAGAAGAGCACCCAGGGCCAGGACCATCCTGGCTGGCCTGCAGGCACCAAGTCGGCCGGTATGCTGTCACTCGTGTGGCTCTATGGCCCTTCCTCTAGGCTTTCAAGTCCTTGTATATATTCAGGTGTTTTACCTGGGACGGGTGGGAATAGTTCAGCAGCAACTGGCCTGGGGCTCAGCTCACGTTTACTCACAGATGCCTCGGCACGGTGCCCCAGCTTTGCAATGAGGACGCTTGTTGCATGGGGGCTGCTGGCTGAATGGGAGACGATTCCCCACCACTGACCAGCTTCAGAATTGTTTACAACTGGAGCAAGTGCCCTGATACGGTTTTCCTCTGTGGAACTGGTGGGTTCTGTGTTTTTTTTCTCTTTTTCGTTTTTGGTTCAAGGTAGATTTTATTCCTCTTTTTTGTATTTACAGATATAAGCATAGAAATAATTTATTCATATAAATACATGTATGTGAAGGGAATAATTGTTTTTTCTGTTTTATTTTTTTAATTTTATTTCTTTTTAATTTTGAATTTTATTTTATATTTTTATACAGCAGGTTCTTATTGGTTATCTATTTTATACATATAAATGTATACATGCCAATCCCAGTCTCTCAACTCCTCCCACCACCAACCCCCCCAACAGCTTTCCCCCCTTGTTGTCCATACGTTTGTTGTCTACATCTGTTGCTCTATTTATGCCTTGCAAAATGGTTAATCTGTACAGTTTTTCTAGGTTCCACATATATGCATGAATATACAAGATTTGTTTTTCTCTTTCTGACTTACTTCACTCTGTATGACAGTCTCTAGATCCATCGACGTCTCTACAAATGACTAATTTCATTCCTTTTCATGGCTTAGTAATATTCCATTTTATATATGTACCACTGCTTTATGCATTCGTCTGTCTGTGGGCATTTAGGTTGCTTCCATTACCTCGATATTGTAAAGAGTGATACAATGAACATTGCGGTGAATGTCTCTTTTTGATTTATGGTTTTGTCTGGGTATATGTCCAGAACTGGGATTGCTGTATCATATGGTAATTCTACTGTTAGTTTCTTAAGAAACTCCATATTGTTCTCCATAGTGACTGTATCAATTTATATTCCCAACAATAGTGGAAGAGGGTTCCTTTTCTCCACACATTTCCAGCATTTTTTGTTTGTAGATTTTCTGATGATGCCCATTCTACCAGGTGTGAGGTGATACCTCATTGTTGAGTCCATTTTGTTGAGCAAGGGGTAGGTCTTGTCTATTACATATTTAGCTTATGGAACGGTATCTGTGCTAATTTCAAACTCTGCTTTTATGCAGCACCACAACTCACCTTCCCCCTTAAGCAAGCATAAGTTGGTTTTCTAAACATGAGACCCTGTTCTGTTTTGTAATTCAGTTCATGTGTAACCAAGTTCACATTCCATGTATTAGTGATACCTTATGATGTTTCTCTTTCTGTGTGACTTTTTTCACTTAGAATCACCGTGCCTCAATCCACTCATTATGCTGGTACGGGCCTGGTGACATAGTTTTCATTGCTGAGAGGTATTCTGTTGTACGTAAGTACCGCAACTTCTTTATCAATTATTTGCTCTCTGGCATATTTAACTTGTGCTGAAGAAGAGGTTCCTGTAAAAGAGCCGTCCCAAATTTTGGGGTGGCTGTGTCTTTTTGATTTTAATTTCCCTAAGCTATAGGACCATAAGTGGAAGTGCCCTAGGCTCTGTTGCTTTGTTTTTTAGATGTTTCAGGAAACACCATACACTTCTCCCGAGTGGCTGTTGGCAATTTACATCCCGCCCATCAGCATAACAAGGCTCCCAGTTCTCCATGGCCTGTCCTGCCTTTCTGGATTTTACACTTTTCTCAGATGGCCCTTTTGACTGGGGGAAGTGAGACTTCATTGTAGTGCAGATTTCCTTTGCAAGCTTGCTTGGTTGGCCAAAAAGGGCGTATGCGTTTTCTCATGAATATATTCAGGAAAAAACGCATACGCCCTTTTTGTCCAAGTGCATCATTGTGGGCGTTCTGCCTCTTTTCCTATGCTTTAAATGCAATTCCAGTCTACCTCCTGAAATCGGGTTCCTGCAATTCTGCCCCGCTTTCAAGTCCTCTTTGCAGCCTTACTTCAGTATATTTTTGGATGATAGCTGTCATTTATAACTCTGCAGGTTTGTGAATTACAGTGCCCCTGAGCTCCTTTCTTCAACTCGCTTTCTTGTGAGCTGGCCGCAACACCGCAGGATTGATTCAGGCCCTAATGTGGTTCCGCCATGGCACGCTGAGCCTTTGGTTAATTCCTCTTCCTAGTGGGAAATGAGAGTTAAATTTGCCCGTCCAGACACCTCCAGCTAGTCTCTCATTGGTTCTCCCTATTCCTGTTCATCTTCCGCAGAAATTGCAAACTGGGCCAAGCAGGAGGTTAAAGGCACTGACTCTCCAAGTCGGGAGAGTGTTAGTGAAGCATCTGGAATGTTGCACCCAAGTACCAGGTGACAAGAAATGAGACATATTTGAACACGTCTCAGGATCACACGGTTGATCATACTCTGGGTTCCACATGCGTGTTTTAGCTGAAGGAAGAATCCCTTAAACCTGGAGAGTTGAGACCCGTGGAATGGGTACCATGCAATATGACTTCAAAGGGTCTTCATTTGCTCACCGAACCTCTCCAATCCTATCACTGCTGCGTTTATGCACCTGTACACACGCTTGATTCTCTTTCAGAGACATAGCAGTCCATAGGTTTTAAGATACTTACTAGTCAGGTACATTCTTAGGCGTTTAATATGGGGTGTTGAGTCCATCTCGCTGAGCAAGGAGTAGCTCTTGTCTATTACATATTTGGCTTAAGGAACTTTATCTGTGCTCATTTGAATCTGTGTTTTTGTGCAGCACCCCAACTCACCTTTCCACTTAAGCAAGCATAAGTTGGTTTTCTAAATTTGAGACCTTATTCTGTTTTGTAATTCAGTTCCTGTGTAGCAAGTTTACATTCCGTGTATTAGTGATATCTTATGATGTTTCTTTTTCTGTGTGACTTATTTCAGTTAGAATCATCATACCTGCACCCACTCATTATGCTGCTATGGGCCTGACGAAATAGATTTCATTGCTGAGTGATATTGCATTGTACGTAAGTACCACAAATTCTTTATCCATTTTTCACTTTCTGCGATATTGAACTTGTACCGTAAACGAGGTTCTTGTAATCAGAGCCGTCCCAAATTTTGGGGTGGCTGTGTCTTTTTGATTTTAATTTCCCTAAGCTATAGGACCATAAGTGGAAGTGCCCTAGGCTCTGTTGCTTTGTTTTTTAGATGTTTCAGGAAACACCATACACTTCTCCCCAGTGGCTGTTGGCAGTTTACATCCCACCCATCAGCATAACAAGGCTCCCAGTTCTCCATGGCCTGTCCTGCCTTTCTGGATTTTACACTTTTTTCAGATGGCCCTTTTGACCTGGGGGAAGTGAGACTACATTGTAGTGCAGATTTCCTTTGCAAGCTTGCTTGGTTGGCCAAAAAGGGCGTATGCGTTTTCTCCTGAATATATTCAGGAAAAAACGCATACGCCCTTTTTGGCCAAGTGCATCATTGTGGACGTTCTGCCTCTTTTCCTATGCTTTAAATGCAATTCCAGTCTACCTCCTGAAATCGGGTTCCTGCAATTCTGCCCCGCTTTCAAGTCCTCTTGGCAGCCTTACTTCAGTATATTTTTGGACGATAGCTGTCATTTATAACTCTGCAGGTTTGTGAATTACAGTGCCCCTGAGCTCCTTTCTTCAACTCGCTTTCTTGTGAGCTGCCCGGAACACCGCAGGATTGAGTCAGGCCCTAATCTTGTTCCGCCATGGCACGCTGAGCCTTTGGTTAATTCCTCTTCCTGGTCGGAAATGAGAGTTAAATTTGCCCGTCCAGACACTTCCAGCTAGTCTCTCATTGGTTCTCCCTATTCCTGTTCATCTTCCGCAGAAATTGCAAACTGGCCCAAACAGGAGGTTAAAGGCACTGACTCTCCAAGTCGGGAGAGGGTTAGTGAAGCATCTGGAGTGTTGCACCCAAGTACCAGGTGACGAGAAATGAGACATATTTGAACACGTCTCAGGATCACACGGTTGATCATACTCTGGGTTCCACATGCATGTTTTAGCTGAAGGAAGAATCCCTTAAACCTGGAGAGTTGAGACCCGTGGAATATGTACCATGCAATATGACTTCAAAGGGTCTTCATTTGCTCACTGAACCTCTCCAATCGTATCACTGCTGCCTTTATGCCCCTGTACACACACTTGATTCTCTTTCGGAGACATAGCAATCCATAGGTTTTAAGATACTTACTAGTCAGGTACATACTTAGCTGTTTAATATGGGGTGTTGAGTCCATCTCGTTGAGCAAGGAGTAGCTCTTGTCTATTCCATATTTGGCTTAAGGAACTTTATCTGTGCTCATTTGAATCTGTGTTTTTGTGCAGCACCCCAACTCACCTTTCCCCTTAAGCAAGCATAAGTTGGTTTTCTAAATTTGACACCTTATTCTGTTTTGTAATTCAGTTACGGGGTAGCAAGTTTACATTCCGTGTATTAGTGATATCTTATGATGTTTCTTTTTCTGTGTGACTTATTTCAGTTAGAATCATCATAACTGAATCCACACATTATGCTGCTATGGGTCTGATGACATAGATTTCATTGCTGAGTGATATTGCGTTGTACGTAAGTACCACAACTTCTTTATCCATTTTTCACTTTCTGCGATATTGAACTTGTACCGTAAACGAGGTTCTTGTAAACAGAGCCGTCCCAAACATTGGGGTGGCTGTGTCTGTTTGATTTTAATTTCCCTAAGATATAGGACCATAAGTGGAAGTGCCCTAGGCTCTGTTGCTTTGTTTCTTAGAACTTTCAGGAAACACCATACACTTCTCCTGAGTGGCTGTTGGCAATTTACATCCCGCCCATCAGCATAACAAGGCTCCAAGTTCTCCATGGCCAGTCCTGCCTTTCTGGATTTTACACATTTTTCAGATCGCCCTTGTGACCCGGGGGAAGTGAGACTTCATTTTAGTGCAGATTTCCTTTGCAAGCTTGCTTAGTTGGCCAAAAAGGGCGTATGCGTTTTTTCCTGAATATATTCAGGAAAAAATGCATACGCCCTTTTAGGCCAAGTGCATCATTGTGGACGTTCTGCCTCTTTTCCTATGCTTTAAATGCAATTCCAGTCTACCTCCTGAAATCGGGTTCCTGCAATTCTGCCCCGCTTTCAAGTCCTCTTGGCAGCCTTACTTCAGTATATTTTTGAAAGATAGCTGTCATTTATAACTCTGCAGGATTGTGAATTACAGTGCCCCGAGCTCCTTTCTTCAACTCGCTTTCTTGTGAGCTGGCCGCAACACCGCAGGATTGCTTCAGGCCCTAATCTGATTCCGCCATGGCACGCTGAGCCTTTGGTTAATTCCTCTTCCTGGTGGGAAATGAGAGTTAAATTTGCCCATCCAGGCACGTCCAGCTAGTCTCTCATTGGTCCTCCCTATTCCTGTTCATCTTCCGCAGAAATTGCAAACTGGGCCAAACAGGACGTTAAAGGCACTGACTCTCCAAGTCGGGAGAGTGTTAGAAAAGCGTCTGGAATGTTGTACCCGAGTACCAGGGGACGAGAACTGAGACATATTGGAACACGTCTCCCGATCACACGGTTGATCATACTATGGGTTCCAGATGCATGTTTCAGCTGAAGGAAGAATCCCTTAAACCTGGAGAGTTGAGACCCGTGGAATGGGTACCATGCAATATGACTTCAAAGGGTCTTCATTTGCTCACCGAACCTCACCAATCCTATCACTGCTGCGTTTATGCCCCTGTACACACGCTTGATTCTCTTTCGGAGACATGGCAATCCGTAGGTTTTAAGATACTTACTAGTCAGGTACATTCTCAGGCGTTTAATATGGGGTGTTGAGTCCATTTCGTTGAGCAAGGAGTAGCTCTTGTCTATTCCATATTTGGCTTAAGGAACTTTATCTGTGCTCATTTCAATCTCTGGTTTTATGCAGCACCCCAACTCACCTTTCCCCTTAAGCAATCATAAATTGGTTTTCTAAATTTGAGACCCTGTTCTCTTTTGTAATCCAGTTCCTGTGTAGCCAAGTTTACATTCCGTGTATTAGTGATATCTTATGATGTTTCTTTTTCTGTGTGACTTATTTCAGTTAGAATCATCATACCTGAATCCACTCAGTATGCTGCTACGGGCCTCATGACATAGATTTCATTGCTGAGTGATATTGCATTGTACGTAAGTACCACAACTTCTTTATCCATTTTTCGCTTTCTGCGATATTGAACTTGTACTGTAAACGAGGTTCTTGTAAACAGAGCCGTCCCAAACTTTGGGGTGGCTGTGTCTTTTTGATTTTAATTTCCCTAAGCTATAGGACCATAAGTGGAAATGCCCTAGGCTCTGTTGCTTTGTTTTTTAGATGTTTCAGGAATCAGCATACACTTCTCCCGTTTGCTTTTGGGTATGTACATCCCACCCATCAGCATAACAAGGCTCCCAGTTCTCCATGGCCTGTCCTGCCTTTCTGGATTTTACACTTTTTTCAGATGGCCCTTTTGACCGGGGGGAAGTGAGACTTCATTGTAGTGCAGATTTCTTTTGCAAGCTTGCTTGGTTGGCCAAAAACGGCGTATGCGTTTTTTCCTGAATATATTCAGGAAAAAACGCATACGCCCTTTTTGGCCAAGTGCATCATTGTCGACGTTCTGCTTCTTTTCCTATGCTTTAAATGCAATTCCAGTCTACCTCCTGAAATCGGTTTCCTGCAATTCTGCCCCGCTTTCAAGTCCGCTTGGTAGCCTTACTTCAGTATATTTTTGGACGATAGCTGTCATTTATAACTCTGCAGGTTTGTGAATTACAGTGCCCCTGAGCTCCTTTCTTCAACTCGCTTTCTTGTGAGCTGGCCGCAACACCGCAGGATAGCTTCAGGCCCTAATCTGGTTCTGGCACGTCATGCTGAGCTTTTGGTTTACTCCTCTTCCTGGTGGGAAATGAGATTTAAATTTGCCCGTCCGGACACCTCCAGCTACTCACTCATTGGTCCTCCCTATTCTTGTTCATTTTCCGCAGCAATTGCAAACTGGGCCAAACAGGAGGTTAAAGGCACTGACTGTCCAAGTCGGGAGAGTGTTAGTAAAGCGTCTGGAATGTTGCACCCGAGTACCAGGGGACGAGAACTGAGACATATTGGAACACGTCTCCCGATCACACGGTTGATCATACTCTGGGTTCCACATGCATGTTTTAGCTGAAGGAAGAATCCCTTAAACCTGGAGAGTTGAGACCCGTGGAATGGGTACCATGCAATATGACTTCAAAGGGTCTTCATTTGCTCACCGAACCTCTCCAATCCTATCACTGCTGCGTTTATGCCCCTGTACACACGCTTGATTCTCTTTCGGAGACATAGCAATCCATAGGTTTTAAGATACTTAATAGTCAGGTACATTATTAGTCATTTAATATGGGGTGTTGAGTCCATCTAGTTGAGCAAGGAGTAGCTCTTGTCTATTACATATTTGGCTTAAGGAACTTTATCTGTGCTCATTTCAATCTCTGGTTTTATGCAGCACCCCAACTAACCTTTGCCCTTAAGCAAGCATAAGTTGGTTTTCTAAATTTGGGACCATGTTCTGTTTTGAAATCCAGTTCCTGTGTAGCCAAGTTTACATTCCGTGTATTAGTGATATCTTATGATGTTTCTTTTTCTGTGTGACTTATTTCAGTTAGAATCATCATACCTGAATCCACTCATTATGCTGCTACAGGCCTGATGACAGAGATGTCAATGCTGAGTGATATTGCATTGTACATAAGTACCACAAATTCTTTATCCAGTTTTCACTTTCTGCGATATTGAACTTGTACCGTAAACGAGGTTCTTGTAAACAGAGCCATCCCAAACTTTGGGGTGGCTGTGTCTTTTTGATTTTAATTTCCCTAAGCTATAGGACCATAAGTGGAAGTGCCCTAGGCTCTGTTGCTTTGTTTTTTAGATGTTTCAGGAAACACCATACACTTCTCGTGAGTGGCTGTTGGCAATTTACATCCCACCCATCAGCATAACAAGGCTCCCAGTTCTCCATGGCCTGTCCTGTCTTTCTGGACTTTACACTTTTTTCAGATGACCCTTTGGACCGGGGGAAAGTGAGACTTCATTGTAGTGCAGATTTCCTTTCCAAGCTTGCTTGGTTGGCCAAAAAGGACATATGCGTTTTTTCCTGAATATATTCAGGAAAAAACACATACGTCCTTTTTGGCCAAGTGCATCATTGTCGACGTTCTGCCTCTTTTCCTATGCTTTAAATGCAATTCCAGTCTCCCTCCTGAAATCGGTTTCCTGCAATTCTGTCCCGCTTTCAAGTCCTCTTGGCAGCCTTACTTCAGTATATTTTTGGACGATAGCTGTCATTTATAACTCTGCAGGTTTGTGAATTACAGTGCCCCTGAGCTCCTTTCTTCAACTCGCTTTCTTGTGAGCTGGCCGCAACACTGCAGGATTGCTTCAGACCCTAATCTGGTTCCAGCACAGCACGCTGAGCCTTTGGTTAATTCCTCTTCCTGGTGGGAAATGAGAGTTAAATTTGCCCGTCCAGACACCTCCAGCTAGTCTCTCATTGGTTCTCCTTATTCCTGTTCATCTTCCGCAGAAATTGCAAACTGGGCCAAACAGGAGGTTAAAGGCACTGACTCTCCAAGTCGGGAGAGTGTTAGTAAAGTGTCTGGAATGTTGCACCCGAGTACCAGGGGACAAGAACTGAGACATACTGGAACACGTCTCCCGATCACACGGTTGATCATACTCTGGGTTCAACATGCATGCTTTAGCTGAAGGAAGAATCCCTTAAACCTAGAGAGTTGAGACCCGTGGAATGGGTACCATGCAATATGACTTCAAAGGGTCTTCATTTGCTCACCGAACCTCTCCAATCCTATCACTGCTGCGTTTATGCCCCTGTACACACGCTTGATTCTCTTTTGGAGACATAGCAATCCATAGGTTTTAAGATACTTACTAGTCAGGTACATGCTTAGGCGTTTAATATGGGGTGTTGAGTCCATTTCGTTGAGCAAGGAGTAGCTCTTGTCTATTACATATTTGGCTTAAGGAACTTTATCTGTGCTCATTTCAATCTCTGGTTTTATGCAGCACCCCAACTCACCTTTCCCCTTAAGCAAGCATAAGTTGGTTTTCTAAATTTGAGACCCTGTTCTGTTTAGTATTCCAGTTCCTGTGTAGCCATGTTTACATTCCGTGTATTAGTGATATCTTATGATGTTTCTTTTTCTGTGTGACTTATTTCAGTTAGAATCATCATACCTGAATCCACTCATTATGCTGCTACGGGCCTGGTGACATAGATTTCATTGCTGAGTGATATTGCATCGTACGTAAGTACCACAACTTCTTTATCCATTTTTTACTTTCTGTGATATTGAACTTGTCCCGTAAACGAGTTTCTTGTAAACAGAGCCGTCCCAAATTTTGGGGTGGCTGTGTCTTTTTGATTTTAATTTCCCTAAGCTATAGGGCCATAAGTGGAAGTGCCCTAGGCTCTGTTGCTTTGTTTTTTAGATGTTTCAGGAAACACCATACACTTCTCCCGAGTGGCTGTTGGCAGTATACATCCCGCCCATCAGCATAACAAGGCTCCCAGTTCTCCATGGCCTGTCCTGACTTTCTGGATTTTACAATTTTTTCAGTTGGCCCTTTTGACCAGGGGGAAGTGAGACTTCATTGTAGTGCAGATTTCCTTTGCAAGCTTGTTTGGTTGGCCAAAAAGCGCGTATGCGTTTTTTCCTGAATATATTCAGGAAAAAACGCATACGCCCTTTTTGGCCAAGTGCATCACTGTCAACGTTTTGCCTCTTTTCCTATGCTTTAAATGCAATTCCAGTGTACCTCCTGAAATTGGTTTCCTGCAGTTCTGCCCCGCTTTCAAGTCCTCTTGGCAGCCTTACTTCAGTATATTTTTGGACCATAGCTGTCATTTATAACTCTGCAGGTTTGTGAATTACAGTGCCCCTGAGCTCCTTTCTTCAACTCGCTTTCTTGTGAGCTGGCCGCAACACCGCAGGATTGCTTCAGGCCCTAATCTGGTTCCGGCATGGCATGCTGAGCCTTTGGTTAATTCCTCTTCCTGGTGGGAAATGAGTTAAATTTGCCCGTCCAGACACCTCCAGCTAGTCTCTCATTGGTTCTCCCTATTCCTGTTCATCTTCCGCAGAAATTGCAAACTGGGCCAAACAGGAGGTTAAAGGCACTGACTCTCCAAGTCGGGAGAGTGTTAGTAAAGCGTCTGGAATGTTGCACCCGAGTACCAGGGGATGAGAACTGAGACATATTGGAACACGTCTTCCGATCACACGGTTGATCATACTCTGGGTTCCACATGCATGATTTAGCTGAAGGAAGAATCCCTTAAACCTGGAGAGTTGAGACCCGTGGAATGGGTACCATGCAATATGACTTCAAAGGGTCTTCATTTGCTCACCAAACCTCTCCAATCCTATCACTGCTGCGTTTATGCCCCTGTACACACGCTTGATTCTCTTTCGGAGACATAGTGATCCATAGGTTTTAAGATACTTACTAGTCAGGTACATTCTTAGGCGTTTTATATGGGGTGTTGAGTCCATTTCGTTGAGCAAGGAGTAGCTCTTGTCTATTACATATTTGGCTTAAGGAACTTTATCTGTGCTCATTTCAATCTCTGGTTTTATGCAGCACCCCAACTCACCTTTCCCCTTAAGCAAGCATAAGTTGGTTTTCTAAATTTGAGACCCTGTTCTGTTTTGTAATCCAGTTCCTGTGTAGCCAAGTTTACATTCCGTGTATTAGTGATATCTTATGATGTTTCTTTTTCTGTGTGACTTATTTCAGTTAGAATCATCATACCTGAATCCACTCATTATGCTGCTATGGGCCTGATGACATAGATTTCATTGCTGAGTGATATTGCATTGTACGTAAGTACCACAACTTCTTTATCCATTTTTTGCTTTCTGCGATATTGAACTTGTACCATAAACGATGTTCTTGTAAACGGAGCCATCCCAAACTTTGGGGTGGCTGTGTCTTTTTGATTTTAATTTCCCTAAGCTATAGGACCATAAGTGGAAGTGCCCTAGGCTCTGTTGCTTTGTTTTTTAGATGTTTCAGGAAACACCATACACTTCTCCCGAGTGGCTGTTGGCAATTTACATCCCACCCATCAGCATAACAAGGCTCCCAGTTCTCCATGGCCTGTCCTGCCTTTCTGGATTTTACACTTTTTTCAGATGGCCCTTTTGACCGGGGGGAAGTGAGACTTCATTGTAGTGCAGATTTCCTTTGCAAGCTTGCTTGGTTGGCCAAAAAGGGCGTATACGTCTTTTCCTGAATATATTCAGAAAAAAACGCATACGCCCGTTTTGGCCAAGTGCATCATTGTCGACGTTCTGCCTCTTTTCCTATGCTTTAAATCGAATCCAGTCTACCTCCTGAAATCGGATTCCTGCAATTATGCCCCGCTTTCAAGTCCTCTTGGCAGCCTTACTTCAGTATATTTTTGGACGATAGCTGTCATTTATAACTGTGCAGGTTTGTGAATTACAGTGCCCCTGAGCTCCTTTCTTCAACTCGCTTTCTTGTGAGCTGGCCGCAACACCGCAGGATTGCTTCAGGCCCTAATCTGGTTCCGGCACGGCCCGCTGAGCCTTTGGTTAATTCCTCTTCCTGGTGGGAAATGAGAGTTAAATTTGCCCGTCCAGACACCTCCAGCTAGTCTCTCATTGGTTCTCCCTATTCCTGTTCATCTTCCACAGAAATTGCAAACTGGGCCAAACAGGAGGTTAAAGGCACTGACTCTCCAAGTCGGGAGAGTGTTAGTAAAGCGTCTGGAATGTTGCACCCGAGTACCAGGGGACGAGAACTGAGACATATTGGAACACGTCTCCCGATCACACGGTTGATCATACTCTGGGTTCCACATGCATGATTTAGCTGAAGGAAGAATCCCTTAAACCTGGAGAGTTGAGACCCGTGGAATGGGTACCATGCAATATGACTTCAAAGGGTCTTCATTTGCTCACCGAACCTCTCCAATGCTATCACTGCTGCGTTTATGCCCCTGTACACACGCTTGATTCTCTTTCGGAGACATAGTATTCCATAGGTTTTAAGATACTTACTAGTCAGGTACATTCTTAGGCGTTTAATATGTGGTGTTGAGTCCATTTCGTTGAGCAAGGAGTAGCTCTTGTCTATTACATATTTGGCTTAAGGAACTTTATCTGTGCTCATTTCAATCTCTGGTTTTATGCAGCACCCCAACTCACCTTTCCCCTTAAGCAAGCATAAGTTGGTTTACTAAATTTGAGACCCTGTTCTCTTTTGTAATCCAGTTCCTGTGTAGCCAAGTTTACATTCCGTGTATTAGTGATATCTTATGATGTTTCTTTTTCTGTGTGACTTATTTCAGTTAGAATCATCATACCTGAATCCACTCATTATGCTGCTATGCGCCTGATGACATAGATTTCATTGCTGAGTGATATTGCATTGTACGTAAGTCCCACAACTTCTTTATCCATTTTTCATTTTCTGTGATATTGAACTTGTCCCGTAAACGAGTTTCTTGTAAACAGAGCCGTCCCAAACTTTGGGGTGGCTGTGTCTTTTTGATGTTAATTTCCCTAAACTATAGGGCCATAAGTGGAAGTGCCCTAGGCTCTGTTGCTTTGTTTTTTAGATGTTTCAGGAAACACCATACACTTCTCCCGAGTGGCTGTTGGCAATATACATCCCGCCCATCAGCAAAACAAGGCTCCCAGTTCTCCATGGCCTGTCCTGCCTTTCTGGATTTTACACTTTTTTCAGTTGGCCCTTTTGACCGGGGGGAAGTGAAACTTCATTGCAGTGCAGATTTCCTTTGCAAGCTTGCTTGGTTGGCCAAAAAGGGCGTATGCGTTTTTTCCTGAATATATTCAGGAAAAAACGCATACGCCCTTTTTGGCCAAGTGCATCATTGTCGACGTTTTGCCTCTTTTCCTATGCTTTAAATGCAATTCCAGTCTACCTCCTGAAATCGGTTTCCTGCAGTTCTGCCCCGCTTTCAAGTCCTCTTGGCAGCCTTACTTCAGTATATTTTTGGACGATAGCTGTCATTTATAACTTTGCAGGTTTGTGAATTACAGTGCCCCTGAGCTCCTCTCTTCAACTCGCTTTCTTGTGAGCTGGCCGCAACACCGCAGGATTGCTTTAGGCCCTAATCTGATTCTGGCACGGCACACTGAGCCTTTGGTTAATTCCTCTTCCTGGTGGGAAATGAGAGTTAAATTTGCCCGTCCAGACACCTCCAGCTAGTCTCTCATTGGTTCTCCCTATTCCTGTTCATCTTCCGCAGAAATTGCAAACTGGGCCAAACAGGAGGTTAAAGGCACTGACTCTCCAAGTCGGGAGAGTGTTAGTAAAGCGTCTGGAATGTTGCACCCGAGTACCAGGGGATGAGAACTGAGACATATTGGAACACGTCTTCCGATCACACGGTTGATCATACTCTGGGTTCCACATGCATGATTTAGCTGAAGGAAGAATCCCTTAAACCTGGAGAGTTGAGACCCGTGGAATGGGTACCATGCAATATGACTTCAAAGGGTCTTCATTTGCTCACCAAACCTCTCCAATCCTATCACTGCTGCGTTTATGCCCCTGTACACACGCTTGATTCTCTTTCGGAGACATAGTGATCCATAGGTTTTAAGATACTTACTAGTCAGGTACATTCTTAGGCGTTTTATATGGGGTGTTGAGTCCATTTCGTTGAGCAAGGAGTAGCTCTTGTCTATTACATATTTGGCTTAAGGAACTTTATCTGTGCTCATTTCAATCTCTGGTTTTATGCAGCACCCCAACTCACCTTTCCCCTTAAGCAAGCATAAGTTGGTTTTCTAAATTTGAGACCCTGTTCTCTTTTGTAATCCAGTTCCTGTGTAGCCAAGTTTACATTCCGTGTATTAGTGATATCTTATGATGTTTCTTTTTCTGTGTGACTTATTTCAGTTAGAATCATCATACCTGAATCCACTCATTATGCTGCTATGGGCCTGATGACATAGATTTCATTGCTGAGTGATATTGCATTGTACGTAAGTACCACAACTTCTTTATCCATTTTTTGCTTTCTGCGATATTGAACTTGTACCATAAACGATGTTCTTGTAAACAGAGCCATCCCAAACTTTGGGGTGGCTGTGTCTTTTTGATTTTAATTTCCCTAAGCTATAGGACCATAAGTGGAAGTGCCCTAGGCTCTGTTGCTTTGTTTTTTAGATGTTTCAGGAAACACCATACACTTCTCCCGAGTGGCTGTTGGCAATTTACATCCCACCCATCAGCATAACAAGGCTCCCAGTTCTCCATGGCCTGTCCTGCCTTTCTGGATTTTACACTTTTTTCAGATGGCCCTTTTGACCGGGGGGAAGTGAGACTTCATTGCAGTGCAGATTTCCTTTGCAAGCTTGCTTGGTTGGCCAAAAAGGGCGTATACGTCTTTTCCTGAATATATTCAGAAAAAAACGCATACGCCCGTTTTGGCCAAGTGCATCATTGTCGACGTTCTGCCTCTTTTCCTATGCTTTAAATCGAATCCAGTCTACCTCCTGAAATCGGATTCCGGCAATTATGCCCCGCTTTCAAGTCCTCTTGGCAGCCTTACTTCAGTACATTTTTGGACGATAGCTGTCATTTATAACTCTGCAGGTTTGTGAATTACAGTGCCCCTGAGCTCCTTTCTTCAACTCGCTTTCTTGTGAGCTGGCCGCAACACCACAGGATTGCTTCAGGCCCTAATCTGGTTCCGGCACGGCCCGCTGAGCCTTTGGTTAATTCCTCTTCCTGGTGGGAAATGAGAGTTAAATTTTCCCGTCCAGACACCTCCAGCTAGTCTCTCATTGGTTCTCCCTATTCCTGTTCATCTTCCGCAGAAATTGCAAACTGGGCCAAACAGGAGGTTAAAGGCACTGACTCTCCAAGTCGGGAGAGTGTTAGTAAAGCGTCTGGAATGTTGCACCCGAGTACCAGGGGACGAGAACTGAGACATATTGGAACACGTCTCCCGATCACACGGTTGATCATACTCTGGGTTCCACATGCATGATTTAGCTGAAGGAAGAATCCCTTAAACCTGGAGAGTTGAGACCCGTGGAATGGGTACCATGCAATATGACTTCAAAGGGTCTTCATTTGCTCACCGAACCTCTCCAATGCTATCACTGCTGCGTTTATGCCCCTGTACACACGCTTGATTCTCTTTCGGAGACATAGTGTTCCATAGGTTTTAAGATACTTACTAGTCAGGTACATTCTTAGGCGTTTAATATGGGGTGTTGAGTCCATTTCGTTGAGCAAGGAGTAGCTCTTGTCTATTACATATTTGGCTTAAGGAACTTTATCTGTGCTCATTTCAATCTCTGGTTTTATGCAGCACCCCAACTCACCTTTCCCCTTAAGCAAGCATAAGTTGGTTTTCTAAATTTGAGACCCTGTTCTGTTTTGTAATCCAGTTCCTGTGTAGCCAAGTTTACATTCCATGTATTAGTGATATCTTATGATGTTTCTTTTTCTGTGTGACTTATTTCAGTTAGAATCATCATACCTGAATCCACTCATTATGCTGCTATGTGCCTGATGACATAGATTTCATTGCTGAGTGATATTGCATTGTACGTAAGTACCACAACTTCTTTATCCATTTTTCGCTTTCTGCGATATTGAACTTGTACCATAAACGATGTTCTTGTAAACAGAGCCATCCCAAACTTTGGGGTGGCTGTGTCTTTTTGATTTTAATTTCCCTAAGCTATAGGGCCATAAGTGCAAGTGCCCTAGGCTCTGTTGCTTTGTTTTTTAGATGTTTCAGGAAACACCATACACTTCTCCCGAGTGGCTGTTGGCAATATACATCCCGCCCATCAGCAAAACAAGGCTCCCAGTTCTCCATGGCCTGTCCTGCCTTTCTGGATTTTACACTTTTTTCAGTTGGCCCTTTTGACCGGGGGGAAGTGAGACTTCATTGCAGTGCAGATTTCCTTTGCAAGCTTGCTTGGTTGGCCAAAAAGGGCGTATGCGTTTTTTCCTGAATATATTCAGGAAAAAACGCATACGCCCTTTTTGGCCAAGTGCATCATTGTCGACGTTTTGCCTCTTTTCCTATGCTTTAAATGCAATTCCAGTCTACCTCCTGAAATCGGTTTCCTGCAGTTCTGCCCCGCTTTCAAGTCCTCTTGGCAGCCTTACTTCAGTATATTTTTGGACGATAGCTGTCATTTATAACTCTGCAGGTTTGTGAATTACAGTGCCCCTGAGCTCCTCTCTTCAACTGGCTTTCTTGTGAGCTGGCCGCAACACCGCAGGATTGCTTCAGGCCCTAATCTGATTCCGGCACGGCATGCTGAGCCTTTGGTTAATTCCTCTTCCTGGTGGGAAATAAGAGTTAAATTTGCCCGTCCAGACACCTCCAGCTAATCTCACATTGGTTCTCCCTATTCCTGTTCATCTTCCGCAGAAATTGCAAACTGGGCCAAACAGGAGGTTAAAGGCACTGACTCTCCAAGTCGGGAGAGTGTTAGTAAAGCGTCTGGAATGTTGCACCTGAGTACCAGGGGATGAGAACTGAGACATATTGGAACACGTCTTCCGATCACACGGTTGATCATACTCTGGGTTCCACATGCATGATTTAGCTGAAGGAAGAATCCCTTAAACATGGAGAGTTGAGACCCGTGGAATGGGTACCATGCAATATGACTTCAAAGGGTCTTCATTTGCTCACCAAACCTCTCCAATCCTATCACTGCTGCGTTTATGCCCCTGTACACACGCTTGATTCTCTTTCGGAGACATAGTGATCCATAGGTTTTAAGATACTTACTAGTCAGGTACATTCTTAGGCGTTTTATATGGGGTGTTGAGTCCATTTCGTTGAGCAAGGAGTAGCTCTTGTCTATTACATATTTGGCTTAAGGAACTTTATCTGTGCTCATTTCAATCTCTGGTTTTATGCAGCACCCCAACTCACCTTTCCCCTTAAGCAAGCATTAGTTGGTTTTCTAAATTTGAGACCCTGTTCTGTTTTGTAATCCAGTTCCTGTGTAGCCAAGTTTACATTCCGTGTATTAGTGATATCTTATGATGTTTCTTTTTCTGTGTGACTTATTTCAGTTAGAATCATCATACCTGAATCCACTCATTATGCTGCTATGGGCCTGATGACATAGATTTCATTGCTGAGTGATATTGCATTGTACGTAAGTACCACAACTTCTTTATCCATTTTTTGCTTTCTGCGATATTGAACTTGTACCATAAACGATGTTCTTGTAAACAGAGCCATCCCAAACTTTGGGGTGGCTGTGTCTTTTTGATTTTAATTTCCCTAAGCTATAGGACCATAAGTGGAAGTGCCCTAGGCTCTGTTGCTTTGTTTTTTAGATGTTTCAGGAAACACCATACACTTCTCCCGAGTGGCTGTTGGCAATTTACATCCCACCCATCAGCATAACAAGGCTCCCAGTTCTCCATGGCTTGTCCTGCCTTTCTGGATTTTACACTTTTTTCAGATGGCCCTTTTGACCGGGGGGGAAGTGAGACTTCATTGTAGTGCAGATTTCCTTTGCAAGCTTGCTTGGTTGGCCAAAAAGGGCGTATACGTCTTTTCCTGAATATATTCAGAAAAAAACGCATACGCCCGTTTTGGCCAAGTGCATCATTGTCGACGTTCTGCCTCTTTTCCTATGCTTTAAATCGAATCCAGTCTACCTCCTGAAATCGGATTCCGGCAATTATGCGCCGCTTTCAAGTCCTCTTGGCAGCCTTACTTCAGTACATTTTTGGACGATAGCTGTCATTTATAACTCTGCAGGTTTGTGAATTACAGTGCCCCTGAGCTCCTTTCTTCAACTCGCTTTCTTGTGAGCTGGCCGCAACACCGCAGGATTGCTTCAGGCCCTAATCTGGTTCCGGCACGGCCCGCTGAGCCTTTGGTTAATTCCTCTTCCTGGTGGGAAATGAGAGTTAAATTTGCCCGTCCAGACACCTCCAGCTAGTCTCTCATTGGTTCTCCCTATTCCTGTTCATCTTCCGCAGAAATTGCAAACTGGGCCAAACAGGAGGTTAAAGGCACTGACTCTCCAAGTCGGGAGAGTGTTAGTAAAGCGTCTGGAATGTTGCACCCGAGTACCAGGGGACGAGAACTGAGACATATTGGAACACGTCTCCCGATCACACGGTTGATCATACTCTGGGTTCCACATGCATGATTTAGCTGAAGGAAGAATCCCTTAAACCTGGAGAGTTGAGACCCGTGGAATGGGTACCATGCAATATGACTTCAAAGGGTCTTCATTTGCTCACCGAACCTCTCCAATGCTATCACTGCTGCGTTTATGCCCCTGTACACACGCTTGATTCTCTTTCGGAGACATAGTGTTCCATAGGTTTTAAGATACTTACTAGTCAGGTACATTCTTAGGCGTTTTATATGGGGTGTTGAGTCCATTTCGTTGAGCAAGGAGTAGCTCTTGTCTATTACATATTTGGCTTAAGGAACTTTATCTGTGCTCATTTCAATCTCTGGTTTTATGCAGCACCCCAACTCACCTTTCCCCTTAAGCAAGCATAAGTTGGTTTTCTAAATTTGAGACCCTGTTCTGTTTTGTAATCCAGTTCCTGTGTAGCCAAGTTTACATTCCGTGTATTAGTGATATCTTATGATGTTTCTTTTTCTGTGTGACTTATTTCAGTTAGAATCATCATACCTGAATCCACTCATTATGCTGCTATGGGCCTGATGACATAGATTTCATTGCTGAGTGATATTGCATTGTACGTAAGTACCACAACTTCTTTATCCATTTTTTGCTTTCTGCGATATTGAACTTGTACCATAAACGATGTTCTTGTAAACAGAGCCATCCCAAACTTTGGGGTGGCTGTGTCTTTTTGATTTTAATTTCCCTAAGCTATAGGACCATAAGTGGAAGTGCCCTAGGCTCTGTTGCTTTGTTTTTTAGATGTTTCAGGAAACACCATACACTTCTCCCGAGTGGCTGTTGGCAATTTACATCCCACCCATCAGCATAACAAGGCTCCCAGTTCTCCATGGCCTGTCCTGCCTTTCTGGATTTTACACTTTTTTCAGATGGCCCTTTTGACCGGGGGGAAGTGAGACTTCATTGTAGTGCAGATTTCCTTTGCAAGCTTGCTTGGTTGGCCAAAAAGGGTGTATACGTCTTTTCCTGAATATATTCAGAAAAAAACGCATACGCCCGTTTTGGCCAAGTGCATCATTGTCGACGTTCTGCCTCTTTTCCTATGCTTTAAATCGAATCCAGTCTACCTCCTGAAATCGGATTCCGGCAATTATGCCCCGCTTTCAAGTCCTCTTGGCAGCCTTACTTCAGTACATTTTTGGACGATAGCTGTCATTTATAACTCTGCAGGTTTGTGAATTACAGTGCCCCTGAGCTCCTTTCTTCAACTCGCTTTCTTGTGAGCTGGCCGCAACACCGCAGGATTGCTTCAGGCCCTAATCTGGTTCCGGCACGGCCCGCTGAGCCTTTGGTTAATTCCTCTTCCTGGTGGGAAATGAGAGTTAAATTTGCCCGTCCAGACACCTCCAGCTAGTCTCTCATTGGTTCTCCCTATTCCTGTTCATCTTCCGCAGAAATTGCAAACTGGGCCAAACAGGAGGTTAAAGGCACTGACTCTCCAAGTCGGGAGAGTGTTAGTAAAGCGTCTGGAATGTTGCACCCGAGTACCAGGGGACGAGAACTGAGACATATTGGAACACGTCTCCCGATCACACGGTTGATCATACTCTGGGTTCCACATGCATGATTTAGCTGAAGGAAGAATCCCTTAAACCTGGAGAGTTGAGACCCGTGGAATGGGTACCATGCAATATGACTTCAAAGGGTCT
Organism: Orcinus orca; assembly: GCF_937001465.1. Taxonomy (NCBI): domain Eukaryota; kingdom Metazoa; phylum Chordata; class Mammalia; order Artiodactyla; family Delphinidae; genus Orcinus; species Orcinus orca. The sequence goes on along the minus strand of NW_026043737.1, from coordinate 255,755 downwards.
TCATTTGCTCACCGAACCTCTCCAATCCTATCACTGCTGCGTTTATGCCCCTGTACACACGCTTGATTCTCTTTCGGAGACATAGTGTTCCATAGGTTTTAAGATACTTACTAGTCAGGTACATTCTTAGGCGTTTAATATGGGGTGTTGAGTCCATTTCGTTGAGCAAGGAGTAGCTCTTGTCTATTACATATTTGGCTTAAGGAACTTTATCTGTGCTCATTTCAATCTCTGGTTTTATGCAGCACCCCAACTCACCTTTCCCCTTAAGCAAGCATAAGTTGGTTTTCTAAATTTGAGACCCTGTTCTGTTTTGTAATCCAGTTCCTGTGTAGCCAAGTTTACATTCCGTGTATTAGTGATATCTTATGATGTTTCTTTTTCTGTGTGACTTATTTCAGTTAGAATCATCATACCTGAATCCACTCATTATGCTGCTATGGGCCTGATGACATAGATTTCATTGCTGAGTGATATTGCATTGTACCTAAGTCCCACAACTTCTTTATCCATTTTTCACTTTCTGTGATATTGAACTTGTCCCGTAAACGAGTTTCTTGTAAACAGAGCTGTCCCAAACTTTGGGGTGGCTGTGTCTTTTTGATTTTAATTTCCCTAAGCCATAGGGCCATAAGTGGAAGTGCCCTAGGCTCTGTTGCTTTGTTTTTTAGATGTTTCAGGAAACACCATACACTTCTCCCGAGTGGCTGTTGGCAATTTACATCCCACCCATCAGCATAACAAGGCTCCCAGTTCTCCATGGCCTGTCCTGCCTTTCTGGATTTTACACTTTTTTCAGATGGCCCTTTTGACCGGGGGGAAGTGAGACTTCATTGTAGTGCAGATTTCCTTTGCAAGCTTGCTTGGTTGGCCAAAAAGGGTGTATACGTCTTTTCCTGAATATATTCAGAAAAAAACGCATACGCCCGTTTTGGCCAAGTGCATCATTGTCGACGTTCTGCCTCTTTTCCTATGCTTTAAATCGAATCCAGTCTACCTCCTGAAATCGGATTCCGGCAATTATGCCCCGCTTTCAAGTCCTCTTGGCAGCCTTACTTCAGTACATTTTTGGACGATAGCTGTCATTTATAACTCTGCAGGTTTGTGAATTACAGTGCCCCTGAGCTCCTTTCTTCAACTCGCTTTCTTGTGAGCTGGCCGCAACACCGCAGGATTGCTTCAGGCCCTAATCTGGTTCCGGCACGGCCCGCTGAGCCTTTGGTTAATTCCTCTTCCTGGTGGGAAATGAGAGTTAAATTTGCCCGTCCAGACACCTCCAGCTAGTCTCTCATTGGTTCTCCCTATTCCTGTTCATCTTCCGCAGAAATTGCAAACTGGGCCAAACAGGAGGTTAAAGGCACTGACTCTCCAAGTCGGGAGAGTGTTAGTAAAGCGTCTGGAATGTTGCACCCGAGTACCAGGGGACGAGAACTGAGACATATTGGAACACGTCTCCCGATCACACGGTTGATCATACTCTGGGTTCCACATGCATGATTTAGCTGAAGGAAGAATCCCTTAAACCTGGAGAGTTGAGACCCGTGGAATGGGTACCATGCAATATGACTTCAAAGGGTCTTCATTTGCTCACCGAACCTCTCCAATCCTATCACTGCTGCGTTTATGCCCCTGTACACACGCTTGATTCTCTTTCGGAGACATAGTGTTCCATAGGTTTTAAGATACTTACTAGTCAGGTACATTCTTAGGCGTTTAATATGGGGTGTTGAGTCCATTTCGTTGAGCAAGGAGTAGCTCTTGTCTATTACATATTTGGCTTAAGGAACTTTATCTGTGCTCATTTCAATCTCTGGTTTTATGCAGCACCCCAACTCACCTTTCCCCTTAAGCAAGCATAAGTTGGTTTTCTAAATTTGAGACCCTGTTCTCTTTTGTAATCCAGTTCCTGTGTAGCCAAGTTTACATTCCGTGTATTAGTGATATCTTATAATGTTTCTTTTTCTGTGTGACTTATTTCAGTTAGAATCATCATACCTGAATCCACTCATTATGCTGCTATGGGCCTGATGACATAGATTTCATTGCTGAGTGATATTGCATTGTACCTAAGTCCCACAACTTCTTTATCCATTTTTCACTTTCTGTGATATTGAACTTGTCCCGTAAACGAGTTTCTTGTAAACAGAGCTGTCCCAAACTTTGGGGTGGCTGTGTCTTTTTGATTTTAATTTCCCTAAGCCATAGGGCCATAAGTGGAAGTGCCCTAGGCTCTGTTGCTTTGTTTTTTAGATGTTTCAGGAAACACCATACACTTCTCCCGAGTGGCTGTTGGCAATATACATCCCGCCCATCAGCAAAACAAGGCTCCCAGTTCTCCATGGCCTGTCCTGCCTTTCTGGATTTTACACTTTTTTCAGTTGGCCCTTTTGACCGGGGGGAAGTGAGACTTCATTGCAGTGCAGATTTCCTTTGCAAGCTTGCTTGGTTGGCCAAAAAGGGCGTATGCGTTTTTTCCTGAATATATTCAGGAAAAAACGCATACGCCCTTTTTGGCCAAGTGCATCATTGTCGACATTTTGCCTCTTTTCCTATGCTTTAAATGCAATTCCAGTCTACCTCCTAAAATCGGTTTCCTGCAGTTCTGCCCCGCTTTCAAGTCCTCTTGGCAGCCTTACTTCAGTATATTTTTGGACGATAGCTGTCATTTATAACTCTGCAGGTTTGTGAATTACAGTGCCCCTGAGCTCCTCTCTTCAACTGGCTTTCTTGTGAGCTGGCCGCAACACCGCAGGATTGCTTCAGGCCCTAATCTGATTCCGGCACGGCATGCTGAGCCTTTGGTTAATTCCTCTTCCTGGTGGGAAATAAGAGTTAAATTTGCCCGTCCAGACACCTCCAGCTAATCTCACATTGGTTCTCCCTATTCCTGTTCATCTTCCGCAGAAATTGCAAACTGGGCCAAACAGGAGGTTAAAGGCACTGACTATCCAAGTCGGGAGAGTGTTAGTAAAGCGTCTGGAATGTTGCACCCGAGTACCAGGGGATGAGAACTGAGACATATTGGAACACGTCTTCCGATCACACGGTTGATCATACTCTGGGTTCCACATGCATGATTTAGCTGAAGGAAGAATCCCTTAAACCTGGAGAGTTGAGACCCGTGGAATGGGTACCATGCAATATGACTGCAAAGGGTCTTCATTTGCTCACCAAACCTCTCCAATCCTATCACTGCTGCGTTTATGCCCCTGTACACACGCTTGATTCTCTTTCGGAGACATAGTGATCCATAGGTTTTAAGATACTTACTAGTCAGGTACATTCTTAGGCGTTTTATATGGGGTGTTGAGTCCATTTCGTTGAGCAAGGAGTAGCTCTTGTCTATTACATATTTGGCTTAAGGAACTTTATCTGTGCTCATTTCAATCTCTGGTTTTATGCAGCACCCCAACTCACCTTTCCCCTTAAGCAAGCATAAGTTGGTTTTCTAAATTTGAGACCCTGTTCTGTTTTGTAATCCAGTTCCTGTGTAGCCAAGTTTACATTCCGTGTATTAGTGATATCTTATGATGTTTCTTTTTCTGTGTGACTTATTTCAGTTAGAATCATCATACCTGAATCCACTCATTATGCTGCTATGGGCCTGATGACATAGATTTCATTGCTGAGTGATATTGCATTGTACGTAAGTACCACAACTTCTTTATCCATTTTTTGCTTTCTGCGATATTGAACTTGTACCATAAACGATGTTCTTGTAAACAGAGCCATCCCAAACTTTGGGGTGGCTGTGTCTTTTTGATTTTAATTTCCCTAAGCTATAGGACCATAAGTGGAAGTGCCCTAGGCTCTGTTGCTTTGTTTTTTAGATGTTTCAGGAAACACCATACACTTCTCCCGAGTGGCTGTTGGCAATTTACATCCCACCCATCAGCATAACAAGGCTCCCAGTTCTCCATGGCCTGTCCTGCCTTTCTGGATTTTACACTTTTTTCAGATGGCCCTTTTGACCGGAGGGAAGTGAGACTTCATTGTAGTGCAGATTTCCTTTGCAAGCTTGCTTGGTTGGCCAAAAAGGGCGTATACGTCTTTTCCTGAATATATTCAGAAAAAAACGCATACGCCCGTTTTGGCCAAGTGCATCATTGTCGACGTTCTGCCTCTTTTCCTATGCTTTAAATCGAATCCAGTCTACCTCCTGAAATCGGATTCCGGCAATTATGCCCCGCTTTCAAGTCCTCTTGGCAGCCTTACTTCAGTACATTTTTGGACGATAGCTGTCATTTATAACTCTGCAGGTTTGTGAATTACAGTGCCCCTGAGCTCCTTTCTTCAACTCGCTTTCTTGTGAGCTGGCCGCAACACCGCAGGATTGCTTCAGGCCCTAATCTGGTTCCGGCACGGCCCGCTGAGCCTTTGGTTAATTCCTCTTCCTGGTGGGAAATGAGAGTTAAATTTGCCCGTCCAGACACCTCCAGCTAGTCTCTCATTGGTTCTCCCTATTCCTGTTCATCTTCCGCGGAATTTGCAAACTGGGCCAAACAGGAGGTTAAAGGCACTGACTCTCCAAGTCGGGAGAGTGTTAGTAAAGCGTCTGGAATGTTGCACCCGAGTACCAGGGGACGAGAACTGAGACATATTTCAACACGTCTCCCGATCACACAGTTGATCATACTCTGGGCTCCACATGCATGTTTTAGCTGAAGGAAGAATCCCTTAAACCTGGAGAGTTGAGACCCGTGGAATGGGTACCATGCAATATGACTTCAAAGGGTCTTCATTTACTCACCGAACCTCTCCAATCCTATCACTGCTGCGTTTATGCCCCTGTACACACGCTTGATTCTCTTTTGGAGACATAGCAATACATAGGTTTTAAGATACTTACTAGTCAGGTACAACCTAAGGCGTTTAATATAGGATGTTGAGTCCATTTCATTGAGCAAGGAGTAGCTCTTGTCTATTACATATTTGGCTTAAGGAACTTTATCTGTGCTCATTTCAATCTCTGGTTTTATGCAGCACCCCAACTCACCTTTCCCCTTAAGCAAACATATGTTGGTTTTCTAAATTTGAGACGCTGTTCTGTTTTGTAATCCAGTTCCTGTGTAGCCAAGTTTACATTCCGTGTATCAGTTATATCTTATGATGTTTCATTTTCTGTGTGACTTATTTCATTTAGAATCATCATAGCTGAATCCACTCATTATGCTGCTATGGGCCTGATGACATAGATTTCATTGCTGAGTGATATTGCATTGTACGTAAGTACCACAACTTCCTTATCCATTCTTCAATTTCTGCGACATTCAACTTGTACCGTAAATGAGGTTCTTGTAAACAGAGCCGTCCCAAACTTTGGGCTGGCTGTGTCTTTTTGATTTTAATTTCCCTAAGCTATAGGACCATAAGTGGAAGTTCCCTAGGCTCTGTTGCTTTGTTTTTTAGATGTTTCTAGAAACACCATACACTTCTCCTGAGTGGCTGTTGGCAATTTACATCCCGCCCATCAGCATAAGAAGGCTCCCAGTTCTCCATGGCCTGTCCTGCCTTTCTGGATTTTACACTTTTTTCAGATTGCCCTTTTGACCGGGGGGAAGTGAGACTTCATTGTAGTGCAGATTTCCTTTGCAAGCTTGCTTGGTTGGCCAAAAAGGGCATATGCGTTTTTTCCTGAATATATTCAGGAAAAAACGCATACGCCCTTTTTGGCCAAGTGCATCATTGTGGACGTTCTGCCCATTTTCCTATGCTTTAAATGCAATTCCAGTCTACCTCCTGTAATCGGTTTCCTGCAATTCTGCCCCGCTTTCAAGTCCTCTTGGCAGCCTTACTTCAGTATATTTTTGGACGATAGCTGTCATTTATAACTCTGCAGGTTTGTGAATTACAGTGCCCGTGAGCTCCTTTCTTCAACTCGCTTTCTTGTAAGCTGGCCACAACACCGCAGAATTGCTTCAGGCCCTAATCTGTTTCCGGCACAGCACACTGAGCCTTTGGTTAATTCCTCTTCCTGGTGGGAAATGAGAGTTAAATTTGCCCGTCCAGAGACCTCCAGCTAGTCTCTCATTGGTTCTCCCTATTCCTGTTCATCTTCCGCGGAATTTGCAAACTGGGCCAAACAGGAGGTTAAAAGCACTGACTCTCCAAGTCGGGAGAGTGTTAGTAAAGCGTCTGGAATGTTGCACCCGAGTACCAGGGGACGAGAACTAAGACATATTTCAACACGTCTCCCAAACACATGGTTGATCATACTCTGGGTTCCACATGCATGTATTAGCTGAAGGAAGAATCCCTTAAACCTGGAGAGTTGAGACCCGTGGAATGGGTACCATGCAATATGACTTCAAAGGGTCTTCATTTGCTCACCGAACCTCTCCAATCCTATCACTGCTGCGTTTATGCCCCTGTTCTCACGCTTGATTCTCTTTTGGAGACATAGCAATCCATAGGTTTTAAGATACTTACTAGTCAGGTACATTATTAGGCGTTTAATATGGGGTTTTGAGTCCATTTCGTTGAGCAAGGAGCAGCTCTTGTCTATTACATATTTGGCTTAAGGAACTTTATCTGTGCTCATTTCAATCTCTGGTTTTATGCAGCACCCCAACTCACCTTTCCCCTTAAGCAAGCATAAGTTGGTTTTCTAAATTTGAGACCCTGTTCTGTTTTGTAATCCAGTTCCTGTGTAGCCAAGTTTACATTCCGTGTATTAGTGATATCTTATGATGTTTCTTTTTCTGTGTGAGTTATTTCAGTTAGAATCATCATACCTGAACCCACTCATTTTCTGCTACGGGCCTGTTGACATAGATGTCATTGCTGAGTGATATTGCATTGTACGTAAGTACAACAAATTCTTTATCCATTTTTCACTTTCTGTGATATTGAACTTGTACCGTAAACGAGCTTCTTGTAAACAGAGCCGTCCCAAACTTTGGGGTGGCTGTGTCTTTTTGATTTTAATTTCCCTAAGCTATAGGACCATAAGTGGAAGTGCCCTAGGCTCTGTTGCTTTGTTTTTTAGATGTTTCAGGAAACACCATACACTTCTCCTGAGTGGCTGTTGGCAATTTACATCCCGCCCATCAGCATAAAAAGGCTCCCAGTTCTCCATGGCCTGTCCTGCCTTTCTGGATTTTACACTTTTTTCAGATAGCCCTTTTGACTGGGGGGAAGTGAGACTTCATTGTAGTGCAGACTTCCTTTGCAAGCTTGCTTGGTTGGCCAAAAAGTGCGTATGCGTTTTTTCCTGAATATATTCAGGAAAAAACGCATACACACTTTTTGGCCAAGTGCATCATTGTGGACGTTCTGCCTCTTTTCCTATGCTTTAAATGCAATTCCAATCTACCTTCTGAAATTGGTTTCCTGCAATTTTGCCCCGCATTCAAGTCCTCTTGTCATGCTTACTTCAGTATATTTTTGGGCGATAGCTGTCATTTATAACTCTGCAGGTTTGTGAATTACAGTGCCCCTGAGCTCCTGTCTTCAACTCGCTTTCTTGTGAGCTGGCCGCAACACCGCAGGATTGCTTCAGGCCTTAATCTGGTTCCGGCACGGCAAGCTGAGCCTTTGCTTAATTCCTCTTCCTGGTGGGAAATGAGAGTTAAATTTGCCCGTCCAGACACCTCCAGCTAGTCTCTCATTGGTTCTCCCTATTCCTGTTCATCTTCCGCAGAAATTGCAAACTGGGCCAAACAGGAGTTTAAAGGCACTGACTCTCCAAGTCGGGAGAGTGTTAGTAAAGCATCTGGAATGATGCACCCGAGTACCAGGGGACGAGAACTGAGACATATTGGAACACGTCTCCCGATCACATGGTTGATCATACTCTGGGTTCCACATGCATGCTTTAGCTGAAGGAAGAATCCCTTAAACCTGGAGAGTTGAGACTCTTGGAATGGGTACCATGCAATATGACTTCAAAGGGTCTTCATTTGCTCACCGAAACTCTCCAGTCCTATCATTTCTGCATTTATGCCCCTGTACACACGCTTGATTCTCTTTCGGAGACATAGCAATCCATAGGTTTTAAGATACTTACTAGTCAGGTACATTCTTAGGCGTTTAATATGGGGTTGTGAGTCCATTTCATTGAGCAAGGAGTAGCTCTTGTGTATTACATATTTGGCTTAAGGAAATTTATCTGTGCTCATTTCAATCTCTGGTTTTATGCAGCACCCCAACTCACCATTCCCCTTAAGCAAGCATAAGGTGGTTTTCTACATTTGAGGCCCTGTTGTGTTTTGTAATTCAGTTCCTGTGTAGCTTAGTTTACATTCCATGTATTAGTGATATCTTATGATGTTTCTTTTTCTGTGTGACTTATTTCAGTTGGAATCATCATACCTGAATCCACTCATTATGCTGCTACGGGCCTGATGACATAGATTTCATTGCTGAGTGATATTGCATTGTACGTAAGTACGAAAACTTCTTTCTACATTTTTTGCTTTCTGCGATATTGAACTTGTAAAGTAAAGGAGGTTCTTGTAAACAGAGCCGTCCCAAACTTTGGGGTGGGTGTGTCTTTTTGATTTTAATTTCCCTAAGCTATAGGACCATAAGTGGAAGTGCCCTAGGCTCTGTTGCTTTGTTTTTTAGATGTTTCAGGAAACACCATACACTTCTCCCCAGTGGCTGTTGGCAATTTACATCCTGCTCATCAGCATAACAAGGCTCCCAGTTCTCCATGGCCTGTCCTGCCTTTCTGGATTTTACACTTTTTTCAGATGGCCCTTTTGACCAGGCGGAAGAGAGACTTCATTGTAGTGCAGATTTCCTTTGCAAGCGTGCTTGGATGCCCAAAAAGGGCATATGCGTTTTTTCCTCAATATATTCAGGAAAAAACGCATATGCCCTTTTTCTCCAAGTGCATCATTGTGGACGTTCTGCCTCCTTTCCTATGCTTTAAATGCAATTCCAGTCTACCTCCTGAAATTGGTTTCCTGCAATTTTGCCCTGCATTCAAGTCCTCTTGTCAGGCTTACTTCAGTATATTTTTGGGCGATAGCTGTCATTTATAACTCTGCAGGTTTGTGAATTACAGTGCCCCTGAGCTCCTTTCTTCAACTCGCTTTCTTGTGAGCTGGCCGCAACACCGCAGTATTGCTTCAGGCCTTCATCTGGTTCCGGCACGGCACGCTGAGCCTTTGCTTAATTCCTCTTCCTGGTGGGAAATGAGAGTTAAATTTGCCCGTCCAGACACCTCCAGCTAGTCTCTCATTGGTTCTCCCTATTCCTGTTCATCTTCTGCCGAAATTGCAAACTGGGCCAAACAGGAGTTTAAAGGCACTGACTCTCCAAGTCGGGAGAGTGTTAGTAAAGCGTCTGGAATGATGCACCCGAGTACCAGGGGACGAGAACTGAGACATATTGGAACACGTCTCCCGATCACATGGTTGATCATACTCTGGGTTCCACATGCATGCTTTAGCTGAAGGAAGAATCCCTTAAACCTGGAGAGTTGAGACTCTTGGAATGGGTACCATGCAATATGACTTCAAAGGGTCTTCATTTGCTCACCGAAACTCTCCAGTCCTATCATTTCTGCATTTATGCCCCTGTACACACGCTTGATTCTCTTTCGGAGACATAGCAATCCATAGGTTTTAAGATACTTACTAGTCAGGTACATTCTTAGGCGTTTAATATGGGGTTGTGAGTCCATTTCATTGAGCAAGGAGTAGCTCTTGTGTATTACATATTTGGCTTAAGGAAATTTATCTGTGCTCATTTCAATCTCTGGTTTTATGGAGCACCCCAACTCACCTTTCCCCTTAAGTAAGCATAAGGTGGTTTTCTACATTTGAGGCCCTGTTGTGTTTTGTAATTCAGTTCCTGTGTAGCTTAGTTTACATTCCGTGTATTAGTGATATCTTATGATGTTTCTTTTTCTGTGTGACTTATTTCAGTTGGAATCATCATACCTGAATCCACTCATTATGCTGCTATGGGCCTGATGACATAGATTTCATTGCTGAGTGATATTGCATTGTACGTAAGTACCAAAACTTCTTTCTCCATTTTTTGCTTTCTGCGATATTGAACTTGTAAAGTAAAGGAGGTTCTTGTAAACAGAGCTGTCCCAAACTTTGGGGTGGGTGTGTCTTTTTGATTTTAATTTCCCTAAGCTATAGGACCATAAGTGGAAGTGCCCTAGGCTCTGTTGCTTTGTTTTTTAGATGTTTCAGGAAACACCATACACTTCTCCCCAGTGGCTGTTGGCAATTTACATCCTGCTCATCAGCATAACAAGGCTCCCAGTTCTCCATGGCCTGTCCTGCCTTTCTGGATTTTACACTTTTTTCAGATGGCCCTTTTGACCAGGCGGAAGTGAGACTTCATTGTAGTGCAGATTTCCTTTGCAAGCTTGCTTGGTTGGCCAAAAAGGGCATATGCGTTTTTTCCTCAATATATTCAGGAAAAAACGCATATGCCCTTTTTGTCCAAGTGCATCATTGTGGACGTTCTGCCTCCTTTCCTATGCTTTAAATGCAATTCCAATCTACCTCCTGAAATTGGTTTCCTGCAATTTTGCCCCGCATTCAAGTCCTCTTGTCAGGCTTACTTCAGTATATTTTTGGGCGATAGCTGTCATTTATAACTCTGCAGGTTTGTGAATTACAGTGCCCCTGAGCTCCTTTCTTCAACTCGCTTTCTTGTGAGCTGGCCGCAACACCGCAGTATTGCTTCAGGCCTTAATCTGGTTCCGGCACGGCACGCTGAGCCTTTGCTTAATTCCTCTTCCTGGTGGGAAATGAGAGTTAAATTTGCCCGTCCAGACACCTCCAGCTAGTCTCTCATTGGTTCTCCCTATTCCTGTTCATCTTCCGCAGAAATTGCAAACTGGGCCAAACAGGAGGTTAAAGGCACTGACTCTCCAAGTTGGGAGAGTGTTAGTAAGGCGTCTGGAATGTTGCACCCGAGTACCAAGTGACGAGAACTGAGACATATTTGAACACGTCTCCCGATCACATGGTTGATCATACTCTGGGTTCCACATGCATGTTTTAGCTGAAGGAAGAATCCCTTAAACCTGGAGAGTTGAGACCCTTGGAATGGGTACCATGCAATATGACTTCAAAGGGTCTTCATTTGCTCACCGAACCTCTCCAATCCTATCACTGCTGCGTTTATGCCCCTGTACACACGCTTGATTCTATTTCGGAGACATAGCAATCCATAGGTTTTAAGATACTTACTAGTCAGGTACATTCTTAGGCGTTTAATATTGGGTGTTCAGTCCATTTAGTTGAGCAAGGAGTAGCTCTTGTCTATTACATATTTGGCTTAAGGAACTTTATCTGTGCTCATTTCAATCTCTGGTTTTATGCAGCACCCCAACTCACCATTCCCCTTAAGCAAGCATAAGGTGGTTTTCTACATTTGAGGCCCTGTTGTGTTTAGTAATTCAGTTCCTGTGTAGCCAAGTTTACATTCCGTGTATTAGTGATATCTTATGATGTTTCTTTTTCTGTGTGACTTATTTCAGTTAGAATCATCATACCTGAATCCACTCATTATGCTGCTACGGGCCTGATGACATAGATTTCATTGCTGAGTGATATTGCATTGTACGTAAGTACCAAAACTTCTTTATCCATTTTTCGCTTTCTGAGATATTGAACTTGTACCGTAAATGAGGTTCTTGTAAACAGAGCCGTCCCAAACTTTGGGGTGGCTGTGTCTTTTTGATTTTAATTTCCCTAAGCTATAGGACCATAAGGGGAAGTGCCCTAGGCTCTGTTGCTTTGTTTTTTAGATGTTTCAAGAAACACCATACACTTCTCCCGAGTGGCTGTTGGCAATTTACATCCCGCCCATCAGCATAACAAGGCTCCCAGTTCTCCATGGCCTGTCCTGCCTTTCTGGATTTTACACTTTTGAAAGATGGTCCATTTGACCGGGGGGAAGTGAGACTTCATTGTAGTGCAGATTTCCTTTGCAAGCTTGCTTGGTTGGCCAAAAAGGGCTTATGCGTTTTTTCCTGAACATATTCAGGAAAAAACGCATACGCACTTTTTGGCCAAGTGCATCATTGTGGACGTTCTGCCTCTTTTCCTATGCTTTAAATGCAATTCCAGTCTACCTCGTGATATCGGTTTCCTGCAATTCTGCTCCGCTTTGAAGTCCTGTTGGCAGCCTTACTTCAGTATATTTTTGGACGATAGCTGTCATTTATAACTCTGCAGGTTTGTGAATTACAGTGCCCCTGAGCTCCTTTCTTCAACTCGCTTTCTTGTGAGCTGGCCGCAACACCGCAGGATTGCTTCAGGCCCTAATCTGGTTCCGGCACGGCACGCTGAGCCTTTGGTTAATTCCTCTTCCTGGTGGGAAATGAGAGTTAAATTTGCCCTTCCAGACACCTCCAGCTAGTCTCTCATTTGTTCTCCCTATTCCTGTTCATCTTCCGCGGAAATTGCAAACTGGGCCACACAGGAGGTTAAAGGCACTGACTCTCCAAGTCGGGAGAGTGTTAGTAAAGCATCTGGAATGTTGCACCCGAGTACCAGGGGACGAAAACTGAGACATATTTGAACACGTCTCCCGATCACACAGTTGATCATACTCTGGGCTCCACATGCATGTTTTAGCTGAAGGAAGAATCCCTTAAACCTGGAGAGTTGAGACCCGTGGAATGGGTACCATGCAATATGACTTCAAAGGGTCTTCATTTACTCACCGAACCTCTCCAATCTTATCACTGCTGCGTTTATGCCCCTGTACACACGCTTGATTCTCTTTTGGAGACATAGCAATACATAGGTTTTAAGATACTTACTAGTCAGGTACAACCTTAGGCGTTTAATATAGGATGTTGAGTCCATTTCATTGAGCAAGGAGTAGCTCTTGTCTATTACATATTTGGCTTAAGGAACTTTATCTGTGCTCATTTCAATCTCTGGTTTTATGCAGCACCCGAACTCACCTTTCCCCTTAAGCAAGCATAAGTTGGTTTTCTAAATTTGAGACCCTGTTCTGTTTTGTAATCCAGTTCCTGTGTAGCCAAGTTTACATTCCGTGTATTAGTGATATCTTATGATGTTTCTTTTTCTGTGTGACTTATTTCAGTTAGAATCATCATACCTGAATCCACTCATTATGCTGCTATGGGCCTGATGACATAGATTTCATTGCTGAGTGATATTGCATTGTACGTAAGTACCACAACTTCTTTATCCATTTTTCACTTTCTGTGATATTGAACTTGTACCGTAAACGAGGTTCTTATAAACAGAGCCGTACCAAATTTTGGGGTGGCTGTGTCTTTTTTATTTTAATTTCCCTAAGCTATAGGATCATAAGTGGAAGTGCCCTAGGCTCTGTTGCTTTGTTTTTTAGATGTTTCAGGAAACACCATACACTTCTCCCCAGTGGCTGTTGGCAATTTACATCCTGCCCATCAGCATAACAAGGCTCCCAGTTCTCCATGGCCTGTCCTGCCTTTCTGGATTTTACACTTTTTTCAGATGGCCCTTTTGACAGGGGGGAAGTGAGACTTCATTGTAGTGCAGATTTCCTTTGCAAGCTTGCTTGGTTGGCCAAAAAGGGCCTATGCGTCTTTTCCTGAATATATTCAGGAAAAAACGCATACGCTCTTTGTGGCCAAGTGCATCATTGTGGACGTTCTGCCTCTTTTCCTATGCTTTAAATGCAATTCCAGTCTACCTCCTGAAATCGGTTTCCTGCAATTCTGCCCCGCTTTCAAGTCCTCTTGGCAGCCTTACTTCAGTATATTTTTGGACGATAGCTGTCATTTATAACTGTGCAGGTTTGTGAATTACAGTGCCCATGAGCTCCTTTCTTCAACTCGCTTTCTTGTGATCTGGCCGCAACACCGCAGGATTGCTTCAGACCCTAATCTGGTTCCGGCATGGAACGCTGAGCCTTTGGATAATTCCTCTTCCTGGTGGGAAATAGGAGTTAAATTTGCCCGTCCAGACACCTCCAGCTAGTCTCTCATTGGTTCTCCCTATTCCTGTACATCTTCCGCGTAATTTGCAAACTGGGACAAACAGGAGGTTAAAGGCACTGACTCTCCAAGTCGGGAGAGTGTTAGTAAAGCATCTAGAATGTTGCACCCGAGTACCAGCGGATGAGAACTGAGACATATTTGAACATGACTCCCGATCACACGGTTGATCATACTATGGGTTCCACATGCATGTTTTAGCTGAAGGAAGAATCCCTTAAACCTGGAAAGTTGAGACCCATGGAATGGGTACCATGCAATATGACTTCAAAGGGTCTTCATTTGCTCACCGAACCTCTCCAATCCTATCACTGCTGCGTTTATGCCCCTGTACTCACGCTTGATTCTCTTTCAGAGACATAGCAATCCATAGGTTTTAAGATATTTACTAGTCAGGTACATTCTTAGGCATTTAATATGGGGTGTTGAGTCCATTTCATTGAGCAAGGAGTAGCTCTTGTCTATTACATATTTGGCTTAAGGAACTTTATCTGTGCTCATTTCAATCTCTGGTTTTATGCAGCACCCCACTCACCTTTCCCCTTAAGCAAGCATAAGTTGGTTTTCTACATTTGAGGCCCTGTTGTGTTTTGTAATTCAGTTCCTGTTTAGCCAAGTTTACATTCCGTGTATTAGTGATATCTTATGATGTTTCTTTTTCTGTGTGACTTATTTCAGTTAGAATCATCATACCTGAATCCACTCATTATGCTGCTAAGGGCCTGATGACGTAGATTTCATTGCTGAGTGATATTGCATTGTACGAAAGTACCACAACTTCTTTATCCATTTTTCGCTTTCTGCGACATTGAACTTGTACCATAAACGAGGTTCTTGTAAACAGAGCCGTCCCAAACTTTGGGGTGGCTGTGTCTTTTTGATTTTAATTTCCCTAAGCTATAGGACCATAAGTGGAAGTGCCCTAGGCTCTGTTGCTTTGTTTTTTAGATGTTTCAGGAAGCACCATACACTTCTCCCGAGTGGTTGTTGGCAATTTACATCCCGCCCATCAGCGTAACAAGGCTCCCAGTTCTCCATGGCCTGTCCTGCCTTTCTGGATTTTACACTTTTTTCAGATGACCTTTTTGACCGGGGGGAAGTGAGACTTCATTGTAGTGCAAATTTCCTTTGCAAGCTTGCTTGGTTGACCAAACAGGGCGTATGCGTTTTTTCCTGAATATATTCAGGAAAAAACGCATACGCCCTTTATGGCCAAGTGCATCATTGTGGACGTTCTGCCTCTTTTCCTATGCTTTAAATGCAATTCCAGTCTACCTCCTGAAATCGGTTTCCTGCAATTCTGAACCGCTTTGAAGTCCTGTTGGCAGCCTTACTTCAGTATATTTTTGGACGATAGCTGTCATTTATAACTCTGCAGGTTGGTGAATTACAGTGCCCCAGAGCTCCTTTCTTCAACTCGCTTTCTTGTGAGCTGGCCTCAACACCACAGGATTGCTTCAGGCCCTAATCTGGTTCCGGCATGGCACGCTGAGCCTTTGGTTAATTCCTCTTCCTGCTGGGAAATGAGAGTTAAATTTCCCCGTCCAGACACCTCCAGCTACTCTCTCATTAGTCCTCCCTATCCCTGTTCATCTTCCGCAGAAATTGCAAACTGGGCCAAACAGGAGGTTAAAGGCACTGACTGTCCAAGTCGGGAGAGTGTTAGTAAGGCGTCTGGAATGTTGCACCCGAGTACCAGGGGACGAGAACTGAGATATATTGGAACACGTCTCCCGATCACACAGTTTATCATACTCTGGGTTCCACATGCATGTTTCAGCTGAAGGAAGAATCCCTTAAACCTGGAGAGTTGAGACCCGTGCAATGGGTACCATGCAGTATGACTTCAAAGGGTTTCATTTGCTCACCGAACCTCTCCAATCCTATCACTGCTGCATTTATGCCCCTGTACACACGCTTGATTCTCTTTCCGAGACATAGCAATCAATAGGTTTTAAGATACTTACTAGTCAGGTACATTCTTTGGCGTTTAATATGGGGTGTTGAATCCATTTCGTTGAGCAAGGAATAGCTCTTGTCTATTACATATTTGGCTTAAGGAACTTTATCTGTGCTCATTTCAATCTCTGGTTTTATGCAGCACCCCAACTCACCTTTCCCCTTAAGCAAGCATAAGTTGGTTTTCTAAATTTGAGACCCTGTTCTGTTTTGTAATTCAGTTCCTGTGTAGCCAAGTTTACATTCAGTGTATTAGTGATATCTTATGATGTTTCTTTTTCTGTGTGACTTATTTCAGTTAGAATCATCATACCTGAACCCACTCATTTTCTGCTACGGGCCTGTTGACATAGATGTCATTGCTGAGTGATATTGCATTGTACGTAAGTACCACAAATTCTTTATCCATTTTTCACTTTCTGCGATATTGAACTTGTACCGTAAACGAGGTTCTTGTAAACAGAGCCGTCCCAAACTTTGGGGTGGCTGTGTCTTTTTTATTTTAATTTCCCTAAGCTATAGGACCATAAGTGGAAGTGCCCTAGGCTCTGTTGCTTTGTTTTTTAGATGTTTCAGGAAACACCATACACTTCTCCTGAGTGGCTGTTGGCAATTTACATCCAGCCCATCAGCATAACAAGGCTCCCAGTTCTCCATGGCCTGTCCTGCCTTTCTGGATTTTACACTTTTTTCAGATAGCCCTTTTGACTGGGGGGAAGTGAGACTTCATTGTAGTGCAGATTTCCTTTGCAAGCTTGCTTGGTTGGCCAAAAAGTGCGTATGCGTTTTTTCCTGAATATATTCAGGAAAAAACGCATACGCACTTTTTGGCCAAGTGCATCATTGTGGACGTTCTGCCTCTTTTCCTATGCTTTAAATGCAATTCCAGTCTACCTCCTGAAATCGGTTTCCTGCAATTCTGCCCCGATTTGAAGTCCTCTTGGCAGCCTTACTTCAGTATATTTTTGGACGATAGCTGTCATTTATAACTCTGCAGGTTTGTGAATTACAGTGCCCCTGAGCTCCTTTCTTCAACTCGCTTTCTTTTGAGCTGGCCGCAACACCGCAGGATTGCTTCAGGCCCTAATCTGGTTCCGGCATGGCACGCTGAGCCTTTGGTTAATTCCTCTTCCTGGTGGGAAATGAGAGTTAAATTTTCCCGTCCAGACACCTCCAGCTAGTCTCTCATTGGTTCTCCCTATTCCAGTTCATCTTCCGCAGAAATTGCAAACTGGGCCAAACAGGAGTTTAAAGGCACTGACTCTCCAAGTCGGGAGAGTGTTAGTAAAGCGTCTGGAATGATGCACCCGAGTACCAGGGGACGAGAACTGAGATATATTGGAACACGTCTCCCGATCACATGGTTGATCATACTCTGGGTTCCACATGCATGCTTTAGCTGAAGGAAGAATCCCTTAAACCTGGAGAGTTGAGACTCTTGGAATGGGTACCATGCAATATGACTTCAAAGGGTCTTCATTTGCTCACCGAAACTCTCCAGTCCTATCATTTCTGCATTTATGCCCTTGTACACACGCTTGATTCTCTTTCGGAGACATAACAATCCATAGGTTTTAAGATACTTACTAGTCAGGTACATTCTTAGGCGTTTAATATGGGGTGTTCAGTCCATTTCGTTGAGCAAGGAGTAGCTCTTGTCTATTACATATTTGGCTTAAGGAACTTTATCTGTGCTCATTTCAATCTCTGGTTTTATGCAGCACCCCAACTCACCATTCCCCTTAAGCAAGCATAAGGTGGTTTTCTACATTTGAGGCCCTGTTGTGTTTTGTAATTCAGTTCCTGTGTAGCCAAGTTTACATTCCGTGTATTAGTGATATCTTATGATGTTTCTTTTTCTGTGTGACTTATTTCAGTTAGAATCATCATACCTGAATCCACTCATTATGCTGCTACGGGCCTGATGACATAGATTTCATTGCTGAGTGATATTGCATTGTACGTAAGTACCAAAACTTCTTTATCCATTTTTCGCTTTCTGAGATATTGAACTTGTACCGTAAATGAGGTTCTTGTAAACAGAGCCGTCCCAAAGTTTGGGGTGGCTGTGTCTTTTTGATTTTAATTTCCCTAAGCTATAGGACCATAAGGGGAAGTGCCCTAGGCTCTGTTGCTTTGTTTTTTAGATGTTTCAAGAAACACCATACACTTCTCCCGAGTGGCTGTTGGCAATTTACATCCCGCCCATCAGCATAACAAGGCTCCCAGTTCTCCATGGCCTGTCCTGCCTTTCTGGATTTTACACTTTTGAAAGATGGTCCATTTGACCGGGGGGAAGTGAGACTTCATTGTAGTGCAGAATTCCTTTGCAAGCTTGCTTGGTTGGCCAAAAAGGGCGTATGCGTTTTTTCCTGAACATATTCAGGAAAAAACGCATACGCACTTTTTGGCCAAGTGCATCATTGTGGACGTTCTGCCTCTTTTCCTATGCTTTAAATGCAATTCCAGTCTACCTCGTGATATCGGTTTCCTGCAATTCTGCTCCGCTTTGAAGTCCTGTTGGCAGCCTTATTTCAGTATATTTTTGGACGATAGCTGTCATTTATAACTCTGCAGGTTTGTGAATTACAGTGCCCCTGAGCTCCTTTCTTCAACTCGATTTCTTGTGAGCTGGCCGCAACACCGCAGGATTGCTTCAGGCCCTAATCTGGTTCCGGCACGGCACGCTGAGCCTTTGGTTAATTCCTCTTCCTGGTGGGAAATGAGAGTTAAATTTGCCCTTCCAGACACCTCCAGCTAGTCTCTCATTGGTTCTCCCTATTCCTGTTCATCTTCCGCAGAAATTGCAAACTGGGCCAAACAGGAGGTTAAAGGCACTGACTCTCCAAGTCGGGAGAGTGTTAGTAAAGCATCTGGAATGTTGCACCCGAGTACCAGGGGACGAGAACTGAGACATATTTCAACACGTCTCCCAATCACACAGTTGGTCATACTCTGGTTTCCACATGCATGTTTTAGCTGAAGGAAGAATCCCTTAAACCTGGAGAGTTGAGACCCGTGAAATGGGTACCATGCAATATGATTTCAAAGGGTCTTGATTTGCTCACGGAACCTCTCCAATCCTATCACTGCTGCGTTTATGCCCCTGTACACAGGCTTGATTCTCTTTCGGAGACATAGCAATCCATAGGTTTTAAGATACTTAGTAGTCAGGTACATTCTTAGGCGTTTAATATGGGGTGTTGAGTCCATTTCGTTGAGCAAGGAGTAGCTCTTGTCTATTACATATTTGGCTTAAGGAACTATATCTGTGCTCATTTCAATCTCTGGTTTTATGCAACACCCCAACTCACCTTTCCCCTTAAGCAAGCATAAGTTGTTTTTCTAAATTTGAGACCCTGTTCTGTTTTGTAATCCAGTTCCTGTGTAGCCAAGTTTACATTCCGTGTATTAGTGATATCTTATGATGTTTCTTTTTCTTGTGACTTATTTCAGTTAGAATCATCATACCTGAATCCACTCATTATGCTGCTATGGGCTGATGACATAGATTTCATTGCTGAGTGGTATTGCATTGTACGTAAGTACCACAACTTCTTTATCCATTTTTCACTTTCTGCGATATTGAACTTGTAGTGTAGACTAGGTTCTTGTAAACAGAGCTGTCCCAAACTTTGGGGTGGCTGTGTCTTTTTGATTTTAATTTCCCTAAGCTATAGGACCATAAGTGGAAGTGCCCTAGGCTCTGTTGCTTTGTTTTTTAGATGTTTCAGGAAACCCCATACACTTCTCTCGAGTGGCTGTTGGCAATTTACATCCCGCCCATCAGCATAACAGGGCTCCCAGTTCTCCATGGCCTGTCCTGCCTTTCTGGATTTTACACTTTCTTCAGATGGCCCTTTTGACCAGAGGGAAGTGAGACTTCATTGTAGTGCAGATTTCCTTTGCAAGCTTGCTTTGTTGGCCAAAAAGGGCGTATGCGTTTTTCCTGAATATATTCAGGAAAAAATGCATACGCACTTTTTGGCCAAGTGCATCATTGTCGACGTTCTGCCTCTTTCCTATGGTTTAAATGCAATTCCAGTCTACCTCCTGAAATCGGTTTCCTGCAATTCTGCCCCGCTTTCAAGTCCTCTTGGCAGCCTTACTTCACTATATTTTTGGATGATACCTGTCATTTATAACTCTGCAGGTTTGTGAATTTCAGTGCCCCTGAGCTCCTTTCTTCAACTCGCTTTCTTGTGAGCTGGCCGCAACACCGCAGGATTGCTTCAGGCCTTAATCTGGTTCCGGCTCGGCACACTGAGCCTTTGGTTAATTCCTCTACCTGGTGGGAAATGTGAGTTAAATTTGCCCGTCCAGACACCTCCAGCTAGTCTCTCATTGGTTCTCCCTATTCCTGTTTATCTTCCGCAGAAATTGCAAACTGGGCCAAACAGGAGGTTAAAGGCACTGACTCTCCAAGTCGGGAGAGTGTTAGTAAAGCATCTGGAATGTTGCACCCGAGTACCAGGGGACGAGAACTGAGACATATTGGAACACGTCTCCCGATCACATGGTTGATCATACTCTGGGTTCCACATGCATGATTTAGCTGAAGAAAGAGTCCCTTAAACCTGGAGAGTTGAGACCCGTGGAATGGGTACCATGCAATATGACTTCAAAGGGTCTTCATTTGCCCACCGAACCTCTCCAATCCTATCACTGCTGCGTTTATGCCCCTATACACACGCTTGATTCTGTTTCGGAGACATAGCAATCCATAGGTTTTAAGATACTTACTAGTCAGGAACATGCTTAGGTGTTTAATATGGGTTGTTGAGTCCATTTCGTTGAGCAGGGAGTAGCTCTTGTCTATTCCATATTTGTCTTAAGGAACTTTATCTGTGCTCATTTCAATCTCTGGTTTTATGCAGCACCCCAACTCACCTTTCCCCTTAAGCAAGCATAAGTTGGTTTTCTGAATTTGAGACCCTGTTCTGTTTTGTAATCCAGTTCCTGTGTAGCCAAGTTTACATTCCGTGTATTAGTGATATCTTATGATGTTTGTTTTTCTGTGTGACTTATTTCAGTTAGAATCATCATACCTGAATCCACTCATTATGCTGCTATGGGCCTGATGACATAGATTTCATTGCTGAGTGATATTGCATTGTACGTAAGTACCAAATCTTCTTTCTCCATTTTTCACTTTCTGCGATATTGAACTTGTCCCGTAAATGAGTTTCTTGTAAACAGAGCCATCCCAAACTTTGGGGTGGCTGTGTCTTTTTGAATTTAATTTCCCTAAGCTATAGGACCATAAGTGGAAGTGCCCTAGGCTCTGTTGCTTTGTTTCTTAGATGTTTCAGGAAACACCATACACTTCTCCTGAGTGGCTGTTGGCAATTTACATCCCGCCCATCAGCATAACAAGGGTCCCAGTTCTCCATGGCCTGTCCTGCCTTTCTGGATTTTACACTTTTGTCACATGGCCCTTTTGACTGGGGGGAAGTGAGACTTCATTGTAGTGCAGATTTCCTTTGCAAGCTTGCTTGGTTGGCCAAAAAGGGCGTATGCATTTTTTCCTGAATATATTCAGGAAAAAACGCATACACGCTTTTTGGCCAAGTGCATCATTGTCGACGTTCTGCCTCTTTTCCTATGCTTTAAATGCAATTCCAGTCTACCACCTGAAATCGGTTTCCTGCAATTCTGCCCCGCTTTCAAGTCCTCTTGGCAGCCTTACTTCAGTATATTTTTGGACGATAGCTGTCATTTATAACTCTGCAGGTTTATGAATTACAGTGCCCCTGAGCTCCTTTCTTCAACGAGCTTTCTTGTGAGCTGGCCGCAACACCACGGTATTGCTTCAGACCCTAATCTGGTTCCGGCACAGCACGCAGAGCCTTTGGTTAATTCCTCTTCCTGGTGGGAAATGAGAGTTAAATTTGCCCGTCCAGACACCTCCAGCTAGTCTCTCATTGGTTTTCCCTATTCCTGTTCATCTTCCGCAGAAATTGCAAACTGGGCCAAACAGGAGGTTAAAGGCACTCACTCTCCAAGTCGGCAGAGTGTTAGTAAAGCATCTGGAATGTTGCACCCGAGTACCAGGGGATGAGAACTGAGACATATTGGAACACGTCTCCGGATCACACGGTTAATCATACTCTGGGTTCCACATGCATGCTTTAGCTGAAGGAAGAATCCCTTAAACCTGGAGAGTTGAGACCCATGGAATGGGTACCATGCAATATGACTTCAAAGGGTCTTCATTTGCTCACCGAACCTCTCCAATCCTATCACTGCTGCGTTTATGCCCCTGTACACACGCTTGATTCTCTTTCAGAGACATAGCAATCCATAGGTTTTAAGATACTTACTAGTCAGGTACAGTCTTACGCGTTTAATATGGGGTGTTGAGTCCATCTCGTTGAGCAAGGAGTAGCTCTTGTCTATTACATATTTGGCTTAAGGAACTTTATCTGTGCTCATTTCAATCTCTGGTTTTACGCAGCACCCCAACTCACCTTTCCCCTTAAGCAAGCATAAGTTGGTTTTCTAAATTTGAGACCCTGTTCTGTTTTGTAATCCAGTTCCTGTGTAGCCAAGTTTACATTCCATGTATTAGTGATATCTTATGATGTTTCTTTTTCTGTGTGACTTATATCAGTTAGAATCATCATACCTGAATCCACTCATTATGCTGCTACGGGCCTGATGACATAGATTTCATTGCTGAGTGATATTGCATTGTACGTAAGTACCACAACTTCTTTATCCATTTTTCGCTTTCTGCAATATTGAACTTGTACTGTAAACGAGGTTGTTGTAAACAGAGCCGTCCCAAACTTTGGGGTGGCTGTGTCTTTTTGATTTTAATTTCCCTAAGCTATAGGACCATAACTGGAAGTGCCCTAGGCTCTGTTGCTTTGTTTATTAGATGTTTCAGGAAACACCATACACTTCTCGCAAGTGGCTGTTGGCAATTTACATCCCGCCCATCAGCATAACAAGGCTCCCAGTTCTCCATGGCCTGTCCTGCCTTTCTGGATTTTACACATTTTTCAGATGGCCCTTTTGACCTGGGGGAAGTGAGACTTCATTGTAGTGCAGATTTCCTTTGCAAGCTTGCTTGGTTGGCCAAAAAGGGCGTATGCGTTTTTTCCGGAAAAAACTCATACGCCCTTTTTGGCCAAGTGCATCATTGTCAACGTTCTGCCTCTTTTCCTATGCTTTAAATGCAATTCCAGTCTACCTCTTGCAATCTGTTTCCTGCAATTCTGCCACGCTTTCAAGTCCTCTTGGCAGCCTTACTTCAGTATATTTTTGGACGATAGCTGTCATTTATAACTCTGCATGTTTGTGAATTACAGTGCCCCTGAGCTCCCTTCTTCATCTCGTTTTCTTGTGAGCTGGCCTCAACACCGCAGGATTGCTTCAGGCCCTAATCTGGTTCCGGCACAGCAGGCTAAGCCTTTGGTTAATTCCTCTTCCTGGTGGGAAATGAGAGTTAAATTTGCCCGTCCAGACACCTCCAGCTAGTCTCTCATTGGTTCTCCCTATTCCTGTTTATCTTCCGCAGATATTGCAAACTGGGCCAAACAGGAGGTTAAAGGCACTCACTCTCCAAGTCGGGGGAGTGTTAGTAAAGTGTCTGGAATGTTGCACCCGAGTACCAGGGGATGAGAACAGAGACATATTGGAACACGTCTCCAGATCACACGGTTGATCATACTCTGAGTTCCACATGCATGTTTTAGCTGAAGGAAGAATCCCTTAAACATGGAGAGTTGAGACCCGTGGAATGGATACCATGCAATATAACTTCAAAGGGTCTTCATTTGCTCACCGAACCTCTCCAATCCTATCACTGCTGCGTGTATGCCCCTGTACTCATGCTTGATTCTCTTTCGGTGACATAGCAATCCATAGGTTTTAAGATACTTACTAGTCAGGTACATTCTTAGGCGTTTAATATGGTGTGTTGAGTCCATTTCGTTGAGCAAGGAGTAGCTGTTGTCTATTACATATTTGGCTTAAGGAACTTTATCTGTGTTCATTTCAATCTCTGGTTTTATGCAGCACCCCAACTCACCTTTCCCTTTAAGCAAGCATAAGTTGGTTTTCTAAATTTGAGACTCTGTTCTGTTTTGTAATCCAGTTCCTGTGTAGCCAAGTTTACATTCCGTGTATTAGTGATATCTTATGATGTTTCTTTTTTTTGTGACTTATTTCAGTTAGAATCATCATACCTGAATCCACTCATTATGCTGCTATGGGCCTGATGACACAGATTTCATTGCTGAGTGATATTGCATTCTACGTAAGTACCACAACTTCTTTATACATTTTTCACACTTTGCGATATTGAACTTGTCCCCTAAACGAGGTTCTTGTAAACAGAGCCGTCCCAAACTTTGGGGTGGCTGTGTCTTTTTGATTTTAATTTCCCTAAGCTATAGGACCATAAGTGGAAGTGCCCTAGGCTCTGTTGCTTTGTTTTTTAGATGTTTCAGGAAAGGCTATACACTTCTCCCGAGTGGCTCTTGGCAATTTACATCCCGCCCATCAGCATAACAAGGCTCCCAGTTCTCCATGGCCTGTCCTGCCTTTCTGGATTTTACACTTTTTTCAGATGGCCCTTTTGACCGGGGGGAAGTGAGACTTCATTGTAGTGCAGATTTCCTTTGCAAGCTTGCTTTGTTGGCCTAAAAGGGCGTATGCATTTTGTCCTGAATATATTCAGGAAAAAACGCATACGCCCTTTTTGGCCAAGTGCATCATTGTGGACGTTCTGCCTCTTTTCCTATGCTTTAAATGCAATTCCAGTCCACCTCCTGAAATCGGTTTCCTGAAATTCTGCCCCACTTTCAAGTCCTCTTGGCAGCCTTACTTCAGTATATTTTTGGACGATAGCTGTCATTTATAACTCTGCAGGTTAGTGAATTACAGTGACCCTGAGCTCCTTTCTTTAACTCGCTTTCTTGTGAGCTGGCCTCAACACCGCAGGATTGCTTCAGGCCCTAATCTTGTTCTGGAACAACACGCTGAACCTTTGGTTAATTCCTCTTCCTGGTGGGAAATGAGAGTTAAATTTGCCCGTCCAGACACCTCCAGCTAGTCTCTCATTGGTTCTCCCTATTCCTGTTCATCTTCCACAGAAATTGCAAACTGGGCCAAACAGGAGGTTAAAGGCACTGACTCTCCAAGTCGGGAGAGTGTTAGTAAAGCGTCTGGAATGTTGCACCCGAGTACCAGGGGACAAAAACTGAGACATATTGGAACACGTCTCCTGATCACACGGTTGATCATACTCTGGGTTCCACATGCATGTTTTAGCTGAAGGAAGAATCCCTTAAACCTGGAGAGTTGAGACCCGTGGAATGGGTACCATGCAATATGACTTCAAAGGGTCTTCATTTGCTCACCGAACCTCTCCAATCCTATCACTGCTGCGTTTATGCCCCTGTACACACGCTTGATTCTCTTTCGGAGACATAGCAATCCATAGGTTTTAAGATACTTACTAGTCAGGTACATACTTAATCGTTTAATATGGGGTGTTGAGTCCATCTCGTTGAGCAAGGAGTAGCTCTTGTCTATTACATATTTGGCTTAAGGAACTTTATCTGTGCTCATTTCAATCTCTGGTTTTATGCAGCACCCCAACTCACCTTTCCCCTTAAGCAAGCATAAGTTGGTTTTCTAAATTTGAGACCCTGTTCTGTTTTGTAATTCAGTTCCTGTGTAGCCAAGTTTACATTCTGTGTATTAGTGATATCTTATGATGTTTCTTTTTCTGTGTGACTTATTTCAGTTAGAATCATCATACCTGAATCCACTCATTATGCTGCAACGGGCCTGATGACATAGATGTCATTGCTGAGTGATATTGCATTGTACGTAAGTACCACAACTTCTTTATCCATCTTTCGCTTTCTGCGATATTGAACTTGTACCGTAAACGAGGTTCTTGTAACCAGAGCCGTCCCAAACTTTGGGGTGGCTGTGTCTTTTTGACTTTAATATCCCTAAGCTATAGGAGCATAAGTGGAAGTGCCCTAGGCTCTGTTGCTTTGTTTTTTCGATGTTTCAGGAAATACAATACACTTCTCCCGAGTGGCTGTTGGCAATTTATATCCCGCCCATCAGCATAACAAGGCTCCCAGTTCTCCATGGCCTGTCCTGCCTTTCTGGATTTTACACTTTTTTCAGATGGCCCTTTTGACCGGGGGGAAGTGAGATTTCATTGTAGTGCAGATTTCCTTTGCAAGCTTGCTTGGTTGGCCAAAAAGGGCGTATGCGTTTTTTCATGAATATATTCAGGAAAAAACGCATACGCCCTTTTTGGCCAAGTGCATCATTGTGGACGTTCTGCCTCTTTTCCTATGCTTTAAATGCAATTCCAGTCTACCTCCCGATATCGGTTTCCTGCAATTCTGCCCCGCTTTCAAGTCCTCTTGGCAGCCTTACTTCAGTATATTTTTGGACGATAGCTGTCATTTATAACTCTGCAGGTTTGTGAATTACAGTGCCCCTGAGCTCCTTTCTTCAACTCGCTTTCTTCTGAGCTGGCCGCAACACCGCAAGATTGCTTCAGGCCCTAATCTGGTTCCGGCACGGCACGCTGAGCCTTTGGTTAATTCCTCTTCCTGGTGGGAAATGAGAGTTAAATTTGCCCGTCCAGACAACTCCAGCTAGTCTCTCATTAGTCCTCCCTATTCCTGTTCATCTTTCGCAGAAATTGCAACCTGGGCCAAACAGGAGGTTAAAGGCACTGACTGTCCAAGTCGGGAGAGTGTTAGTAAAGGGTCTGGAATGTTGCACCCGAGTACCAGGGGACGAGAACTGAGATATAATGGCACACGTCTCCCGATCACACGGTTGATCATACTCTGGGTTCCACATGCATGTTTTAGCTGAAGGAAGAATCCCTTAAACCTGGAGAGTTGAGACCCGTGGAATGGGTACGATGCAATATGATTTCAAAGCGTCTTCGTTTGCCCACCGAACCTCTCCAATCCTATCACTGCGGCCTTTATGCCCCTGTACACACGCTTGATTCTCTTTCGGAGACATAGCAATCCATAGGTTTTAAGATACTTACTAGTCAGGTACATTCTTAGGCGTTTAATATGGGGTGTTGAGTCCATTTCGTTGAGCAAGGAGTAGCTCTTGTCTATTACATATTTGGCTTAAGGAACTTTATGTGTGCTCATTTCAATCTCTGTTTTTATGCAGCACCTCAACTCACCTTTCCCCTTAAGCAAGCATAAGTTGGTTTTCTAAATTTGAGACCCTGTTCTGTTTTGTAATTCAGTTAGTGTGTAGCCAAGTTTACATTCCGTGTATTAGTGATATCTTATGATGTTTCTTTTTCTGTGTGACTTATTTCAGTTAGAATCATCATACCTGAATCCACTCATTATGCTGCTACGGGCTTGATGACATAGATGTCATTGCTGAGTGATATTGCATTGTACGTAAGTACCACAACTTCTTTATCCATTTTTCACTCTTTGCGATATTGAACTTGTACCGTAAATGAGGTTCTTGTAAACAGAGCAGTCCCAAACTTTGGGGTAGCTGTGTCTTTTTGATTTTAATTTCCCTAAGCTATAGGACCATAAGTGGAAGTGCCCTAGGCTCTGTTGCTTTGTTTCTTAGATGTCTCAGGAAACACCATACACTTCTCCCAAGTGGCTGTTGGCAATTTACATCCCACGCATCAGCATAACAAGGCTCCCAGTTCTCCATGGCCTGTCCTGCCTTTCTGGATTTTACACTTTTTTCAGATGGCCCTTTTGACCGGGGGGAAGTGAGACTTCATTGTAATGCAGATTTCCTTTGCAAGCTTGCTTGGTTGGCCAAAAAGGGCGTATGCGTTTTTTCCTGAATATATTCAGGAAAAAACGCATACGCTCTTTTTGGCCAAGAGCATCATTGTCGATGTTCTGCCTCTTTTCCTATGCTTTAGATGCAATTCCAGTCTACCTGCTGAAATCGGTTTCCTGCAATTCTGCCCCGCTTTCAAGTCCTCTTGGCAGCCTTACTTCAGTATATTTTTGGACGATAGCTGTCATTTATAACTCTGCATGTTTGTGAATTACAGTGCCCCTGAGCTCCTTTCTTCAACTCGCTTTCTTGTGAGCTGGCCGCAACACTGCAGCATTGCTTCAGGCCCTAATCTAGTTCCGGCACAGCACGCTGAGCCTTTGGTTAATTCCTCTTCCTGGTGGGAAATGAGAGTTAAATTTGCCCGTCCAGACACCTCCAGCTAGTCTCTCATTGGTTCTCCCTATTCCTGTTCATCTTCCGCAGAAATTGCAAACTGGGCAAAACAGGAGGTTAAAGGCACTGACTCTCCAAGTCGGGAGAGTGTTAGTAAAGTGTCTGGAATGTTGCACCCGAGTACCAGGGGATGAGAACTGAGACATATTGGAACACGTCTCCCGATCACACGGTTGATCATACTGTGGGTTCCACATGCATGTTTTAGCTGAAGGAAGAATCCCTTAAAGCTGGAGAGTTGAGACCCGTGGAATGGGTACCATGCAATATGACTTCAAAGGGTCTTCATTTGCTCACCGAACCTCTCCAATCCTATCACTGCTGTGTGTATGCCCCTGTACTCATGCTTGATTCTCTTTCGGAGACATAGCAATCAATAGGTTTTAAGATACTTACCAGTCAGGTACATTCTTAGGCATTTAATATGGTGTGTTGAGTCCATTTCGTTGAGCAAGGAGTAGCTCTTGTCTATTCCATATTTGGCTTAAGGAAATTTATCTGTGCTCATTTCAATCTCTGGTTTTATGCAGCACCCCAACTCACCTTTCCCCTTAAGCAAGCATAAGTTGGTTTTCTAAATTTGAGACCCTGTTCTGTTTTGTAATCCAGTTCCTGTGTAGCCAAGTTTACATTCTGTGTATTAGTGATATCTTATGATGTTTCTTTTTTTTGTGACTTATTTCACTTAGAATCATCATACCTGAATCCACTCATTATGCTGCTACGGGCCTGATGTCATAGATTTCATTGCTGAGTGATATTGCATTGTACGTAAGTACCACAACTTCTGTATCCATTTTTCACTTTTTGCGATATTGAACTTGTCCCCTAAACGAGGTTGTTGTAAACAGAGCCGTCCCAAACTTTGGGGTGGCTGTGTCTTTTTGATTTTAATTTCCCTAAGCTATAGGACCATAAGTGGAAGTGCCCTAGGCTCTGTTGCTTTGTTTTTTAGATGTTTCAGGAAAGGCTATACAATTCTCCCCTGTGGCTCTTGGCAATTTACATCCCGCCCATCAGCATAACAAGGCTCCCAGTTCTCCATGGCCTGTCCTGCCTTTCTGGATTTTACACTTTTTTCAGATGGCCCTTTTGACCGGGGGGAAGTGAGACTTCATTGTAGTGCAGATTTCCTTTGCAAGCTTGCTTTGTTGGCCTAAATGGGCGTATGCATTTTGTCCTGAATATATTCAGGAAAAAACGCATACGCCCTTTTTGGCCAAGTGCATCATTGTGGACGTTCTGCCTCTTTTCCTATGCTTTAAATGCAATTCCAGTCCACCTCCTGAAATCGGTTTCCTGAAATTCTGCCCCGCTTTCAAGTCCTCTTGGCAGCCTTACTTCAGTATATTTTTGGACGATAGCTGTCATTTATAACTCTGCAGGTTACTGAATTACAGTGACCCTGAGCTCCTTTCTTTAACTCGCTTTCTTGTGAGCTGGCCTCAACACCGCAGGATTGCTTCAGGCCCTAATCTTGTTCTGGAACAACACGCTGAACCTTTGGTTAATTCCTCTTCCTGGTGGGAAATGAGAGTTAAATTTGCCCGTCCAGACACCTCCAGCAAATCTCTCATTGGTTCTCCCTATTCCTGTTCATCTTCCACAGAAATTGCAAACTGGGCCAAACAGGAGGTTAAAGGCACTGACTCTCCAAGTCGGGAGAGTGTTAGTAAAGCGTCTGGAATGTTGCACCCGAGTACCAGGGGACGAAAACTGAGACATATTGGAACACGTCTCCCGATAACACGGTTGATCATACTCTGGGGTCCACATGCATGTTTTAGCTGAAGGAAGAATCCCTTAAACCTGGAGAGTTGAGACCCGTGGAATGGGTACCATGCAATATGACTTCAAAGGGTCTTCATTTGCTCACCGAACCTCTCCAATCCTATCACTGCTGCGTTTATGCCCCTGTACACACGCTTGATTCTCTTTCGGAGACATAGCAATCCATAGGTTTTAAGATACTTACTAGTCAGGTACATTCTTAGGCGTTTAATATGGGGTGTTGAGTCCATTTCGTTGAGCAAGGAGTAGCTCTTGTCTATTACATATTTGGCTTAAGGAACTTTATCTGTGCTCATTTCAATCTCTGTTTTTATGCAGCACCTCAACTCACCTTTCCCCTTAAGCAAGCATAAGTTGGTTTTCTAAATTTGAGACCCTGTTCTGTTTTGTAATTCAGTTAGTGTGTAGCCAAGTTTACATTCCGTGTATTAGTGATATCTTATGATGTTTCTTTTTCTGTGTGACTTATTTCAGTTAGAATCATCATACCTGAATCCACTCATTATGCTGCTACGGGCTTGATGACATAGATGTCATTGCTGAGTGATATTGCATTGTACGTAAATACCACAACTTCTTTATCCATTTTTCGCTTTCTGTAATATTGAACTTGTACCGTAAAGGAGGTTCTTGTAAACAGAGCCGTCCCAAACTTTGGGGTGGCTGTGTCTTTTTGATTTTAATTTCCCTAAGCTATAGGACCATAAGTGGAAGTGCCCTAGGTTCTGTTGTTTTGTTTTGTAGATGTTTCAGGAAACACCATTCACTTCTCCCAAGTGGCTGTTGGCAGTTTACATCCCGCCCATCAGCATAACAAGGCTCCCAGTTCTCCATGGCCTGTCCTGACTTTCTGGATTTTACACTTTTTTCAGATGGCCCTTTTGACCGGGGTGAAGTGAGACTTCATTGTAGTGCAGATTTTCTTTGCAAGCTTGCTTGGTTGGCCAAAAAGGGCGTATGCATTTTTTCCTGAATATATTCAGGAAAAAACGCATACGCCCTTTTTGGCCAAGTGCATCATTGTCGACGTTCTGCCTCTTTTCCTATGCTTTAAATGCAATTCCAGTCTACCTCCTGAAATCGGTTTAATGCAATTCTGCCCCGCTTTCAAGTCCTCTTGGCAGCCTTACTTCAGTATATTTTTGGACAATAGCTGTCATTTATAACTCTGCAGGTTTGTGAATTACAGTGCCCCTGAGCTCCTTTCTTCAACTCGCTTTCTTGTGAGCTGGCCGCAACACCGCAGGATTGCTTCAGGCCCTAATCTGGTTCCGGCACGGCACGCTGAGCCTTTGGTTAATTCCTCTTCCTGGTGGGAGATGAGAGTTAAATTTGCCCGTCCAGACACCTCCAGCTAGTCTCTCATTGGTTTTCCCTATTCCAGTTCATCTTCTGGAGAAATTGCAAACTGGGCCAAACAAGAGGTTAAAGGCACTGACTCTCCAAGTCGGGAGAGTGTTAGTAAACCGTCTGGAATGTTGCACCCGAGTACCAGGGGATGAAAACTGAGACATATTGGAATACGTCTCCCGATCACACGGTTTATCATACTCTGGGTTCCACATGCATGTTTTAGCTGAAGGAAGAATCCCTTAAACCTGGAGAGTTGAGACCCGTGGAAAGGGTACCATGCAATATGACTTCAAAGGGTCTTCATTTGCTCACCGAACCTCTCCAATCCTATCACTGCTGCGTTTATGCCCCTGTACACACGCTTGATTCTCTTTCGGAGACATAGCGATCCATAGGTTTTAAGATACTTACTAGTCAGGTACATTCTTAGGCGTTTAATATGGGGTGTTGAGTCCATTTCGTTGAGCAAGGAGTAGCTCTTGTCTATTACATATTTGGCTTAAGGAACTTTATCTGTGATCATTTCAATCTCTGGTTTTATGCAGCACCCCAACTCACCTTTCCCCTTAAGCAAGCATAAGTTGGTTTTCTAAATTTGAGACCCTGTTCTGTTTTGTAATCCAGTTCCTGTGTAGCCAAGTTTACATTCCGTGTATTAGTGATATCTTATGATGTTTCTTTTTCTGTGTGACTTATTTCAGTTAGAATCATCATACCTGAATCCACTCATTATGCTGCCACGGGCCTGATGATATAGATGTCATTGCTGAGGGATATTGCATTGTACGTAAATACCACAACTTCTTTTCCCATTTTTCGCTTTCTGTGATATTGAACTTGTACCGTAAATGAGGTTCTTGTAAACAGAGCCGTCCCAAACTTTGGGGTGGCTGTGTCTTTTTGATTTTAATTTCCCTAAACTATAGGACCATAAGTGGAAGTGCCCTAGGCTCTGTTGCTTTGTTTTTTAGATGTTTCAGGAAACACCATACACTTCTCCCGAGTGGCTGTTGGCAATTTACATCCCACCCATCAGCATAACAAGGCTCCCAGTTCTCCATGGCCTGTCCTGCCTTTCTGGATTTTACACTTTTTTCAGATGACCCTTTTGACTGGGGGGAAGTGAGACTTCATTGTAGTGCAGATTTCCTTTGCAAGCTTGCTTGGTTGGCCAAAAAGGGCGTATGCGTTTTTTCCTGAATATATTCAGGAAAAAACGCATACGCCCTTTTTGGCCAAGTGCATCATTGTCGTCGTTCTGCCTCTTTTCCTATGCTTTAAATGCAATTCCTGTCTACCTCCTGAAATAGGTTTCCTGCAATTCTGCCTTGCTTTCAATGCCTCTTCATAGCCTTACCTCAATATAGTTTTTGAAAATAGTTGGCCTTTATAACTCTGCACGTTTTTGAATTGCAGTGGCCCTTAGCTCCATTTTTCAGCTCATATTTTTGTGATCTTGCCTCATAACCACAGGATTCCTTCAGGCCCTATTCTTCTTCTGGGGCACCTTGCTGTGCCTTTGGTTTATTCTTCTTACTGATGTGAAATTAGAGTGACATGTGCCCATTGAAACCGCTACAGCTTGTTTCTCACTGGTTCCCCCTATTCCCATTCATCCTCCGCACTAACTGCAGACTGTGCGATACCAGAACTTAAAGGCATTGACTCTCCATGTGAGGATGTTGTTAGTAAAGCGGCTGGAATGTCGATCCGGAGCCCCAGGAGAGGAAAAATGAGGTGCGTTTTAGAAACCTTTCCCGATCATATGGTATACCAGTCGCTGGGTTTCCCAAGCATGGTTTAGCTGTAGGAAGATTCCCTTCAACCTGGATTGTTGGGACCCTTGGAATGAGTAGCATGAAGTATTGCATTAAACTTTTGGCAGTTGCTCACCAAAACTCACCAATCCTCTCAGCCCCAAGTGTCCAGCCTTATGTGTTATCCAGCTGTGGGTTTATATGTGGTCAATCCAGGTTGCATCACAGCCCCTGAGCAAATTTTGTAAGAATTTTTCTCTCTTTCATTGTTTCTGCGTTTTGTTTTTAAAATTTATTTCTATAATGGGGTTTAGCTCATTTTCACTGCTGTGTTTGTGCCGCTCTGCACACACTTGATTCCCTTATGGAGATATATCAATACATGGATTTTAAGATTCTTATTACTCAGATATATTTCTCTGCGGTTTATAAGGTGTGTTGAGGCCAGTTCATTGAGCAAGGTGTAGATCTTGTCTAATATCTATTTGGTTTATTGAACGGTATCTGTGCTAATTTCAAACTCTGCTTTTATGCATCACCCCACCTCTCCTTTCCCCTTAAGCTGACATAAGTGTGTTTTCTAAATGTGAGACACTGTTCTGTAATTCATTTCTTGTGCAGCCATATTTACCCTCCCTCTATAAGTGATATCTTATGATATGTTTCTTTTTCTGTTTGACTTATTTCAAGTAGTATTATCGGACCTAAATCCAATCTTTATCCTTCTACTAGCCTTATTACATTGATTTCATGGTGAAGAGATATTCCATTGTACATAAGTACCACATCTTCTTTATCCATTGTTCTCTTTCCTGGGATATTTAAGGTGTACTGAAGTTGAGGTTCTTGTAAACAGAGTAGCCCTAAACTGTGGTGTGCTTGTGTCTTGTTGATTTTTAGACTTCCCTAGATATATTCCCATGATTGGAAGTGTCCTATGCTCTGTAGCTCTGTTTTTTAGATGATTTAGGAACCACCATACACTTCTCCAGAGTGGCTCTCGGCAGTTCACACACTGCCCATCAGCGTATAAAGGCTCCCTGTTCTCCATGGCCTGTCCTGCATTTCTGGTTTTTACAATTTTTTAGGATGGCCCTTTTGACCGGTGGGAAATGAGACTTCTTTGTTGTGCACATTTGCATTGCTTGCTTGCTTCGTTGCCCATAAAGTGCGTATGCGTTTTTTCCTGGATATAATCAGGAAAAACGCATACGCCCTTTTGGGCCAACTGCATCATTGTCGAAATTCTGCCGCTTTTCATGTGCTTTAAAGACGAGTCCAATCTATCTCTTGAAATCTGTTTCTTGCAATTCTGTCTTGCATTCAGATCCTCTTCTTTGCCTTACCTCAACATAGTTTTGGACGTTAGTTTTCATTTATAACTCTGCAGGTTTGTGAATTGCAGTGACCCTGAGCTCCATTTTTTAAGTTGCTCTTTTGTGAGCTGGCCTCAAACCCGCAGGATTGCTTCAGGCCCTATTTTGGCTCCGGCGAGGTGGGCTGAGCCTTTTTTCAATTCTTATTCTTAATGGGAAATTAGAGTGATATGTGCCCGTCCAAACCCCTACAACTATTCTCTCATTGGTTCCCCCTCTTCCCATTCATCCTCCTCACAATTTGCAAAATGTGTGAAACAGAAGTTGAAATGTGCTGATTCTCCAAGTGGGGAGATTCTAAGTAACGTGGCTGGAATGGTGAACAGGAGC
Source organism: Orcinus orca (assembly GCF_937001465.1). Lineage (NCBI taxonomy): Eukaryota > Metazoa > Chordata > Mammalia > Artiodactyla > Delphinidae > Orcinus > Orcinus orca. The sequence continues at coordinate 221,016 of NW_026043737.1, read as the reverse complement.
ACCAGGAGAGGATAAATGAGCTGCATTTTAGACACATCTCCCGATCACATGGTGTACAGTCCTCTGGGTTTTCCATGCATGTTTTAGCTGTAGGAAGATCCCTTGAACCTGCAGATTTGGGACCCATTGAATGGGTACCAGGTAGTATTACTTTAAAGGGTGTGCATTTCCTCACCCAACCTCACATTTCTCTTAGTGCAAACAGTTTCCAGCCTTATGTCTCATCCTGCTGTGGGTCTAGATGTGTTCAATCCATGTTGCATCACCATCCCTGAGGAAAAGTTGTAAGAGGTTTTCTCTGTCTCTCTGTCGTTTATTTTTTTCAATTTGTTACTATATTGGTTACAGCTGATTTTCAAAGCTCTGTTTCTTGCTGCTGTACATCCACTTGATTCACGTACAGAGAGACATCAGTAAATTCTTTTTCAGATTCTTACCAGTCGTATATATTCTTTTCCGGTGACTTGAGTGTGCTGAGTGCAGTTCTTTTAGCTACCGTGTAGGCTTTGTTGATTATCAGTTTGGTATTTGGAATGGTATCTTTGCTAATTTCAACCTCCTGGATGATGCCTCACCCCTCCCCACCTTTCCCGTTTAGCAGCCTTATGCGTGTTTCCTACATATTTGACTATGTTTTTGTTTTGTAATTTATTTCATGTGTAGCCATTTTGGATTCCACCTTTAAGTGATATCTTATGATATGTGTCTTTTTCTTTTTGAATTATGTCACTTAGAATGATCATACGTAACTCCTCCGGAGTTGTTACAACTGGCCATAGTTCATTGATTTCCAGGCTGAATAATATTCCACTCTACCTAAGTACCACATCTCTATCCATTTTTTCTCTCCAGAGACATTTAAGTTATATCCTAGTCGAGGATCTTTTAAACAGAGAGGGGGTAAACATTGGGGTGCCTGTGTCCTCTCGATTTTTGTTTTTCCCAAGATATACGCCCATGAGTGCAAGTGCCCTATGCTCTGTAGCTCATTTTTTAGATGCTTTAGTAAACACAATACACTTCTCCAGAATGGCCGTTGGCAATATACATTTCCACTATAAGTCTCAGAGGGCTCCCTCTTCTCCTTGCCCTGTCCTGCATTTCTGTTGTTTACGCTTTATGAGGATGGCTCTTCTGACTGATGCGAAGTGATATCTTTTGTAGTATTGACTTCCAGTGCCCACCTGTTTGCTTGGCTAAAAAAGTGTATGCCCTTTTCTTGAATATATACAGAAAAAAACGCATACACCCTTTTTGGCCAACTGCAATGTTGGCAATGTTCAGCTCCTTTTCTCGTGCTTAATGGCGAGTCCTTTCTACCTCCTCAGATCCCTTTCCTGCCATTCTCCCTTGCTTACAAGTCCTTTTCTCTGACTTTCCTCAAGACATTTTTCAGTGATGGATATTTTCAACTCTGCAGTTTCGTGAATTTTACTGCCCCTGAGTTCCATTGTTCAACTTGTGTTTATGGGAACTGGCCACAAAGCAGCGGGATTTCCTCAAGCCCTATACTGTTTCCATGGGCAACCCTAGCCTTTGGTCAATTCGTCTTCCTGGTTGGAAATTAGAGTGACATGTGCCTGTCTGAACACCTAGGACTTGTCTCTCATTGTTCCTCATCCTTCCGCTTCATCCTCTGGACAAATTCCAAACTGTACGCAACAGGATGTTGACAGTGCTGACATCTCCAAGTGGGGAGACTGTTAGTAAAGACGCTGGAGGGGTGAACCCGAGCACCAGGAGATGAGGAGATGAGATGCCTTTTCCAAACTCTTCCCGATCAGACGGTATACCATCCTCTGGGTGTGACAGACATGTTTTAGCAGTAGGAAGAGTCCCATTCATGTAAGGAGAACACCAGGGCTTTTTCAAAATCAGTGTCTGCCCGAAACCCAAACTGGGGAATTTTTTAAGCTACGGCTACACATATGTTCATTAAGGGCCTTGGGAAGTAGGCAGAGTCCAAACTTTAGATGATTGAAGTCTTCAGGGTCAGAAGCACTCACCACAACCTTCCCTTAGGTTACACTTTAACTGTCATTGATAGATGATGTCAATAAAAATATCTATTCTTTTTCAGATTATTTCCCCTTATAGGTTATAGCAAAATGTTGAGTGTAGTTCCCTGTGCTATACAGTAGTTCCTTGTTGATGATCTATTTTATACATAGCAGTGTGTATGTGTTAATCCCAAACTGTTAATTTATCCCTCCTCCCACCTTTCCCCTTTGGTAATAATAAATTATAAGATTTTATACTTCTCAGAAATGGGGGAGCTGAAAGAGAGGTATCATTTTCAATGGAAAAGCATTTAAAACAAGATTGAAGCTTTAACCAAGATTATTAGATGTACATCCTTGGAAAGAAATCACTTCGTTTCTCTAATATTGACCTGACAAATAAGACAAACCTTTTCACTGAACTTGCTTATAATAAAGTGATGGAAATATCAAATGGAAGTGTTAGAAACATCTTATTTTACCCGAGCCTTATACACTGTTCTATGTTAACTACAGTTTGGCTCACACATCTGTTCATTGAGGTTACAATAGTCTCAATTTCTGTTACTGATCCTCCAGAGTGGACCCCAACAAGTGTCCCCCTGCCCAGTGTCATTGGGGCCAACAGATCGAGACTGAGTTTGGTTCACAAGCAAAGGAAACTTTATATTTTGATCAGAGAATGGAGAGGTGAGAGCATGCACTACCCCGTGGGCTGTGGGCTGGGCTGCTGTGTAGAGATCCTGTCAGAGTCAGTGGGAGGGAGGGGGCGGAGCTCTCGAGGGCCGGGTTGGCTGCAGCTCAGGCTCTATATCGCGGAGTCTGCACTGGGCCCCAGGAGCTGAGGTGTCGTCCCAGCCATTCTGCACTAGGAAATCTGGTCTGAAGTGCCGGGTGTGGAACCTCTGCATGCGGGACCCTAGGAGCACATGAAATTAGACAAAGCACAAAGGATAAAAAAGGTTAGACTTGACTTTATTGCCCAGATTCTATTTTTATCTCCCAGGGATTTTTAATGGGCTTTGCTGGGGACAAACCCCTCCTCTGCCTTTTGTCCCGTTCCTCATTCTTGGAGTGCTGAGGGTGCAGACCCTTCTTCTGTAACTGCTGAGTGCTGAGTTGGGAGCCCTCATACCCGGGGGCGAGGGTCAGAGCTTCTCCCCAGCAGCCTCCAGGTGACGTTGATTGTCCCCAGGCCCCCTGCCTCCCTGCTCGTCCACCTGAGCACCAGCATTGGAAGTGTTATAGATTCTAATGACCTTTAAGGGTCCAGGAAAGAGATGTGCAGAGACGCTGTGGGGGCCGGTTTCACCCCGCCCCACATTTGTTCGGCCACCTTAGGCTGACCGTTTCTGCCAGCCTAGATGCTCTGACAAGTAGTCTGCGCTTTCTTCAATTAGGCCCCTGAATTAACGTACAAACAGCACCAGGTGTGAGAGCCCTGCCTGCTCAACTCCCAGACAGTCCAGGGTCAGTGGTGATCAAGGACCATGATGGCCACTGAGTCAACAGCCTTTTGAAGTAAACAGGAGTCCAGCCGGTCTTATTGGCTACCATCATCACGGTGTCTGTAGGCTTTTCTATGGTGACAGTGTGATATACGGTTCCCCCGCCAAGATTATTAGCTCCCCTCTGGGTGCAGTAAGTCCTGCAAGCAGTAGTCTACTCTTTTGGGACACACTCTTGTTGTTTTATGAGAGAAACTCCAGGTCAAGTGATGTTCACACGAGTCGTCATGGTGCCCTGTTGCCCCCGGTTATCTCTCTGGATGTTGGAGTTGGAGGGCCTCCTCACTCGAGGTTGGTGTGCCCACAGAGCGAACCCTGCAACTTCAGGGCATGGTTGGTGGTTAGGATCACCACGTGGGGTCCTTTTCCCTTAGGAGGGAGGTGGCCTTTGGGGCTGCTGATTTCCAGGTTTTTAGATACCGCCAGTATCTTGGCCAGATGTGGCAGTGGGCCAAGCCCCTTGGTGACCGTAGTTTATCCTACCTGGATGGCATTCTTGCATTGTTCCATTTCAAGTGGTCCCAGTTTTTGCACTAATTCTCCAATGGCGATTCACCTTTCACCGGGAATGTAAAGGTCAAAGGGTTTAGCTAAATTAGGGAGTTCCAGGGCAAGGGTCTGAATTGACTGCTCTTTCCATTCTTGAAAGGCCACTTCTGGATTCTATTCAAAAGGATCATCATCTTTTCCTTTCAGTGTTTCATATAGAGGCCCAGCTAGTAGACTGTAGTTAGGGATCCAGAAGCAGCAAACCCTGGCCTCCCCAGGAACCCCTAAGCTGTCTTCTAGTTTTAGAAAGGGGTAAGGCTGAAAATGGTTTCTTCCCTTTCCTGGGATATGCTTCTCCGACCTTCTGTGAGAACGAAGCCCAGGCAGGTCACCGCAGTCTGTGATATTTGAGCTTTTTCTTGGACAACTTCTATCCTTTATTGGCTTGGTAGTTCAGAGGCCTCCTTAGTAGGGCTGGTGATCAGAATGTCGTCTGCGTACTGAAGGAGGGTTTCCTTTTCCAGAGGTAGAACTTTTAGGTCTTTAGCTAAGCTTTCCCCAAAGATGGTGTGGGAATTTTTGCACCCTTGGGGCAAGACGGCCCGGAAGTATTGTTTTACTTGTATGTTGAGTCCTGCCACTCACAAGCCAAAATTTCTTGTGACTCTGGGACTAATGGAATACAAAAGAAGGCATCATTGAAGACTAATACAGAATACCATGTCCTGGTGGTTGGTAGAATGACCAGCAGGGTGTAGGAATTAGGAGCAGCTGGAGGTATATCCTCGGTGGCTTCACTGACTGTCCTGACATCCTTTACCAGGTCCCCAGCAGCCCATGGGGCTCTCGTGGTCAGACCAATCCCAGAATATGGAGCTCACCTGGGCAGGTACCCCACCCCCACCCCAGCCCATGGGGCTCTCGTGGTCAGGCCCCTCCCAGGATACAGAGCTACCCTTGCAGGTACCGTGGCAGGGCTGGGCACACAGGAACCGTGCACATAGCCCTCATTGCAGAGCACCCCCAGCTCACCTGTCGCTCAGAGCTGACACAGAGCACCTCAGAGCAGGACTGGAACTAACAAACAGCAGCTGCGACAGGTCTGTGACCCTGGGCATCACTCTGTGCGGCCTCCCTCCACCTGGTCTTCCAGAGACTTCCACTGCACCCGGGGCACCAGGCCTCTGTCTCCAACCACCACCCACCCCTCCTCTCCCTGACTCCTGGGTTCCTCTCATTAGGAGAGGGCTTTCTTGAAGTTGTTTCCCACTCATGGGCCAGATAAAATGATTAGAAAACAAGCCAAAGCTGCAGCCCCTTGTCTATCCTGACTCTCAGGAGCCCACACCTGTTCCTTGGACCTGGCCGGTTCAGCAAGTTCCATTTTCTGCAACTGTGAGCCCCTGAGGGATGATGATTGGCTGACCTGGGCAGCCTTACCGTGCTGGCCAGCCCTCCCCAGGTGTGCCTGGGTTGAGATCAATATAAATACCACTCCAGGCAGCAAGAGCCCCTGCAGACATGCCTGACGCCATTTTCTCTGCCCTGTCAGCAGTCTCGGGGCTGGGCTGGTGGGACGGAGTGAGAGGCCACGGCTTTGTGGGTGGCCCAGTGTGAGTGGGGCTCTGCTGGACTTTCTGCAGCAGTTGCCAGGCTGCCAACTGCTAAAGAAGAGGATGTGTCACCCATACCTGCTGCTGGAATTTCTCCCTGGGCAGAGGTGAGGAAGGAAAAAAGCAGTGGGGGCAGGGACAGGACGGGTATCTCAGGCAGGGAAATGGAAATCTTCCAGAAGAGCACCCAGGGCCAGGACCATCCTGGCTGGCCTGCAGGCACCAAGTTGGCTGGCATGCTGTCACTCGTGTGGCTCTATGGCCCTTCCTCTAGGCTTTCAAGTCCTTGTATATATTCAGGTGTTTTACCTGGGACGCGTGGGAATAGTTCAGCAGCAACTGGACTGGGGCTCAGCTCACGTTTACTCACAGATGCCTCGGCACGGTGCCTCAGCTTTGCAATGAGGACGCTTGTTGCGTGGGGGCTGCTGGCTGAATGGGAGACGATTCCCCACCACTGACCAACTTCAGAATTGTTTACAACTGGAGCAAGTGCCCTGATACGGTTTTCCTCTCTGGAACTGGCGGGTTCTGTGTTTTTTTTCTCTTTTTCGTTTTTGGTTCAAGGTAGATTTTATTCCTCTTTTTTGTATTTACAGATATAAGCATGGAAATAATTTATTCATATAAATACATGTATGTGAAGGGAATAATTGTTTTTTCTGTTTTATTTTTAAATTTTATTTCTTTTTAATTTTGAATTTTATTTTATATTTTTATACAGCAGGTTCTTATTGGTTATCTATTTTATACATATAAATGTATACATGCCAATCCCAGTCTCTCAACTCCTCCCACCACCACCCCCCCAACAGCTTTCCCCCCTTGTTGTCCATACGTTTGTTGTCTACATGTGTTGCTCTATTTATGCCTTGCAAAATGGTTAACCTGTACAGTTTTTCTAGGTTCCACATATATGCATGAATACACAAGATTTGTTTTTCTCTTTCTGACTTACTTCACTCTGTATGAGACTCTCTAGATCCATCGACGTCTCTACAAATGACCCAATTTCATTCCTTTTCATGGCTTAGTAATATTCCATTTTATATATGTACCACAGCTTTATGCATTCGTCTGTCTGTGGGCATTTAGGTTGCTTCCATTACCTCGATATTGTAAAGAGTGAGGCAATGAACATTGCGGTGAATGTCTCTTTTTGATTTATGGTTTTGTCTGGGTATATGTCCAGAACTGGGATTGCTGTATCATATGGTAATTCTACTGTTAGTTTCTTAAGAAACTCCATATTGTTCTCCATAGTGACTGTATCAATTTATATTCCCAACAGTAGTGGAAGAGGGTTCTTTTTCTCCACACCCTTTCCAGCATTTTTTGTTTGTAGATTTTCTGATGATGCCCATTCTACCAGGTGTGAGGTGATATCTCATTGTTGAGTCCATTTCCTTGAGCAAGGGGTAGGTCTTGTCTATTACATATTTAGCTTATGGAACGGTATCTGTGCTTATTTCAAACTCAGGTTTTGTGCAGCACCCAACTCACCTTCCCCCTTAAGAAAGCATAAGTTGGTTTTCTAAACATGAGACCCTGTTCTGTTTTGTAATTCAGTTCATGTGTAGCCAAGTTCTCATTCCATGTATTAGTGGTACCTTATGATGTTTTTTTTCTGTGTGACATTTTTTACTTAGAATCACCGTGCCTCAATCCACTCATTATGCTGGTACGGGCCTGGTGACATAGTTTTCATTGCTGAGAGGTATTCTGTTGTACGTTAGTACCGCAACTTCTTTATCCATTATTTGCTCTCTGGCATATTTGACTTGTTCTGCAGAAGAGGTTCCTGTAAACAGAGCCGTCCCAAACTTTGGGGTGGCTGTGTATTTTTGATTTTAATTTCCCTAACCTATAGGACCATAAGTGGAAGTGCCCTAGGCTCTGTTGCTTTGTTTTTTAGATGTTTCAGGAAACACCATACACTCCTCCAGAGTGGCTGTGGGCAATTTACATCCCGCCCATCAGTATAACAAGGCTCCCAGTTCTCCATGGCCTGTCCTGCCTTTCTGGATTTTACACTTTTTTCAGATGACCCTTTTGACCGGGGGGAAGTGAGACTTCATTGTAGTGCAGATTTCCTTTGCAAGCTTGCTTGGTTGGCCAAAAAGGGCGTATGCGTTTTTTCCTGAATATATTCAGGAAAAAACGCATACGCCCTTTGTGGCCAAGTGCATCATTGTCTATGTTCTGCCTCTTTTCCTATGCTTTAAATGCAATTCCAGTCTACCTTCTGAAATCGGTTGCCTGCAATTCTGCCCCGCTTTCAAGTCCTCTTGGCAGCCTTACTTCAGTATATTTTTGGACGATAGCTGTCATTTATAACTCTGCAGTTTGTGAATTACAGTGCCCCTGAGCTCCTTTCTTCAACTCGCTTTCTTGTGAGCTGGCCGCAACACCACAGGATTGCTTCAGGCCCTAATCTGGTTCCGGCACGGCACGCTGAGCCTTTGGTTAATTCCTCTTCCTGGTGGGAAATGAGAGTTAAATTTGCCCGTCCAGACACCTCCAGCTAGTCTCTCATTGGTCTTCCCTATTACTGTTCATCTTCCGAAGAATTTGCAAACTGGGCCAAACAGGAGGTTAAAGGCACTGACTCTCCAAGTCGGGAGAGTGTTAGTAAAGCATCTGGAATGTTGCACCCGAGTACCAGGGAACGAGGACGGAGACATATTTGAACACGTCTCCCGATCACACGGTTGATCATACTCTGGGTTCCACATGCATGTTTTAGCTGAAGGAGGAATCCCTTAAACATGGAAAGTTGAGACCCGTGGAATGGGTACCAAGCAATATGACTTCAAAGGGTCTTCATTTGCTCACCTAACCTCTCCAGTCCTATCACTGCTGCGTTTATGCCCCTGTACACACGCTTGATTCTCTTTTGGAGACATAGCAATCCATACCTTTTAAGATACTTACTAGTCAGGTACATTCTTAAGCCTTTAATATGGGGTATTGAGTCCATTTCGTTGAGTAAGGAGTAGCTCTTGTCTATTACATATTTGGCTTAAGGAACTTTATCTGTGCTCATTTCAATCTCTGGTTTTATGCAGCACCCCAACTCACCTTTCCCCTTAAGCAAGCATAAGTTGGTTGTCTAAATTTGAGGCCCTGTTGTGTTTTGTAATTCAGTTCCTGTGTAGCCAAGTTTACATTCCGTGTATTAGTGAAATCTTACGATGTTTCTTTTTCTGTGTGACTTATTTCAGTTACAATCATCATACCTGAATCCACTCATTATGGTGCTACGGGCCTGATGACATAGATTTCATTGCTGAGTGATATTGTATTGTACGTAAGTACCAAAACTTCTTTATCCATTTTTCACTTTCTGCGATATTGAACTTGTACCGTAAACGAGTTTCTTGTAAACAGAGCCGTCCCAAATTTTGGTGTGGCTGTGTCTTTTTGATTTTAATTTCCCTAAGCTATAGGACCATAAGTGGAAGTGCCCTAGGCTCTGTTGCTTTGTTTCTTAGATGTTTCAGGAAACACCATACACTTGTCCCGAGTGGCTGTTGGCAATTTACATCCCGCCCATCAGCATAACAAGGCTCCCAGTTCTCCATGGCCTGTCCTGCCTTTCTGGATTTTACACTTTTTTCAGATGGCCCTTTTGACCTGGGGGAAGTGAGACTTCATTGTAGTGCAGATTTCCTTTGCAAGCTTGCTTGGTTGGCCAAAAAGGACCTATGCCTTTTTTCTGAATATATACAGGAAAAAACGCATATGCCCTTTTTGGCCAAGTGCATCATTGTCGACTTTCTGCCTCTTTTCCTATGCTTTAAATGCAATTCCAGTCTACCTCCTGAAATCGGCTTCCTGCAATTCTGCCCCGCTTTCAAGTCCTCTTGGCAGCCTTACTTCAGTATATTTTTGGACGATAGCTGTCATTTATAACTCTGCAGGTTTGTGAATTACAGTGCCCCTGAGCTCCTTTCTTCAACTCGCTTTCTTGTGAGCTGGCCGCAACACCGCTGGATTGCTTCATGCCCTAATCTTTTTCTGGCATGGCCCGCTGAGCCTTTGGTTAATTCCTCTTCCTGGTCGCAAATGAGAGTTAAATTTGCCCGTACAGACACCTCCAGCTAGTCTCTCATTGGTTCTCCCTATTCCTGTTCATCTTCCGCAGAAATTGCAAACTGGGCCAAACAGGAGGTTAAAGGCACTGACTCTCCAAGTTGGGAGAGTGTTAGTAAAGCGTCTGGAATGTTGCACCCGAGTACCAGGGGACGAAAACTGAGACATATTGGAACACGTCTCCCGATCACATGGTTGATCATACTCTGGGTTCCACATGCATGCTTTAGCTGAAGGAAGATTCCCTTAAACCTGGAGAGTTGAGACCCGTGGAATGGGTACCAGGCAAAATGATTTCAAATGGTCTTCATTTGCTCACCGAACCTCTCCAATCCTATCACTGCTACGTTTATGCCCCTGTACACACGCTTGATTCTCTTTTGGAGACATAGCAATCCATAGGTTTTAAGATACTTACTAGTCAGGTACATTCTTAGGCGTTTAATATGGGGTGTTGAGTCCATTTCGTTGAAGAAGCCGTAGCTCTTGTCTATTCCATATTTGGCTTAAGGAACTTTATCTGTGCTCATTTCAATCTCTGGTTTTATGCAGCACCCCAACTCACCTTTCCCCTTAAGCAAGCATATGTTGGTTTTCTAAATTTGAGACCCTGTTCTGTTTTGTAATCCAGTTCCTGTGTAGCCAAGTTTACATTCCATGTATTAGTGATATCTTATGATGTTTCTTTTTCTTGTGACTTATTTCAGTTAGAATCATCATACCTGAATCCACTCATTATGCTGCTACGGGCCTGATGACATAGATTTCATTGCTGAGTGATATTGCATTGTACGTAAGTACCACAACTTGTTTATCCATTTTTCGCTTTCTGCGATATTGAACTTGTCCCGTAAACGAGGTTCTTTTAAACAGAGCCATCCCAGACTTTGTGGTGGCTGTGTCTTTTTAATTTTAATTTCCCTAAGCTATAGGATCATAAGTGGAAGTGCCCTAGGCTCTGTTGCTTTGTTTCTTAGATGTTTCAGGAAATACCATACACTTCTCCCAAGTGGCTGTTGGCAATTTACATCCCGCCCATCAGCATAACAAGGCTCCAAGTTCTCCATGGCCTGTCCTGCCTTTCTGGATTTTACACTTTTTTCAGATGGCCCTTTTGACAGGGGTGAAGTGAGACTTCATTGTAGTGCAGATTTCCTTTGCAAGCTTGCTTGGTTGGCCAAAAAGGGCGTATACGTCTTTTCCTGAATATATTCAGAAAAAAACGCATACGCCCGTTTTGGCCAAGTTCATCATTGTCGACGTTCTGCCTCTTTTCCTATGCTTTAAATGCAATTCCAGTCTACCTCCTGAAATCGGTTTACTGCAATTCTGCCCCGCTTTCAAGTCCTCTTGGCAGCCTTACTTCAGTATATTTTTGGACGATAACTGTCATTTATAACTCTGCAGGTTTGTGAATTACAGTGCCCCTGAGCTCCTTTCTTCAACTCGCTTTCTTGTGAGCTGGCCGCAACACCGCAGGACTGCTTCAGGCCCTAATCTGGTTCCGGCACGGCATGCTGAGCCTTCGGTTAATTCCTCTTCCTGGTGGGAAATGAGAGTTAAATTTGCCCGTCCAGACACCTCCAGCTAGTCTCTCATTGGTCCTCCCTATTCCTGTTCATCTTCCGCAGAAATTTCAAACTGGGCCAAACAGGAGGTTAAAGGCACTGACTCACCAAGTCGGGAGAGTGTTAGTAAAGCGTCTGGAATGTTGCACCCGAGTACCAGGGGACGAGAACTGAGATATATTGGAACACGTCTCCCGATCACACGATTGATCATACTCTGGGTTCCACATGCATGTTTTAGCTGAAGGAAGAATCCCTTAAACCTGGAGAGTTGAGACCCGTGGAATGGGTACCATGCAATATGACTTCAAAGGGTCTTCGTTTGCTCACCTAACCTCTCCAATTCTATCACTGCTGCGTTTATGCCCCTGTACACATGCTTGATTCTCTTTCGGAGACATAGCAATCCATAGGTTTTAAGGTACTTACTAGTCAGGTACATTCTTAGGCGTTTAATATGGGGTGTTGAGTCCATTTCGTTGAGCAAGGAGTAGCTCTTTTCTATTCCATATTTGGCTTAAGGAACTTTATCTGTGCTCATTTCAATCTCTGGTTTTATGCAACACCCCAACTCACCTTTCCCCTTAAACAAGCATACGTTGCTTTTCTACATTTGAGACCCTGTTCTGTTTTGTAATCCAGTTCCTGTGTAGCCAAGTTTACATTCTGTGTATTAGTGATATCTTATGATGTTTCTTTTTCTGTGTGACTTATTTCAGTTAGAATCATCATACCTGAATCCACTCATTATGCTGCTACGGGCCTGATGACATAGATTTCATTGCTGAGTGATATTGCATTGTACGTAAGTACCACAACATCTTTATCCATTTTTCACTTTCTGCGATTTTGAACTTGTACCGTAAACGAGGTTCTTGTAAACAGAGCCATCCCATACTTTGGGGTGGCTGTGTCTTTTTGATTTTAATTTCCCTAAGCTATAGGACTATAAGTAGAAGTGCCCTAGGCTCTGTTGCTTTGTTTTTTAGATGTTTCAGGAAACACCATACACTTCTCCCCAGTCGCTGTTGGCAATTTACATCCCGCCCATCAGCATAACAAGGCTCCCAGTTCTCCATGGCCTGTCCTGCCTTTCTGGATTTTACACTTTTTTCAGATGGCCCTTTTGACCGGGGGGAAGTGAGACTTCATTGTAGTGCAGATTTCCTTTGCAAGCTTGCTTGGTTGGCCAAAAAGGGCGTATGCGTTTTTTCCTGAATATATTCATTAAAAAAAGCATACGCCCTTTTAGGCCAAGTGCATCATTTTGGACGTTCTGCCTCTTTTCCTATGCTTTAAATGCAATTCCAGTCTACCTCCTGAAATCGGTTTACTGCATTTCTGGCCCGCTTTCAAGTCCTCTTGGCAGCCTTACTTCAGTATACTTTTGGACGATAGCTGTCATTTATAACTCTGCATGTTTGTGCATTACAGTGCCCCTGAGCTCCTTGCTTCAACTCGCTTTCTTGTGAGCTGGCCACAACACCGCAGGATTGCTTCAGGCCCTAATCTGGTTCCGGCACGGCACGCTGAGCCTTTGCTTAATTGCTATTCTTGGTGGGAAATGAGAGTTCAATTTGCCCGTCCAGACACCTCCAGCTAGTCTCTCATTGGTTCTCCCTATTCCTGTTCATCTTCCGTGGAAATTGCAAACTGGGCCAAACAGGAGGTTAAAGGCACTGACTCTCCAAATTGGGAGTGTGTTACTAAAGCGTGTGGAATGTTGCACCCGAGTACCAGGGGATGAGAACTGAGACATATTTGAACATGACTCACGATCACACGGTTGATCATAGTCTGGGTTCCAAATGCATGTTTAGCTGAAGGAAGAATCCCTTAAACCTGGAGAGTTGAGACCCGTGGAATGGGTACCATGCAATATGACTTCAAAGGGTCTTCATTTGCTCACCGAACCTCTCCAATCCTATCACTGCTGCGTTTATGCCCCTGTTCTCACGCTTGATTCTCTTTCGGAGACATAGCAATACATAGGTTTTAAGATACTTACTGTCAGGTACATTATTAGGCGTTTAATATGGGGTTTTGAGTCCATTTCGTTGAGCAAGGAGTAGCTCTGGTCTATTACATATTTGGCTTAAGGAACCTTATCTGTGCTCATTTCAATCTCTGGTTTTATGCAGCACCCCAACTCACCTTTCCCCTTAAGCAAGCATAAGTTGCTTTTCTACATTTGAGACCCTGTTCTGTTTTGTAATCCAGTTCCTGTGTAGCCAAGTTTACATTCCGTGTATTAGTGATATCTTATGATGTCTCATTTTCTGTGTGACTTATTTCAGTTAGAATCATCATACCTGAATCCACTCATTATGCTGCTACGGGCCTGATGACATAGATTTCATTGCTGAGTGATATTGCATTGTACGTAAGTACCACAACTTCTTTATGCATTTTTCACTTTCTGCAATATTGAACTTGTACTGTAAACGAGGTTCTTATAAACAGAGCCGTCCCAAACTTTTGGGTGGCTGTGTCTTTTTGATTTTAATTTCCCTAAGCTGTAGGACCATAAGTGGAAGTGCCCTAGGCTCTGTTGCTTTGTTTTTTAGATGTTTCATGAAACACCATACAATTATCCTGAGTGGCTGTTGGAAATTTACATCCCGAACATCAGCATAACAAGGCTCCCAGTTCTCCATGGCCTGTCCTGCCTTTCTGGATTTTACACTTTATACAGATGGCCCTTTTGACCCGGGGGAAGTGAGACTTCATTGTAGTGCAGATTTCCTTTGCAAGCTTGCTTGGTTGGCCAAAAAGTGCGTATGCTTTTTTTCCTGAATATATTCAGGAAAAAACGCATATGCCCTTTTTGGCCTAGTGTATCATTGTCGACGTTCTGCCTCTTTTCCTATGCTTTAAATGCAATTCCAGTCTACCTCCTGAAATCGGCTTCCTGCAATTCTGCCCCGCTTTCAAGTCCTCTTGGCAGCCTTACTTCAGTATATTTTTGGACGATAGCTGTCATTTATAACTCTGCAGGTTTGTGAATTACAGTGCCCCTGAGCTCCTTTCTTCAACTCGCTTTCTTGTGAGCTGGCCGCAACACCGCAGGATTGCTTCAGGCCCTAATCTGGTTCTGGCACGGAACGCTGAGCCTTTGCTTAATTCCTCTTCCTGGTGGGAAATGAGAGTTAAATTTGCCCGTCCAGACATCTCCAGCTAGTCTCTCATTGGTTCTCCCTATTCCTGTTCATCTTCCGCGGAATTTGCAAACTGGTCCAAACAGGAGGTTAAAAGCACTGACTCTCCAAGTCGGGAGAGTGTTAGTAAAGCGTGTGGAATGTTGCACCCGAGTACCAGGGGATGAGAACTGAGACATATTTGAACATGACTCACGATCACACGGTTGATCATAGTCTGGGTTCCAAATGCATGTTTAGCTGAAGGAAGAATCCCTTAAACCTGGAGAGTTGAGACCCGTGGAATGGGTACCATGCAATATGACTTCAAAGGGTCTTCATTTGCTCACCGAACCTCTCCAATCCTATCACTGCTGCGTTTATGCCCCTGTTCTCACGCTTGATTCTCTTTCAGAGACATAGCAATCCATAGGTTTTAAGATACTTACTGTCAGGTATATTATTAGGTGTTTAATATGGGGTTTTGAGTCCATTTCGTTGAGCAAGGAGTAGCTCTTGTCTATTACATATTTGGCTTAAGGAACCTTATCTGTGCTCACTTCAATCTCTGGTTTTATGCAGCACCCCAACTCACCTTTCCCCTTAAGCAAGCATAAGTTGCTTTTCTACATTTGAGACCCTGTTCTGTTTTGTAATTCAGTTCCTGTTTAGTCAAGTTTACATTCCGTGTATTAGTGATATCTTATGATGTTTCTTTTTCTGTGTGACTTATTTCAGTTAGAATCATCATACCTGAATCCACTCTATGCTGCTACGGGCCTGATGACATAGATTTCATTGCTGAGTGATATTGCATTGTACGTAAGTACCACAACTTCTTTGTCCATTTTTCACTTTCTGCGATATTGAACTTGTACCGTAAACGAGGTTCTTGTAAACAGAGCCGTCCCAAATTTTGGGGTGGCTGTGTCTTTTTGATTTTAATTTCCCTAAGCTATAGGACCATAAGTGGAACTGCCCTAGGCTCTGTTGCTTTGTTTTTTAGATGTTTCAGGAAACACCATACACTTCTCCTGAGTAGCTGTTGGCAGTTTTCATCCCGCCCATCAGCATAACAAGGCTCCCAGTTCTCCATGGCGTGTCCTGCCTTTCTGGATTTTACACTTTTTTCACATGGCCCTTTTGACCGGGGGGAAGTGAGACTTCATTGTAGTGCAGATTTCCTTTGCAAGCTTGCTTGGTTGGCCAACAAGTGCGTATGCGTTTTTTCCTGAATATATTCAGGAAAAAACGCATACGCCCTTTTTGGCCAAGTGCATCACTGTGGACGTTCTGCCTCTTTTCCTATGCTTTAAATGCAATTCCAGTCTAACTCCTGAAATCGGTTTCCTTCAATTCTGCCCTGCTTTCAAGTCCTCTTGGCAGCCTTACTTCAGTATATTTTTGGACGATAGCTGTCATTTATAACTCTGCAGGTTTGTGAATTACAGTGCCCCTGAGCTCCTTTCTTCCACTCGCTTTCTTGTGCTCTGGCCGCAACACCGCACGATTGCTTCAGGCCCTAATCTGGTTCCGGCACGGCACGCTGAGCCTTTGCTTAATTGCTATTCCTGGTGGGAAATGAGAGTTAAATTTGCCCGTCCAGACATCTCCAGCTAGTCTCTCATTGGTCCTCCCTATCCCTGTTCATCTTCCGCAGAAATTGCAAACTGGGCTAAGCAGGAGGTTAAAGGCACTGACTCTCCAAGTCGGGAGAGTGTTAGTAAAGCGTCTGAAATGTTGCACCTGAGTACCAGCGGACGAAAACTGAGACATATTTGAACACGTCTCGCAGTCACACAGTTGATCATACTCTGGGTTCCACATGCATGTTTCAGCTGAAGGAAGAATCCCTTTAAGCTGGAGAGTTGAGACCCGTGGAATGGGTACCATGCAATATGACTTCAAAGGGTCTTCATTTGCTCACCGAACCTCTGCAATCCTATCACTGCTGCGTTTATGCCCCTGTACACACACTTGATTCTCTTTTGGAGACATAGCAATCCATAGGTTTTAAGATACTTACTAGTCAGGTACATTCTTAGGCGTTTAATATGGGGTGTTGAGCCATTTCGTTGAGCAAGGAGTAGCTCTTGCCTATTCCATATTTGGCTTAAGGAAATTTATCTGTGCTCATTTCAATCTCTGGTTTTATGCAGCACCCCAACTCACCTTTCCCCTTAAGCAAGCATAAGTTGATTTTCTAAATTTGGGACCATGTTCTGTTTTGAAATTCAGTTCCTGTGTAGCCAAGTTTACATTCCGTGTATTAGTGATATCTTATGATGTTTCTTTTTCTGTGTGACTTATTTCAGTTAGAATCATCATACCTGAATCCACTCATTATGCTGCTATCGGCCAGATGACATAGATTTCATTGCTGAGTGATATTGCATTGTACGTGAGTACCACAACTTCTTTATCCATTTTTCACTTTCTGCGATATTGAACATGTACCGTAAACGAGATTCTTGTAAACAGAGCCGTCCCAAACTTTGGGGTGGCTGTGTCTTTTTGATTTTAATTTCCCTAAGCTATAGGACCATAAGTGGAAGTGCCCTAGGCTCTGTTGCTTTGTTTTTTAGATGTTTCAGGAAACACCATACACTTCTCCTGAGTGGCTGTTGGCAATTTACATCCCGCCCATCAGCATAACAAGGCTCCCAGTTCTCCATGGCCGGTCCTGCCTTTCTGGATTTTACACTTTTTTCAGATGGCCCTTTTGACCGGGAGGAAGTGAGACTTCATTGTAGTGCAGATTTCCTTTGCAAGCTTGCTTGGTTGGCCAAAAAGGGCGTATGCGTTTTTTCCAGAATATATTCAGGAAAAAACGCATACGCCCTTTTTGGCCAAGTGCATCATTGTCTACGTTCTGCCTCTTTTCCTATGCTTTAAATGCAATTCCAGTCTACCTCCTGAAATTGGTTTCCTGCAATTCTGCCCTGCTTTCAAGTCCTCGTGGCAGCCTTACTTCAGTATATTTTTGGATGATAGCTGTCATTTATAACTCTGCAGGTTTGTGAATTACAGTGCCCCTGAGCTCCTTTCTTCAACTCGCTTTCTTGTGAGCTGGCCGCAACACCGCACGATTGCTTCAGGCCCTAATCTGGTTCCGGCACGGCACACTGAGCCTTTGCTTAATTGCTCTTCCTGGTGGGAAATGAGAGTTAAATTTGCCCGTCCAGACACCTCCAGCTAGTCTCTCATTGGTCCTCCCTATCCCTGTTCATCTTCCGCAGAAATTGCAAACTGGGCCAAGCAGGAGTTTAAAGGCACTGACTCTCCAAGTCTGGAGAGTGTTTTTAAAGCATCTGGAATGTTGCACCTGAGTACCAGCGGTCGAAAACTGAGACATATTTGAACACGTCTCCCAATCACACAGTTGATCATACTCTGGGTTCCACATGCATGTTTCAGCTGAAGGAAGAATCCCTTAAAGCTGGAGAGTTGAGACCCGTGGAATGAGTACCATGCAATATGACTTCAAAGGGTCTTCATTTGCTCACCGAACCTCTCCAATCGTATCACTGCTGCGTTTATGCCCCTGTACACACGCTTGATTCTCTTTTGGAGACATAGCAATCCATAGGTTTTAAGATACTTACTAGTCAGGTACATTATTAGGCGTTTAATATGGGGTGTTGAGTCCATTTCGTTGAGCAAGGAGTAGCTCTTGCCTATTCCATATTTGGCTTAAGGAAATTTATCTGTGCTCATTTCAATCTCTGGTTTTATGTAGCACCGCAACTCACCTTTCCCCTTAAGCAAGCATAAGTTGGTTTTCTAAATTTGAGACCCTCTTCTGTTTTGTAATCCAGTTCCGGTGTAGCCAGGTTTACATTCCGTGTATTAGTGATATCTTATGATGATTCTTTTTCTGTGTGACTTATTTCAGTGAGAATCATCATACCTGAATCCAGTCTATGCTGCTACGGGCCTGATGACATAGATTTCATTGCTGAGTGATATTGCATTGTACGTAACTACCACAACTTCTTTATCCATTTTTCACTTTCTGCGATATTGAACTTCTACCGTAAATGGGGTTCTTGTAAACAGAGAGGTCCCAAACTTTGGGGTGGCTGTGTCTTTTTGATTTTAATTTCCGTATGCTATAGGACTATAAGTGGAAGTGCCCTAGGCTCTGTTGCTTTGTTTTTTAGATGTTTCATGAAACACCATACACTTCTCCTGAGTGGCTGTTTGCAATTATCATCCCGCCCATCAGCATAACAAGGCTCCCAGTTCTCCATGGCCTGTCCTGCCTTTCTGGATTTTACACTTTTTTCACATGGCCCTTTTGACTGGGGGGAAGGGAGACTTCATTGTAGTGCAGATTTCCTTTGCAAGCTTGCTTGGTTGGCCAAAAAGGGCGTATGCGTTTTTTCCTGAATATATGCAGGAAAAAACGCATACGCCCTTTTTGGTCAAGTGCATCATTGTCGACGTTCTGCCTCTTTTCCTATGCTTAAATGCAATTCAAGTCTACCTCCTGAAATTGGTTTCCTGCAATTCTGCCCCGCTTTCAAGTCCTCTTCGCAGCCTTACTTCAGTATATTTTTGGACGATAGCTGTCATTCATAACTCTGCAGGTTTGTGAATTACAGTGCCCCTGAGCTCCTTTCTTCAACTCGCTTTCTTGTGAGCTGGCCGCAACACCGCAGGATTGCTTCAGGCCCTAATCTGGTTCCGGCACGGCACGCTGAGCCTTTGGTTAATTCCTCTTCCTGGTGGGAAATGAGAGTTAAATTTGCCCGTCCAGACACCTCCAGCTAGTCTTTCATTGGTTCTCCCTATTCCTGTTCATCTTCTGCGGAATTTGCAAACTGGGCCAAGCAGGAGGTTAAAGGCACTGACTCTCCAAGTCGGGAGAGTGTTAGTAAAGCATCTGGAATGTTGCACCCGAGTACCAGGGGATGAGAACTGAGACATATTTGAACACGTCTCCCGATCACATGGTTGATCATACTCTGGGTTCCACATGCATGTTTTAGCTGAAGGAAGAATCCCTTAAAGCTGGAGAGTTGAGACCCGTGGAATGGGTACCATGCAATATGACTTCAAAGGGTCTTCGTTAGCTCACCGAACCTCTCCAATCCTATCACTGCTGCGTTTATGTCCCTGTACTCACGCTTGATTCTCTTTCAGAGACATAGCAATCCATAGGTTTTAAGATACTTACTAGTAAGGTACATTATTAGGCATTTAATATGGTGTTTTGAGTCCATTTCGTTGAGCAAGGAGTAGCTCTTGTCTATTCCATTTTTGGCTTAAGGAACTTTATCTGTGCTCATTTCAATCTCTGGTTTTATGCAGCACCCCAACTCACCTTTCCCCTTAAGCAAGCATAAGTTGGTTTTCTAAATTTGAGACCCTGTTCTCTTTTGTAATCCTGTTCCTGTGTAGCCAAGTTTACATTCCGTGTATTAGTGATATCTTATGATGTTTCTTTTTCTGTGTGACTTATTTCAGACAGAATCATCATACCTGAATCCACTCATTATGCTGCTACGGGCCTGATGACATAGATTTCATTGCTGAGTGATATTGCATTGTACGTAAGTACCACAACTGCTTTATCCATTTTTCACTTTCTGCGATATTGAACTTGTCCCGTAAACAAGATTCTTGTAAACAGAGCCGTCCCAAACTTTGGGGTGGTTGTGTCTTTTTGATTTTAATTTCCCTAAGCTATAGGACCATAAGTGGAAGTGCCCTAGGCTCTGTTGCTTTGTTTTTTAGATGTTTCAGGAAACACCATACACTTCTCCCGAGTGGCTGTTGGCAATTTACATCCCGCCCATCAGCATAACAAGGCTCCCAGTTCTCCATGGCCTGTCCTGCCTTTCTGGATTTTACACTTTTTTCAGATGGCCCTTTTGACCAGGGGGAAGTGAGACTTCATTGTAGTGCAGATTTCCTTTGCAAGCTTGCTTGGTTGGCCAAAAAGGGCGTATGCGGTTTTTCCTGAATATATTCAGGAAAAAACGCATACGCCCTTTTTGGCCAAGTGCATCATTGTCGACGTTCTGCCTCTTTTCCTATGCTTTAAATGCAATTCCAGTCTACCTCCTGAAATCGGTTTCCTGCAATTCTGCCCCGCTTTCAAGTCCTCTTGGCAGCCTTACTTCAGTATATTTTTGGACGATAGCTGTCATTTATAACTCTGCAGGTTTGTGAATTACAGTGCCCCTGAGCTCCTTTCTTCAACTCGCTTTCTTGTGAGCTGGCCGCAACACGGCACGATTGCTTCAGGCCCTAATCTGGTTCCGGCACGGCACGCTGAGCCTTTGCTTAATTGCTATTCCTGGTGGGAAATGAGAGTTAAATTTGCCCGTCCAGACATCTCCAGCTAGTCTCTCATTGGTCCTCCCGATCCCTGTTCATCTTCCGCAGAAATTGCAAACTGGGCCAAGCAGGAGTTTAAAGGCACTGACTCTCCAAGTCTGGAGAGTGTTAGTAAAGCATCTGGAATGTTGCACCTGAGTACCAGCGGTCGAAAACTGAGACATATTTGAACACGTCTCCCAATCACACGGTTGATCATACTCTGGGTTCCACATGCATGTTTCAGCTGAAGGAAGAATCCCTTAAAGCTGGAGAGTTGAGACCCGTGGAATGAGTACCATGCAATATGACTTCAAAGGGTCTTCATTTGCTCACCGAACCTCTCCAATCGTATCACTGCTGCGTTTATGCCCTTGTACACACGCTTGCTTCTCTTTTGGAGACATAGCAATCCATAGGTTTTAAGATACTTACTAGTCAGGTACATTATTAGGCGTTTAATATGGGGTGTTGAGTCCATTTCGTTGAGCAAGGAGTAGCTCTTGCCTATTCCATATTTGGCTTAAGGAAATTTATCTGTGCTCATTTCAATCTCTGGTTTTATGTAGCACCCCAACTCACCTTTCCCCTTAAGCAAGCATAAGTTGGTTTTCTAAATTTGAGACCCTCTTCTGTTTTGTAATCCAGTTCCGGTGTAGCCAGGTTTACATTCCGTGTATTAGTGATATCTTATGATGATTCTTTTTCTGTGTGACTTATTTCAGTGAGAATCATCATACCTGAATCCAGTCTATGCTGCTACGGGCCTGATGACATAGATTTCATTGCTGAGTGATATTGCATTGTACGTAACTACCACAACTTCTTTATCCATTTTTCACTTTCTGCGATATTGAACTTCTACCGTAAATGGGGTTCTTGTAAACACAGAGGTCCCAAACTTTGGGGTGGCTGTGTCTTTTTGATTTTAATTTCCCTAAGCTATAGGACTATAAGTGGAAGTGCCCTAGGCTCTGTTGCTTTGTTTTTTAGATGTTTCATGAAACACCATACACTTCTCCTGAGTGGCTGTTTGCAATTTTCATCCCGCCCATCAGCATAACAAGGCTCCCAGTTCTCCATGGCCTGTCCTGCCTTTCTGGATTTTACACTTTTTTCACATGGCTCTTTTGACTGGGGGGAAGGGAGACTTCATTGTAGTGCAGATTTCCTTTGCAAGCTTGCTTGGTTGGCCAAAAAGGGCGTATGCGTTTTTTCCTGAATATATGCAGGAAAAAACGCATACGCCCTTTTTGGCCAAGTGCATCATTGTCGACGTTCTGCCTCTTTTCCTATGCTTAAATGCAATTCAAGTCTACCTCCTGAAATTGGTTTCCTGCAATTCTGCCCCGCTTTCAAGTCCTCTTCGCAGCCTTACTTCAGTATATTTTTGGACGATAGCTGTCATTCATAACTCTGCAGGTTTGTGAATTACAGTGCCCCTGAGCTCCTTTCTTCAACTCGCTTTCTTGTGAGCTGGCCGCAACACCGCAGGATTGCTTCAGGCCCTAATCTGGTTCCGGCACGGCACGCTGAGGCTTTGGTTAATTCCTCTTCCTGGTGGGAAATGAGAGTTAAATTTGCCCGTCCAGACACCTCCAGCTAGTCTCTCATTGGTTCTCCCTATTCCTGTTCATCTTCCGTGGAATTTGCAAACTGGGCCAAGCAGGAGGTTAAAGGCACTGACTCTCCAAGTCGGGAGAGTGTTAGTAAAGCATCTGGAATGTTGCACCCGAGTACCAGGGGATGAGAACTGAGACATATTTCAACACGTCTCCCGATCACATGGTTGATCATACTCTGGGTTCCACATGCATGTTTTAGCTGAAGGAAGAATCCCTTAAAGCTGGAGAGTTGAGACCCGTGGAATGGGTACCATGCAATATGACTTCAAAGGGTCTTCGTTAGCTCACCGAACCTCTCCAATCCTATCACTGCTGCGTTTATGTCCCTGTACTCACGCTTGATTCTCTTTCAGAGACATAGCAATCCATAGGTTTTAAGATACTTACTAGTAAGGTACATTATTAGGCATTTAATATGGTGTTTTGAGTCCATTTCGTTGAGCAAGGAGTAGCTCTTGTCTATTCCATTTTTGGCTTAAGGAACTTTATCTGTGCTCATTTCAATCTCTGGTTTTATGCAGCACCCCAACTCACCTTTCCCCTTAAGCAAGCATAAGTTGGTTTTCTAAATTTGAGACCCTGTTCTCTTTTGTAATCCTGTTCCTGTGTAGCCAAGTTTACATTCCGTGTATTAGTGATATCTTATGATGTTTCTTTTTCTGTGTGACTTATTTCAGACAGAATCATCATACCTGAATCCACTCATTATGCTGCTACGGGCCTGATGACATAGATTTCATTGCTGAGTGATATTGCATTGTACGTAAGTACCACAACTGCTTTATCCATTTTTCACTTTCTGCGATATTGAACTTGTCCCGTAAACAAGATTCTTGTAAACAGAGCCGTCCCAAACTTTGGGGTGGTTGTGTCTTTTTGATTTTAATTTCCCTAAGCTATAGGACCATAAGTGGAAGTGCCCTAGGCTCTGTTGCTTTGTTTTTTAGATGTTTCAGGAAACACCATACACTTCTCCCGAGTGGCTGTTGGCAATTTACATCCCGCCCATCAGCATAACAAGGCTCCCAGTTCTCCATGGCCTGTCCTGCCTTTCTGGATTTTACACTTTTTTCAGATGGCCCTTTTGACCAGGGGGAAGTGAGACTTCATTGTAGTGCAGATTTCCTTTGCAAGCTTGCTTGGTTGGCCAAAAAGGGCGTATGCGGTTTTTCCTGAATATATTCAGGAAAAAACGCATACGCCCTTTTTGGCCAAGTGCATCATTGTCGACGTTCTGCCTCTTTTCCTATGCTTTAAATGCAATTCCAGTCTACCTCCTGAAATCGGTTTCCTGCAATTCTGCCCCGCTTTCAAGTCCTCTTGGCAGCCTTACTTCAGTATATTTTTGGACGATAGCTGTCATTTATAACTCTGCAGGTTTGTGAATTACAGTGCCCCTGAGCTCCTTTCTTCAACTCGCTTTCTTGTGAGCTGGCCGCAACACGGCACGATTGCTTCAGGCCCTAATCTGGTTCCGGCACGGCACGCTGAGCCTTTGCTTAATTGCTATTCCTGGTGGGAAATGAGAGTTAAATTTGCCCGTCCAGACATCTCCAGCTAGTCTCTCATTGGTCCTCCCGATCCCTGTTCATCTTCCGCAGAAATTGCAAACTGGGCCAAGCAGGAGTTTAAAGGCACTGACTCTCCAAGTCTGGAGAGTGTTAGTAAAGCATCTGGAATGTTGCACCTGAGTACCAGCGGTCGAAAACTGAGACATATTTGAACACGTCTCCCAATCACACGGTTGATCATACTCTGGGTTCCACATGCATGTTTCAGCTGAAGGAAGAATCCCTTAAAGCTGGAGAGTTGAGACCCGTGGAATGAGTACCATGCAATATGACTTCAAAGGGTCTTCATTTGCTCACCGAACCTCTCCAATCGTATCACTGCTGCGTTTATGCCCTTGTACACACGCTTGCTTCTCTTTTGGAGACATAGCAATCCATAGGTTTTAAGATACTTACTAGTCAGGTACATTATTAGGCGTTTAATATGGGGTGTTGAGTCCATTTCGTTGAGCAAGGAGTAGCTCTTGCCTATTCCATATTTGGCTTAAGGAAATTTATCTGTGCTCATTTCAATCTCTGGTTTTATGTAGCACCCCAACTCACCTTTCCCCTTAAGCAAGCATAAGTTGGTTTTCTAAATTTGAGACCCTCTTCTGTTTTGTAATCCAGTTCCGGTGTAGCCAGGTTTACATTCCGTGTATTAGTGATATCTTATGATGATTCTTTTTCTGTGTGACTTATTTCAGTGAGAATCATCATACCTGAATCCAGTCTATGCTGCTACGGGCCTGATGACATAGATTTCATTGCTGAGTGATATTGCATTGTACGTAACTACCACAACTTCTTTATCCATTTTTCACTTTCTGCGATATTGAACTTCTACCGTAAATGGGGTTCTTGTAAACACAGAGGTCCCAAACTTTGGGGTGGCTGTGTCTTTTTGATTTTAATTTCCCTAAGCTATAGGACTATAAGTGGAAGTGCCCTAGGCTCTGTTGCTTTGTTTTTTAGATGTTTCATGAAACACCATACACTTCTCCTGAGTGGCTGTTTGCAATTTTCATCCCGCCCATCAGCATAACAAGGCTCCCAGTTCTCCATGGCCTGTCCTGCCTTTCTGGATTTTACACTTTTTTCACATGGCTCTTTTGACTGGGGGGAAGGGAGACTTCATTGTAGTGCAGATTTCCTTTGCAAGCTTGCTTGGTTGGCCAAAAAGGGCGTATGCGTTTTTTCCTGAATATATGCAGGAAAAAACGCATACGCCCTTTTTGGCCAAGTGCATCATTGTCGACGTTCTGCCTCTTTTCCTATGCTTAAATGCAATTCAAGTCTACCTCCTGAAATTGGTTTCCTGCAATTCTGCCCCGCTTTCAAGTCCTCTTCGCAGCCTTACTTCAGTATATTTTTGGACGATAGCTGTCATTTATAACTCTGCAGGTTTGTGAATTACAGTGCCCCTGAGCTCCTTTCTTCAACTCGCTTTCTTGTGAGCTGGCCGCAACACCGCAGGATTGCTTCAGGCCCTAATCTGGTTCCGGCACGGCACGCTGAGGCTTTGGTTAATTCCTCTTCCTGGTGGGAAATGAGAGTTAAATTTGCCCGTCCAGACACCTCCAGCTAGTCTCTCATTGGTTCTCCCTATTCCTGTTCATCTTCCGTGGAATTTGCAAACTGGGCCAAGCAGGAGGTTAAAGGCACTGACTCTCCAAGTCGGGAGAGTGTTAGTAAAGCATCTGGAATGTTGCACCCGAGTACCAGGGGATGAGAACTGAGACATATTTCAACACGTCTCCCGATCACATGGTTGATCATACTCTGGGTTCCACATGCATGTTTTAGCTGAAGGAAGAATCCCTTAAAGCTGGAGAGTTGAGACCCGTGGAATGGGTACCATGCAATATGACTTCAAAGGGTCTTCGTTAGCTCACCGAACCTCTCCAATCCTATCACTGCTGCGTTTATGTCCCTGTACTCACGCTTGATTCTCTTTCAGAGACATAGCAATCCATAGGTTTTAAGATACTTACTAGTAAGGTACATTATTAGGCATTTAATATGGTGTTTTGAGTCCATTTCGTTGAGCAAGGAGTAGCTCTTGTCTATTCCATTTTTGGCTTAAGGAACTTTATCTGTGCTCATTTCAATCTCTGGTTTTATGCAACACCCCAACTCACCTTTCCCCTTAAGCAAGCATAAGTTGGTTTTCTAAATTTGAGACCCTGTTCTCTTTTGTAATCCTGTTCCTGTGTAGCCAAGTTTACATTCCGTGTATTAGTGATATCTTATGATGTTTCTTTTTCTGTGTGACTTATTTCAGACAGAATCATCATACCTGAATCCACTCATTATGCTGCTACGGGCCTGATGACATAGATTTCATTGCTGAGTGATATTGCATTGTACGTAAGTACCACAACTGCTTTATCCATTTTTCACTTTCTGCGATATTGAACTTGTCCCGTAAACAAGATTCTTGTAAACAGAGCCGTCCCAAACTTTGGGGTGGTTGTGTCTTTTTGATTTTAATTTCCCTAAGCTATAGGACCATAAGTGGAAGTGCCCTAGGCTCTGTTGCTTTGTTTTTTAGATGTTTCAGGAAACACCATACACTTCTCCCGAGTGGCTGTTGGCAATTTACATCCCGCCCATCAGCATAACAAGGCTCCCAGTTCTCCATGGCCTGTCCTGCCTTTCTGGATTTTACACTTTTTTCAGATGGCCCTTTTGACCAGGGGGAAGTGAGACTTCATTGTAGTGCAGATTTCCTTTGCAAGCTTGCTTGGTTGGCCAAAAAGGGCGTATGCGGTTTTTCCTGAATATATTCAGGAAAAAACGCATACGCCCTTTTTGGCCAAGTGCATCATTGTCGACGTTCTGCCTCTTTTCCTATGCTTTAAATGCAATTCCAGTCTACCTCCTGAAATCGGTTTCCTGCAATTCTGCCCCGCTTTCAAGTCCTCTTGGCAGCCTTACTTCAGTATATTTTTGGACGATAGCTGTCATTTATAACTCTGCAGGTTTGTGAATTACAGTGCCCCTGAGCTCCTTTCTTCAACTCGCTTTCTTGTGAGCTGGCCGCAACACGGCACGATTGCTTCAGGCCCTAATCTGGTTCCGGCACGGCACGCTGAGCCTTTGCTTAATTGCTATTCCTGGTGGGAAATGAGAGTTAAATTTGCCCGTCCAGACACCTCCAGCTAGTCTCTCATTGGTCCTCCCGATCCCTGTTCATCTTCCGCAGAAATTGCAAACTGGGCCAAGCAGGAGTTTAAAGGCACTGACTCTCCAAGTCTGGAGAGTGTTAGTAAAGCATCTGGAATGTTGCACCTGAGTACCAGCGGTCGAAAACTGAGACATATTTGAACACGTCTCCCAATCACACGGTTGATCATACTCTGGGTTCCACATGCATGTTTCAGCTGAAGGAAGAATCCCTTAAAGCTGGAGAGTTGAGACCCGTGGAATGAGTACCATGCAATATGACTTCAAAGGGTCTTCATTTGCTCACCGAACCTCTCCAATCGTATCACTGCTGCGTTTATGCCCCTGTACACACGCTTGATTCTCTTTTGGAGACATAGCAATCCATAGGTTTTAAGATACTTACTAGTCAGGTACATTATTAGGCGTTTAATATGGGGTGTTGAGTCCATTTCGTTGAGCAAGGAGTAGCTCTTGCCTATTCCATATTTGGCTTAAGGAAATTTATCAGTGCTCATTTCAATCTCTGGTTTTATGTAGCACCCCAACTCACCTTTCCCCTTAAGCAAGCATAAGTTGGTTTTCTAAATTTGAGACCCTCTTCTGTTTTGTAATCCAGTTCCGGTGTAGCCAGGTTTACATTCCGTGTATTAGTGATATTTTATGATGATTCTTTTTCTGTGTGACTTATTTCAGTGAGAATCATCATACCTGAATCCAGTCTATGCTGCTACGGGCCTGATGACATAGATTTCATTGCTGAGTGATATTGCATTGTACATAACTACCACAACTTCTTTATCCATTTTTCACTTTCTGCGATATTGAACTTCTACCGTAAATGGGGTTCTTGTAAACAGAGAGGTCCCAAACTTTGGGGTGGCTGTGTCTTTTTGATTTTAATTTCCCTAAGCTATAGGACTATAAGTGGAAGTGCCCTAGGCTCTGTTGCTTTGTTTTTTAGATGTTTCATGAAACACCATACACTTCTCCTGAGTGGCTGTTTGCAATTTTCATCCTGCCCATCAGCATAACAAGGCTCCCAGTTCTCCATGGCCTGTCCTGCCTTTCTGGATTTTACACTTTTTTCACATGGCCCTTTTGACTGGGGGGAAGGGAGACTTCATTGTAGTGCAGATTTCCTTTGCAAGCTTGCTTGGTTGGCCAAAAAGGGCGTATGCGTTTTTTCCTGAATATATGCAGGAAAAAACGCATACGCCCTTTTTGGCCAAGTGCATCATTGTCGACGTTCTGCCTCTTTTCCTATGCTTTAAATGCAATTCCAGTCTACCTCCTGAAATCGGTTTCCTGCAATTCTGCCCCGCTTTCAAGTCCTCTTGGCAGCCTTACTTCAGTATATTTTTGGACGATAGCTGTCATTTATAACTCTGCAGGTTTGTGAATTACAGTGCCCCTGAGCTCCTTTCTTCAACTCGCTTTGTTGTGAGCTGGCCGCAACACCGCACGATTGCTTCAGGCCCTAATCTGGTTCCGGCACGGCACGATGAGGCTTTGGTTAATTCCTCTTCCTGGTGGGAAATGAGAGTTAAATTTGCCCGTCCAGACACCTCCAGCTAGTCTCTCATTGGTTCTCCCTATTCCTGTTCATCTTCTGCGGAATTTGCAAACTGGGCCAAGCAGGAGGTTAAAGGCACTGACTCTCCAAGTCAGGAGAGTGTTAGTAAAGCATCTGGAATGTTGCACCCGAGTACCAGGGGATGAGAACTGAGACATATTTGAACACGTCTCCCGATCACATGGTTGATCATACTCTGGGTTCCACATGCATGTTTTAGCTGAAGGAAGAATCCCTTAAAGCTGGAGAGTTGAGACCCGTGGAATGGGTACCATGCAATATGACTTCAAAGGGTCTTCGTTAGCTCACCGAACCTCTCCAATCCTATCACTGCTGCGTTTATGTCCCTGTACTCACGCTTGATTCTCTTTCAGAGACATAGCAATCCATAGGTTTTAAGATACTTACTAGTAAGGTACATTATTAGGCATTTAATATGGTGTTTTGAGTCCATTTCGTTGAGCAAGGAGTAGCTCTTGTCTATTCCATTTTTGGCTTAAGGAACTTTATCTGTGCTCATTTCAATCTCTGGTTTTATGCAGCACCCCAACTCACCTTTCCCCTTAAGCAAGCATAAGTTGGTTTTCTAAATTTGAGACCCTGTTCTCTTTTGTAATCCTGTTCCTGTGTAGCCAAGTTTACATTCCGTGTATTAGTGATATCTTATGATGTTTCTTTTTCTGTGTGACTTATTTCAGACAGAATCATCATACCTGAATCCACTCATTATGCTGCTACGGGCCTGATGACATAGATTTCATTGCTGAGTGATATTGCATTGTACGTAAGTACCACAACTGCTTTATCCATTTTTCACTTTCTGCGATATTGAACTTGTCCCGTAAACGAGATTCTTGTAAACAGAGCCGTCCCAAACTTTGGGGTGGTTGTGTCTTTTTGATTTTAATTTCCCTAAGCTATAGGACCATAAGTGGAAGTGCCCTAGGCTCTGTTGCTTTGTTTTTTAGATGTTTCAGGAAACACCATACACTTCTCCCGAGTGGCTGTTGGCAATTTACATCCCGCCCATCAGCATAACAAGGCTCCCAGTTCTCCATGGCCTGTCCTGCCTTTCTGGATTTTACACTTTTTTCAGATGGCCCTTTTGACCAGGGGGAAGTGAGACTTCATTGTAGTGCAGATTTCCTTTGCAAGCTTGCTTGGTTGGCCAAAAAGGGCGTATGCGGTTTTTCCTGAATATATTCAGGAAAAAACGCATACGCCCTTTTTGGCCAAGTGCATCATTGTCGACGTTCTGCCTCTTTTCCTATGCTTTAAATGCAATTCCAGTCTACCTCCTGAAATCGGTTTCCTGCAATTCTGCCCCGCTTTCAAGTCCTCTTGGCAGCCTTACTTCAGTATATTTTTGGACGATAGCTGTCATTTATAACTCTGCAGGTTTGTGAATTACAGTGCCCCTGAGCTCCTTTCTTCAACTCGCTTTCTTGTGAGCTGGCCGCAACACGGCACGATTGCTTCAGGCCCTAATCTGGTTCCGGCACGGCACGCTGAGCCTTTGCTTAATTGTTATTCCTGGTGGGAAATGAGAGTTAAATTTGCCCGTCCAGACACCTCCAGCTAGTCTCTCATTGGTCCTCCCGATCCCTGTTCATCTTCCGCAGAAATTGCAAACTGGGCCAAGCAGGAGTTTAAAGGCACTGACTCTCCAAGTCTGGAGAGTGTTAGTAAAGCATCTGGAATGTTGCACCTGAGTACCAGCGGTCGAAAACTGAGACATATTTGAACACGTCTCCCAATCACACGGTTGATCATACTCTGGGTTCCACATGCATGTTTCAGCTGAAGGAAGAATCCCTTAAAGCTGGAGAGTTGAGACCCGTGGAATGAGTACCATGCAATATGACTTCAAAGGGTCTTCATTTGCTCACCGAACCTCTCCAATCGTGTCACTGCTGCGTTTATGCCCCTGTACACACGCTTGATTCTCTTTTGGAGACATAGCAATCCATAGGTTTTAAGATACTTACTAGTCAGGTACATTATTAGGCGTTTAATATGGGGTGTTGAGTCCATTTCGTTGAGCAAGGTGTAGCTCTTGCCTATTCCATATTTGGCTTAAGGAAATTTATCTGTGCTCATTTCAATCTCTGGTTTTATGTAGCACCCCAACTCACCTTTCCCCTTAAGCAAGCATAAGTTGGTTTTCTAAATTTGAGACCCTCTTCTGTTTTGTAATCCAGGTCCTGTGTAGCCAGGTTTACATTCCGTGTATTAGTGATATCTTATGATGTTTCTTTTTCTGTGTGACTTTTTTCAGTGAGAATCATCATACCTGAATCCAGTCTATGCTGCTACGGGCCTGATGACATAGATTTCATTGCTGAGTGATATTGCATTGTACGTAACTACCACAACTTCTTTATCCATTTTTCACTTTCTGCGATATTGAACATGTACCGTAAATGGGGTTCTTGTAAACAGAGAGGTCCCAAACTTTGGGGTGGCTGTGTCTTTTTGATTTTAATTTCCCTAAGCTATAGGACTATAAGTGGAAGTGCCCTAGGCTCTGTTGCTTTGTTTTTTAGATGTTTCAGGAAACACCATACACTTCTCCTGAGTGGCTGTTGGCAATTTTCATCCCGCCCATCAGCATAACAAGGCTCCCAGTTCTCCATGGCCTGTCCTGCCTTTCTGGATTTTACACTTTTTTCACATGGCCCTTTTGACTGGGGGGAAGGGAGACTTCATTGTAGTGCAGATTTCCTTTGCAAGCTTGCTTGGTTGGCCAAAAAGGGCGTATGCGTTTTTTCCTGAATATATGCAGGAAAAAACGCATACGCCCTTTTTGGCCAAGTGCATCATTGTCGACGTTCTGCCTCTTTTCCTATGCTTAAATGCAATTCAAGTCTACCTCCTGAAATTGGTTTCCTGCAATTCTGCCCCGCTTTCAAGTCCTCTTCGCAGCCTTACTTCAGTATATTTTTGGACGATAGCTGTCATTTATAACTCTGCAGGTTTGTGAATTACAGTGCCCTTGAGCTCCTTTCTTCAACTCGCTTTCTTGTGAGCTGGCCACAACACCGCACGATTGCTTCAGGCCCTAATCTGGTTCCGGCACGGCACGCTGAGCCTTTGCTTAATTGCTCTTCCTGGTGGGAAATGAGAGTTAAATTTGCCCGTCCAGACACCTCCAGCTAGTCTCTCATTGGTTCTCCCTATCCCTGTTCATCTTCCGCAGAAATTGCAAACTGGGCCAAGCAGGAGGTTTAAGGCACTGACTCTCCAAGTCGGGAGAGTGTTAGTAAAGCATCTGGAATGTTGCACCTGAGTACCAGCGGTCGAAAACTGAGACATATTTGAACACGTCTCCCAATCACACGGTTGATCATACTCTGGGTTCCACATGCATGTTTTAGCTGAAGGAAGAATCCCTTAAACCTGGAGAGTTGAGACCCGTGGAATGAGTACCATGCAATATGACTTCAAAGGGTCTTCATTTGCTCACCGAACCTCTCCAATCCTATCACTGCTGCGTTTATGCCCCTGTACACACGCTTGATTCTCTTTTGGAGACATAGCAATCCATAGGTTTTAAGATACTTACTAGTCAGGTACATTCTTAGGCGTTTAATATGGGGTGTTGAGTCCATTTCATTGAGCAAGGAGTAGCTCTTGTCTATTACATATGTGGCTTAAGGAAATTTATCTGTGCTCATTTCAATCTCTGGTTTTATGTACCACCCCAACTCACCTTTCCCCTTAAGCAAGCATAAGTTGGGTTTCTAAATTTGAGACCCTCTTCTGTTTTGTAATCCAGTTCCTGTGTAGCCAAGTTTACATTCCGTGTATTAGTGATATCTTATGATGTTTCTTTTTCTGTGTGACTTATTTCAGTGAGAATCATCATACCTGAATCCAGTCTATGCTGCTACGGGCCTGATGACATAGATTTCATTGCTGAGTGATATTGCATTGTACGTAAGTACCACAACTGCTTTATCCTTTTTTCAATTTCTGTGATATTGAACTTGTCCCGTAAACGAGATTCTTGTAAACAGAGCCGTCCCAAACTTTGGGGTGGCTGTGTCTTTTTGATTT
This sequence comes from Orcinus orca, assembly GCF_937001465.1. Lineage (NCBI taxonomy): Eukaryota > Metazoa > Chordata > Mammalia > Artiodactyla > Delphinidae > Orcinus > Orcinus orca. The sequence continues at coordinate 188,301 of NW_026043737.1, read as the reverse complement.
TAATTTCCCTATGCTATAGGACCATAAGTGGAAGTGCCCTAGGATCTGTTGCTTTGTTTTTTAGATGTTTCAGGAAACACCATACACTTCTCCCGAGTGGCTGTTGGCAATTTACATCCCGCCCATCAGCATAACAAGGCTCCCAGTTCTCCATGGCCTGTCCTGCCTTTCTGTATTTTACACTTTATTCAAGATGGCCCTTTTGACCAGGGGGAAGTGAGACTTCATTGTAGTGCAGATTTCCTTTGCAAGCTTGCTTGGTTGACCAAAAAGGGCGTATGCGGTTTTTCCTGAATATATTCAGGAAAAAACGCATACGCCCTTTTTGGCCAAGTGCATCATTGTCGACGTTCTGCCTCTTTTCCTATGCTTTAAATGCAATTCCAGTCTACCTCCTGAAATTGGTTTCCTGCAATTCTGCCCCGCTTTCAAGTCCTCGTGGCAGCCTTACTTCAGTATATTTTTGGACGATAGCTGTCATTTATAACTCTGCAGGTTTGTGAATTACAGTGCCCCTGAGCTCCTTTCTTCAACTCGCTTTCTTGTGAGCTGGCCGCAACACCGCACGATTGCTTCAGGCCCTAATCTGGTTCCGGCACGGCACGCTGAGCCTTTGCTTAATTGCTCTTCCTGGTGGGAAATGAGAGTTAAATTTGCCCGTCCAGACACCTCCAGCTAGTCTCTCATTGGTCCTCCCTATCCCTGTTCATCTTCCGCAGAAATTGCAAACTGGGCCAAGCAGGAGGTTTAAGGCACTGACTCTCCAAGTCGGGAGAGTGTTAGTAAAGCATCTGGAATGTTGCACCTGAGTACCAGCGGTCGAAAACTGAGACATATTTGAACACGTCTCCCAATCACACGGTTGATCATACTCTGGGTTCCACATGCATGTTTCAGCTGAAGGAAGAATCCCTTAACCCTGGAGAGTTGAGACCCGTGGAATGGGTACCATGCAATATGACTTCAAAGGGTCTTCATTTGCTCACCGAACCTCTCCAATCCTATCACTGCTGCGTTTATGCCCCTGTACACACGCTTGATTCTGTTTCGGAGACATAGCAATCCATAGGTTTTAAGATACTTACTAGTCAGGTACATTCTTAGGCGTTTAATATGGGGTGTTGAGTCCATTTCATTGAGCAAGGAGTAGCTCTTGTCTATTCCATATTTGGCTTAAGGAAATTTATCTGTGCTCATTTCAGTCTCTGGTTTTATGCAGCACCCCAACTCACCTTTCCCCTTAAGCAAGCATAAGTTGGGTTTCTAAATTTGAGACCCTCTTCTGTTTTGTAATCCAGTTCCTGTGTAGCCAAGTTTACATTCCTTGTATTAGTGATATCTTACGATGTTTCTTTTTCTGTGTGACTTATTTCAGTTACAATCATCATACCTGAATCCAGTCTATGCTGCTACGGGCCTGATGACATAGATTTCATTGCTGAGTGATATTGTATTGTACGTAACTACCACAACTTCTTTATCCATTTTTCACTTTCTGCGATATTGAACTTCTACCGTAAATGAGGTTCTTGTAAACAGAGAGGTCCCAAACTTTGGGGTGGCTGTGTCTTTTTGATTTTAATTTCCCTAAGCTATAGGACTATAAGTGGAAGTGCCCTAGGCTCTGTTGCTTTGTTTTTTAGATGTTTCATGAAACACCATACACTTCTCCTGAGTGGCTGTTTGCAATTTTCATCCCGCCCATCAGCATAACAAGGCTCCCAGTTCTCCATGGCCTGTCCTGCCTTTCTGGATTTTACACTTTTTTCACATGGCCCTTTTGACTGGGGGGAAGTGAGACTTCATTGTAGTGCAGATTTCCTTTGCAAGCTTGCTTGGTTGGCCAAAAAGGGCGTATGCGTTTTTTCCTGAATATATGCAGGTAAAAACGCATACGCACTTTTCGGCCAAGTGCATCATTGTCGACGTTCTGCCTCTTTTCCTATGCTTAAATGCAATTCCAGTCTACCTCCTGAAATCGGATTCCTGCAATTCTGCCCCGCTTTCAAGTCCTCTTCGCAGCCTTACTTCAGTATATTTTTGGACGATAGCTGTCATTCATAACTCTGCACGTTTGTGATAACAGTGCCCCTGAGCTCCTTTCTTCAACTCGCTTTCTTGTGAGCTGGCCGCAACACCGCAGGATTGCTTCAGGCCCTAATCTGGTTCCAGTACGGCATGCTGAGCCTTTGCTTAATTCCTCTACCTGGTGGGAAATGAGAGTTAAATTTGCCCGTCCAGACACCTCCAGCTAGTCTCTCATTGGTTCTCCCTATTCCTGTTCATCTTCCGCAGAATTTGCCAACTGGGCCAAACAGGAGGTTAAAGGCACTGACTCTCAAAGTCGGGAGAGTGTTAGTAAAGCATCTGGAATGTTGCACCCGAGTACCAGGGGATGAGAACTGAGACATATTTGAACACGTCTCCCGATCACATGGTTGATCATACTCTGGGTTCCACATGCATGTTTTAGCTGAAGGAAGAATCCCTTAAACCTGGAGAGTTGAGACCCGTGGAATGGGTACCATGCAATATGACTTCAAAGGGTCTTCATTTGCTCACCGAACCTCTCCAATCCTATCACTGCTGCGTTTATGCCCCGGTACTCACGCTTGATTCTCTTTCAGAGACATAGCAATCCATAGGTTTTAAGATACTTACTAGTCAGGTACATTATTAGGTGTTTAATATGGGGTTTTGAGTCCATTTCGTTGAGCAAGGAGTAGCTCTTGTCTATTCCATATTTGGCTTAAGGAACTTTATCTGTGCTCATTTCAATCTCTGGTTTTATGCAGTACCCCAACTCACCTTTCCCCTTAAACAAGCATAAGTTGGTTTTCTAAATTTGAGACCCTCTTCTGTTTTGTAATCCAGTTCCTGTGTTGCCAAGTTTACATTCCGTGTATTAGTGATATCTTATGATGTTTCTTTTTCTGTGTGACTTATTTCAGTGAGAATCAACATACCTGAATCCACTCATTATGCTGCTATGGGCCAGATGACATAGATTTCATTGCTGAGTGATATTGCATTGTACGTGAGTACCACAACTTCTTTATCCATTTTTCAATTTCTGCGATATTGAACTTCTACTGTAAATGAGGTTCTTGTAAACAGAGAGGTCCCAAACTTTGGGGTGGCTGTGTCTTTTTGATTTTAATTTCCCTAAGCTATAGGACCATAAGTGCAAGTGCCCTAGGCTCTGTTGCTTTGTTTTTTAGATGTTTCAGGAAACACCATACACTTCTCCCGAGTGGCTGTTGGCAATTTACATCCCGCCCATCAGCATAACAAGGCTCCCAGTTCTCCATGGCCTGTCCTGCCTTTCTGGATTTTACACTTTTTTCAGATGGCCCTTTTGACCGGGGGATAGTGAGACTTCATTGTAGTGCAGATTTCCTTTGCAAGCTTGCTTGGTTGGCCAAAAAGGGCGTATGCGTTTTTTCCTGAATATATTCAGGAAAAAACGCATACGCCCTTTTTGGCCAAGTGCATCATTGTCGACGTTCTGCCTCTTTTCCTATGCTTTAAATGTAATTCCAGTCTACCTCCTGAAATCGGTTTCCTGCAATTCTGCTCCGCTTTCAAGTCCTCTTGGCAGCCTTACTTCAGTATATTTTTGGACGATAGCTGTCATTTATAAATCTGCAGGATTGTGAATTACAGTGCCCCTGAGCTCCTTTCTTCAACTCGCTTTCTTGTGAGCTGGCCGCAACACAGCAGGATTGCTTCAGGCCCTAATCTGGTTCCGGCACGGCACGCTGAGCCTTTGGTTAATTCCTCTTCCTGGTGGGAAATGAGAGTTAAATTTGTCCGTCCAGACACCTCCAGCTAGTCTCTCATTGGTTCTCCCTATTCCTGTTCATCTTCCGCAGAAATTGCAAACTGGGCCAAACAGGAGGTTAAAGGCACTGACTCTCCAAGTCGGGAGAGTGTTAGTAAAGCGTCTGGAATGTTGCACCCGAGTACCAGGGGATGAGAACTGAGGCATATTGGAACATGTCTACCGATCACACGGTTGATCATACTCTGGGTTCCACATGCATGCTTTAGCTGAAGGAAGAATCCCTTAAACGTGGAGAGTTGAGACCCGTGGAATGGGTACCATGCAATATGACTTCAAAGGTCTTCATTTGCTCACCGAACCTCTCCAATCCTATCACTGCTGCGTTTATGCCCTTGTACACACGCTTGCTTCTCTTTTGGAAGAGACATAGCAATCCATAGGTTTTAAGATACTTACTAGTCAGGTACATTATTAGGCGTTTAATATGGGGTTTTGAGTCCATTTCGTTGAGCAAGGAGTAGCTCTTGTCTATTACATATTTGGCTTAAGGAACTTTATCTGTGCTCATTTCAATCTCTGGTTTTATGCAGCACCCCAACTCACCTTTCCCCTTAAGCAAGCATAAGTTGATTTTCTAAATTTGGGACCATGTTCTGTTTTGAAATTCAGTTCCTGTGTAGCCAAGTTTACATTCCGTGTATTAGTGATATCTTATGATGTTTCTTTTTCTGTGTGACTTATTTCAGTTAGAATCATCATACCTGAATGCACTCATTATGCTGCTATGGGCCTGATGACATAGATGTCATTGCTGAGTGATATTGCATTGTACGTAAGTACCACAACTTCTTTATCCATTTTTCGCTTTATGCGATATTGAACTTGTACCGTAAACGAGTTTCTTGTAAACAGAGCCATCCCAAACTTTGGGGTGGCTGTGTCTTTTTGATTTTAATTTCCCTAAGCTATAGGACCATAAGTGGAAGTGCCCTAGGCTCTGTTGCTTTGTTTTTTAGATGTTTCAGGAAACACCATACACTTCTCCCGAGTGGCTGTTGGCAATTTACATCCCGCCCATCAGCATAACAAGGCTCCCAGTTCTCCATGGCCTGTCCTGCCTTTCTGGATTTTACACTTTTTTCAGATGGCCCTTTTGACGGGGGGGGGGGGGGGAGGTGAGGCTTCATTGTAGTGCAGATTTCCTTTGCAAGCTTGCTTGGTTGGCCAAAAAGGGCGTATGCGTTTTTTCCTGAATATATTCAAGAAAAAACGCATATGCCCTTTTTGGCCAAGTGCATCATTGTCGACCTTCTGCCTCTTTTCCTATGCTTTAAATGCAATTCCAGTCTACCTCCTGAAATCGGTTTCCTGCAATTCTGCCCGGCTTTCAAGTCCTCTTGGCAGCCTTACTTCAGTATATTTTTGGATGATAGCTGTCATTTATAACTCTGAAGGTTTGTGAATTACAGTGCCCCTGAGCTCCTTTCTTCAACTCGCTTTCTTGTGAGCTGGCCGCAACACCGCAGGATTGCTTCAGGCCCTAATCTGGTTCCGGCATGGCACGCTGAGCCTTTGGTTAATTCCTCTTCCTGGTGGGAAATGAGAGTTAAATTTTCCCGTCCAGACACCTCCAGCTAGTCTCTCATTGGTTCTCCCTATTCCTGTTCATCTTCCGTGGAATTTGCAAACTGGGCCAAACAGGAGGTTAAAGGCACTGACTCTCCAAGTCGGGAGAGTGTTAGTAAAGCATCTGGAATGTTGCACCCGAGTACCAGGGGACGAGAACTGAGACATATTTCAACACGTCTCCCGATCACACGGTTGATCATACTCTGGGTTCCACATGCATGTTTTAGCTGAAGGAAGAATCCCTTAAACCTGGAGAGTTGAGACCCGTGGAATGGGTACCATGCAATATGACTTCAAAGGGTCTTCATTTGCTCACCGAACCTCTCCAATCCTATCACTGCTGCGTTTTTGCCCCTGTACTCACGATTGATTCACTTTCAGAGACATAGCAATCCATAGGTTTTAAGATACTTACTAGTCAGGTATATTATTAGGCGTTTAATATGGGGTTTTGAGTCCATTTCGTTGAGCAAGGAGTAGCTCTTGTCTATTACATATTTGGCTTAAGGAACTTTATCTGTGCTCATTTCAATCTCTGGTTTTATGCAGCACCCCAACTCACCTTTCCCCTTAAGCAAGCATAAGTTGATTTTCTAAATTTGGGACCATGTTCTGTTTTGAAATTCAGTTCCTGTGTAGCCAGGTTTACATTCCGTGTATTAGTGATATCTTATGATGTTTCTTTTTCTGTGTGACTTATTTCAGTTAGAATCATCATACCTGAATCCACTCATTATGCTGCTATGGGCCTGATGACATAGATGTCATTTCTGAGTGATATTGCATTGTACGTAAGTACCACAACTTCTTTATCCATTTTTTGCTTTATGCGATATTGAACTTGTACCGTAAACGAGTTTCTTGTTAACAGAGCCATCCCAAACTTTGGGGTGGCTGTGTCTTTTTGATTTTAATTTCCCTAAGCTATAGGACCATAAGTGGAAGTGCCCTAGGCTCTGTTGCTTTGTTTTTTAGATGTTTCAGGAAACACCATACACTTCTCCCGAGTGGCTGTTGGCAATTTACATCCCGCCCATCAGCATAACAAGGCTCCCAGTTCTCCATGGCCTGTCCTGCCTTTCTGGATTTTACACTTTTTTCAGATGGCCCTTTTGACGGGGGAGGGGAGAGTGAGACTTCATTGTAGTGCAGATTTCCTTTGCAAGCTTGCTTGGTTGGCCAAAAAGGGCGTATGCGTTTTTTCCTGAATATATTCAGGAAAAAACGCATACGCCCTTTTTGGCCAAGTGCATCATTGTCGACGTTCTGCCTCTTTTCCTATGCTTTAAATGCAATTCCAGTCTACCTCCTGAAATCGGTTTCCTGCAATTCTGCCCGGCTTTCAAGTCCTCTTGGCAGCCTTACTTCAGTATATTTTTGGATGATAGCTGTCATTTATAACTCTGCAGGTTTGTGAATTACAGTGCCCCTGAGCTCCTTTCTTCAACTCGCTTTCTTGTGAGCTGGCCGCAACACCGCAGGATTGCTTCAGGCCCTAATCTGGTTCCGGCATGGCACACTGAGCCTTTGGTTAATTCCTCTTCCTGGTGGGAAATGAGAGTTAAATTTTCCCGTCCAGACACCTCCAGCTAGTCTCTCATTGGTTCTCCCTATTCCTGTTCATCTTCCGCGGAATTTGCAAACTGGGCCAAACAGGAGGTTAAAGGCACTGACTCTCCAAGTCGGGAGAGTGTTAGTAAAGCATCTGGAATGTTGCACCCGAGTACCAGGGGACGAGAACTGAGACATATTTCAACACGTCTCCCGATCACACGGTTGATCATACTCTGGGTTCCACATGCATGTTTTAGCTGAAGGAAGAATCCCTTAAACCTGGAGAGTTGAGACCCGTGGAATGGGTACCATGCAATATGACTTCAAAGGGTCTTCATTTGCTCACCAAAACTCTCCAATCCTATCACTGCTGCGTTTTTGCCCCTGTACTCACGATTGATTCACTTTCAGAGACATAGCAATCCATAGGTTTTAAGATACTTACTAGTCAGGTACATTATTAGGCGTTTAATATGGGGTTTTGAGTCCATTTCGTTGAGCAAGGAGTAGCTCTTGTCTATTACATATTTGGCTTAAGGAACTTTATCTGTGCTCATTTCAATCTCTGGTTTTATGCAGCACCCCAACTCACCTTTCCCCTTAAGCAAGCATAAGTTGGTTTTCTAAATTTGGGACCATGTTCTGTTTTGAAATTCAGTTCCTGTGTAGCCAAGTTTACATTCCGTGTATTAGTGATATCTTATGATGTTTCTTTTTCTGTGTGACTTATTTCAGTTAGAATCATCATACCTGAATCCACTCATTATGCTGCTATGGGCCTGATGACATAGATGTCATTGCTGAGTGATATTGCATTGTACGTAAGTACCACAACTTCTTTATCCATTTTTCGCTTTATGCGATATTGAACTTGTACCGTAAACGAGTTTCTTGTAAACAGAGCCATCCCAAGCTTTGGGGTGGCTGTGTCTTTTTGATTTTAATTTCCCTAAGCTATAGGACCATAAGTGGAAGTGCCCTAGGCTCTGTTGCTTTGTTTTTTAGATGTTTCAGGAAACACCATACACTTCTCCGGAGTGGCTGTTGGCAATTTACATCCCGCCAATCAGCATAACAAGGCTCCCAGTTCTCCATGGCCTGTCCTGCCTTTCTGGATTTTACACTTTTTTCAGATGGCCCTTTTGACGGGGGGGAAGTGAGACTTCATTGTAGTGCAGATTTCCTTTGCAAGCTTGCTTGGTTGGCCAAAAAGGGCGTATGCGTTTTTTCCTGAATATATTCAAGAAAAAACGCATACGCCCTTTTTGGCCAAGTGCATCATTGTCGACCTTCTGCCTCTTTTCCTATGCTTTAAATGCAATTCCAGTCTACCTCCTGAAATCGGTTTCCTGCAATTCTGCCCGGCTTTCAAGTCCTCTTGGCAGCCTTACTTCAGTATATTTTTGGATGATAGCTGTCATTTATAACTCTGCAGGTTTGTGAATTACAGTGCCCCTGAGCTCCTTTCTTCAACTCGCTTTCTTGTGAGCTGGCCGCAACACCGCAGGATTGCTTCAGGCCCTAATCTGGTTCCGGCATGGCACGCTGAGCCTTTGGTTAATTCCTCTTCCTGGTGGGAAATGAGAGTTAAATTTTCCCGTCCAGACACCTCCAGCTAGTCTCTCATTGGTTCTCCCTATTCCTGTTCATCTTCCGCGGAATTTGCAAACTGGGCCAAACAGGAGGTTAAAGGCACTGACTCTCCAAGTCGGGAGAGTGTTAGTAAAGCATCTGGAATGTTGCACCCGAGTACCAGGGGACGAGAACTGAGACATATTTCAACACGTCTCCCGATCACACGGTTGATCATACTCTGGGTTCCACATGCATGTTTTAGCTGAAGGAAGAATCCCTTAAACCTGGAGAGTTGAGACCCGTGGAATGGGTACCATGCAATATGACTTCAAAGGGTCTTCATTTGCTCACCGAACCTCTCCAATCCTATCACTGCTGCGTTTTTGCCCCTGTACTCACGATTGATTCACTTTCAGAGACATAGCAATCCATAGGTTTTAAGATACTTACTAGTCAGGTATATTATTAGGCGTTTAATATGGGGTTTTGAGTCCATTTCGTTGAGCAAGGAGTAGCTCTTGTCTATTACATATTTGGCTTAAGGAACTTTATCTGTGCTCATTTCAATCTCTGGTTTTATGCAGCACCCCAACTCACCTTTCCCCTTAAGCAAGCATAAGTTGATTTTCTAAATTTGGGACCATGTTCTGTTTTGAAATTCAGTTCCTGTGTAGCCAAGTTTACATTCCGTGTATTAGTGATATCTTATGATGTTTCTTTTTCTGTGTGACTTATTTCAGTTAGAATCATCATACCTGAATCCACTCATTATGCTGCTATGGGCCTGATGACATAGATGTCATTTCTGAGTGATATTGCATTGTACGTAAGTACCACAACTTCTTTATCCATTTTTTGCTTTATGCGATATTGAACTTGTACCGTAAACGAGTTTCTTGTTAACAGAGCCATCCCAAACTTTGGGGTGGCTGTGTCTTTTTGATTTTAATTTCCCTAAGCTATAGGACCATAAGTGGAAGTGCCCTAGGCTCTGTTGCTTTGTTTTTTAGATGTTTCAGGAAACACCATACACTTCTCCCGAGTGGCTGTTGGCAATTTACATCCCGCCCATCAGCATAACAAGGCTCCCAGTTCTCCATGGCCTGTCCTGCCTTTCTGGATTTTACACTTTTTTCAGATGGCCCTTTTGACGGGGGAGGGGAGAGTGAGACTTCATTGTAGTGCAGATTTCCTTTGCAAGCTTGCTTGGTTGGCCAAAAAGGGCGTATGCGTTTTTTCCTGAATATATTCAGGAAAAAACGCATACGCCCTTTTTGGCCAAGTGCATCATTGTCGACGTTCTGCCTCTTTTCCTATGCTTTAAATGCAATTCCAGTCTACCTCCTGAAATCGGTTTCCTGCAATTCTGCCCGGCTTTCAAGTCCTCTTGGCAGCCTTACTTCAGTATATTTTTGGATGATAGCTGTCATTTATAACTCTGCAGGTTTGTGAATTACAGTGCCCCTGAGCTCCTTTCTTCAACTCGCTTTCTTGTGAGCTGGCCGCAACACCGCAGGATTGCTTCAGGCCCTAATCTGGTTCCGGCATGGCACACTGAGCCTTTGGTTAATTCCTCTTCCTGGTGGGAAATGAGAGTTAAATTTTCCCGTCCAGACACCTCCAGCTAGTCTCTCATTGGTTCTCCCTATTCCTGTTCATCTTCCGCGGAATTTGCAAACTGGGCCAAACAGGAGGTTAAAGGCACTGACTCTCCAAGTCGGGAGAGTGTTAGTAAAGCATCTGGAATGTTGCACCCGAGTACCAGGGGACGAGAACTGAGACATATTTCAACACGTCTCCCGATCACACGGTTGATCATACTCTGGGTTCCACATGCATGTTTTAGCTGAAGGAAGAATCCCTTAAACCTGGAGAGTTGAGACCCGTGGAATGGGTACCATGCAATATGACTTCAAAGGGTCTTCATTTGCTCACCAAAACTCTCCAATCCTATCACTGCTGCGTTTTTGCCCCTGTACTCACGATTGATTCACTTTCAGAGACATAGCAATCCATAGGTTTTAAGATACTTACTAGTCAGGTACATTATTAGGCGTTTAATATGGGGTTTTGAGTCCATTTCGTTGAGCAAGGAGTAGCTCTTGTCTATTACATATTTGGCTTAAGGAACTTTATCTGTGCTCATTTCAATCTCTGGTTTTATGCAGCACCCCAACTCACCTTTCCCCTTAAGCAAGCATAAGTTGGTTTTCTAAATTTGGGACCATGTTCTGTTTTGAAATTCAGTTCCTGTGTAGCCAAGTTTACATTCCGTGTATTAGTGATATCTTATGATGTTTCTTTTTCTGTGTGACTTATTTCAGTTAGAATCATCATACCTGAATCCACTCATTATGCTGCTATGGGCCTGATGACATAGATGTCATTGCTGAGTGATATTGCATTGTACGTAAGTACCACAACTTCTTTATCCATTTTTCGCTTTATGCGATATTGAACTTGTACCGTAAACGAGTTTCTTGTAAACAGAGCCATCCCAAGCTTTGGGGTGGCTGTGTCTTTTTGATTTTAATTTCCCTAAGCTATAGGACCATAAGTGGAAGTGCCCTAGGCTCTGTTGCTTTGTTTTTTAGATGTTTCAGGAAACACCATACACTTCTCCGGAGTGGCTGTTGGCAATTTACATCCCGCCAATCAGCATAACAAGGCTCCCAGTTCTCCATGGCCTGTCCTGCCTTTCTGGATTTTACACTTTTTTCAGATGGCCCTTTTGACGGGGGGGAAGTGAGACTTCATTGTAGTGCAGATTTCCTTTGCAAGCTTGCTTGGTTGGCCAAAAAGGGCGTATGCGTTTTTTCCTGAATATATTCAAGAAAAAACGCATACGCCCTTTTTGGCCAAGTGCATCATTGTCGACCTTCTGCCTCTTTTCCTATGCTTTAAATGCAATTCCAGTCTACCTCCTGAAATCGGTTTCCTGCAATTCTGCCCGGCTTTCAAGTCCTCTTGGCAGCCTTACTTCAGTATATTTTTGGATGATAGCTGTCATTTATAACTCTGCAGGTTTGTGAATTACAGTGCCCCTGAGCTCCTTTCTTCAACTCGCTTTCTTGTGAGCTGGCCGCAACACCGCAGGATTGCTTCAGGCCCTAATCTGGTTCCGGCATGGCACGCTGAGCCTTTGGTTAATTCCTCTTCCTGGTGGGAAATGAGAGTTAAATTTTCCCGTCCAGACACCTCCAGCTAGTCTCTCATTGGTTCTCCCTATTCCTGTTCATCTTCCGCGGAATTTGCAAACTGGGCCAAACAGGAGGTTAAAGGCACTGACTCTCCAAGTCGGGAGAGTGTTAGTAAAGCATCTGGAATGTTGCACCCGAGTACCAGGGGACGAGAACTGAGACATATTTCAACACGTCTCCCGATCACACGGTTGATCATACTCTGGGTTCCACATGCATGTTTTAGCTGAAGGAAGAATCCCTTAAACCTGGAGAGTTGAGACCCGTGGAATGGGTACCATGCAATATGACTTCAAAGGGTCTTCATTTGCTCACCAAAACTCTCCAATCCTATCACTGCTGCGTTTTTGCCCCTGTACTCACGATTGATTCACTTTCAGAGACATAGCAATCCATAGGTTTTAAGATACTTACTAGTCAGGTACATTATTAGGCGTTTAATATGGGGTTTTGAGTCCATTTTGTTGAGCAAGGAGTAGCTCTTGTCTATTACATATTTGGCTTAAGGAACTTTATCTGTGCTCATTTCAATCTCTGGTTTTATGCAGCTCCCCAACTCACCTTTCCCCTTAAGCAAGCATAAGTTGGTTTTCTAAATTTGGGACCATGTTCTGTTTTGAAATTCAGTTCCTGTGTAGCCAAGTTTACATTCCGTGTATTAGTGATATCTTATGATGTTTCTTTTTCTGTGTGACTTATTTCAGTTAGAATCATCATACCTGAATCCACTCATTATGCTGCTATGGGCCTGATGACATAGATGTCATTGCTGAGTGATATTGCATTGTACGTAAGTACCACAACTTCTTTATCCATTTTTCGCTTTATGCGATATTGAACTTGTACCGTAAACGAGTTTCTTGTAAACAGAGCCATCCCAAGCTTTGGGGTGGCTGTGTCTTTTTGATTTTAATTTCCCTAAGCTATAGGACCATAAGTGGAAGTGCCCTAGGCTCTGTTGCTTTGTTTTTTAGATGTTTCAGGAAACACCATACACTTCTCCGGAGTGGCTGTTGGCAATTTACATCCCGCCAATCAGCATAACAAGGCTCCCAGTTCTCCATGGCCTGTCCTGCCTTTCTGGATTTTACACTTTTTTCAGATGGCCCTTTTGACGGGGGGGAAGTGAGACTTCATTGTAGTGCAGATTTCCTTTGCAAGCTTGCTTGGTTGGCCAAAAAGGGCGTATGCGTTTTTTCCTGAATATATTCAAGAAAAAACGCATACGCCCTTTTTGGCCAAGTGCATCATTGTCGACCTTCTGCCTCTTTTCCTATGCTTTAAATGCAATTCCAGTCTACCTCCTGAAATCGGTTTCCTGCAATTCTGCCCGGCTTTCAAGTCCTCTTGGCAGCCTTACTTCAGTATATTTTTGGATGATAGCTGTCATTTATAACTCTGCAGGTTTGTGAATTACAGTGCCCCTGAGCTCCTTTCTTCAACTCGCTTTCTTGTGAGCTGGCCGCAACACCGCAGGATTGCTTCAGGCCCTAATCTGGTTCCGGCATGGCACGCTGAGCCTTTGGTTAATTCCTCTTCCTGGTGGGAAATGAGAGTTAAATTTTCCCGTCCAGACACCTCCAGCTAGTCTCTCATTGGTTCTCCCTATTCCTGTTCATCTTCCGCGGAATTTGCAAACTGGGCCAAACAGGAGGTTAAAGGCACTGACTCTCCAAGTCGGGAGAGTGTTAGTAAAGCATCTGGAATGTTGCACCCGAGTACCAGGGGACGAGAACTGAGACATATTTCAACACGTCTCCCGATCACACGGTTGATCATACTCTGGGTTCCACATGCATGTTTTAGCTGAAGGAAGAATCCCTTAAACCTGGAGAGTTGAGACCCGTGGAATGGGTACCATGCAATATGACTTCAAAGGGTCTTCATTTGCTCACCAAAACTCTCCAATCCTATCACTGCTGCGTTTTTGCCCCTGTACTCACGATTGATTCACTTTCAGAGACATAGCAATCCATAGGTTTTAAGATACTTACTAGTCAGGTACATTATTAGGCGTTTAATATGGGGTTTTGAGTCCATTTTGTTGAGCAAGGAGTAGCTCTTGTCTATTACATATTTGGCTTAAGGAACTTTATCTGTGCTCATTTCAATCTCTGGTTTTATGCAGCTCCCCAACTCACCTTTCCCCTTAAGCAAGCATAAGTTGGTTTTCTAAATTTGGGACCATGTTCTGTTTTGAAATTCAGTTCCTGTGTAGCCAAGTTTACATTCCGTGTATTAGTGATATCTTATGATGTTTCTTTTTCTGTGTGACTTATTTCAGTTAGAATCATCATACCTGAATCCACTCATTATGCTGCTATGGGCTTGATGACATAGATGTCATTGCTGAGTGATATTGCATTGTACGTAAGTACCACAACTTCTTTATCCATTTTTCGCTTTATGCGATATTGAACTTGTACCGTAAACGAGTTTCTTGTAAACAGAGCCATCCCAAACTTTGGGGTGGCTGTGTCTTTTTGATTTTAATTTCCCTAAGCTATAGGACCATAAGTGGAAGTGCCCTAGGCTCTGTTGCTTTGTTTTTTAGATGTTTCAGGAAAAACACCATACACTTCTCCCGAGTGGCTGTTGGCAATTTACATCCCGCCCATCAGCATAACAAGGCTCCCAGTTCTCCATGGCCTGTCCTGCCTTTCTGGATTTTACACTTTTTTCAGATGGCCCTTTTGACGGGGGGGGGGGGAGTGAGACTTCATTGTAGTGCAGATTTCCTTTGCAAGCTTGCTTGGTTGGCCAAAAAGGGCGTATGCGTTTTTTCCTGAATATATTCAGGAAAAAACGCATACGCCCTTTTTGGCCAAGTGCATCATTGTCGACCTTCTGCCTCTTTTCCTATGCTTTAAATGCAATTCCAGTCTACCTCCTGAAATCGGTTTCCTGCAATTCTGCCCGGCTTTCAAGTCCTCTTGGCAGCCTTACTTCAGTATATTTTTGGATGATAGCTGTCATTTATAACTCTGCAGGTTTGTGAATTACAGTGCCCCTGAGCTCCTTTCTTCAACTCGCTTTCTTGTGAGCTGGCCGCAACACCGCAGGATTGCTTCAGGCCCTAATCTGGTTCCGGCATGGCACGCTGAGCCTTTGGTTAATTCCTCTTCCTGGTGGGAAATGAGAGTTAAATTTTCCCGTCCAGACACCTCCAGCTAGTCTCTCATTGGTTCTCCCTATTCCTGTTCATCTTCCGCGGAATTTGCAAACTGGGCCAAACAGGAGGTTAAAGGCACTGACTCTCCAAGTCGGGAGAGTGTTAGTAAAGCATCTGGAATGTTGTACCCGAGTACCAGGGGACGAGAACTGAGACATATTTCAACACGTCTCCCGATCACATGGTTGATCATACTCTGGGTTCCACATGCATGTTTTAGCTGAAGGAAGAATCCCTTAAACCTGGAGAGTTGAGACCCGTGGAATGGGTACCATGCAATATGACTTCAAAGGGTCTTCATTTGCTCACCAAAACTCTCCAATCCTATCACTGCTGCGTTTTTGCCCCTGTACTCACGATTGATTCACTTTCAGAGACATAGCAATCCATAGGTTTTAAGATACTTACTAGTCAGGTACATTATTAGGCGTTTAATATGGGGTTTTGAGTCCATTTCGTTGAGCAAGGAGTAGCTCTTGTCTATTACATATTTGGCTTAAGGAACTTTATCTGTGCTCATTTCAATCTCTGGTTTTATGCAGCACCCCAACTCACCTTTCCCCTTAAGCAAGCATAAGTTGGTTTTCTAAATTTGGGACCATGTTCTGTTTTGAAATTCAGTTCCTGTGTAGCCAAGTTTACATTCCGTGTATTAGTGATATCTTATGATGTTTCTTTTTCTGTGTGACTTATTTCAGTTAGAATCATCATACCTGAATCCACTCATTATGCTGCTATGGGCCTGATGACATAGATGTCATTGCTGAGTGATATTGCATTGTATGTAAGTACCACAACTTCTTTATCCATTTTTCGCTTTATGCGATATTGAACTTGTACCGTAAACGAGTTTCTTGTAAACAGAGCCATCCCAAACTTTGGGGTGGCTGTGTCTTTTTGATTTTAATTTCCCTAAGCTACAGGACCATAAGTGGAAGTGCCCTAGGCTCTGTTGCTTTGTTTCTTAGATGTTTCAGGAAACACCATACACTTCTCCAGAGTGGCTGTTGGCAATTTACATCCCGCCCATCAGAATAACAAGGCTCCCAGTTCTCCATGGCCTGTCCTGCCTTTCTGGATTTTACACTTTTTTCAGATGGCCCTTTTGACGGGGGGGGGAAGTGAGACTTCATTGTAGTGCAGATTTCCTTTGCAAGCTTGCTTGGTTGGCCAAAAAGGGCGTATACGTTTTTTCCTGAATATATTCAGGAAAAAACGCATACGCCCTTTTTGGCCAAGTGCATCATTGTCGACCTTCTGCCTCTTTTCCTATGCTTTAAATGCAATTCCAGTCTACCTCCTGAAATCGGTTTCCTGCAATTCTGCCCGGCTTTCAAGTCCTCTTGGCAGCCTTACTTCAGTATATTTTTGGATGATAGCTGTCATTTATAACTCTGCAGGTTTGTGGATTACAGTGCCCCTGAGCTCCTTTCTTCAACTCGCTTTCTTGTGAGCTGGCCGCAACACCGCAGGATTGCTTCAGGCCCTAATCTGGTTCCGGCATGGCACGCTGAGCCTTTGGTTAATTCCTCTTCCTGGTGGGAAATGAGAGTTAAATTTTCCCGTCCAGACACCTCCAGCTAGTCTCTCATTGGTTCTCCCTATTCCTGTTCATCTTCCGCGGAATTTGCAAACTGGGCCAAACAGGAGGTTAAAGGCACTGACTCTCCAAGTCGGGAGAGTGTTAGTAAAGCATCTGGAATGTTGCACCCGAGTACCAGGGGACGAGAACTGAGACATATTTCAACACGTCTCCCGATCACACGGTTGATCATACTCTGGGTTCCACATGCATGTTTTAGCTGAAGGAAGAATCCCTTAAACCTGGAGAGTTGAGACCCGTGGAATGGGTACCATGCAATATGACTTCAAAGGGTCTTCATTTGCTCACCAAAACTCTCCAATCCTATCACTGCTGCGTTTTTGCCCCTGTACTCACGATTGATTCACTTTCAGAGACATAGCAATCCATAGGTTTTAAGATACTTACTAGTCAGGTACATTATTAGGCGTTTAATATGGGGTTTTGAGTCCATTTCGTTGAGCAAGGAGTAGCTCTTGTCTATTAAATATTTGGCTTAAGGAACTTTATCTGTGCTCATTTCAATCTCTGGTTTTATGCAGCACCCCAACTCACCTTTCCCCTTAAGCAAGCATAAGTTGGTTTTCTAAATTTGGGACCATGTTCTGTTTTGAAATTCAGTTCCTGTGTAGCCAAGTTTACATTCCGTGTATTAGTGATATCTTATGATGTTTCTTTTTCTGTGTGACTTATTTCAGTTAGAATCATCATACCTGAATCCACTCATTATGCTGCTATGGGCCTGATGACATAGATGTCATTGCTGAGTGATATTGCATTGTACGTAAGTACCACAACTTCTTTATCCATTTTTCGCTTTATGCGATATTGAACTTGTACCGTAAACGAGTTTCTTGTAAACAGAGCCATCCCAAAATTTGGGGTGGCTGTGTCTTTTTGATTTTAATTTCCCTAAGCTACAGGACCATAAGTGGAAGTGCCCTAGGCTCTGTTGCTTTGTTTTTTCGATGTTTCAGGAAACAGCATACACTTCTCCGGAGTGGCTGTTGGCAATTTACATCCCGCCCATCAGCATAACAAGGCTCCCAGTTCTCCATGGCCTGTCCTGCCTTTCTGGATTTTACACTTTTTTCAGATGGCCCTTTTGACGGGGTTGGGGGAGTGAGACTTCATTGTAGTGCAGATTTCCTTTGCAAGCTTGCTTGGTTGGCCAAAAAGGGCGTATGCGTTTTTTCCTGAATATATTCAGGAAAAAACGCATACGCCCTTTTTGGCCAAGTGCATCATTGTCGACCTTCTGCCTCTTTTCCTATGCTTTAAATGCAATTCCAGTCTACCTCCTGAAATCGGTTTCCTGCAATTCTGCCCGGCTTTCAAGTCCTCTTGGCAGCCTTACTTCAGTATATTTTTGGATGATAGCTGTCATTTATAACTCTGCAGGTTTGTGAATTACAGTGCCCCTGAGCTCCTTTCTTCAACTCGCTTTCTTGTGAGCTGGCCGCAACACCGCAGGATTGCTTCAGGCCCTAATCTGGTTCCGGCATGGCACGCTGAGCCTTTGGTTAATTCCTCTTCCTGGTGGGAAATGAGAGTTAAATTTTCCCGTCCAGACACCTCCAGCTAGTCTCTCATTGGTTCTCCCTATTCCTGTTCATCTTCCGCGGAATTTGCAAACTGGGCCAAACAGGAGGTTAAAGGCACTGACTCTCCAAGTCGGGAGAGTGTTAGTAAAGCATCTGGAATGTTGCACCCGAGTACCAGGGGACGAGAACTGAGACATATTTCAACACGTCTCCCGATCACACGGTTGATCATACTCTGGGTTCCACATGCATGTTTTAGCTGAAGGAAGAATCCCTTAAACCTGGAGAGTTGAGACCCGTGGAATGGCTACCATGCAATATGACTTCAAAGGGTCTTCATTTGCTCACCAAAACTCTCCAATCCTATCACTGCTGCGTTTTTGCCCCTGTACTCACGATTGATTCACTTTCAGAGACATAGCAATCCATAGGTTTTAAGATACTTATTAGTCAGGTACATTATTAGGCGTTTAATATGGGGTTTTGAGTCCATTTCGTTGAGCAAGGAGTAGCTCTTGTCTATTACATATTTGGCTTAAGGAACTTTATCTGTGCTCATTTCAATCTCTGGTTTTATGCAGCACCCCAACTCACCTTTCCCCTTAAGAAAGCATAAGTTGGTTTTCTAAATTTGGGACCATGTTCTGTTTTGAAATTCAGTTCCTGTGTAGCCAAGTTTACATTCCGTGTATTAGTGATATCTTATGATGTTTCTTTTTCTGTGTGACTTATTTCAGTTAGAATCATCATACCTGAATCCACTCATTATGCTGCTATGGGCCTGATGACATAGATGTCATTGCTGAGTGATATTGCATTGTACGTAAGTACCACAACTTATTTATCCATTTTTCGCTTTATGCGATATTGAACTTGTACCGTAAACGAGTTTCTTGTAAACAGAGCCATCCCAAACTTTGGGGTGGCTGTGTCTTTTTGATTTTAATTTCCCTAAGCTATAGGACCATAAGTGGAAGTGCCCTAGGCTCTGTTGCTTTGTTTTTTAGATGTTTCAGGAAACACCATACACTTCTCCCGAGTGGCTGTTGGCAAGTTACATCCCGCCCATCAGCATAACAAGGCTCCCAGTTCTCCATGGCCTGTCCTGCCTTTCTGGATTTTACACTTTTTTCAGATGGCCCTTTTGATGGGGGGGGGAAGTGAGACTTCATTGTAGTGCAGATTTCCTTTGCAAGCTTGCTTGGTTGGCCAAAAAGGGCGTATGCGTTTTTTCCTGAATATATTCAGGAAAAAACGCATACGCCCTTTTTGGCCAAGTGCATCATTGTCGACCTTCTGCCTCTTTTCCTATGCTTTAAATGCAATTCCAGTCTACCTCCTGAAATCGGTTTCCTGCAATTCTGCCCGGCTTTCAAGTCCTCTTGGCAGCCTTACTTCAGTATATTTTTGGATGATAGCTGTCATTTATAACTCTGCAGGTTTGTGAATTACAGTGCCCCTGAGCTCCTTTCTTCAACTCGCTTTCTTGTGAGCTGGCCGCAACACCGCAGGATTGCTTCAGGCCCTAATCTGGTTCCGGCATGGCACGCTGAGCCTTTGGTTAATTCCTCTTCCTGGTGGGAAATGAGAGTTAAATTTTCCCGTCCAGACACCTCCAGCTAGTCTCTCATTGGTTCTCCCTATTCCTGTTCATCTTCCGCGGAATTTGCAAACTGGGCCAAACAGGAGGTTAAAGGCACTGACTCTCCAAGTCGGGAGAGTGTTAGTAAAGCATCTGGAATGTTGCACCCGAGTACCAGGGGACGAGAACTGAGACATATTTCAACACGTCTCCCGATCACACGGTTGATCATACTCTGGGTTCCACATGCATGTTTTAGCTGAAGGAAGAATCCCTTAAACCTGGAGAGTTGAGACCCGTGGAATGGCTACCATGCAATATGACTTCAAAGGGTCTTCATTTGCTCACCAAAACTCTCCAATCCTATCACTGCTGCGTTTTTGCCCCTGTACTCACGATTGATTCACTTTCAGAGACATAGCAATCCATAGGTTTTAAGATACTTATTAGTCAGGTACATTATTAGGCGTTTAATATGGGGTTTTGAGTCCATTTCGTTGAGCAAGGAGTAGCTCTTGTCTATTACATATTTGGCTTAAGGAACTTTATCTGTGCTCATTTCAATCTCTGGTTTTATGCAGCACCCCAACTCACCTTTCCCCTTAAGCAAGCATAAGTTGGTTTTCTAAATTTGGGACCATGTTCTGTTTTGAAATTCAGTTCCTGTGTAGCCAAGTTTACATTCCGTGTATTAGTGATATCTTATGATGTTTCTTTTTCTGTGTGACTTATTTCAGTTAGAATCATCATACCTGAATCCACTCATTATGCTGCTATGGGCCTGATGACATAGATGTCATTGCTGAGTGATATTGCATTGTACGTAAGTACCACAACTTATTTATCCATTTTTCGCTTTATGCGATATTGAACTTGTACCGTAAACGAGTTTCTTGTAAACAGAGCCATCCCAAACTTTGGGGTGGCTGTGTCTTTTTGATTTTAATTTCCCTAAGCTATAGGACCATAAGTGGAAGTGCCCTAGGCTCTGTTGCTTTGTTTTTTAGATGTTTCAGGAAACACCATACACTTCTCCCGAGTGGCTGTTGGCAAGTTACATCCCGCCCATCAGCATAACAAGGCTCCCAGTTCTCCATGGCCTGTCCTGCCTTTCTGGATTTTACACTTTTTTCAGATGGCCCTTTTGATGGGGGGGGGAAGTGAGACTTCATTGTAGTGCAGATTTCCTTTGCAAGCTTGCTTGGTTGGCCAAAAAGGGCGTATGCGTTTTTTCCTGAATATATTCAGGAAAAAACGCATACGCCCTTTTTGGCCAAGTGCATCATTGTCGACCTTCTGCCTCTTTTCCTATGCTTTAAATGCAATTCCAGTCTACCTCCTGAAATCGGTTTCCTGCAATTCTGCCCGGCTTTCAAGTCCTCTTGGCAGCCTTACTTCAGTATATTTTTGGATGATAGCTGTCATTTATAACTCTGCAGGTTTGTGAATTACAGTGCCCCTGAGCTCCTTTCTTCAACTCGCTTTCTTGTGAGCTGGCCGCAACACCGCAGGATTGCTTCAGGCCCTAATCTGGTTCCGGCATGGCACGCTGAGCCTTTGGTTAATTCCTCTTCCTGGTGGGAAATGAGAGTTAAATTTTCCCGTCCAGACACCTCCAGCTAGTCTCTCATTGGTTCTCCCTATTCCTGTTCATCTTCCGCGGAATTTGCAAACTGGGCCAAACAGGAGGTTAAAGGCACTGACTCTCCAAGTCGGGAGAGTGTTAGTAAAGCATCTGGAATGTTGCACCCGAGTACCAGGGGACGAGAACTGAGACATATTTCAACACGTCTCCCGATAACACGGTTGATCATACTCTGGGTTCCACATGCATGTTTTAGCTGAAGGAAGAATCCCTTAAACCTGGAGAGTTGAGACCCGTGGAATGGGTACCATGCAATATGACTTCAAAGGGTCTTCATTTGCTCACCAAAACTCTCCAATCCTATCACTGCTGCGTTTTTGCCCCTGTACTCACGATTGATTCACTTTCAGAGACATAGCAATCCATAGGTTTTAAGATACTTACTAGTCAGGTACATTATTAGGCGTTTAATATGGGGTTTTGAGTCCATTTCGTTGAGCAAGGAGTAGCTCTTGTCTATTACATATTTGGCTTAAGGAACTTTATCTGTGCTCATTTCAATCTCTGGTTTTATGCAGCACCCCAACTCACCTTTCCCCTTAAGCAAGCATAAGTTGGTTTTCTAAATTTGGGACCATGTTCTGTTTTGAAATTCAGTTCCTGTGTAGCCAAGTTTACATTCCGTGTATTAGTGATATCTTATGATGTTTCTTTTTCTGTGTGACTTATTTCAGTTAGAATCATCATACCTGAATCCACTCATTATGCTGCTATGGACCTGATGACATAGATGTCATTGCTGAGTGATATTGCATTGTACGTAAGTACCACAACTTCTTTATCCATTTTTCGCTTTATGCGATATTGAACTTGTACCGTAAACGAGTTTCTTGTAAACAGAGCCATCCCAAACTTTGGGGTGGCTGTGTCTTTTTGATTTTAATTTCCCTAAGCTATAGGACCATAAGTGGAAGTGCCCTAGGCTCTGTTGCTTTGTTTTTTAGATGTTTCAGGAAACACCATACACTTCTCCAGAGTGGCTGTTGGCAATTTACATCCCGCCCATCAGCATAACAAGGCTCCCAGTTCTCCATGGCCTGTCCTGCCTTTCTGGATTTTACACTTTTTTCAGATTGCCCTTTTGACGGGGGGGAAGTGAGACTTCATTGTAGTGCAGATTTCCTTTGGAAGCTTGCTTGGTTGACCAAAAAGGGCGTATGCGTTTTTTCCTGAATATATTCAGGAAAAAACGCATACGCCCTTTTTGGCCAAGTGCATCATTGTCGACCTTCTGCCTCTTTTCCTATGCTTTAAATGCAATTCCAGTCTACCTCCTGAAATCGGTTTCCTGCAATTCTGCCCGGCTTTCAAGTCCTCTTGGCAGCCTTACTTCAGTATATTTTTGGATGATAGCTGTCATTTATAACTCTGCAGGTTTGTGAATTACAGTGCCCCTGAGCTCCTTTCTTCAACTCGCTTTCTTGTGAGCTGGCCGCAACACCGCAGGATTGCTTCAGGCCCTAATCTGGTTCCGGCATGGCACGCTGAGCCTTTGGTTAATTCCTCTTCCTGGTGGGAAATGAGAGTTAAATTTTCCCGTCCAGACACCTCCAGCTAGTCTCTCATTGGTTCTCCCTATTCCTGTTCATCTTCCGCGGAATTTGCAAACTGGGCCAAACAGGAGGTTAAAGGCACTGACTCTCCAAGTCGGGAGAGTGTTAGTAAAGCATCTGGAATGTTGTACCCGAGTACCAGGGGACAAGAACTGAGACATATTTCAACACGTCTCCAGATCACACGGTTGATCATACTCTGGGTTCCACATGCATGTTTTAGCTGAAGGAAGAATCCCTTAAACCTGGAGATTTGAGACCCGTGGAATGGGTACCATGCAATATGACTTCAAAGGGTCTTCATTTGCTCACCAAAACTCTCCAATCCTATCACTGCTGCGTTTTTGCCCCTGTACTCACGATTGATTCACTTTCAGAGACATAGCAATCCATAGGTTTTAAGATACTTACTAGTCAGGTACATTATTAGGCGTTTAATATGGGGTTTTGAGTCCATTTCGTTGAGCAAGGAGTAGCTCTTGTCTATTACATATTTGGCTTAAGGAACTTTATCTGTGCTCATTTCAATCTCTGGTTTTATGCAGCACCCCAACTCACCTTTCCCCTTAAGCAAGCATAAGTTGGTTTTCTAAATTTGGGACCATGTTCTGTTTTGAAATCCAGTTCCTGTGTAGCCAAGTTTACATTCCATGTATTAGTGATATCTTATGATGTTTCTTTTTCTGTGTGACTTATTTCAGTTAGAATCATCATACCTGAATCCACTCATTATGCTGCTATGGGCCTGATGACATAGATGTCATTGCTGAGTGATATTGCATTGTATGTAAGTACCACAACTTCTTTATCCATTTTTCGCTTTATGCGATATTGAACTTGTACCGTAAACGAGTTTCTTGTAAACAGAGCCATCCCAAACTTTGGGGTGGCTGTGTCTTTTTGATTTTAATTTCCCTAAGCTACAGGACCATAAGTGGAAGTGCCCTAGGCTCTGTTGCTTTGTTTTTTAGATGTTTCAGGAAACACCATACACTTCTCCTGAGTGGCTGTTGGCAAGTTACATCCCGCCCATCAGCATAACAAGGCTCCCAGTTCTCCATGGCCTGTCCTGCCTTTCTGGATTTTACACTTTTTTCAGATGGCCCTTTTGACAGGGGGGGAAGTGAGACTTCATTGTAGTGCAGATTTCCTTTGCAAGCTTGCTTGGTTGGCCAAAAAGGGCGTATACGTTTTTTCCTGAATATATTCAGGAAAAAACGCATACGCCCTTTTTGGCCAAGTGCATCATTGTCGACCTTCTGCCTCTTTTCCAATGCTTTAAATGCAATTCCAGTCTACCTCCTGAAATCGGTTTCCTGCAATTCTGCCCGGCTTTCAAGTCCTCTTGGCAGCCTTACTTCAGTATATTTTTGGATGATAGCTGTCATTTATAACTCTGCAGGTTTGTGAATTACAGTGCCCCTGAGCTCCTTTCTTCAACTCGCTTTCTTGTGAGCTGGCCGCAACACCGCAGGATTGCTTCAGGCCCTAATCTGGTTCCGGCATGGCACGCTGAGCCTTTGGTTAATTCCTCTTCCTGGTGGGAAATGAGAGTTAAATTTTCCCGTCCAGACACCTCCAGCTAGTCTCTCATTGGTTCTCCCTATTCCTGTTCATCTTCCGCGGAATTTGCAAACTGGGCCAAACAGGAGGTTAAAGGCACTGACTCTCCAAGTCGGGAGAGTGTTAGTAAAGCATCTGGAATGTTGCACCCGAGTACCAGGGGACGAGAACTGAGACATATTTCAACACGTCTCCCGATCACACGGTTGATCATACTCTGGGTTCCACATGCATGTTTTAGCTGAAGGAAGAATCCCTTAAACCTGGAGAGTTGAGACCCGTGGAATGGGTACCATGCAATAGGACTTCAAAGGGTCTTCATTTGCTCACCAAAACTCTCCAATCCTATCACTGCTGCGTTTTTGCCCCTGTACTCACGATTGATTCACTTTCAGAGACATAGCAATCCATAGGTTTTAAGATACTTACTAGTCAGGTACATTATTAGGCGTTTAATATGGGGTTTTGAGTCCATTTCGTTGAGCAAGGAGTAGCTCTTGTCTATTACATATTTGGCTTAAGGAACTTTATCTGTGCTCATTTCAATCTCTGGTTTTATGCAGCACCCCAACTCACCTTTCCCCTTAAGCAAGCATAAGTTGGTTTTCTAAATTTGGGACCATGTTCTGTTTTGAAATTCAGTTCCTGTGTAGCCAAGTTTACATTCCGTGTATTAGTGATATCTTATGATGTTTCTTTTTCTGTGTGACTTATTTCAGTTAGAATCATCATACCTGAATCCACTCATTATGCTGCTATGGGCCTGATGACATAGATGTCATTGCTGAGTGATATTGCATTGTACGTAAGTACCACAACTTCTTTATCCATTTTTCGCTTTATGCGATATTGAACTTGTACCGTAAACGAGTTTCTTGTAAACAGAGCCATCCCAAACTTTGGGGTGGCTGTGTCTTTTTGATTTTAATTTCCCTAAGCTATAGGACCATAAGTGGAAGTGCCCTAGGCTCTGTTGCTTTGTTTTTTAGATGTTTCAGGAAACACCATACACTTCTCCTGAGTGGCTGTTGGCAAGTTACATCCCGCCCATCAGCATAACAAGGCTCCCAGTTCTCCATGGCCTGTCCTGCCTTTCTGGATTTTACACTTTTTTCAGATGGCCCTTTTGATGGGGGGGAAGTGAGACTTCATTGTAGTGCAGATTTCCTTTGCAAGCTTGCTTAGTTGGCCAAAAAGGGCGTATGCGTTTTTTCCTGAATATATTCAGGAAAAAACGCATATGCCCTTTTTGGCCAAGTGCATCATTGTCGACCTTCTGCCTCTTTTCCTATGCTTTAAATGCAATTCCAGTCTACCTCCTGAAATCGGTTTCCTGCAATTCTGCCCGGCTTTCAAGTCCTCTTGGCAGCCTTACTTCAGTATATTTTTGGATGATAGCTGTCATTTATAACTCTGCAGGTTTGTGAATTACAGTGCCCCTGAGCTCCTTTCTTCAACTCGCTTTCTTGTGAGCTGGCCGCAACACCGCAGGATTGCTTCAGGCCCTAATCTGGTTCCGGCATGGCACGCTGAGCCTTTGGTTAATTCCTCTTCCTGGTGGGAAATGAGAGTTAAATTTTCCCGTCCAGACACCTCCAGCTAGTCTCTCATTGGTTCTCCCTATTCCTGTTCATCTTCCGTGGAATTTGCAAACTGGGCCAAAGAGGAGGTTAAAGGCACTGACTCTCCAAGTCGGGAGAGTGTTAGTAAAGCATCTGGAATGTTGCACCCGAGTACCAGGGGACGAGAACTGAGACATATTTCAACACGTCTCCCGATAACACGGTTGATCATACTCTGGGTTCCACATGCATGTTTTAGCTGAAGGAAGAATCCCTTAAACCTGGAGAGTTGAGACCCGTGGAATGGGTACCATGCAATATGACTTCAAAGGGTCTTCATTTGCTCACCAAAACTCTCCAATCCTATCACTGCTGAGTTTTTGCCCCTGTACTCACGATTGATTCACTTTCAGAGACATAGCAATCCATAGGTTTTAAGATACTTACTAGTCAGGTACATTATTAGGCGTTTAATATGGGGTTTTGAGTCCATTTCGTTGAGCAAGGAGTAGCTCTTGTCTATTACATATTTGGCTTAAGGAACTTTATCTGTGCTCATTTCAATCTCTGGTTTTATGCAGCACCCCAACTCACCTTTCCCCTTAAGCAAGCATAAGTTGATTTTCTAAATTTGGGACCATGTTCTGTTTTGAAATTCAGTTCCTGTGTAGCCAAGTTTACATTCCGTGTATTAGTGATATCTTATGATGTTTCTTTTTCTGTGTGACTTATTTCAGTTAGAATCATCATACTTGAATCCACTCATTATGCTGCTATGGACCTGATGACATAGATGTCATTGCTGAGTGATATTGCATTGTACGTAAGTACCACAACTTCTTTATCCATTTTTCGCTTTATGCGATATTGAACTTGTACCGTAAACGAGTTTCTTGTAAACAGAGCCATCCCAAACTTTGGGGTGGCTGTGTCTTTTTGATTTTAATTTCCCTAAGCTATAGGACCATAAGTGGAAGTGCCCTAGGCTCTGTTGCTTTGTTTTTTAGATGTTTCAGGAAACACCATACACTTCTCCCGAGTGGCTGTTGGCAAGTTACATCCCGCCCATCAGCATAACAAGGCTCCCAGTTCTCCATGGCCTGTCCTGCCTTTCTGGATTTTACACTTTTTTCAGATGGCCCTTTTGTTGGGGGGGGGGGAGTGAGACTTCATTGTAGTGCAGATTTCCTTTGCAAGCTTGCTTGGTTGGCCAAAAAGGGCGTATGCGTTTTTTCCTGAATATATTCAGGAAAAAACGCATACGCCCTTTTTGGCCAAGTGCATCATTGTCGACCTTCTGCCTCTTTTCCTATGCTTTAAATGCAATTCCAGTCTACCTCCTGAAATCGGTTTCCTGCAATTCTGCCCGGCTTTCAAGTCCTCTTGGCAGCCTTACTTCAGTATATTTTTGGATGATAGCTGTCATTTATAACTCTGCAGGTTTGTGAATTACAGTGCCCCTGAGCTCCTTTCTTCAACTCGCTTTCTTGTGAGCTGGCCGCAACACCGCAGGATTGCTTCAGGCCCTAATCTGGTTCCGGCATGGCACGCTGAGCCTTTGGTTAATTCCTCTTCCTGGTGGGAAATGAGAGTTAAATTTTCCCGTCCAGACACCTCCAGCTAGTCTCTCATTGGTTCTCCCTATTCCTGTTCATCTTCCGCGGAATTTGCAAACTGGGCCAAACAGGAGGTTAAAGGCACTGACTCTCCAAGTCGGGAGAGTGTTAGTAAAGCATCTGGAATGTTGCACCCGAGTACCAGGGGACGAGAACTGAGACATATTTCAACACGTCTCCCGATCACACGGTTGATCATACTCTGGGTTCCACATGCATGTTTTAGCTGAAGGAAGAATCCCTTAAACCTGGAGAGTTGAGACCCGTGGAATGGGTACCATGCAATATGACTTCAAAGGGTCTTCATTTGCTCACCAAAACTCTCCAATCCTATCACTGCTGCGTTTTTGCCCCTGTACTCACGATTGATTCACTTTCAGAGACATAGCAATCCATAGGTTTTAAGATACTTACTAGTCAGGTACATTATTAGGCGTTTAATATGGGGTTTTGAGTCCATTTCGTTGAGCAAGGAGTAGCTCTTGTCTATTACATATTTGGCTTAAGGAACTTTATCTGTGCTCATTTCAATCTCTGGTTTTATGCAGCACCCCAACTCACCTTTCCCCTTAAGCAAGCATAAGTTGGTTTTCTAAATTTGGGACCATGTTCTGTTTTGAAATTCAGTTCCTGTGTAGCCAAGTTTACAATCCGTGTATTAGTGATATCTTATGATGTTTCTTTTTCTGTGTGACTTATTTCAGTTAGAATCATCATACCTGAATCCACTCATTATGCTGCTATGGGCCTGATGACATAGATGTCATTGCTGAGTGATATTGCATTGTACGTAAGTACCACAACTTCTTTATCCATTTTTCGCTTTATGCGATATTGAACTTGTACCGTAAACGAGTTTCTTGTAAACAGAGCCATCCCAAACTTTGGGGTGGCTGTGTCTTTTTGATTTTAATTTCCCTAAGCTATAGGACCATAAGTGGAAGTGCCCTAGGCTCTGTTGCTTTGTTTTTTAGATGTTTCAGGAAACACCATACACTTCTCCAGAGTGGCTGTTGGCAAGTTACATCCCGCCCATCAGCATAACAAGGCTCCCAGTTCTCCATGGCCTGTCCTGCCTTTCTGGATTTTACACTTTTTTCAGATGGCCCTTTTGACGGGGGGGAAGTGAGACTTCATTGTAGTGCAGATTTCCTTTGCAAGCTTGCTTGGTTGACCAAAAAGGGCGTATGCGTTTTTTCCTGAATATATTCAGGAAAAAACGCATACGCCCTTTTTGGCCAAGTGCATCATTGTCGACCTTCTGCCTCTTTTCCTATGCTTTAAATGCAATTCCAGTCTACCTCCTGAAATCGGTTTCCTGCAATTCTGCCCGGCTTTCAAGTCCTCTTGGCAGCCTTACTTCAGTATATTTTTGGATGATAGCTGTCATTTATAACTCTGCAGGTTTGTGAATTACAGTGCCCCTGAGCTCCTTTCTTCAACTCGCTTTCTTGTGAGCTGGCCGCAACACCGCAGGATTGCTTCAGGCCCTAATCTGGTTCCGGCATGGCACGCTGAGCCTTTGGTTAATTCCTCTTCCTGGTGGGAAATGAGAGTTAAATTTTCCCGTCCAGACACCTCCAGCTAGTCTCTCATTGGTTCTCCCTATTCCTGTTCATCTTCCGTGGAATTTGCAAACTGGGCCAAAGAGGAGGTTAAAGGCACTGACTCTCCAAGTCGGGAGAGTGTTAGTAAAGCATCTGGAATGTTGCACCCGACTACCAGGGGACGAGAACTGAGACATATTTCAACACGTCTCCCGATCACACGGTTGATCATACTCTGGGTTCCACATGCATGTTTTAGCTGAAGGAAGAATCCCTTAAACCTGGAGAGTTGAGACCCGTGGAATGGGTACCATGCAATATGACTTCAAAGGGTCTTCATTTGCTCACCAAAACTCTCCAATCTTATCACTGCTGCGTTTTTGCCCCTGTACTCACGATTGATTCACTTTCAGAGACATAGCAATCCATAGGTTTTAAGATACTTACTAGTCAGGTACATTATTAGGCGTTTAATATGGGGTTTTGAGTCCATTTCGTTGAGCAAGGAGTAGCTCTTGTCTATTACATATTTGGCTTAAGGAACTTTATCTGTGCTCATTTCAATCTCTGGTTTTATGCAGCACCCCAACTCACCTTTCCCCTTAAGCAAGCATAAGTTGGTTTTCTAAATTTGGGACCATGTTCTGTTTTGAAATTCAGTTCCTGTGTAGCCAAGTTTACAATCCGTGTATTAGTGATATCTTATGATGTTTCTTTTTCTGTGTGACTTATTTCAGTTAGAATCATCATACCTGAATCCACTCATTATGCTGCTATGGGCCTGATGACATAGATGTCATTGCTGAGTGATATTGCATTGTACGTAAGTACCACAACTTCTTTATCCATTTTTCGCTTTATGCGATATTGAACTTGTACCGTAAATGAGTTTCTTGTAAACAGAGCCATCCCAAACTTTGGGGTGGCTGTGTCTTTTTGATTTTAATTTCCCTAAGCTATAGGACCATAAGTGGAAGTGCCCTAGGCTCTGTTGCTTTGTTTTTTAGATGTTTCAGGAAACACCATACACTTCTCCCGAGTGGCTGTTGGCAAGTTACATCCCGCCCATCAGCATAACAAGGCTCCCAGTTCTCCATGGCCTGTCCTGCCTTTCTGGATTTTACACTTTTTTCAGATGGCCCTTTTGATGGGGGGGAAGTGAGACTTCATTGTAGTGCAGATTTCCTTTGCAAGCTTGCTTAGTTGGCCAAAAAGGGCATATGCGTTTTTTCCTGAATATATTCAGGAAAAAACGCATATGCCCTTTTTGGCCAAGTGCATCATTGTCGACCTTCTGCCTCTTTTCCTATGCTTTAAATGCAATTCCAGTCTACCTCCTGAAATCGGTTTCCTGCAATTCTGCCCGGCTTTCAAGTCCTCTTGGCAGCCTTACTTCAGTATATTTTTGGATGATAGCTGTCATTTATAACTCTGCAGGTTTGTGAATTACAGTGCCCCTGAGCTCCTTTCTTCAACTCGCTTTCTTGTGAGCTGGCCGCAACACCGCAGGATTGCTTCAGGCCCTAATCTGGTTCCGGCATGGCACGCTGAGCCTTTGGTTAATTCCTCTTCCTGGTGGGAAATGAGAGTTAAATTTTCCCGTCCAGACACCTCCAGCTAGTCTCTCATTGGTTCTCCCTATTCCTGTTCATCTTCCGTGGAATTTGCAAACTGGGCCAAAGAGGAGGTTAAAGGCACTGACTCTCCAAGTCGGGAGAGTGTTAGTAAAGCATCTGGAATGTTGCACCCGAGTACCAGGGGACGAGAACTGAGACATATTTCAACACGTCTCCCGATAACACGGTTGATCATACTCTGGGTTCCACATGCATGTTTTAGCTGAAGGAAGAATCCCTTAAACCTGGAGAGTTGAGACCCGTGGAATGGGTACCATGCAATATGACTTCAAAGGGTCTTCATTTGCTCACCAAAACTCTCCAATCCTATCACTGCTGCGTTTTTGCCCCTGTACTCACGATTGATTCACTTTCAGAGACATAGCAATCCATAGGTTTTAAGATACTTACTAGTCAGGTACATTATTAGGCGTTTAATATGGGGTTTTGAGTCCATTTCGTTGAGCAAGGAGTAGCTCTTGTCTATTACATATTTGGCTTAAGGAACTTTATCTGTGCTCATTTCAATCTCTGGTTTTATGCAGCACCCCAACTCACCTTTCCCCTTAAGCAAGCATAAGTTGATTTTCTAAATTTGGGACCATGTTCTGTTTTGAAATTCAGTTCCTGTGTAGCCAAGTTTACATTCCGTGTATTAGTGATATCTTATGATGTTTCTTTTTCTGTGTGACTTATTTCAGTTAGAATCATCATACTTGAATCCACTCATTATGCTGCTATGGACCTGATGACATAGATGTCATTGCTGAGTGATATTGCATTGTACGTAAGTACCACAACTTCTTTATCCATTTTTCGCTTTATGCGATATTGAACTTGTACCGTAAACGAGTTTCTTGTAAACAGAGCCATCCCAAACTTTGGGGTGGCTGTGTCTTTTTGATTTTAATTTCCCTAAGCTATAGGACCATAAGTGGAAGTGCCCTAGGCTCTGTTGCTTTGTTTTTTAGATGTTTCAGGAAACACCATACACTTCTCCCGAGTGGCTGTTGGCAATTTACATCCCGCCCATCAGCATAACAAGGCTCCCAGTTCTCCATGGCCTGTCCTGCCTTTCTGGATTTTACACTTTTTTCAGATGGCCCTTTTGACGGGGGGGGGGGGGGAGTGAGACTTCATTGTAGTGCAGATTTCCTTTGCAAGCTTGCTTGTTTGGCCAAAAAGGGCGTATGCGTTTTTTCCTGAATATATTCAGGAAAAAACGCATACGCCCTTTTTGGCCAAGTGCATCATTGTCGACCTTCTGCCTCTTTTCCTATGCTTTAAATGCAATTCCAGTCTACCTCCTGAAATCGGTTTCCTGCAATTCTGCCCGGCTTTCAAGTCCTCTTGGCAGCCTTACTTCAGTATATTTTTGGATGATAGCTGTCATTTATAACTCTGCAGGTTTGTGAATTACAGTGCCCCTGAGCTCCTTTCTTCAACTCGCTTTCTTGTGAGCTGGCCGCAACACCGCAGGATTGCTTCAGGCCCTAATCTGGTTCCGGCATGGCACGCTGAGCCTTTGGTTAATTCCTCTTCCTGGTGGGAAATGAGAGTTAAATTTTCCCGTCCAGACACCTCCAGCTAGTCTCTCATTGGTTCTCCCTATTCCTGTTCATCTTCCGCGGAATTTGCAAACTGGGCCAAACAGGAGGTTAAAGGCACTGACTCTCCAAGTCGGGAGAGTGTTAGTAAAGCATCTGGAATGTTGCACCCGAGTACCAGGGGACGAGAACTGAGACATATTTCAACACGTCTCCCGATCACACGGTTGATCATACTCTGGGTTCCACATGCATGTTTTAGCTGAAGGAAGAATCCCTTAAACCTGGAGAGTTGAGACCCGTGGAATGGGTACCATGCAATAGGACTTCAAAGGGTCTTCATTTGCTCACCAAAACTCTCCAATCCTATCACTGCTGCGTTTTTGCCCCTGTACTCACGATTGATTCACTTTCAGAGACATAGCAATCCATAGGTTTTAAGATACTTACTAGTCAGGTACATTATTAGGCGTTTAATATGGGGTTTTGAGTCCATTTCGTTGAGCAAGGAGTAGCTCTTGTCTATTACATATTTGGCTTAAGGAACTTTATCTGTGCTCATTTCAATCTCTGGTTTTATGCAGCACCCCAACTCACCTTTCCCCTTAAGCAAGCATAAGTTGGTTTTCTAAATTTGGGACCATGTTCTGTTTTGAAATTCAGTTCCTGTGTAGCCAAGTTTACATTCCGTGTATTAGTGATATCTTATGATGTTTCTTTTTCTGTGTGACTTATTTCAGTTAGAATCATCATACCTGAATCCACTCATTATGCTGCTATGGGCCTGATGACATAGATGTCATTGCTGAGTGATATTGCATTGTACGTAAGTACCACAACTTCTTTATCCATTTTTCGCTTTATGCGATATTGAACTTGTACCGTAAACGAGTTTCTTGTAAACAGAGCCATCCCAAACTTTGGGGTGGCTGTGTCTTTTTGATTTTAATTTCCCTAAGCTATAGGACCATAAGTGGAAGTGCCCTAGGCTCTGTTGCTTTGTTTTTTAGATGTTTCAGGAAACACCATACACTTCTCCCGAGTGGCTGTTGGCAAGTTACATCCCGCCCATCAGCATAACAAGGCTCCCAGTTCTCCATGGCCTGTCCTGCCTTTCTGGATTTTACACTTTTTTCAGATGGCCCTTTTGACGGGGGGGAAGTGAGACTTCATTGTAGTGCAGATTTCCTTTGCAAGCTTGCTTGGTTGACCAAAAAGGGCGTATGCGTTTTTTCCTGAATATATTCAGGAAAAAACGCATACGCCCTTTTTGGCCAAGTGCATCATTGTCGACCTTCTGCCTCTTTTCCTATGCTTTAAATGCAATTCCAGTCTACCTCCTGAAATCGGTTTCCTGCAATTCTGCCCGGCTTTCAAGTCCTCTTGGCAGCCTTACTTCAGTATATTTTTGGATGATAGCTGTCATTTATAACTCTGCAGGTTTGTGAATTACAGTGCCCCTGAGCTCCTTTCTTCAACTCGCTTTCTTGTGAGCTGGCCGCAACACCGCAGGATTGCTTCAGGCCCTAATCTGGTTCCGGCATGGCACGCTGAGCCTTTGCTTAATTGCTCTTCCTGGTGGGAAATGAGAGTTAAATTTTCCCGTCCAGACACCTCCAGCTAGTCTCTCATTGGTTCTCCCTATTCCTGTTCATCTTCCGCGGAATTTGCAAACTGGGCCAAACAGGAGGTTAAAGGCACTGACTCTCCAAGTCGGGAGAGTGTTAGTAAAGCATCTGGAATGTTGCACCCGAGTACCAGGGGACGAGAACTGAGACATATTTCAACACGTCTCCCGATCACACGGTTGATCATACTCTGGGTTCCACATTCATGTTTTAGCTGAAGGAAGAATCCCTTAAACCTGGAGAGTTGAGACCCGTGGAATGGGTACCATGCAATATGACTTCAAAGGGTCTTCATTTGCTCACCAAAACTCTCCAATCCTATCACTGCTGCGTTTTTGCCCCTGTACTCACGATTGATTCACTTTCAGAGACATAGCAATCCATAGGTTTTAAGATACTTACTAGTCAGGTACATTATTAGGCGTTTAATATGGGGTTTTGAGTCCATTTCGTTGAGCAAGGAGTAGCTCTTGTCTATTACATATTTGGCTTAAGGAACTTTATCTGTGCTCATTTCAATCTCTGGTTTTATGCAGCACCCCAACTCACCTTTCCCCTTAAGCAAGCATAAGTTGATTTTCTAAATTTGGGACCATGTTCTGTTTTGAAATTCAGTTCCTGTGTAGCCAAGTTTACATTCCGTGTATTAGTGATATCTTATGATGTTTCTTTTTCTGTGTGACTTATTTCAGTTAGAATCATCATACCTGAATCCACTCATTATGCTGCTATGGACCTGATGACATAGATGTCATTGCTGAGTGATATTGCATTGTACGTAAGTACCACAACTTCTTTATCCATTTGTCGCTTTATGCGATATTTAACTTGTACCGTAAACGAGTTTCTTGTAAACAGAGCCATCCCAAACTTTGGGGTGGCTGTGTCTTTTTGATTTTAATTTCCCTAAGCTATAGGACCATAAGTGGAAGTGCCCTAGGCTCTGTTGCTTTGTTTTTTAGATGTTTCAGGAAACACCATACACTTCTCCCGAGTGGCTGTTGGCAATTTACATCCCGCCCATCAGCATAACAAGGCTCCCAGTTCTCCATGGCCTGTCCTGCCTTTCTGGATTTTACACTTTTTTCAGATGGCCCTTTTGACGGGGGGGGGGGGGGGGGGGGAGTGAGACTTCATTGTAGTGCAGATTTCCTTTGCAAGCTTGCTTGGTTGGCCAAAAAGGGCGTATGCGTTTTTTCCTGAATATATTCAGGAAAAAACGCATACGCCCTTTTTGGCCAAGTGCATCATTGTCGACCTTCTGCCTCTTTTCCTATGCTTTAAATGCAATTCCAGTCTACCTCCTGAAATCGGTTTCCTGCAATTCTGCCCGGCTTTCAAGTCCTCTTGGCAGCCTTACTTCAGTATATTTTTGGATGATAGCTGTCATTTATAACTCTGCAGGTTTGTGAATTACAGTGCCCCTGAGCTCCTTTCTTCAACTCGCTTTCTTGTGAGCTGGCCGCAACACCGCAGGATTGCTTCAGGCCCTAATCTGGTTCCGGCATGGCACGCTGAGCCTTTGGTTAATTCCTCTTCCTGGTGGGAAATGAGAGTTAAATTTTCCCGTCCAGACACCTCCAGCTAGTCTCTCATTGGTTCTCCCTATTCCTGTTCATCTTCCGCGGAATTTGCAAACTGGGCCAAACAGGAGGTTAAAGGCACTGACTCTCCAAGTCGGGAGAGTGTTAGTAAAGCATCTGGAATGTTGTACCCGAGTACCAGGGGACAAGAACTGAGACATATTTCAACACGTCTCCCGATCACACGGTTGATCATACTCTGGGTTCCACATGCATGTTTTAGCTGAAGGAAGAATCCCTTAAACCTGGAGATTTGAGACCCGTGGAATGGGTACCATGCAATATGACTTCAAAGGGTCTTCATTTGCTCACCAAAACTCTCCAATCCTATCACTGCTGCGTTTTTGCCCCTGTACTCACGATTGATTCACTTTCAGAGACATAGCAATCCATAGGTTTTAAGATACTTACTAGTCAGGTACATTATTAGGCGTTTAATATGGGGTTTTGAGTCCATTTCGTTGAGCAAGGAGTAGCTCTTGTCTATTACATATTTGGCTTAAGGAACTTTATCTGTGCTCATTTCAATCTCTGGTTTTATGCAGCACCCCAACTCACCTTTCCCCTTAAGCAAGCATAAGTTGATTTTCTAAATTTGGGACCATGTTCAGTTTTGAAATTCAGTTCCTGTGTAGCCAAGTTTACATTCCGTGTATTAGTGATATCTTATGATGTTTCTTTTTCTGTGTGACTTATTTCAGTTAGAATCATCATACCTGAATCCACTCATTATGCTGCTATGGGCCTGATGACATAGATGTCATTGCTGAGTGATATTGCATTGTATGTAAGTACCACAACTTCTTTATCCATTTTTCGCTTTATGCGATATTGAACTTGTACCGTAAACGAGTTTCTTGTAAACAGAGCCATCCCAAACTTTGGGGTGGCTGTGTCTTTTTGATTTTAATTTCCCTAAGCTACAGGACCATAAGTGGAAGTGCCCTAGGCTCTGTTGCTTTGTTTCTTAGATGTTTCAGGAAACACCATACACTTCTCCAGAGTGGCTGTTGGCAATTTACATCCCGCCCATCAGAATAACAAGGCTCCCAGTTCTCCATGGCCTGTCCTGCCTTTCTGGATTTTACACTTTTTTCAGATGGCCCTTTTGACGGGGGGGGAAGTGAGACTTCATTGTAGTGCAGATTTCCTTTGCAAGCTTGCTTGGTTGGCCAAAAAGGGCGTATACGTTTTTTCCTGAATATATTCAGGAAAAAACGCATACGCCCTTTTTGGCCAAGTGCATCATTGTCGACCTTCTGCCTCTTTTCCTATGCTTTAAATGCAATTCCAGTCTACCTCCTGAAATCGGTTTCCTGCAATTCTGCCCGGCTTTCAAGTCCTCTTGGCAGCCTTACTTCAGTATATTTTTGGATGATAGCTGTCATTTATAACTCTGCAGGTTTGTGGATTACAGTGCCCCTGAGCTCCTTTCTTCAACTCGCTTTCTTGTGAGCTGGCCGCAACACCGCAGGATTGCTTCAGGCCCTAATCTGGTTCCGGCATGGCACGCTGAGCCTTTGGTTAATTCCTCTTCCTGGTGGGAAATGAGAGTTAAATTTTCCCGTCCAGACACCTCCAGCTAGTCTCTCATTGGTTCTCCCTATTCCTGTTCATCTTCCGCGGAATTTGCAAACTGGGCCAAACAGGAGGTTAAAGGCACTGACTCTCCAAGTCGGGAGAGTGTTAGTAAAGCATCTGGAATGTTGCACCCGAGTACCAGGGGACGAGAACTGAGACATATTTCAACACGTCTCCCGATCACACGGTTGATCATACTCTGGGTTCCACATGCATGTTTTAGCTGAAGGAAGAATCCCTTAAACCTGGAGAGTTGAGACCCGTGGAATGGGTACCATGCAATAGGACTTCAAAGGGTCTTCATTTGCTCACCAAAACTCTCCAATCCTATCACTGCTGCGTTTTTGCCCCTGTACTCACGATTGATTCACTTTCAGAGACATAGCAATCCATAGGTTTTAAGATACTTACTAGTCAGGTACATTATTAGGCGTTTAATATGGGGTTTTGAGTCCATTTCGTTGAGCAAGGAGTAGCTCTTGTCTATTAAATATTTGGCTTAAGGAACTTTATCTGTGCTCATTTCAATCTCTGGTTTTATGCAGCACCCCAACTCACCTTTCCCCTTAAGCAAGCATAAGTTGGTTTTCTAAATTTGGGACCATGTTCTGTTTTGAAATTCAGTTCCTGTGTAGCCAAGTTTACATTCCGTGTATTAGTGATATCTTATGATGTTTCTTTTTCTGTGTGACTTATTTCAGTTAGAATCATCATACCTGAATCCACTCATTATGCTGCTATGGGCCTGATGACATAGATGTCATTGCTGAGTGATATTGCATTGTACGTAAGTACCACAACTTCTTTATCCATTTTTCGCTTTATGCGATATTGAACTTGTACCGTAAACGAGTTTCTTGTAAACAGAGCCATCCCAAACTTTGGGGTGGCTGTGTCTTTTTGATTTTAATTTCCCTAAGCTACAGGACCATAAGTGGAAGTGCCCTAGGCTCTGTTGCTTTGTTTTTTAGATGTTTCAGGAAACACCATACACTTCTCCGGAGTGGCTGTTGGCAATTTACATCCCGCCCATCAGCATAACAAGGCTCCCAGTTCTCCATGGCCTGTCCTGCCTTTCTGGATTTTACACTTTTTTCAGATGGCCCTTTTGACGGGGTTGGGGGAGTGAGACTTCATTGTAGTGCAGATTTCCTTTGCAAGCTTGCTTGGTTGGCCAAAAAGGGCGTATGCGTTTTTTCCTGAATATATTCAGGAAAAAACGCATACGCCCTTTTTGGCCAAGTGCATCATTGTCGACCTTCTGCCTCTTTTCCTATGCTTTAAATGCAATTCCAGTCTACCTCCTGAAATCGGTTTCCTGCAATTCTGCCCGGCTTTCAAGTCCTCTTGGCAGCCTTACTTCAGTATATTTTTGGATGATAGCTGTCATTTATAACTCTGCAGGTTTGTGAATTACAGTGCCCCTGAGCTCCTTTCTTCAACTCGCTTTCTTGTGAGCTGGCCGCAACACCGCAGGATTGCTTCAGGCCCTAATCTGGTTCCGGCATGGCACGCTGAGCCTTTGGTTAATTCCTCTTCCTGGTGGGAAATGAGAGTTAAATTTTCCCGTCCAGACACCTCCAGCTAGTCTCTCATTGGTTCTCCCTATTCCTGTTCATCTTCCGCGGAATTTGCAAACTGGGCCAAACAGGAGGTTAAAGGCACTGACTCTCCAAGTCGGGAGAGTGTTAGTAAAGCATCTGGAATGTTGCACCCGAGTACCAGGGGACGAGAACTGAGACATATTTCAACACGTCTCCCGATCACACGGTTGATCATACTCTGGGTTCCACATGCATGTTTTAGCTGAAGGAAGAATCCCTTAAACCTGGAGAGTTGAGACCCGTGGAATGGGTACCATGCAATATGACTTCAAAGGGTCTTCATTTGCTCACCAAAACTCTCCAATCCTATCACTGCTGCGTTTTTGCCCCTGTACTCACGATTGATTCACTTTCAGAGACATAGCAATCCATAGGTTTTAAGATACTTACTAGTCAGGTACATTATTAGGCGTTTAATATGGGGTTTTGAGTCCATTTCGTTGAGCAAGGAGTAGCTCTTGTCTATTACATATTTGGCTTAAGGAACTTTATCTGTGCTCATTTCAATCTCTGGTTTTATGCAGCACCCCAACTCACCTTTCCCCTTAAGCAAGCATAAGTTGGTTTTCTAAATTTGGGACCATGTTCTGTTTTGAAATTCAGTTCCTGTGTAGCCAAGTTTACATTCCGTGTATTAGTGATATCTTATGATGTTTCTTTTTCTGTGTGACTTATTTCAGTTAGAATCATCATACCTGAATCCACTCATTATGCTGCTATGGGCCTGATGACATAGATGTCATTGCTGAGTGATATTGCATTGTACGTAATTACCACGACTTCTTTATCCATTTTTCGCTTTATGCGATATTGAACTTGTACCGTAAACGAGTTTCTTGTAAACAGAGCCATCCCAAACTTTGGGGTGGCTGTGTCTTTTTGATTTTAATTTCCCTAAGCTATAGGACCATAAGTGGAAGTGCCCTAGGCTCTGTTGCTTTGTTTTTTAGATGTTTCAGGAAACACCATACACTTCTCCCGAGTGGCTGTTGGCAATTTACATCCCGCCCATCAGCATAACAAGGCTCCCAGTTCTCCATGGCCTGTTCTGCCTTTCTGGATTTTACACTTTTTTCAGATGGCCCTTTTGACGGGGGCGGGGGGGAGTGAGACTTCATTGTAGTGCAGATTTCCTTTGCAAGCTTGCTTGGTTGGCCAAAAAGAGCGTATGCGTTTTTTCCTGAATATATTCAGGAAAAAACGCATACGCCCTTTTTGGCCAAGTGCATCATTGTCGACCTTCTGCCTCTTTTCCTATGCTTTAAATGCAATTCCAGTCTACCTCCTGAAATCGGTTTCCTGCAATTCTGCCCGGCTTTCAAGTCCTCTTGGCAGCCTTACTTCAGTATATTTTTGGATGATAGCTGTCATTTATAACTCTGCAGGTTTGTGAATTACAGTGCCCCTGAGCTCCTTTCTTCAACTCGCTTTCTTGTGAGCTGGCCGCAACACCGCAGGATTGCTTCAGGCCCTAATCTGGTTCCGGCATGGCACGCTGAGCCTTTGGTTAATTCCTCTTCCTGGTGGGAAATGAGAGTTAAATTTTCCCGTCCAGACACCTCCAGCTAGTCTCTCATTGGTTCTCCCTATTCCTGTTCATCTTCCGCGGAATTTGCAAACTGGGCCAAACAGGAGGTTAAAGGCACTGACTCTCCAAGTCGGGAGAGTGTTAGTAAAGCATCTGGAATGTTGCACCCGAGTACCAGGGGACGAGAACTGAGACATATTTCAACACGTCTCCCGATCACACGGTTGATCATACTCTGGGTTCCACATGCATGTTTTAGCTGAAGGAAGAATCCCTTAAACCTGGAGAGTTGAGACCCGTGGAATGGGTACCATGCAATATGACTTCAAAGGGTCTTCATTTGCTCACCAAAACTCTCCAATCCTATCACTGCTGCGTTTTTGCCCCTGTACTCACGATTGATTCACTTTCAGAGACATAGCAATCCATAGGTTTTAAGATACTTAGTAGTCAGGTACATTATTAGGCGTTTAATATGGGGTTTTGAGTCCATTTCGTTGAGCAAGGAGTAGCTCCTGTCTATTACATATTTGGCTTAAGGAACTTTATCTGTGCTCATTTCAATCTCTGGTTTTATGCAGCACCCCAACTCACCTTTCCCCTTAAGCAAGCATAAGTTGGTTTTCTAAATTTGGGACCATGTTCTGTTTTGAAATTCAGTTCCTGTGTAGCCAAGTTTACATTCCGTGTATTAGTGATATCTTATGATGTTTCTTTTTCTGTGTGACTTATTTCAGTTAGAATCATCATACCTGAATCCACTCATTATGCTGCTATGGGCCTTATGACATAGATGTCATTGCTGAGTGATATTGCATTGTACGTAATTACCACAACTTCTTTATCCATTTTTCGCTTTATGCGATATTGAACTTGTACCGTAAACGAGTTTCTTGTAAACAGAGCCATCCCAAACTTTGGGGTGGCTGTGTCTTTTTGATTTTAATTTCCCTAAGCTATAGGACCATAAGTGGAAGTGCCTTAGGCTCTGTTGCTTTGTTTTTTAGATGTTTCAGGAAACACCATACACTTCTCCAGAGTGGCTGTTGGCAATTTACATCCCGCCCATCAGCATAACAAGGCTCCCAGTTCTCCATGGCCTGTCCTGCCTTTCTGGATTTTACACTTTTTTCAGATGGCCCTTTTGACGGGGGGGAAGTGAGACTTCATTGTAGTGCAGATTTCCTTTGCAAGCTTGCTTGGTTGGCCAAAAAGGGCGTATGCGTTTTTTCCTGAATATATTCAGGAAAAAACGCATACGCCCTTTTTGGCCAAGTGCATCATTGTCGACCTTCTGCCTCTTTTCCTATGCTTTAAATGCAATTCCAGTCTACCTCCTGAAATCGGTTTCCTGCAATTCTGCCCGGCTTTCAAGTCCTCTTGGCAGCCTTACTTCAGTATATTTTTGGATGATAGCTGTCATTTATAACTCTGCAGGTTTGTGAATTACAGTGCCCCTGAGCTCCTTTCTTCAACTCGCTTTCTTGTGAGCTGGCCGCAACACCGCAGGATTGCTTCAGGCCCTAATCTGGTTCCGGCATGGCACGCTGAGCCTTTGGTTAATTCCTCTTCCTGGTGGGAAATGAGAGTTAAATTTTCCCGTCCAGACACCTCCAGCTAGTCTCTCATTGGTTCTCCCTATTCCTGTTCATCTTCCGCGGAATTTGCAAACTGGGCCAAACAGGAGGTTAAAGGCACTGACTCTCCAAGTCGGGAGAGTGTAAGTAAAGCATCTGGAATGTTGCACCCGAGTACCAGGGGACGAGAACTGAGACATATTTCAACACGTCTCCCGATCACACGGTTGATCATACTCTGGGTTCCACATGCATGTTTTAGCTGAAGGAAGAATCCCTTAAACCTGGAGAGTTGAGACCCGTGGAATGGGTACCATGCAATATGACTTCAAAGGGTCTTCATTTGCTAACCAAAACTCTCCAATCCTATCACTGCTGCGTTTTTGCCCCCGTACTCACGATTGATTCACTTTCAGAGACATAGCAATCCATAGGTTTTAAGATACTTACTAGTCAGGTACATTATTAGGCGTTTAATATGGGGTTTTGAGTCCATTTCGTTGAGCAAGGAGTAGCTCTTGTCTATTACATATTTGGCTTAAGGAACTTTATCTGTGCTCATTTCAATCTCTGGTTTTATGCAGCACCCCAACTCACCTTTCCCCTTAAGCAAGCATAAGTTGGTTTTCTAAATTTGGGACCATGTTCTGTTTTGAAATTCAGTTCCTGTGTAGCCAAGTTTACATTCCGTGTATTAGTGATATCTTATGATGTTTCTTTTTCTGTGTGACTTATTTCAGTTAGAATCATCATACCTGAATCCACTCATTATGCTGCTATGGGCCTGATGACATAGATGTCATTGCTGAGTGATATTGCATTGTACGTAATTACCACAACTTCTTTATCCATTTTTCGCTTTATGCGATATTGAACTTGTACCGTAAACGAGTTTCTTGTAAACAGAGCCATCCCAAACTTTGGGGTGGCTGTGTCTTTTTGATTTTAATTTCCCTAAGCTATAGGACCATAAGTGGAAGTGCCCTAGGCTCTGTTGCTTTGTTTTTTAGATGTTTCAGGAAACACCATACACTTCTCCCGAGTGGCTGTTGGCAATTTACATCCCGCCCATCAGCATAACAAGGCTCCCAGTTCTCCATGGCCTGTCCTGCCTTTCTGGATTTTACACTTTTTTCAGATGGCCCTTTTGACGGGGGCGGGGGGGAGTGAGACTTCATTGTAGTGCAGATTTCCTTTGCAAGCTTGCTTGGTTGGCCAAAAAGGGCGTATGCGTTTTTTCCTGAATATATTCAGGAAAAAACGCATACGCCCTTTTTGGCCAAGTGCATCATTGTCGACCTTCTGCCTCTTTTCCTATGCTTTAAATGCAATTCCAGTCTACCTCCTGAAATCAGTTTCCTGCAATTCTGCCCGGCTTTCAAGTCCTCTTGGCAGCCTTACTTCAGTATATTTTTGGATGATAGCTGTCATTTATAACTCTGCAGGTTTGTGAATTACAGTGCCCCTGAGCTCCTTTCTTCAACTCGCTTTCTTGTGAGCTGGCCGCAACACCGCAGGATTGCTTCAGGCCCTAATCTGGTTCCGGCATGGCACGCTGAGCCTTTGGTTAATTCCTCTTCCTGGTGGGAAATGAGAGTTAAATTTTCCCGTCCAGACACCTCCAGCTAGTCTCTCATTGGTTCTCCCTATTCCTGTTCATCTTCCGCGGAATTTGCAAACTGGGCCAAACAGGAGGTTAAAGGCACTGACTCTCCAAGTCGGGAGAGTGTTAGTAAAGCATCTGGAATGTTGCACCCGAGTACCAGGGGACGAGAACTGAGACATATTTCAACACGTCTCCCGATCACACGGTTGATCATACTCTGGGTTCCACATGCATGTTTTAGCTGAAGGAAGAATCCCTTAAACCTGGAGAGTTGAGACCCGTGGAATGGGTACCATGCAATATGACTTCAAAGGGTCTTCATTTGCTCACCAAAACTCTCCAATCCTATCACTGCTGCGTTTTTGCCCCTGTACTCACGATTGATTCACTTTCAGAGACATAGCAATCCATAGGTTTTAAGATACTTACTAGTCAGGTACATTATTAGGCGTTTAATATGGGGTTTTGAGTCCATTTCGTTGAGCAAGGAGTAGCTCCTGTCTATTACATATTTGGCTTAAGGAACTTTATCTGTGCTCATTTCAATCTCTGGTTTTATGCAGCACCCCAACTCACCTTTCCCCTTAAGCAAGCATAAGTTGGTTTTCTAAATTTGGGACCATGTTCTGTTTTGAAATTCAGTTCCTGTGTAGCCAAGTTTACATTCCGTGTATTAGTGATATCTTATGATGTTTCTTTTTCTGTGTGACTTATTTCAGTTAGAATCATCATACCTGAATCCACTCATTATGCTGCTATGGGCCTGATGACATAGATGTCATTGCTGAGTGATATTGCATTGTACGTAAGTACCACAACTTCTTTATCCATTTTTCGCTTTATGCGATATTGAACTTGTACCGTAAACGAGTTTCTTGTAAACAGAGCCATCCCAAACTTTGGGGTGGCTGTGTCTTTTTGATTTTAATTTCCCTAAGCTACAGGACCATAAGTGGAAGTGCCCTAGGCTCTGTTGCTTTGTTTTTTAGATGTTTCAGGAAACACCATACACTTCTCCGGAGTGGCTGTTGGCAATTTACATCCCGCCCATCAGCATAACAAGGCTCCCAGTTCTCCATGGCCTGTCCTGCCTTTCTGGATTTTACACTTTTTTCAGATGGCCCTTTTGACGGGGGGGAAGTGAGACTTCATTGTAGTGCAGATTTCCTTTGCAAGCTTGCTTGGTTGGCCAAAAAGGGCGTATGCGTTTTTTCCTGAATATATTCAGGAAAAAACGCATACGCCCTTTTTGGCCAAGTGCATCATTGTCGACCTTCTGCCTCTTTTCCTATGCTTTAAATGCAATTCCAGTCTACCTCCTGAAATCGGTTTCCTGCAATTCTGCCCGGCTTTCAAGTCCTCTTGGCAGCCTTACTTCAGTATATTTTTGGATGATAGCTGTCATTTATAACTCTGCAGGTTTGTGAATTACAGTGCCCCTGAGCTCCTTTCTTCAACTCGCTTTCTTGTGAGCTGGCCGCAACACCGCAGGATTGCTTCAGGCCCTAATCTGGTTCCGGCATGGCACGCTGAGCCTTTGGTTAATTCCTCTTCCTGGTGGGAAATGAGAGTTAAATTTTCCCGTCCAGACACCTCCAGCTAGTCTCT
Source organism: Orcinus orca (assembly GCF_937001465.1). Classification (NCBI taxonomy): domain Eukaryota; kingdom Metazoa; phylum Chordata; class Mammalia; order Artiodactyla; family Delphinidae; genus Orcinus; species Orcinus orca. Next base: position 143,312 of record NW_026043737.1, on the reverse strand, counting down.
CATTGGTTCTCCCTATTCCTGTTCATCTTCCGCGGAATTTGCAAACTGGGCCAAACAGGAGGTTAAAGGCACTGACTCTCCAATTCGGGAGAGTGTTAGTAAAGCATCTGGAATGTTGCACCCGAGTACCAGGGGACGAGAACTGAGACATATTTCAACACGTCTCCCGATCACACGGTTGATCATACTCTGGGTTCCACATGCATGTTTTAGCTGAAGGAAGAATCCCTTAAACCTGGAGAGTTGAGACCCGTGGAATGGGTACCATGCAATATGACTTCAAAGGGTCTTCATTTGCTCACCAAAACTCTCCAATCCTATCACTGCTGCGTTTTTGCCCCTGTACTCACGATTGATTCACTTTCAGAGACATAGCAATCCATAGGTTTTAAGATACTTACTAGTCAGGTACATTATTAGGCGTTTAATATGGGGTTTTGAGTCCATTTCGTTGAGCAAGGAGTAGCTCTTGTCTATTACATATTTGGCTTAAGGAACTTTATCTGTGCTCATTTCAATCTCTGGTTTTATGCAGCACCCCAACTCACCTTTCCCCTTAAGCAAGCATAAGTTGGTTTTCTAAATTTGGGACCATGTTCTGTTTTGAAATTCAGTTCCTGTGTAGCCAAGTTTACATTCCGTGTATTAGTGATATCTTATGATGTTTCTTTTTCTGTGTGACTTATTTCAGTTAGAATCATCATACCTGAATCCACTCATTATGCTGCTATGGGCCTGATGACATAGATGTCATTGCTGAGTGATATTGCATTGTACGTAAGTACCACAACTTCTTTATCCATTTTTCGCTTTATGCGATATTGAACTTGTACCGTAAACGAGTTTCTTGTAAACAGAGCCATCCCAAACTTTGGGGTGGCTGTGTCTTTTTGATTTTAATTTCCCTAAGCTATAGGACCATAAGTGGAAGTGCCCTAGGCTCTGTTGCTTTGTTTTTTAGATGTTTCAGGAAACACCATACACTTCTCCCGAGTGGCTGTTGGCAAGTTACATCCCGCCCATCAGCATAACAAGGCTCCCAGTTCTCCATGGCCTGTCCTGCCTTTCTGGATTTTACACTTTTTTCAGATGGCCCTTTTGACGGGGGGGAAGTGAGACTTCATTGTAGTGCAGATTTCCTTTGCAAGCTTGCTTGGTTGGCCAAAAAGGGCGTATGCGTTTTTTCCTGAATATATTCAGGAAAAAACGCATACGCCCTTTTTGGCCAAGTGCATCATTGTCGACCTTCTGCCTCTTTTCCTATGCTTTAAATGCAATTCCAGTCTACCTCCTGAAATCGGTTTCCTGCAATTCTGCCCGGCTTTCAAGTCCTCTTGGCAGCCTTACTTCAGTATATTTTTGGATGATAGCTGTCATTTATAACTCTGCAGGTTTGTGAATTACAGTGCCCCTGAGCTCCTTTCTTCAACTCGCTTTCTTGTGAGCTGGCCGCAACACCGCAGGATTGCTTCAGGCCCTAATCTGGTTCCGGCACGGCACGCTGAGCCTTTGGTTAATTCCTCTTCCTGGTGGGAAATGAGAGTTAAATTTTCCCGTCCAGACACCTCCAGCTAGTCTCTCATTGGTTCTCCCTATTCCTGTTCATCTTCCGCAGAATTTGCAAACTGGGCCAAACAGGAGGTTAAAGGCACTGACTCTCCAAGTCGGGAGAGTGTTAGTAAAGCATCTGGAATGTTGCACCCGAGTACCAGGGGACGAGAACTGAGACATATTTCAACACGTCTCCCGATCACATGGTTGATCATACTCTGGGTTCCTCATGCATGTTTTAGCTGAAGGAAGAATCCCTTAAACCTGGAGAGTTGAGACCCGTGGAATGGGTACCATGCAATATGACTTCAAAGGGTCTTCATTTGCTCACCAAAACTCTCCAATCCTATCACTGCTGCGTTTTTGCCCCTGTACTCACGATTGATTCACTTTCAGAGACATAGCAATCCATAGGTTTTAAGATACTTACTAGTCAGGTACATTATTAGGCGTTTAATATGGGGTTTTGAGTCCATTTCGTTGAGCAAGGAGTAGCTCTTGTCTATTACATATTTGGCTTAAGGAACTTTATCTGTGCTCATTTCAATCTCTGGTTTTATGCAGCACCCCAACTCACCTTTCCCCTTAAGCAAGCATAAGTTGATTTTCTAAATTTGGGACCATGTTCTGTTTTGAAATTCAGTTCCTGTGTAGCCAAGTTTACATTCCGTGTATTAGTGATATCTTATGATGTTTCTTTTTCTGTGTGACTTATTTCAGTTAGAATCATCATACCTGAATCCACTCATTATGCTGCTATGGGCCTGATGACATAGATGTCATTGCTGAGTGATATTGCATTGTACGTAAGTACCACAACTTCTTTATCCATTTTTCGCTTTATGCGATATTGAACTTGTACCGTAAACGAGTTTCTTGTAAACAGAGCCATCCCAAACTTTGGGGTGGCTGTGTCTTTTTGATTTTAATTTCCCTAAGCTACAGGACCATAAGTGGAAGTGCCCTAGGCTCTGTTGCTTTGTTTTTTAGATGTTTCAGGAAACACCATACACCTCTCCGGAGTGGCTGTTGGCAATTTACATCCCGCCCATCAGCATAACAAGGCTCCCAGTTCTCCATGGCCTGTCCTGCCTTTCTGGATTTTACACTTTTTTCAGATGGCCCTTTTGACGGGGGGGAAGTGAGACTTCATTGTAGTGCAGATTTCCTTTGCAAGCTTGCTTGGTTGGCCAAAAAGGGCGTATGCGTTTTTTCCTGAATATATTCAGGAAAAAACGCATACGCCCTTTTTGGCCAAGTGCATCATTGTCGACCTTCTGCCTCTTTTCCTATGCTTTAAATGCAATTCCAGTCTACCTCCTGAAATCGGTTTCCTGCAATTCTGCCCGGCTTTCAAGTCCTCTTGGCAGCCTTACTTCAGTATATTTTTGGATGATAGCTGTCATTTATAACTCTGCAGGTTTGTGAATTACAGTGCCCCTGAGCTCCTTTCTTCAACTCGCTTTCTTGTGAGCTGGCCGCAACACCGCAGGATTGCTTCAGGCCCTAATCTGGTTCCGGCATGGCACGCTGAGCCTTTGGTTAATTCCTCTTCCTGGTGGGAAATGAGAGTTAAATTTTCCCGTCCAGACACCTCCAGCTAGTCTCTCATTGGTTCTCCCTATTCCTGTTCATCTTCCGTGGAATTTGCAAACTGGGCCAAACAGGAGGTTAAAGGCACTGACTCTCCAAGTCGGGAGAGTGTTAGTAAAGCATCTGGAATGTTGCACCCGAGTACCAGGGGACGAGAACTGAGACATATTTCAACACGTCTCCCGATAACACGGTTGATCATACTCTGGGTTCCACATGCAAGTTTTAGCTGAAGGAAGAATCCCTTAAACCTGGAGAGTTGAGACCCGTGGAATGGGTACCATGCAATATGACTTCAAAGGGTCTTCATTTGCTCACCAAAACTCTCCAATCCTATCACTGCTGCGTTTTTGCCCCTGTACTCACGATTGATTCACTTTCAGAGACATAGCAATCCATAGGTTTTAAGATACTTACTAGTCAGGTACATTATTAGGCGTTTAATATGGGGTTTTGAGTCCATTTCGTTGAGCAAGGAGTAGCTCTTGTCTATTACATATTTGGCTTAAGGAACTTTATCTGTGCTCATTTCAATCTCTGGTTTTATGCAGCACCCCAACTCACCTTTCCCCTTAAGCAAGCATAAGTTGGTTTTCTAAATTTGGGACCATGTTCTGTTTTGAAATTCAGTTCCTGTGTAGCCAAGTTTACATTCCGTGTATTAGTGATATCTTATGATGTTTCTTTTTCTGTGTGACTTATTTCAGTTAGAATCATCATACCTGAATCCACTCATTATGCTGCTATGGGCCTGATGACATAGATGTCATTGCTGAGTGATATTGCATTGTACGTAAGTACCACAACTTCTTTATCCATTTTTCGCTTTATGCGATATTGAACTTGTACCGTAAACGAGTTTCTTGTAAACAGAGCCATCCCAAACTTTGGGGTGGCTGTGTCTTTTTGATTTTAATTTCCCTAAGCTATAGGACCATAAGTGGAAGTGCCCTAGGCTCTGTTGCTTTGTTTTTTAGATGTTTCAGGAAACACCATACACTTCTCCCGAGTGGCTGTTGGCAAGTTACATCCCGCCCATCAGCATAACAAGGCTCCCAGTTCTCCATGGCCTGTCCTGCCTTTCTGGATTTTACACTTTTTTCAGATGGCCCTTTTGACGGGGGGGAAGTGAGACTTCATTGTAGTGCAGATTTCCTTTGCAAGCTTGCTTGGTTGGCCAAAAAGGGCGTATGCGTTTTTTCCTGAATATATTCAGGAAAAAACGCATACGCCCTTTTTGGCCAAGTGCATCATTGTCGACCTTCTGCCTCTTTTCCTATGCTTTAAATGCAATTCCAGTCTACCTCCTGAAATCGGTTTCCTGCAATTCTGCCCGGCTTTCAAGTCCTCTTGGCAGCCTTACTTCAGTATATTTTTGGATGATAGCTGTCATTTATAACTCTGCAGGTTTGTGAATTACAGTGCCCCTGAGCTCCTTTCTTCAACTCGCTTTCTTGTGAGCTGGCCGCAACACCGCAGGATTGCTTCAGGCCCTAATCTGGTTCCGGCATGGCACGCTGAGCCTTTGGTTAATTCCTCTTCCTGGTGGGAAATGAGAGTTAAATTTTCCCGTCCAGACACCTCCAGCTAGTCTCTCATTGGTTCTCCCTATTCCTGTTCATCTTCCGCAGAATTTGCAAACTGGGCCAAACAGGAGGTTAAAGGCACTGACTCTCCAAGTCGGGAGAGTGTTAGTAAAGCATCTGGAATGTTGCACCCGAGTACCAGGGGACGAGAACTGAGACATATTTCAACACGTCTCCCGATCACATGGTTGATCATACTCTGGGTTCCTCATGCATGTTTTAGCTGAAGGAAGAATCCCTTAAACCTGGAGAGTTGAGACCCGTGGAATGGGTACCATGCAATATGACTTCAAAGGGTCTTCATTTGCTCACCAAAACTCTCCAATCCTATCACTGCTGCGTTTTTGCCCCTGTACTCACGATTGATTCACTTTCAGAGACATAGCAATCCATAGGTTTTAAGATACTTACTAGTCAGGTACATTATTAGGCGTTTAATATGGGGTTTTGAGTCCATTTCGTTGAGCAAGGAGTAGCTCTTGTCTATTACATATTTGGCTTAAGGAACTTTATCTGTGCTCATTTCAATCTCTGGTTTTATGCAGCACCCCAACTCACCTTTCCCCTTAAGCAAGCATAAGTTGATTTTCTAAATTTGGGACCATGTTCTGTTTTGAAATTCAGTTCCTGTGTAGCCAAGTTTACATTCCGTGTATTAGTGATATCTTATGATGTTTCTTTTTCTGTGTGACTTATTTCAGTTAGAATCATCATACCTGAATCCACTCATTATGCTGCTATGGGCCTGATGACATAGATGTCATTGCTGAGTGATATTGCATTGTACGTAAGTACCACAACTTCTTTATCCATTTTTCGCTTTATGCGATATTGAACTTGTACCGTAAACGAGTTTCTTGTAAACAGAGCCATCCCAAACTTTGGGGTGGCTGTGTCTTTTTGATTTTAATTTCCCTAAGCTACAGGACCATAAGTGGAAGTGCCCTAGGCTCTGTTGCTTTGTTTTTTAGATGTTTCAGGAAACACCATACACTTCTCCGGAGTGGCTGTTGGCAATTTACATCCCGCCCATCAGCATAACAAGGCTCCCAGTTCTCCATGGCCTGTCCTGCCTTTCTGGATTTTACACTTTTTTCAGATGGCCCTTTTGACGGGGGGGAAGTGAGACTTCATTGTAGTGCAGATTTCCTTTGCAAGCTTGCTTGGTTGGCCAAAAAGGGCGTATGCGTTTTTTCCTGAATATATTCAGGAAAAAACGCATACGCCCTTTTTGGCCAAGTGCATCATTGTCGACCTTCTGCCTCTTTTCCTATGCTTTAAATGCAATTCCAGTCTACCTCCTGAAATCGGTTTCCTGCAATTCTGCCCGGCTTTCAAGTCCTCTTGGCAGCCTTACTTCAGTATATTTTTGGATGATAGCTGTCATTTATAACTCTGCAGGTTTGTGAATTACAGTGCCCCTGAGCTCCTTTCTTCAACTCGCTTTCTTGTGAGCTGGCCGCAACACCGCAGGATTCCTTCAGGCCCTAATCTGGTTCCGGCATGGCACGCTGAGCCTTTGGTTAATTCCTCTTCCTGGTGGGAAATGAGAGTTAAATTTTCCCGTCCAGACACCTCCAGCTAGTCTCTCATTGGTTCTCCCTATTCCTGTTCATCTTCCGTGGAATTTGCAAACTGGGCCAAACAGGAGGTTAAAGGCACTGACTCTCCAAGTCGGGAGAGTGTTAGTAAAGCATCTGGAATGTTGCACCCGAGTACCAGGGGACGAGAACTGAGACATATTTCAACACGTCTCCCGATAACACGGTTGATCATACTCTGGGTTCCTCATGCATGTTTTAGCTTAAGGAAGAATCCCTTAAACCTGGAGAGTTGAGACCCGTGGAATGGGTACCATGCAATATGACTTCAAAGGGTCTTCATTTGCTCACCAAAACTCTCCAATCCTATCACTGCTGCGTTTTTGCCCCTGTACTCACGATTGATTCACTTTCAGAGACATAGCAATCCATAGGTTTTAAGATACTTACTAGTCAGGTACATTATTAGGCGTTTAATATGGGGTTTTGAGTCCATTTCGTTGAGCAAGGAGTAGCTCTTGTCTATTACATATTTGGCTTAAGGAACTTTATCTGTGCTCATTTCAATCTCTGGTTTTATGCAGCACCCCAACTCACCTTTCCCCTTAAGCAAGCATAATTTGGTTTTCTAAATTTGGGACCATGTTCTGTTTTGAAATCCAGTTCCTGTGTAGCCAAGTTTACATTCCGTGTATTAGTGATATCTTATGATGTTTCTTTTTCTGTGTGACTTATTTGAGTTAGAATCATCATACCTGAATCCACTCATTATGCTGCTATGGGCCTGATGACATAGATGTCATTGCTGAGTGATATTGCATTGTACGTAAGTACCACAACTTCTTTATCCATTTTTCGCTTTATGCGATATTGAACTTGTACCGTAAACGAGTTTCTTGTAAACAGAGCCATCCCAAACTTTGGGGTGGCTGTGTCTTTTTGATTTTAATTTCCCTAAGCTATAGGACCATAAGTGGAAGTGCCCTAGGCTCTGTTGCTTTGTTTTTTAGATGTTTCAGGAAACACCATACACTTCTCCCGAGTGGCTGTTGGCAAGTTACATCCCGCCCATCAGCATAACAAGGCTCCCAGTTCTCCATGGCCTGTCCTGCCTTTCTGGATTTTACACTTTTTTCAGATGGCCCTTTTGACGGGGGGGAAGTGAGACTTCATTGTAGTGCAGATTTCCTTTGCAAGCTTGCTTGGTTGGCCAAAAAGGGCGTATGCGTTTTTTCCTGAATATATTCAGGAAAAAACGCATACGCCCTTTTTGGCCAAGTGCATCATTGTCGACCTTCTGCCTCTTTTCCTATGCTTTAAATGCAATTCCAGTCTACCTCCTGAAATCGGTTTCCTGCAATTCTGCCCGGCTTTCAAGTCCTCTTGGCAGCCTTACTTCAGTATATTTTTGGATGATAGCTGTCATTTATAACTCTGCAGGTTTGTGAATTACAGTGCCCCTGAGCTCCTTTCTTCAACTCGCTTTCTTGTGAGCTGGCCGCAACACCGCAGGATTGCTTCAGGCCCTAATCTGGTTCCGGCATGGCACGCTGAGCCTTTGGTTAATTCCTCTTCCTGGTGGGAAATGAGAGTTAAATTTTCCCGTCCAGACACCTCCAGCTAGTCTCTCATTGGTTCTCCCTATTCCTGTTCATCTTCCACGGAATTTGCAAACTGGGCCAAACAGGAGGTTAGAGGCACTGACTCTCCAAGTCGGGAGAGTGTTAGTAAAGCATCTGGAATGTTGCACCCGAGTACCAGGGGACGAGAACTGAGACATATTTCAACACGTCTCCCGATCACACGGTTGATCATACTCTGGGTTCCACATGCATGTTTTAGCTGAAGGAAGAATCCCTTAAACCTGGAGAGTTGAGACCCGTGGAATGGGTACCATGCAATAGGACTTCAAAGGGTCTTCATTTGCTCACCAAAACTCTCCAATCCTATCACTGCTGCGTTTTTGCCCCTGTACTCACGATTGATTCACTTTCAGAGACATAGCAATCCATAGGTTTTAAGATACTTACTAGTCAGGTACATTATTAGGCGTTTAATATGGGGTTTTGAGTCCATTTCGTTGAGCAAGGAGTAGCTCTTGTCTATTACATATTTGGCTTAAGGAACTTTATCTGTGCTCATTTCAATCTCTGGTTTTATGCAGCACCCCAACTCACCTTTCCCCTTAAGCAAGCATAAGTTGATTTTCTAAATTTGGGATCATGTTCTGTTTTGAAATTCAGTTCCTGTGTAGCCAAGTTTACATTCCGTGTATTAGTGATATCTTATGATGTTTCTTTTTCTGTGTGACTTATTTCAGTTAGAATCATCATACCTGAATCCACTCATTATGCTGCTATGGACCTGATGACATAGATGTCAATGCTGAGTGATATTGCATTGTACGTAAGTACCACAACTTCTTTATCCATTTTTCGCTTTATGCGATATTGAACTTGTACTGTAAACGAGTTTCTTGTAAACAGAGCCATCCCAAACTTTGGGGTGGCTGTGTCTTTTTGATTTTAATTTCCCTAAGCTATAGGACCATAAGTGGAAGTGCCCTAGGCTCTGTTGCTTTGTTTTTTAGATGTTTCAGGAAACACCATACACTTCTCCCGAGTGGCTGTTGGCAATTTACATCCCGCCCATCAGCATAACAAGGCTCCCAGTTCTCCATGGCCTGTCCTGCCTTTCTGGATTTTACACTTTTTTCAGATTGCCCTTTTGACGGGGGGGAAGTGAGACTTCATTGTAGTGCAGATTTCCTTTGCAAGATTGCTTGGTTGACCAAAAAGGGCGTATGCGTTTTTTCCTGAATATATTCAGGAAAAAACGCATACGCCCTTTTTGGCCAAGTGCATCATTGTCGACCTTCTGCCTCTTTTCCTATGCTTTAAATGCAATTCCAGTCTACCTCCTGAAATCGGTTTCCTGCAATTCTGCCCGGCTTTCAAGTCCTCTTGGCAGCCTTACTTCAGTATATTTTTGGATGATAGCTGTCATTTATAACTCTGCAGGTTTGTGAATTACAGTGCCCCTGAGCTCCTTTCTTCAACTCGCTTTCTTGTGAGCTGGCCGCAACACCGCAGGATTGCTTCAGGCCCTAATCTGGTTCCGGCATGGCACGCTGAGCCTTTGGTTAATTCCTCTTCCTGGTGGGAAATGAGAGTTAAATTTTCCCGTCCAGACACCTCCAGCTAGTCTCTCATTGGTTCTCCCTATTCCTGTTCATCTTCCGCGGAATTTGCAAACTGGGCCAAACAGGAGGTTAAAGGCACTGACTCTCCAAGTCGGGAGAGTGTTAGTAAAGCATCTGGAATGTTGCACCCGAGTACCAGGGGACGAGAACTGAGACATATTTCAACACGTCTCCCAATCACACGGTTGATCATACTCTGGGTTCCACATGCATGTTTTAGCTGAAGGAAGAATTCCTTAAACCTGGAGAGTTGAGACCCGTGGAATGGGTACCATGCAATATGACTTCAAAGGGTCTTCATTTGCTCACCAAAACTCTCCAATCCTATCACTGCTGCGTTTTTGCCCCTGTACTCACGATTGATTCACTTTCAGAGACATAGCAATCCATAGGTTTTAAGATACTTACTAGTCAGGTACATTATTAGGCGTTTAATATGGGGTTTTGAGTCCATTTCGTTGAGCAAGGAGTAGCTCTTGTCTATTACATATTTGGCTTAAGGAACTTTATCTGTGCTCATTTCAATCTCTGGTTTTATGCAGCACCCCAACTCACCTTTCCCCTTAAGCAAGCATAAGTTGGTTTTCTAAATTTGGGACCATGTTCTGTTTTGAAATTCAGTTCCTGTGTAGCCAAGTTTACATTCCGTGTATTAGTGATATCTTATGATGTTTCTTTTTCTGTGTGACTTATTTCAGTTAGAATCATCATACCTGAATCCACTCATTATGCTGCTATGGGCTTGATGACATAGATGTCATTGCTGAGTGATATTGCATTGTACGTAAGTACCACAACTTCTTTATCCATTTTTCGCTTTATGCGATATTGAACTTGTACCGTAAACGAGTTTCTTGTAAACAGAGCCATCCCAAACTTTGGGGTGGCTGTGTCTTTTTGATTTTAATTTCCCTAAGCTATAGGACCATAAGTGGAAGTGCCCTAGGCTCTGTTGCTTTGTTTTTTAGATGTTTCAGGAAACACCATACACTTCTCCGGAGTGGCTGTTGGCAATTTACATCCCGCCCATCAGCATAACAAGGCTCCCAGTTCTCCATGGCCTGTCCTGCCTTTCTGGATTTTACACTTTTTTCAGATGGCCCTTTTGACGGGGGGGGGGAAGTGAGACTTCATTGTAGTGCAGATTTCCTTTGCAAGCTTGCTTGGTTGGCCAAAACGGGTGTATGCGTTTTTTCCTGAATATATTCAGGAAAAAACGCATACGCCCTTTTTGGCCAAGTGCATCATTGTCGACCTTCTGCCTCTTTTCCTATGCTTTAAATGCAATTCCAGTCTACCTCCTGAAATCGGTTTCCTGCAATTCTGCCCGGCTTTCAAGTCCTCTTGGCAGCCTTACTTCAGTATATTTTTGGATGATAGCTGTCATTTATAACTCTGCAGGTTTGTGAATTACAGTGCCCCTGAGCTCCTTTCTTCAACTCGCTTTCTTGTGAGCTGGCCGCAACACCGCAGGATTGCTTCAGGCCCTAATCTGGTTCTGGCATGGCACGCTGAGCCTTTGCTTAATTGCTCTTCCTGGTGGGAAATGAGAGTTAAATTTTCCCGTCCAGACACCTCCAGCTAGTCTCTCATTGGTTCTCCCTATTCCTGTTCATCTTCCACGGAATTTGCAAACTGGGCCAAACAGGAGGTTAAAGGCACTGACTCTCCAAGTCGGGAGAGTGTTAGTAAAGCATCTGGAATGTTGCACCCGAGTACCAGGGGATGAGAACTGAGACATATTTCAACACGTCTCCCGATCACACGGTTGATCATACTCTGGGTTCCACATGCATGTTTTAGCTGAAGGAAGAATCCCTTAAACCTGGAGAGTTGAGACCCGTGGAATGGGTACCATGCAATATGACTTCAAAGGGTCTTCATTTGCTCACCAAAACTCTCCAATCCTATCACTGCTGCGTTTTTGCCCCTGTACTCACGATTGATTCACTTTCAGAGACATAGCAATCCATAGGTTTTAAGATACTTACTAGTCAGGTACATTATTAGGCGTTTAATATGGGGTTTTGAGTCCATTTCGTTGAGCAAGGAGTAGCTCTTGTCTATTACATATTTGGCTTAAGGAACTTTATCTGTGCTCATTTCAATCTCTGGTTTTATGCAGCACCCCAACTCACCTTTCCCCTTAAGCAAGCATAAGTTGATTTTCTAAATTTGGGACCATGTTCTGTTTTGAAATTCAGTTCCTGTGTAGCCAAGTTTACATTCCGTGTATTAGTGATATCTTATGATGTTTCTTTTTCTGTGTGACTTATTTCAGTTAGAATCATCATACCTGAATCCACTCATTATGCTGCTATGGACCTGATGACATAGATGTCATTGCTGAGTGATATTGCATTGTACGTAAGTACCACAACTTCTTTATCCATTTTTCGCTTTATGCGATATTGAACTTGTACCGTAAACGAGTTTCTTGTAAACAGAGCCATCCCAAACTTTGGGGTGGCTGTGTCTTTTTGATTTTAATTTCCCTAAGCTATAGGACCATAAGTGGAAGTGCCCTAGGCTCTGTTGCTTTGTTTTTTAGATGTTTCAGGAAACACCATACACTTCTCCCGAGTGGCTGTTGGCAATTTACATCCCGCCCATCAGCATAACAAGGCTCCCAGTTCTCCATGGCCTGTCCTGCCTTTCTGGATTTTACACTTTTTTCAGATGGCCCTTTTGACGGGGGTTGGGGAGTGAGACTTCATTGTAGTGCAGATTTCCTTTGCAAGCTTGCTTGGTTGGCCAAAAAGGGCGTATGCGTTTTTTCCTGAATATATTCAGGAAAAAACGCATACGCCCTTTTTGGCCAAGTGCATCATTGTCGACCTTCTGCCTCTTTTCCTATGCTTTAAATGCAATTCCAGTCTACCTCCTGAAATCGGTTTCCTGCAATTCTGCCCGGCTTTCAAGTCCTCTTGGCAGCCTTACTTCAGTATATTTTTGGATGATAGCTGTCATTTATAACTCTGCAGGTTTGTGAATTACAGTGCCCCTGAGCTCCTTTCTTCAACTCGCTTTCTTGTGAGCTGGCCGCAACACCGCAGGATTGCTTCAGGCCCTAATCTGGTTCCGGCATGGCACGCTGAGCCTTTGGTTAATTCCTCTTCCTGGTGGGAAATGAGAGTTAAATTTTCCCGTCCAGACACCTCCAGCTAGTCTCTCATTGGTTCTCCCTATTCCTGTTCATCTTCCGCGGAATTTGCAAACTGGGCCAAACAGGAGGTTAAAGGCACTGACTCTCCAAGTCGGGAGAGTGTTAGTAAAGCATCTGGAATGTTGCACCCGAGTACCAGGGGACGAGAACTGAGACATATTTCAACACGTCTCCCGATCACACGGTTGATCATACTCTGGGTTCCACATGCATGTTTTAGCTGAAGGAAGAATCCCTTAAACCTGGAGAGTTGAGACCCGTGGAATGGGTACCATGCAATATGACTTCAAAGGGTCTTCATTTGCTCACCAAAACTCTCCAATCCTATCACTGCTGCGTTTTTGCCCCTGTACTCACGATTGATTCACTTTCAGAGACATAGCAATCCATAGGTTTTAAGATACTTACTAGTCAGGTACATTATTAGGCGTTTAATATGGGGTTTTGAGTCCATTTCGTTGAGCAAGGAGTAGCTCTTGTCTATTACATATTTGGCTTAAGGAACTTTATCTGTGCTCATTTCAATCTCTGGTTTTATGCAGCACCCCAACTCACCTTTCCCCTTAAGCAAGTATAAGTTGATTTTCTAAATTTGGGACCATGTTCTGTTTTGAAATTCAGTTCCTGTGTAGCCAAGTTTACATTCCGTGTATTAGTGATATCTTATGATGTTTCTTTTTCTGTGTGACTTATTTCAGTTAGAATCATCATACCTGAATCCACTCATTATGCTGCTATGGGCCTGATGACATAGATGTCATTGCTGAGTGATATTGCATTGTACGTAAGTACCACAACTTCTTTATCCATTTTTCGCTTTATGCGATATTGAACTTGTACCGTAAACGAGTTTCTTGTAAACAGAGCCATCCCAAACTTTGGGGTGGCTGTGTCTTTTTGATTTTAATTTCCCTAAGCTGCAGGACCATAAGTGGAAGTGCTCTAGGCTCTGTTGCTTTGTTTTTTAGATGTTTCAGGAAACACCATACACTTCTCCCGAGTGGCTGTTGGCAAGTTACATCCCGCCCATCAGCATAACAAGGCTCCCAGTTCTCCATGGCCTGTCCTGCCTTTCTGGATTTTACACTTTTTTCAGATGGCCCTTTTGACGGGGGGGGAAGTGAGACTTCATTGTAGTGCAGATTTCCTTTGCAAGCTTGCTTGGTTGGCCAAAAAGGGCGTATGCGTTTTTTCCTGAATATATTCAGGAAAAAACGCATACGCCCTTTTTGGCCAAGTGCATCATTGTCGACCTTCTGCCTCTTTTCCTATGCTTTAAATGCAATTCCAGTCTACCTCCTGAAATCGGTTTCCTGCAATTCTGCCCGGCTTTCAAGTCCTCTTGGCAGCCTTACTTCAGTATATTTTTGGATGATAGCTGTCATTTATAACTCTGCAGGTTTGTGAATTACAGTGCCCCTGAGCTCCTTTCTTCAACTCGCTTTCTTGTGAGCTGGCCGCAACACCGCAGGATTGCTTCAGGCCCTAATCTGGTTCCGGCATGGCACGCTGAGCCTTTGGTTAATTCCTCTTCCTGGTGGGAAATGAGAGTTAAATTTTCCCGTCCAGACACCTCCAGCTAGTCTCTCATTGGTTCTCCCTATTCCTGTTCATCTTCCGCGGAATTTGCAAACTGGGCCAAACAGGAGGTTAAAGGCACTGACTCTCCAAGTCGGGAGAGTGTTAGTAAAGCATCTGGAATGTTGCACCCGAGTACCAGGGGACGAGAACTGAGACATATTTCAACACGTCTCCCGATCACACGGTTGATCATACTCTGGGTTCCACATGCATGTTTTAGCTGAAGGAAGAATCCCTTAAACCTGGAGAGTTGAGACCCGTGGAATGGGTACCATGCAATATGACTTCAAAGGGTCTTCATTTGCTCACCAAAACTCTCCAATCCTATCACTGCTGCATTTTTGCCCCTGTACTCACGATTGATTCACTTTCAGAGACATAGCAATCCATAGGTTTTAAGATACTTACTAGTCAGGTACATTATTAGGCGTTTAATATGGGGTTTTGAGTCCATTTCGTTGAGCAAGGAGTAGCTCTTGTCTATTACATATTTGGCTTAAGGAACTTTATCTGTGCTCATTTCAATCTCTGGTTTTATGCAGCACCCCAACTCACCTTTCCCCTTAAGCAAGCATAAGTTGATTTTCTAAATTTGGGACCATGTTCTGTTTTGAAATTCAGTTCCTGTGTAGCCAAGTTTACATTCCGTGTATTAGTGATATCTTATGATGTTTCTTTTTCTGTGTGACTTATTTCAGTTAGAATCATCATACCTGAATCCACTCATCATGCTGCTATGGGCCTGATGACATAGATGTCATTGCTGAGTGATATTGCATTGTACGTAAGTACCACAACTTCTTTATCCATTTTTCGCTTTATGCGATATTGAACTTGTACCGTAAACGAGTTTCTTGTAAACAGAGCCATCCCAAACTTTGGGGTGGCTGTGTCTTTTTGATTTTAATTTCCCTAAGCTGCAGGACCATAAGTGGAAGTGCCCTAGGCTCTGTTGCTTTGTTTTTTAGATGTTTCAGGAAACACCATACACTTCTCCCGAGTGGCTGTTGGCAATTTACATCCCGCCCATCAGCATAACAAGGCTCCCAGTTCTCCATGGCCTGTCCTGCCTTTCTGGATTTTACACTTTTTCAGATGGCCCTTTTGACGGGGGGGAAGTGAGACTTCATTGTAGTGCAGATTTCCTTTGCAAGCTTGCTTGGTTGGCCAAAAAGGGCGTATGCGTTTTTTCCTGAATATATTCAGGAAAAAACGCATACGCCCTTTTTGGCCAAGTGCATCATTGTCGACCTTCTGCCTCTTTTCCTATGCTTTAAATGCAATTCCAGTCTACCTCCTGAAATCGGTTTCCTGCAATTCTGCCCGGCTTTCAAGTCCTCTTGGCAGCCTTACTTCAGTATATTTTTGGATGATAGCTGTCATTTATAACTCTGCAGGTTTGTGAATTACAGTGCCCCTGAGCTCCTTTCTTCAACTCGCTTTCTTGTGAGCTGGCCGCAACACCGCAGGATTGCTTCAGGCCCTAATCTGGTTCCGGCATGGCACGCTGAGCCTTTGGTTAATTCCTCTTCCTGGTGGGAAATGAGAGTTAAATTTTCCCGTCCAGACACCTCCAGCTAGTCTCTCATTGGTTCTCCCTATTCCTGTTCATCTTCCGCGGAATTTGCAAACTGGGCCAAACAGGAGGTTAAAGGCACTGACTCTCCAAGTCGGGAGAGTGTTAGTAAAGCATCTGGAATGTTGCACCCGAGTACCAGGGGACGAGAACTGAGACATATTTCAACACGTCTCCCGATCACACGGTTGATCATACTCTGGGTTCCACATGCATGTTTTAGCTGAAGGAAGAATCCCTTAAACCTGGAGAGTTGAGACCCGTGGAATGGGTACCATGCAATATGACTTCAAAGGGTCTTCATTTGCTCACCAAAACTCTCCAATCCTATCACTGCTGCGTTTTTGCCCCTGTACTCACGATTGATTCACTTTCAGAGACATAGCAATCCATAGGTTTTAAGATACTTACTAGTCAGGTACATTATTAGGCGTTTAATATGGGGTTTTGAGTCCATTTCGTTGAGCAAGGAGTAGCTCTTGTCTATTACATATTTGGCTTAAGGAACTTTATCTGTGCTCATTTCAATCTCTGGTTTTATGCAGCACCCCAACTCACCTTTCCCCTTAAGCAAGTATAAGTTGATTTTCTAAATTTGGGACCATGTTCTGTTTTGAAATTCAGTTCCTGTGTAGCCAAGTTTACATTCCGTGTATTAGTGATATCTTATGATGTTTCTTTTTCTGTGTGACTTATTTCAGTTAGAATCATCATACCTGAATCCACTCATTATGCTGCTATGGGCCTGATGACATAGATGTCATTGCTGAGTGATATTGCATTGTACGTAATTACCACAACTTCTTTATCCATTTTTCGCTTTATGCGATATTGAACTTGTACCGTAAACGAGTTTCTTGTAAACAGAGCCATCCCAAACTTTGGGGTGGCTGTGTCTTTTTGATTTTAATTTCCCTAAGCTATAGGACCATAAGTGGAAGTGCCCTAGGCTCTGTTGCTTTGTTTTTTAGATGTTTCAGGAAACACCATACACTTCTCCCGAGTGGCTGTTGGCAATTTACATTCCGCCCATCAGCATAACAAGGCTCCCAGTTCTCCATGGCCTGTCCTGCCTTTCTGGATTTTACACTTTTTTCAGATGGCCCTTTTGATGGGGGGGAAGTGAGACTTCATTGTAGTGCAGATTTCCTTTGCAAGCTTGCTTGGTTGGCCAAAAAGGGCGTATGCGTTTTTTCCTGAATATATTCAGGAAAAAACGCATACGCCCTTTTTGGCCAAGTGCATCATTGTCGACCTTCTGCCTCTTTTCCTATGCTTTAAATGCAATTCCAGTCTACCTCCTGAAATCGGTTTCCTGCAATTCTGCCCGGCTTTCAAGTCCTCTTGGCAGCCTTACTTCAGTATATTTTTGGATGATAGCTGTCATTTATAACTCTGCAGGTTTGTGAATTACAGTGCCCCTGAGCTCCTTTCTTCAACTCGCTTTCTTGTGAGCTGGCCGCAACACCGCAGGATTGCTTCAGGCCCTAATCTGGTTCCGGCATGGCACGCTGAGCCTTTGGTTAATTCCTCTTCCTGGTGGGAAATGAGAGTTAAATTTTCCCGTCCAGACACCTCCAGCTAGTCTCTCATTGGTTCTCCCTATTCCTGTTCATCTTCCGCGGAATTTGCAAACTGGGCCAAACAGGAGGTTAAAGGCACTGACTCTCCAAGTCAGGAGAGTGTTAGTAAAGCATCTGGAATGTTGCACCCGAGTACCAGGGGACGAGAACTGAGACATATTTCAACACGTCTCCCGATCACACGGTTGATCATACTCTGGGTTCCACATGCATGTTTTAGCTGAAGGAAGAATCCCTTAAACCTGGAGAGTTGAGACCCGTGGAATGGGTACCATGCAATATGACTTCAAAGGGTCTTCATTTGCTCACCAAAACTCTCCAATCCTATCACTGCTGCGTTTTTGCCCCTGTACTCACGATTGATTCACTTTCAGAGACATAGCAATCCATAGGTTTTAAGATACTTACTAGTCAGGTACATTATTAGGCGTTTAATATGGGGTTTTGAGTCCATTTCATTGAGCAAGGAGTAGCTCTTGTCTATTACATATTTGGCTTAAGGAACTTTATCTGTGCTCATTTCAATCTCTGGTTTTATGCAGCACCCCAACTCACCTTTCCCCTTAAGCAAGCATAAGTTGATTTTCTAAATTTGGGACCATGTTCTGTTTTGAAATTCAGTTCCTGTGTAGCCAAGTTTACATTCCGTGTATTAGTGATATCTTATGATGTTTCTTTTTCTGTGTGACTTATTTCAGTTAGAATCATCATACCTGAATCCACTCATTATGCTGCTATGGGCCTGATGACATAGATGTCATTGCTGAGTGATATTGCATTGTACGTAAGTACCACAACTTCTTTATCCATTTTTCGCTTTATGCGATATTGAACTTGTACCGTAAACGAGTTTCTTGTAAACAGAGCCATCCCAAACTTTGGGGTGGCTGTGTCTTTTTGATTTTAATTTCCCTAAGCTGCAGGACCATAAGTGGAAGTGCTCTAGGCTCTGTTGCTTTGTTTTTTAGATGTTTCAGGAAACACCATACACTTCTCCGGAGTGGCTGTTGGCAATTTACATCCCGCCCATCAGCATAACAAGGCTCCCAGTTCTCCATGGCCTGTCCTGCCTTTCTGGATTTTACACTTTTTTCAGATGGCCCTTTTGATGGGGGGGGAAGTGAGACTTCATTGTAGTGCAGATTTCCTTTGCAAGCTTGCTTGGTTGGCCAAAAAGGGCGTATGCGTTTTTTCCTGAATATATTCAGGAAAAAACGCATACGCCCTTTTTGGCCAAGTGCATCATTGTCGACCTTCTGCCTCTTTTCCTATGCTTTAAATGCAATTCCAGTCTACCTCCTGAAATCGGTTTCCTGCAATTCTGCCCGGCTTTCAAGTCCTCTTGGCAGCCTTACTTCAGTATATTTTTGGATGATAGCTGTCATTTATAACTCTGCAGGTTTGTGAATTACAGTGCCCCTGAGCTCCTTTCTTCAACTCGCTTTCTTGTGAGCTGGCCGCAACACCGCAGGATTGCTTCAGGCCCTAATCTGGTTCCGGCATGGCACGCTGAGCCTTTGGTTAATTCCTCTTCCTGGTGGGAAATGAGAGTTAAATTTTCCCGTCCAGACACCTCCAGCTAGTCTCTCATTGGTTCTCCCTATTCCTGTTCATCTTCCGCGGAATTTGCAAACTGGGCCAAACAGGAGGTTAAAGGCACTGACTCTCCAAGTCGGGAGAGTGTTAGTAAAGCATCTGGAATGTTGCACCCGAGTACCAGGGGACGAGAACTGAGACATATTTCAACACGTCTCCCGATCACACGGTTGATCATACTCTGGGTTCCTCATGCATGTTTTAGCTGAAGGAAGAATCCCTTAAACCTGGAGAGTTGAGACCCGTGGAATGGGTACCATGCAATATGACTTCAAAGGGTCTTCATTTGCTCACCAAAACTCTCCAATCCTATCACTGCTGCGTTTTTGCCCCTGTACTCACGATTGATTCACTTTCAGAGACATAGCAATCCATAGGTTTTAAGATACTTACTAGTCAGGTACATTATTAGGCGTTTAATATGGGGTTTTGAGTCCATTTCGTTGAGCAAGGAGTAGCTCTTGTCTATTACATATTTGGCTTAAGGAACTTTATCTGTGCTCATTTCAATCTCTGGTTTTATGCAGCACCCCAACTCACCTTTCCCCTTAAGCAAGCATAAGTTGATTTTCTAAATTTGGGACCATGTTCTGTTTTGAAATTCAGTTCCTGTGTAGCCAAGTTTACATTCCGTGTATTAGTGATATCTTATGATGTTTCTTTTTCTGTGTGACTTATTTCAGTTAGAATCATCATACCTGAATCCACTCATTATGCTGCTATGGGCCTGATGACATAGATGTCATTGCTGAGTGATATTGCATTGTACGTAAGTACGACAACTTCTTTATCCATTTTTCGCTTTATGCGATATTGAACTTGTACCGTAAACGAGTTTCTTGTAAACAGAGCCATCCCAAACTTTGGGGTGGCTGTGTCTTTTTGATTTTAATTTCCCTAAGCTGCAGGACCATAAGTGGAAGTGCTCTAGGCTCTGTTGCTTTGTTTTTTAGATGTTTCAGGAAACACCATACACTTCTCCCGAGTGGCTGTTGGCAATTTACATCCCGCCCATCAGCATAACAAGGCTCCCAGTTCTCCATGGCCTGTCCTGCCTTTCTGGATTTTACACTTTTTTCAGATGGCCCTTTTGATGGGGGGGGAAGTGAGACTTCATTGTAGTGCAGATTTCCTTTGCAAGCTTGCTTGGTTGGCCAAAAAGGGCGTATGCGTTTTTTCCTGAATATATTCAGGAAAAAACGCATACGCCCTTTTTGGCCAAGTGCATCATTGTCGACCTTCTGCCTCTTTTCCTATGCTTTAAATGCAATTCCAGTCTACCTCCTGAAATCGGTTTCCTGCAATTCTGCCCGGCTTTCAAGTCCTCTTGGCAGCCTTACTTCAGTATATTTTTGGATGATAGCTGTCATTTATAACTCTGCAGGTTTGTGAATTACAGTGCCCCTGAGCTCCTTTCTTCAACTCGCTTTCTTGTGAGCTGGCCGCAACACCGCAGGATTGCTTCAGGCCCTAATCTGGTTCCGGCATGGCACGCTGAGCCTTTGGTTAATTCCTCTTCCTGGTGGGAAATGAGAGTTAAATTTTCCCGTCCAGACACCTCCAGCTAGTCTCTCATTGGTTCTCCCTATTCCTGTTCATCTTCCGCGGAATTTGCAAACTGGGCCAAACAGGAGGTTAAAGGCACTGACTCTCCAAGTCGGGAGAGTGTTAGTAAAGCATCTGGAATGTTGCACCCGAGTACCAGGGGACGAGAACTGAGACATATTTC
The DNA here is from genome assembly GCF_937001465.1 of Orcinus orca. Taxonomy (NCBI): domain Eukaryota; kingdom Metazoa; phylum Chordata; class Mammalia; order Artiodactyla; family Delphinidae; genus Orcinus; species Orcinus orca. The sequence continues at coordinate 122,608 of NW_026043737.1, read as the reverse complement.
AACACGTCTCCCGATCACACGGTTGATCATACTCTGGGTTCCTCATGCATGTTTTAGCTGAAGGAAGAATCCCTTAAACCTGGAGAGTTGAGACCCGTGGAATGGGTACCATGCAATATGACTTCAAAGGGTCTTCATTTGCTCACCAAAACTCTCCAATCCTATCACTGCTGCGTTTTTGCCCCTGTACTCACGATTGATTCACTTTCAGAGACATAGCAATCCATAGGTTTTAAGATACTTACTAGTCAGGTACATTATTAGGCGTTTAATATGGGGTTTTGAGTCCATTTCGTTGAGCAAGGAGTAGCTCTTGTCTATTACATATTTGGCTTAAGGAACTATATCTGTGCTCATTTCAATCTCTGGTTTTATGCAGCACCCCAACTCACCTTTCCCCTTAAGCAAGCATAAGTTGGTTTTCTAAATTTGGGACCATGTTCTGTTTTGAAATTCAGTTCCTGTGTAGCCAAGTTTACATTCCGTGTATTAGTGATATCTTATGATGTTTCTTTTTCTGTGTGACTTATTTCAGTTAGAATCATCATACCTGAATCCACTCATTATGCTGCTATGGGCCTGATGACATAGATGTCATTGCTGAGTGATATTGCATTGTACGTAAGTACCACAACTTCTTTATCCATTTTTCGCTTTATGCGATATTGAACTTGTACCGTAAACGAGTTTCTTGTAAACAGAGCCATCCCAAACTTTGGGGTGGCTGTGTCTTTTTGATTTTAATTTCCCTAAGCTGCAGGACCATAAGTGGAAGTGCCCTAGGCTCTGTTGCTTTGTTTTTCAGATGTTTCAGGAAACACCATACACTTCTCCCGAGTGGCTGTTGGCAAGTTACATCCCGCCCATCAGCATAACAAGGCTCCCAGGTCTCCATGGCCTGTCCTGCCTTTCTGGATTTTACACTTTTTTCAGATGGCCCTTTTGACGGGGGGGAAGTGAGACTTCATTGTAGTGCAGATTTCCTTTGCAAGCTTGCTTGGTTGGCCAAAAAGGGCGTATGCGTTTTTTCCTGAATATATTCAGGAAAAAACGCATACGCCCTTTTTGGCCAAGTGCATCATTGGTCGACCTTCTGCCTCTTTTCCTATGCTTTAAATGCAATTCCAGTCTACCTCCTGAAATCCGGTTTCCTGCAATTCTGCCCGGCTTTCAAGTCCTCTTGGCAGCCTTACTTCAGTATATTTTTGGATGATAGCTGTCATTTATAACTCTGCAGGTTTGTGAATTACAGTGCCCCTGAGCTCCTTTCTTCAACTCGCTTTCTTGTGAGCTGGCCGCAACACCGCAGGATTGCTTCAGGCCCTAATCTGGTTCCGGCATGGCACGCTGAGCCTTTGGTTAATTCCTCTTCCTGGTGGGAAATGAGAGTTAAATTTTCCCGTCCAGACACCTCCAGCTAGTCTCTCATTGGTTCTCCCTATTCCTGTTCATCTTCCGCGGAATTTGCAAACTGGGCCAAACAGGAGGTTAAAGGCACTGACTCTCCAAGTCGGGAGAGTGTTAGTAAAGCATCTGGAATGTTGCACCCGAGTACCAGGGGACGAGAACTGAGACATATTTCAACACGTCTCCCGATCACACGGTTGATCATACTCTGGGTTCCACATGCATGTTTTAGCTGAAGGAAGAATCCCTTAAACCTGGAGAGTTGAGACCCGTGGAATGGGTACCATGCAATATGACTTCAAAGGGTCTTCATTTGCTCACCAAAAACTCTCCAATCCTATCACTGCTGCGTTTTTTGCCCCTGTACTCACGATTGATTCACTTTCAGAGACATAGCAATCCATAGGTTTTAAGATACTTACTAGTCAGGTACATTATTAGGCGTTTAATATGGGGTTTTGAGTCCATTTCGTTGAGCAAGGAGTAGCTCTTGTCTATTACATATTTGGCTTAAGGAACTTTATCTGTGCTCATTTCAATCTCTGGTTTTATGCAGCACCCCAACTCACCTTTCCCCTTAAGCAAGCATAAGTTGGTTTTCTAAATTTGGGACCATGTTCTGTTTTGAAATTCAGTTCCTGTGTAGCCAAGTTTACAATCCATGTATTAGTGATATCTTATGATGTTTCTTTTTCTGTGTGACTTATTTCAGTTAGAATCATCATACCTGAATCCACTCATTATGCTGCTATGGGCCTGATGACATAGATGTCATTGCTGAGTGATATTGCATTGTACGTAAGTACCACAACTTCTTTATCCATTTTTCGCTTTATGCGATATTGAACTTGTACCGTAAACGAGTTTCTTGTAAACAGAGCCATCCCAAACTTTGGGGTGGCTGTGTCTTTTTGATTTTAATTTCCCTAAGCTGCAGGACCATAAGTGGAAGTGCCCTAGGCTCTGTTGCTTTGTTTTTCAGATGTTTCTGGAAACACCATACACTTCTCCCGAGTGGCTGTTGGCAAGTTACATCCCGCCCATCAGCATAACAAGGCTCCCAGGTCTCCATGGCCTGTCCTGCCTTTCTGGATTTTACACTTTTTTCAGATGGCCCTTTTGACGGGGGGGGGGAAGTGAGACTTCATTGTAGTGCAGATTTCCTTTGCAAGCTTGCTTGGTTGGCCAAAAAGGGCGTATGCGTTTTTTCCTGAATATATTCAGGAAAAAACGCATACGCCCTTTTTGGCCAAGTGCATCATTGTCGACCTTCTGCCTCTTTTCCTATGCTTTAAATGCAATTCCAGTCTACCTCCTGAAATCGGTTTCCTGCAATTCTGCCCGGCTTTCAAGTCCTCTTGGCAGCCTTACTTCAGTATATTTTTGGATGATAGCTGTCATTTATAACTCTGCAGGTTTGTGAATTACAGTGCCCCTGAGCTCCTTTCTTCAACTCGCTTTCTTGTGAGCTGGCCGCAACACCGCAGGATTGCTTCAGGCCCTAATCTGGTTCCGGCATGGCACGCTGAGCCTTTGGTTAATTCCTCTTCCTGGTGGGAAATGAGAGTTAAATTTTCCCGTCCAGACACCTCCAGCTAGTCTCTCATTGGTTCTCCCTATTCCTGTTCATCTTCCGCAGAATTTGCAAACTGGGCCAAACAGGAGGTTAAAGGCACTGACTCTCCAAGTCGGGAGAGTGTTAGTAAAGCATCTGGAATGTTGCACCCGAGTACCAGGGGACGAGAACTGAGACATATTTCAACACGTCTCCCGATCACACGGTTGATCATACTCTGGGTTCCTCATGCATGTTTTAGCTGAAGGAAGAATCCCTTAAACCTGGAGAGTTGAGACCCGTGGAATGGGTACCATGCAATATGACTTCAAAGGGTCTTCATTTGCTCACCAAAACTCTCCAATCCTATCACTGCTGCGTTTTTGCCCCTGTACTCACGATTGATTCACTTTCAGAGACATAGCAATCCATAGGTTTTAAGATACTTACTAGTCAGGTACATTATTAGGCGTTTAATATGGGGTTTTGAGTCCATTTCGTTGAGCAAGGAGTAGCTCTTGTCTATTACATATTTGGCTTAAGGAACTTTATCTGTGCTCATTTCAGTCTCTGGTTTTATGCAGCACTCACCTTTCCCCTTAAGCAAGCATAAGTTGATTTTCTAAATTTGGGACCATGTTCTGTTTTGAAATTCAGTTCCTCTGTAGCCAAGTTTACATTCCGTGTATTAGTGATATCTTATGATGTTTCTTTTTCTGTGTGACTTATTTCAGTTAGAATCATCATACCTGAATCCACTCATTATGCTGCTATGGGCCTGATGACATAGATGTCATTGCTGAGTGATATTGCATTGTACGTAAGTACCACAACTTCTTTATCCATTTTTCGCTTTATGCGATATTGAACTTGTACCGTAAACGAGTTTCTTGTAAACAGAGCCATCCCAAACTTTGGGGTGGCTGTGTCTTTTTGATTTTAATTTCCCTAAGCTATAGGACCATAAGTGGAAGTGCCCTAGGCTCTGTTGCTTTGTTTTTTAGATGTTTCAGGAAACACCATACACTTCTCCCGAGTGGCTGTTGGCAAGTTACATCCCGCCCATCAGCATAACAAGGCTCCCAGTTCTCCATGGCCTGTCCTGCCTTTCTGGATTTTACACTTTTTTCAGATGGCCCTTTTGACGGGGGGGAAGTGAGACTTCATTGTAGTGCAGATTTCCTTTGCAAGCTTGCTTGGTTGGCCAAAAAGGGCGTATGCGTTTTTTCCTGAATATATTCAGGAAAAAACGCATACGCCCTTTTTGGCCAAGTGCATCATTGTCGACCTTCTGCCTCTTTTCCTATGCTTTAAATGCAATTCCAGTCTACCTCCTGAAATCGGTTTCCTGCAATTCTGCCCGGCTTTCAAGTCCTCTTGGCAGCCTTACTTCAGTATATTTTTGGATGATAGCTGTCATTTATAACTCTGCAGGTTTGTGAATTACAGTGCCCCTGAACTCCTTTCTTCAACTCGCTTTCTTGTGAGCTGGCCGCAACACCGCAGGATTGCTTCAGGCCCTAATCTGGTTCCGGCATGGCACGCTGAGCCTTTGGTTAATTCCTCTTCCTGGTGGGAAATGAGAGTTAAATTTTCCCGTCCAGACACCTCCAGCTAGTCTCTCATTGGTTCTCCCTATTCCTGTTCATCTTCCGCGGAATTTGCAAACTGGGCCAAACAGGAGGTTAAAGGCACTGACTCTCCAAGTCGGGAGAGTGTTAGTAAAGCATCTGGAATGTTGCACCCGAGTACCAGGGGACGAGAACTGAGACATATTTCAACACGTCTCCCGATCACACGGTTGATCATACTCTGGGTTCCACATGCATGTTTTAGCTGAAGGAAGAATCCCTTAAACCTGGAGAGTTGAGACCCGTGGAATGGGTACCATGCAATATGACTTCAAAGGGTCTTCATTTGCTCACCAAAACTCTCCAATCCTATCACTGCTGCGTTTTTGCCCCTGTACTCACGATTGATTCACTTTCAGAGACATAGCAATCCATAGGTTTTAAGATACTTACTAGTCAGGTACATTATTAGGCGTTTAATATGGGGTTTTGAGTCCATTTCGTTGAGCAAGGAGTAGCTCTTGTCTATTACATATTTGGCTTAAGGAACTTTATCTGTGCTCATTTCAATCTCTGGTTTTATGCAGCACCCCAACTCACCTTTCCCCTTAAGCAAGCATAAGTTGGTTTTCTAAATTTGGGACCATGTTCTGTTTTGAAATCCAGTTCCTGTGTAGCCAAGTTTACATTCCGTGTATTAGTGATATCTTATGATGTTTCTTTTTCTGTGTGACTTATTTCAGTTAGAATCATCATACCTGAATCCACTCATTATGCTGCTATGGGCCTGATGACATAGATGTCATTGCTGAGTGATATTGCATTGTACGTAAGTACCACAACTTCTTTATCCATTTTTCGCTTTATGCGATATTGAACTTGTACCGTAAACGAGTTTCTTGTAAACAGAGCCATCCCAAACTTTGGGGTGGCTGTGTCTTTTTGATTTTAATTTCCCTAAGCTGCAGGACCATAAGTGGAAGTGCCCTAGGCTCTGTTGCTTTGTTTTTTAGATGTTTCAGGAAACACCATACACTTCTCCCGAGTGGCTGTTGGCAATTTACATCCCGCCCATCAGCATAACAAGGCTCCCAGTTCTCCATGGCCTGTCCTGCCTTTCTGGATTTTATACTTTTTTCAGATGGCCCTTTTGACGGGGGGGAAGTGAGACTTCATTGTGGTGCAGATTTCCTTTGCAAGCTTGCTTGGTTGGCCAAAAAGGGCGTATGCGTTTTTTCCTGAATATATTCAGGAAAAAACGCATACGCCCTTTTTGGCCAAGTGCATCATTGTCGACCTTCTGCCTCTTTTCCTATGCTTTAAATGCAATTCCAGTCTACCTCCTGAAATCGGTTTCCTGCAATTCTGCCCGGCTTTCAAGTCCTCTTGGCAGCCTTACTTCAGTATATTTTTGGATGATAGCTGTCATTTATAACTCTGCAGGTTTGTGAATTACAGTGCCCCTGAGCTCCTTTCTTCAACTCGCTTTCTTGTGAGCTGGCCGCAACACCGCAGGATTGCTTCAGGCCTTAATCTGGTTCCGGCATGGCACGCTGAGCCTTTGGTTAATTCCTCTTCCTGGTGGGAAATGAGAGTTAAATTTTCCCGTCCAGGACACCTCCAGCTAGTCTCTCATTGGTTCTCCCTATTCCTGTTCATCTTCCGCAGAATTTGCAAACTGGGCCAAACAGGAGGTTAAAGGCACTGACTCTCCAAGTCGGGAGAGTGTTAGTAAAGCATCTGGAATGTTGCACCCGAGTACCAGGGGACGAGAACTGAGACATATTTCAACACGTCTCCCGATCACACGGTTGATCATACTCTGGGTTCCACATGCATGTTTTAGCTGAAGGAAGAATCCCTTAAACCTGGAGAGTTGAGACCCGTGGAATGGGTACCATGCAATATGACTTCAAAGGGTCTTCATTTGCTCACCAAAACTCTCCAATCCTATCACTGCTGCGTTTTTGCCCCTGTACTCACGATTGATTCACTTTCAGAGACATAGCAATCCATAGGTTTTAAGATACTTACTAGTCAGGTACATTATTAGGCATTTAATATGGGGTTTTGAGTCCATTTCGTTGAGCAAGGAGTAGCTCTTGTCTATTACATATTTGGCTTAAGGAACTTTATCTGTGCTCATTTCAATCTCTGGTTTTATGCAGCACCCCAACTCACCTTTCCCCTTAAGCAAGCATAAGTTGGTTTTCTAAATTTGGGACCATGTTCTGTTTTGAAATCCAGTTCCTGTGTAGCCAAGTTTACATTCCGTGTATTAGTGATATCTTATGATGTTTCTTTTTCTGTGTGACTTATTTCAGTTAGAATCATCATACCTGAATCCACTCATTATGCTGCTATGGGCCTGATGACATAGATGTCATTGCTGAGTGATATTGCATTGTACGTAAGTACCACAACTTCTTTATCCATTTTTCGCTTTATGCGATATTGAACTTGTACCGTAAACGAGTTTCTTGTAAACAGAGCCATCCCAAACTTTGGGGTGGCTGTGTCTTTTTGATTTTAATTTCCCTAAGCTGCAGGACCATAAGTGGAAGTGCCCTAGGCTCTGTTGCTTTGTTTTTTAGATGTTTCAGGAAACACCATACACTTCTCCCGAGTGGCTGTTGGCAATTTACATCCCGCCCATCAGCATAACAAGGCTCCCAGTTCTCCATGGCCTGTCCTGCCTTTCTGGATTTTACACTTTTTTCAGATGGCCCTTTTGACGGGGGGGAAGTGAGACTTCATTGTGGTGCAGATTTCCTTTGCAAGCTTGCTTGGTTGGCCAAAAAGGGCGTATGCGTTTTTTCCTGAATATATTCAGGAAAAAACGCATACGCCCTTTTTGGCCAAGTGCATCATTGTCGACCTTCTGCCACTTTTCCTATGCTTTAAATGCAATTCCAGTCTACCTCCTGAAATCGGTTTCCTGCAATTCTGCCCGGCTTTCAAGTCCTCTTGGCAGCCTTACTTCAGTATATTTTTGGATGATAGCTGTCATTTATAACTCTGCAGGTTTGTGAATTACAGTGCCCCTGAGCTCCTTTCTTCAACTCGCTTTCTTGTGAGCTGGCCGCAACACCGCAGGATTGCTTCAGGCCCTAATCTGGTTCCGGCACGGCACGCTGAGCCTTTGGTTAATTCCTCTTCCTGGTGGGAAATGAGAGTTAAATTTTCCCGTCCAGACACCTCCAGCTAGTCTCTCATTGGTTCTCCCTATTCCTGTTCATCTTCCGCGGAATTTGCAAACTGGGCCAAACAGGAGGTTAAAGGCACTGACTCTCCAAGTCGGGAGAGTGTTAGTAAAGCATCTGGAATGTTGCACCCGAGTACCAGGGGACGAGAACTGAGACATATTTCAACACGTCTCCCGATCACACGGTTGATCATACTCTGGGTTCCACATGCATGTTTTAGCTGAAGGAAGAATCCCTTAAACCTGGAGAGTTGAGACCCGTGGAATGGGTACCATGCAATATGACTTCAAAGGGTCTTCATTTGCTCACCAAAACTCTCCAATCCTATCACTGCTGCGTTTTTGCCCCTGTACTCATGATTGATTCACTTTCAGAGACATAGCAATCCATAGGTTTTAAGATACTTACTAGTCAGGTACATTATTAGGCATTTAATATGGGGTTTTGAGTCCATTTCGTTGAGCAAGGAGTAGCTCTTGTGTATTACATATTTGGCTTAAGGAACTTTATCTGTGCTCATTTCAATCTCTGGTTTTATGCAGCACCCCAACTCACCTTTCCCCTTAAGCAAGCATAAGTTGGTTTTCTAAATTTGGGACCATGTTCTGTTTTGAAATCCAGTTCCTGTGTAGCCAAGTTTACATTCCGTGTATTAGTGATATCTTATGATGTTTCTTTTTCTGTGTGACTTATTTCAGTTAGAATCATCATACCTGAATCCACTCATTATGCTGCTATGGGCCTGATGACATAGATGTCATTGCTGAGTGATATTGCATTGTACGTAAGTACCACAACTTCTTTATCCATTTTTCGCTTTATGCGATATTGAACTTGTACTGTAAACGAGTTTCTTGTAAACAGAGCCATCCCAAACTTTGGGGTGGCTGTGTCTTTTTGATTTTAATTTCCCTAAGCTGCAGGACCATAAGTGGAAGTGCCCTAGGCTCTGTTGCTTTGTTTTTTAGATGTTTCAGGAAACACCATACACTTCTCCCGAGTGGCTGTCGGCAATTTACATCCCGCCCATCAGCATAACAAGGCTCCCAGTTCTCCATGGCCTGTCCTGCCTTTCTGGATTTTACACTTTTTTCAGATGGCCCTTTTGACCGGGGGGGAAGTGAGACTTCATTGTAGTGCAGATTTCCTTTGCATGCTTGCTTGGTTGGCCAAAAAGGGCGTATGCGTTTTTTCCTGAATATATTCAGGAAAAAACGCATACGCCCTTTTTGGCCAAGTGCATCATTGTCGACCTTCTGCCTCTTTTCCTATGCTTTAAATGCAATTCCAGTCTACCTCCTGAAATCGGTTTCCTGCAATTCTGCCCGGCTTTCAAGTCCTCTTGGCAGCCTAACTTCAGTATATTTTTGGATGATAGCTGTCATTTATAACTCTGCAGGTTTGTGAATTACAGTGCCCCTGAGCTCCTTTCTTCAACTCGCTTTCTTGTGAGCTGGCCGCAACACCGCAGGATTGCTTCAGGCCCTAATCTGGTTCCGGCATGGCACGCTGAGCCTTTGGTTAATTCCTCTTCCTGGTGGGAAATGAGAGTTAAATTTTCCCGTCCAGACACCTCCAGCTAGTCTCTCATTGGTTCTCCCTATTCCTGTTCATCTTCCGCGGAATTTGCAAACTGGGCCAAACAGGAGGTTAAAGGCACTGACTCTCCAAGTCGGGAGAGTGTTAGTAAAGCATCTGGAATGTTGCACCCGAGTACCAGGGGACGAGAACTGAGACATATTTCAACACGTCTCCCGATCACACGGTTGATCATACTCTGGGTTCCACATGCATGTTTTAGCTGAAGGAAGAATCCCTTAAACCTGGAGAGTTGAGACCCGTGGAATGGGTACCATGCAATATGACTTCAAAGGGTCTTCATTTGCTCACCAAAACTCTCCAATCCTATCACTGCTGCGTTTTTGCCCCTGTACTCACGATTGATTCACTTTCAGAGACATAGCAATCCATAGGTTTTAAGATACTTACTAGTCAGGTACATTATTAGGCGTTTAATATGGGGTTTTGAGTCCATTTCGTTGAGCAAGGAGTAGCTCTTGTCTATTACATATTTGGCTTAAGGAACTTTATCTGTGCTCATTTCAATCTCTGGTTTTATGCAGCACCCCAACTCACCTTTCCCCTTAAGCAAGCATAAGTTGGTTTTCTAAATTTGGGACCATGTTCTGTTTTGAAATTCAGTTCCTGTGTAGCCAAGTTTACAATCCGTGTATTAGTGATATCTTATGATGTTTCTTTTTCTGTGTGACTTATTTCAGTTAGAATCATCATACCTGAATCCACTCATTATGCTGCTATGGGCCTGATGACATAGATGTCATTGCTGAGTGATATTGCATTGTACGTAAGTACCACAACTTCTTTATCCATTTTTCGCTTTATGCGATATTGAACTTGTACCGTAAACGAGTTTCTTGTAAACAGAGCCATCCCAAACTTTGGGGTGGCTGTGTCTTTTTGATTTTAATTTCCCTAAGCTATAGGACCATAAGTGGAAGTGCCCTAGGCTCTGTTGCTTTGTTTTTTAGATGTTTCAGGAAACACCATACACTTCTCCCGAGTGGCTGTTGGCAAGTTACATCCCGCCCATCAGCATAACAAGGCTCCCAGGTCTCCATGGCCTGTCCTGCCTTTCTGGATTTTACACTTTTTTCAGATGGCCCTTTTGACCGGGGGGGAAGTGAGACTTCATTGTAGTGCAGATTTCCTTTGCAAGCTTGCTTGGTTGGCCAAAAAGGGCGTATGCGTTTTTTCCTGAATATATTCAGGAAAAAACGCATACGCCCTTTTTGGCCAAGTGCATCATTGTCGACCTTCTGCCTCTTTTCCTATGCTTTAAATGCAATTCCAGTCTACCTCCTGAAATCGGTTTCCTGCAATTCTGCCCGGCTTTCAAGTCCTCTTGGCAGCCTTACTTCAGTATATTTTTGGATGATAGCTGTCATTTATAACTCTGCAGGTTTGTGAATTACAGTGCCCCTGAGCTCCTTTCTTCAACTCGCTTTCTTGTGAGCTGGCCGCAACACCGCAGGATTGCTTCAGGCCCTAATCTGGTTCCGGCATGGCACGCTGAGCCTTTGGTTAATTCCTCTTCCTGGTGGGAAATGAGAGTTAAATTTTCCCGTCCAGACACCTCCAGCTAGTCTCTCATTGGTTCTCCCTATTCCTGTTCATCTTCCGCGGAATTTGCAAACTGGGCCAAACAGGAGGTTAAAGGCACTGACTCTCCAAGTCGGGAGAGTGTTAGTAAAGCATCTGGAATGTTGCACCCGAGTACCAGGGGACGAGAACTGAGACATATTTCAACACGTCTCCCGATCACACGGTTGATCATACTCTGGGTTCCACATGCATGTTTTAGCTGAAGGAAGAATCCCTTAAACCTGGAGAGTTGAGACCCGTGGAATGGGTACCATGCAATATGACTTCAAAGGGTCTTCATTTGCTCACCAAAACTCTCCAATCCTATCACTGCTGCGTTTTTGCCCCTGTACTCACGATTGATTCACTTTCAGAGACATAGCAATCCATAGGTTTTAAGATACTTACTAGTCAGGTACATTATTAGGCGTTTAATATGGGGTTTTGAGTCCATTTCGTTGAGCAAGGAGTAGCTCTTGTCTATTCCATATTTGGCTTAAGGAACTTTATCTGTGCTCATTTCAATCTCTGGTTTTATGCAGCACCCCAACTCACCTTTCCCCTTAAGCAAGCATAAGTTGGTTTTCTAAATTTGGGACCATGTTCTGTTTTGAAATTCAGTTCCTGTGTAGCCAAGTTTACATTCCGTGTATTAGTGATATCTTATGATGTTTCTTTTTCTGTGTGACTTATTTCAGTTAGAATCATCATACCTGAATCCACTCATTATGCTGCTATGGGCCTGATGACATAGATGTCATTGCTGAGTGATATTGCATTGTACGTAAGTACCACAACTTCTTTATCCATTTTTCGCTTTATGCGATATTGAACTTGTACCGTAAACGAGTTTCTTGTAAACAGAGCCATCCCAAACTTTGGGGTGGCTGTGTCTTTTTGATTTTAATTTCCCTAAGCTATAGGACCATAAGTGGAAGTGCCCTAGGCTCTGTTGCTTTGTTTTTTAGATGTTTCAGGAAACACCATACACTTCTCCCGAGTGGCTGTTGGCAAGTTACATCCCGCCCATCAGCATAACAAGGCTCCCAGTTCTCCATGGCCTGTCCTGCCTTCTGGATTTTACACTTTTTTCAGATGGCCCTTTTGACGGGGGGGAAGTGAGACTTCATTGTAGTGCAGATTTCCTTTGCAAGCTTGCTTGGTTGGCCAAAAAGGGCGTATGCGTTTTTTCCTGAATATATTCAGGAAAAAACGCATACGCCCTTTTTGGCCAAGTGCATCATTGTCGACCTTCTGCCTCTTTTCCTATGCTTTAAATGCAATTCCAGTCTACCTCCTGAAATCGGTTTCCTGCAATTCTGCCCGGCTTTCAAGTCCTCTTGGCAGCCTTACTTCAGTATATTTTTGGATGATAGCTGTCATTTATAACTCTGCAGGTTTGTGAATTACAGTGCCCCTGAGCTCCTTTCTTCAACTCGCTTTCTTGTGAGCTGGCCGCAACACCGCAGGATTGCTTCAGGCCCTAATCTGGTTCCGGCATGGCACGCTGAGCCTTTGGTTAATTCCTCTTCCTGGTGGGAAATGAGAGTTAAATTTTCCCGTCCAGACACCTCCAGCTAGTCTCTCATTGGTTCTCCCTATTCCTGTTCATCTTCCGTGGAATTTGTAAACTGGGCCAAAGAGGAGGTTAAAGGCACTGACTCTGCAAGTCGGGAGAGTGTTAGTAAAGCATCTGGAATGTTGCACCCGAGTACCAGGGGACGAGAACTGAGACATATTTCAACACGTCTCCCGATCACACGGTTGATCATACTCTGGGTTCCTCATGCATGTTTTAGCTGAAGGAAGAATCCCTTAAACCTGGAGAGTTGAGACCCGTGGAATGGGTACCATGCAATATGACTTCAAAGGGTCTTCATTTGCTCACCAAAACTCTCCAATCCTATCACTGCTGCGTTTTTGCCCCTGTACTCACGATTGATTCACTTTCAGAGACATAGTAATCCATAGGTTTTAAGATACTTACTAGTCAGGTACATTATTAGGCGTTTAATATGGGGTTTTGAGTCCATTTCGTTGAGCAAGGAGTAGCTCTTGTCTATTACATATTTGGCTTAAGGAACTTTATCTGTGCTCATTTCAATCTCTGGTTTTATGCAGCACCCCAACTCACCTTTCCCCTTAAGCAAGCATAAGTTGGTTTTCTAAATTTGGGACCATGTTCTGTTTTGAAATCCAGTTCCTGTGTAGCCAAGTTTACATTCCGTGTATTAGTGATATCTTATGATGTTTCTTTTTCTGTGTGACTTATTTCAGTTAGAATCATCATACCTGAATCCACTCATTATGCTGCTATGGGCCTGATGACATAGATGTCATTGCTGAGTGATATTGCATTGTACGTAAGTACCACAACTTCTTTATCCATTTTTCGCTTTATGCGATATTGAACTTGTACCGTAAACGAGTTTCTTGTAAACAGAGCCATCCCAAACTTTGGGGTGGCTGTGTCTTTTTGATTTTAATTTCCCTAAGCTATAGGACCATAAGTGGAAGTGCCCTACGCTCTGTTGCTTTGTTTTTTAGATGTTTCAGGAAACACCATACACTTCTCCCGAGTGGCTGTTGGCAAGTTACATCCCGCCCATCAGCATAACAAGGCTCCCAGTTCTCCATGGCCTGTCCTGCCTTTCTGGATTTTACACTTTTTTCAGATGGCCCTTTTGACGGGGGGGAAGTGAGACTTCATTGTAGTGCAGATTTCCTTTGCAAGCTTGCTTGGTTGGCCAAAAAGGGCGTATGCGTTTTTTCCTGAATATATTCAGGAAAAAACGCATACGCCCTTTTTGGCCAAGTGCATCATTGTCGACCTTCTGCCTCTTTTCCTATGCTTTAAATGCAATTCCAGTCTACCTCCTGAAATCGGTTTCCTGCAATTCTGCCCGGCTTTCAAGTCCTCTTGGCAGCCTTACTTCAGTATATTTTTGGATGATAGCTGTCATTTATAACTCTGCAGGTTTGTGAATTACAGTGCCCCTGAGCTCCTTTCTTCAACTCGCTTTCTTGTGAGCTGGCCGCAACACCGCAGGATTGCTTCAGGCCCTAATCTGGTTCCGGCATGGCACGCTGAGCCTTTGGTTAATTCCTCTTCCTGGTGGGAAATGAGAGTTAAATTTTCCCGTCCAGACACCTCCAGCTAGTCTCTCATTGGTTCTCCCTATTCCTGTTCATCTTCCGTGGAATTTGCAAACTGGGCCAAAGAGGAGGTTAAAGGCACTGACTCTCCAAGTCGGGAGAGTGTTAGTAAAGCATCTGGAATGTTGCACCCGAGTACCAGGGGACGAGAACTGAGACATATTTCAACACGTCTCCCGATAACACGGTTGATCATACTCTGGGTTCCACATGCATGTTTTAGCTGAAGGAAGAATCCCTTAAACCTGGAGAGTTGAGACCCGTGGAATGGGTACCATGCAATATGACTTCAAAGGGTCTTCATTTGCTCACCAAAACTCTCCAATCCTATCACTGCTGCGTTTTTGCCCCTGTACTCACGATTGATTCACTTTCAGAGACATAGCAATCCATAGGTTTTAAGATACTTACTAGTCAGGTACATTATTAGGCGTTTAATATGGGGTTTTGAGTCCATTTCGTTGAGCAAGGAGTAGCTCTTGTCTATTACATATTTGGCTTAAGGAACTTTATCTGTGCTCATTTCAATCTCTGGTTTTATGCAGCACCCCAACTCACCTTTCCCCTTAAGCAAGCATAAGTTGGTTTTCTAAATTTGGGACCATGTTCTGTTTTGAAATTCAGTTCCTGTGTAGCCAAGTTTACATTCCGTGTATTAGTGATATCTTATGATGTTTCTTTTTCTGTGTGACTTATTTCAGTTAGAATCATCATACCTGAATCCACTCATTATGCTGCTATGGGCCTGATGACATAGATGTCATTGCTGAGTGATATTGCATTGTACGTAAGTACCACAACTTCTTTATCCATTTTTCGCTTTATGCGATATTGAACTTGTACCGTAAACGAGTTTCTTGTAAACAGAGCCATCCCAAACTTTGGGGTGGCTGTGTCTTTTTGATTTTAATTTCCCTAAGCTATAGGACCATAAGTGGAAGTGCCCTAGGCTCTGTTGCTTTGTTTTTTAGATGTTTCAGGAAACACCATACACTTCTCCCGAGTGGCTGTTGGCAAGTTACATCCCGCCCATCAGCATAACAAGGCTCCCAGTTCTCCATGGCCTGTCCTGCCTTTCTGGATTTTACACTTTTTTCAGATGGCCCTTTTGACGGGGGGGAAGTGAGACTTCATTGTAGTGCAGATTTCCTTTGCAAGCTTGCTTGGTTGACCAAAAAGGGCGTATGCGTTTTTTCCTGAATATATTCAGGAAAAAACGCATACGCCCTTTTTGGCCAAGTGCATCATTGTCGACCTTCTGCCTCTTTTCCTATGCTTTAAATGCAATTCCAGTCTACCTCCTGAAATCGGTTTCCTGCAATTCTGCCCGGCTTTCAAGTCCTCTTGGCAGCCTTACTTCAGTATATTTTTGGATGATAGCTGTCATTTATAACTCTGCAGGTTTGTGAATTACAGTGCCCCTGAGCTCCTTTCTTCAACTCGCTTTCTTGTGAGCTGGCCGCAACACCGCAGGATTGCTTCAGGCCCTAATCTGGTTCCGGCATGGCACGCTGAGCCTTTGGTTAATTCCTCTTCCTGGTGGGAAATGAGAGTTAAATTTTCCCGTCCAGACACCTCCAGCTAGTCTCTCATTGGTTCTCCCTATTCCTGTTCATCTTCCGCGGAATTTGCAAACTGGGCCAAACAGGAGGTTAAAGGCACTGACTCTCCAAGTCGGGAGAGTGTTAGTAAAGCATCTGGAATGTTGCACCCGAGTACCAGGGGACGAGAACTGAGACATATTTCAACACGTCTCCCGATCACACGGTTGATCATACTCTGGGTTCCACATGCATGTTTTAGCTGAAGGAAGAATCCCTTAAACCTGGAGAGTTGAGACCCGTGGAATGGGTACCATGCAATATGACTTCAAAGGGTCTTCATTTGCTCACCAAAACTCTCCAATCCTATCACTGCTGCGTTTTTGCCCCTGTACTCACGATTGATTCACTTTCAGAGACATAGCAATCCATAGGTTTTAAGATACTTACTAGTCAGGTACATTATTAGGCGTTTAATATGGGGTTTTGAGTCCATTTCGTTGAGCAAGGAGTAGCTCTTGTCTATTACATATTTGGCTTAAGGAACTTTATCTGTGCTCATTTCAATCTCTGGTTTTATGCAGCACCCCAACTCACCTTTCCCCTTAAGCAAGCATAAGTTGATTTTCTAAATTTGGGACCATGTTCTGTTTTGAAATTCAGTTCCTCTGTAGCCAAGTTTACATTCCGTGTATTAGTGATATCTTATGATGTTTCTTTTTCTGTGTGACTTATTTCAGTTAGAATCATCATACCTGAATCCACTCATTATGCTGCTATGGGCCTGATGACATAGATGTCATTGCTGAGTGATATTGCATTGTACGTAATTACCACAACTTCTTTATCCATTTTTCGCTTTATGCGATATTGAACTTGTACCGTAAACGAGTTTCTTGTAAACAGAGCCATCCCAAAATTTGGGGTTGCTGTGTCTTTTTGATTTTAATTTCCCTAAGCTATAGGACCATAAGTGGAAGTGCCCTAGGCTCTGTTGCTTTGTTTTTTAGATGTTTCAGGAAACACCATACACTTCTCCCGAGTGGCTGTTGGCAATTTACATCCCGCCCATCAGCATAACAAGGCTCCCAGTTCTCCATGGCCTGTCCTGCCTTTCTGGATTTTACACTTTTTTCAGATGGCCCTTTAAGGGGGGGGGGAGTGAGACTTCATTGTAGTGCAGATTTCCTTTGCAAGCTTGCTTGGTTGACCAAAAAGGGCGTATGCGTTTTTTCCTGAATATATTCAGGAAAAAACGCATACGCCCTTTTTGGCCAAGTGCATCATTGTCGACCTTCTGCCTCTTTTCCTATGCTTTAAATGCAATTCCAGTCTACCTCCTGAAATCAGTTTCCTGCAATTCTGCCCGGCTTTCAAGTCCTCTTGGCAGCCTTACTTCAGTATATTTTTGGATGATAGCTGTCATTTATAACTCTGCAGGTTTGTGAATTACAGTGCCCCTGAGCTCCTTTCTTCAACTCGCTTTCTTGTGAGCTGGCCGCAACACCGCAGGATTGCTTCAGGCCCTAATCTGGTTCCGGCATGGCACGCTGAGCCTTTGGTTAATTCCTCTTCCTGGTGGGAAATGAGAGTTAAATTTTCCCGTCCAGACACCTCCAGCTAGTCTCTCATTGGTTCTCCCTATTCCTGTTCATCTTCCGCGGAATTTGCAAACTGGGCCAAACAGGAGGTTAAAGGCACTGACTCTCCAAGTCGGGAGAGTGTTAGTAAAGCATCTGGAATGTTGCACCCGAGTACCAGGGGACGAGAACTGAGACATATTGGAACACGTCTCCCGATCACACGATTGATCATACTCTGGGTTCCAATGCATGTTTTAGCTGAAGGAAGAATCCCTTAAACCTGGAGAGTTGAGACCCGTGGAATGGGTACCATGCAATATGACTTCAAAGGGTCTTCATTTGCTCACCAAAACTCTCCAATCCTATCACTGCTGCGTTTTTGCCCCTGTACTCACGATTGCTTCACTTTCAGAGACATAGCAATCCATAGGTTTTAAGATACTTACTAGTCAGGTACATTATTAGGCGTTTAATATGGGGTTTTGAGTCCATTTCGTTGAGCAAGGAGTAGCTCTTGTCTATTACATATTTGGCTTAAGGAACTTTATCTGTGCTCATTTCAATCTCTGGTTTTATGCAGCACCCCAACTCACCTTTCCCCTTAAGCAAGCATAAGTTGATTTTCTAAATTTGGGACCATGTTCTGTTTTGAAATTCAGTTCCTGTGTAGCCAAGTTTACATTCCGTGTATTAGTGATATCTTATGATGTTTCTTTTTCTGTGTGACTTATTTCAGTTAGAATCATCATACCTGAATCCACTCATTATGCTGCTATGGACCTGATGACATAGATGTCATTGCTGAGTGATATTGCATTGTACGTAAGTACCACAACTTCTTTATCCATTTTTCGCTTTATGCGATATTGAACTTGTACCGTAAACGAGTTTCTTGTAAACAGAGCCATCCCAAACTTTGGGGTGGCTGTGTCTTTTTGATTTTAATTTCCCTAAGCTATAGGACCATAAGTGGAAGTGCCCTAGGCTCTGTTGCTTTGTTTTTTAGATGTTTCAGGAAACACCATACACTTCTCCCGAGTGGCTGTTGGCAAGTTACATCCCGCCCATCAGCATAACAAGGCTCCCAGTTCTCCATGGCCTGTCCTGCCTTTCTGGATTTTACACTTTTTTCAGATGGCCCTTTAAGGGGGGGGGGGAGTGAGACTTCATTGTAGTGCAGATTTCCTTTGCAAGCTTGCTTGGTTGGCCAAAAAGGGCGTATGCGTTTTTTCCTGAATATATTCAGGAAAAAACGCATACGCCCTTTTTGGCCAAGTGCATCATTGTCGACCTTCTGCCTCTTTTCCTATGCTTTAAATGCAATTCCAGTCTACCTCCTGAAATCGGTTTCCTGCAATTCTGCCCGTCTTGCAAGTCCTCTTGGCAGCCTTACTTCAGTATATTTTTGGATGATAGCTGTCATTTATAACTCTGCAGGTTTGTGAATTACAGTGCCCCTGAGCTCCTTTCTTCAACTCGCTTTCTTGTGAGCTGGCCGCAACACCGCAGGATTGCTTCAGGCCCTAATCTGGTTCCGGCATGGCACGCTGAGCCTTTGGTTAATTCCTCTTCCTGGTGGGAAATGAGAGTTAAATATTCCCGTCCAGACACCTCCAGCTAGTCTCTCATTGGTTCTCCCTATTCCTGTTCATCTTCCGCGGAATTTGCAAACTGGGCCAAACAGGAGGTTAAAGGCACTGACTCTCCAAGTCGGGAGAGTGTTAGTAAAGCATCTGGAATGTTGCACCCGAGTACCAGGGGACGAGAACTGAGACATATTGGAACACGTCTCCCGATCACACGATTGATCATACTCTGGGTTCCAATGCATGTTTTAGCTGAAGGAAGAATCCCTTAAACCTGGAGAGTTGAGACCCGTGGAATGGGTACCATGCAATAGGACTTCAAAGGGTCTTCATTTGCTCACCAAAACTCTCCAATCCTATCACTGCTGCGTTTTTGCCCCTGTACTCACGATTGATTCACTTTCAGAGACATAGCAATCCATAGGTTTTAAGATACTTACTAGTCAGGTACATTATTAGGCGTTTAATATGGGGTTTTGAGTCCATTTCGTTGAGCAAGGAGTAGCTCTTGTCTATTACATATTTGGCTTAAGGAACTTTATCTGTGCTCATTTCAATCTCTGGTTTTATGCAGCACCCCAACTCACCTTTCCCCTTAAGCAAGCATAAGTTGGTTTTCTAAATTTGGGACCATGTTCTGTTTTGAAATTCAGTTCCTGTGTAGCCAAGTTTACATTCCGTGTATTAGTGATATCTTATGATGTTTCTTTTTCTGTGTGACTTATTTCAGTTAGAATCATCATACCTGAATCCACTCATTATGCTGCTATGGGCCTGATGACATAGATGTCATTGCTGAGTGATATTGCATTGTACGTAATTACCACAACTTCTTTATCCATTTTTCGCTTTATGCGATATTGAACTTGTACCGTAAACGAGTTTCTTGTAAACAGAGCCATCCCAAACTTTGGGGTGGCTGTGTCTTTTTGATTTTAATTTCCCTAAGCTATAGGACCATAAGTGGAAGTGCCCTAGGCTCTGTTGCTTTGTTTTTTAGATGTTTCAGGAAACACCATACACTTCTCCCGAGTGGCTGTTGGCAATTTACATCCCGCCCATCAGCATAACAAGGCTCCCAGTTCTCCATGGCCTGTCCTGCCTTTCTGGATTTTACACTTTTTTCAGATGGCCCTTTAAGGGGGGGGGGGAGTGAGACTTCATTGTAGTGCAGATTTCCTTTGCAAGCTTGCTTGGTTGGCCAAAAAGGGCGTATGCGTTTTTTCCTGAATATATTCAGGAAAAAACGCATACGCCCTTTTTGGCCAAGTGCATCATTGTCGACCTTCTGCCTCTTTTCCTATGCTTTAAATGCAATTCCAGTCTACCTCCTGAAATCGGTTTCCTGCAATTCTGCCCGGCTTTCAAGTCCTCTTGGCAGCCTTACTTCAGTATATTTTTGGATGATAGCTGTCATTTATAACTCTGCAGGTTTGTGAATTACAGTGCCCCTGAGCTCCTTTCTTCAACTCGCTTTCTTCTGAGCTGGCCGCAACACCGCAGGATTGCTTCAGGCCCTAATCTGGTTCCGGCATGGCACGCTGAGCCTTTGGTTAATTCCTCTTCCTGGTGGGAAATGAGAGTTAAATTTTCCCGTCCAGACACCTCCAGCTAGTCTCTCATTGGTTCTCCCTATTCCTGTTCATCTTCCGCGGAATTTGCAAACTGGGCCAAACAGGAGGTTAAAGGCACTGACTCTCCAAGTCGGGAGAGTGTTAGTAAAGCATCTGGAATGTTGCACCCGAGTACCAGGGGACGAGAACTGAGACATATTGGAACACGTCTCCCGATCACACGGTTGATCATACTCTGGGTTCCAATGCATGTTTTAGCTGAAGGAAGAATCCCTTAAACCTGGAGAGTTGAGACCCGTGGAATGGGTACCATGCAATATGACTTCAAAGGGTCTTCATTTGCTCACCAAAACTCTCCAATCCTATCACTGCTGCGTTTTTGCCCCTGTACTCACGATTGATTCACTTTCAGAGACATAGCAATCCATAGGTTTTAAGATACTTACTAGTCAGGTACATTATTAGGCGTTTAATATGGGGTTTTGAGTCCATTTCGTTGAGCAAGGAGTAGCTCTTGTCTATTACATATTTGGCTTAAGGAACTTTATCTGTGCTCATTTCAATCTCTGGTTTTATGCAGCACCCCAACTCACCTTTCCCCTTAAGCAAGCATAAGTTGGTTTTCTAAATTTGGGACCATGTTCTGTTTTGAAATTCAGTTCCTGTGTAGCCAAGTTTACATTCCGTGTATTAGTGATATCTTATGATGTTTCTTTTTCTGTGTGACTTATTTCAGTTAGAATCATCATACCTGAATCCACTCATTATGCTGCTATGGGCCTGATGACATAGATGTCATTGCTGAGTGATATTGCATTGTACGTAAGTACCACAACTTCTTTATCCATTTTTCGCTTTATGCGATATTGAACTTGTACCGTAAACGAGTTTCTTGTAAACAGAGCCATCCCAAACTTTGGGGTGGCTGTGTCTTTTTGATTTTAATTTCCCTAAGCTACAGGACCATAAGTGGAAGTGCCCTAGGCTCTGTTGCTTTGTTTTTTAGATGTTTCAGGAAACACCATACACTTCTCCCGAGTGGCTGTTGGCAAGTTACATCCCGCCCATCAGCATAACAAGGCTCCCAGTTCTCCATGGCCTGTCCTGCCTTTCTGGATTTTACACTTTTTTCAGATGGCCCTTTTGATGGGGGGGAAGTGAGACTTCATTTTAGTGCAGATTTCCTTTGCAAGCTTGCTTGGTTGGCCAAAAAGGGCGTATGCGTTTTTTCCTGAATATATTCAGGAAAAAACGCATACGCCCTTTTTGGCCAAGTGCATCATTGTCGACCTTCTGCCTCTTTTCCTATGCTTTAAATGCAATTCCAGTCTACCTCCTGAAATCGGTTTCCTGCAATTCTGCCCGGCTTTCAAGTCCTCTTGGCAGCCTTACTTCAGTATATTTTTGGATGATAGCTGTCATTTATAACTCTGCAGGTTTGTGAATTACAGTGCCCCTGAGCTCCTTTCTTCAACTCGCTTTCTTGTGAGCTGGCCGCAACACCGCAGGATTGCTTCAGGCCCTAATCTGGTTCCGGCATGGCACGCTGAGCCTTTGGTTAATTCCTCTTCCTGGTGGGAAATGAGAGTTAAATTTTCCCGTCCAGACACCTCCAGCTAGTCTCTCATTGGTTCTCCCTATTCCTGTTCATCTTCCGCGGAATTTGCAAACTGGGCCAAACAGGAGGTTAAAGGCACTGACTCTCCAAGTCGGGAGAGTGTTAGTAAAGCATCTGGAATGTTGCACCCGAGTACCAGGGGACGAGAACTGAGACATATTTCAACACGTCTCCCGATCACACGGTTGATCATACTCTGGGTTCCACATGCATGTTTTAGCTGAAGGAAGAATCCCTTAAACCTGGAGAGTTGAGACCCGTGGAATGGGTACCATGCAATAGGACTTCAAAGGGTCTTCATTTGCTCACCAAAACTCTCCAATCCTATCACTGCTGCGTTTTTGCCCCTGTACTCACGATTGATTCACTTTCAGAGACATAGCAATCCATAGGTTTTAAGATACTTACTAGTCAGGTACATTATTAGGCGTTTAATATGGGGTTTTGAGTCCATTTCGTTGAGCAAGGAGTAGCTCTTGTCTATTACATATTTGGCTTAAGGAACTTTATCTGTGCTCATTTCAATCTCTGGTTTTATGCAGCACCCCAACTCACCTTTCCCCTTAAGCAAGCATAAGTTGGTTTTCTAAATTTGGGACCATGTTCTGTTTTGAAATTCAGTTCCTGTGTAGCCAAGTTTACATTCCGTGTATTAGTGATATCTTATGATGTTTCTTTTTCTGTGTGACTTATTTCAGTTAGAATCATCATACCTGAATCCACTCATTATGCTGCTATGGGCTTGATGACATAGATGTCATTGCTGAGTGATATTGCATTGTACGTAAGTACCACAACTTCTTTATCCATTTTTCGCTTTATGCGATATTGAACTTGTACCGTAAACGAGTTTCTTGTAAACAGAGCCATCCCAAACTTTGGGGTGTCTGTGTCTTTTTGATTTTAATTTCCCTAAGCTATAGGACCATAAGTGGAAGTGCCCTAGGCTCTGTTGCTTTGTTTTTTAGATGTTTCAGGAAACACCATACACTTCTCCCGAGTGGCTGTTGGCAAGTTACATCCCGCCCATCAGCATAACAAGGCTCCCAGTTCTCCATGGCCTGTCCTGCCTTCTGGATTTTACACTTTTTTCAGATGGCCCTTTTGACGGGGGGGGGGAAGTGAGACTTCATTGTAGTGCAGATTTCCTTTGCAAGCTTGCTTGTTTGGCCAAAAAGGGCATATGCGTTTTTTCCTGAATATATTCAGGAAAAAACGCATACGCCCTTTTTGGCCAAGTGCATCATTGTCGACCTTCTGCCTCTTTTCTTATGCTTTAAATGCAATTCCAGTCTACCTCCTGAAATCAGTTTCCTGCAATTCTGCCCGGCTTTCAAGTCCTCTTGGCAGCCTTACTTCAGTATATTTTTGGATGATAGCTGTCATTTATAACTCTGCAGGTTTGTGAATTACAGTGCCCCTGAGCTCCTTTCTTCAACTCGCTTTCTTGTGAGCTGGCCGCAACACCGCAGGATTGCTTCAGGCCCTAATCTGGTTCCGGCATGGCACGCTGAGCCTTTGGTTAATTCCTCTTCCTGGTGGGAAATGAGAGTTAAATTTTCCCGTCCAGACACCTCCAGCTAGTCTCTCATTGGTTCTCCCTATTCCTGTTCATCTTCCGTGGAATTTGCAAACTGGGCCAAAGAGGAGGTTAAAGGCACTGACTCTCCAAGTCGGGAGAGTGTTAGTAAAGCATCTGGAATATTGCACCCAAGTACCAGGGGACCAGAACTGAGACATATTTCAACACGTCTCCCGATCACACGGTTGATCATACTCTGGGTTCCACATGCATGTTTTAGCTGAAGGAAGAATCCCTTAAACCTGGAGAGTTGAGACCCGTGGAATGGGTACCATGCAATATGACTTCAAAGGGTCTTCATTTGCTCACCAAAACTCTCCAATCCTATCACTGCTGCGTTTTTGCCCCTGTACTCACGATTGATTCACTTTCAGAGACATAGCAATCCATAGGTTTTAAGATACTTACTAGTCAGGTACATTATTAGGCGTTTAATATGGGGTTTTGAGTCCATTTCGTTGAGCAAGGAGTAGCTCTTGTCTATTACATATTTGGCTTAAGGAACTTTATCTGTGCTCATTTCAATCTCTGGTTTTATGCAGCACCCCAACTCACCTTTCCCCTTAAGCAAGCATAAGTTGATTTTCTAAATTTGGGACCATGTTCTGTTTTGAAATTCAGTTCCTGTGTAGCCAAGTTTACATTCCGTGTATTAGTGATATCTTATGATGTTTCTTTTTCTGTGTGACTTATTTCAGTTAGAATCATCATACCTGAATCCACTCATTATGCTGCTATGGACCTGATGACATAGATGTCATTGCTGAGTGATATTGCATTGTACGTAAGTACCACAACTTCTTTATCCATTTTTCGCTTTATGCGATATTGAACTTGTACCGTAAACGAGTTTCTTGTAAACAGAGCCATCCCAAACTTTGGGGTGGCTGTGTCTTTTTGATTTTAATTTCCCTAAGCTATAGGACCATAAGTGGAAGTGCCCTAGGCTCTGTTGCTTTGTTTTTTAGATGTTTCAGGAAACACCATACACTTCTCCCGAGTGGCTGTTGGCAATTTACATCCCGCCCATCAGCATAACAAGGCTCCCAGTTCTCCATGGCCTGTCCTGCCTTTCTGGATTTTACACTTTTTTCAGATGGCCCTTTTGACGGGGGGGGGGGGGGAGTGAGACTTCATTGTAGTGCAGATTTCCTTTGCAAGCTTGCTTGGTTGGCCAAAAAGGGCGTATGCGTTTTTTCCTGAATATATTCAGGAAAAAACGCATACGCCCTTTTTGGCCAAGTGCATCATTGTCGACCTTCTGCCTCTTTTCCTATGCTTTAAATGCAATTCCAGTCTACCTCCTGAAATCGGTTTCCTGCAATTCTGCCCGGCTTTCAAGTCCTCTTGGCAGCCTTACTTCAGTATATTTTTGGATGATAGCTGTCATTTATAACTCTGCAGGTTTGTGAATTACAGTGCCCCTGAGCTCCTTTCTTCAACTCGCTTTCTTGTGAGCTGGCCGCAACACCGCAGGATTGCTTCAGGCCCTAATCTGGTTCCGGCATGGCACGCTGAGCCTTTGGTTAATTCCTCTTCCTGGTGGGAAATGAGAGTTAAATTTTCCCGTCCAGACACCTCCAGCTAGTCTCTCATTGGTTCTCCCTATTCCTGTTCATCTTCCGCGGAATTTGCAAACTGGGCCAAACAGGAGGTTAAAGGCACTGACTCTCCAAGTCGGGAGAGTGTTAGTAAAGCATCTGGAATGTTGCACCCGAGTACCAGGGGACGAGAACTGAGACATATTGGAACACGTCTCCCGATCACACGATTGATCATACTCTGGGTTCCAATGCATGTTTTAGCTGAAGGAAGAATCCCTTAAACCTGGAGGGTTGAGACCCGTGGAATGGGTACCATGCAATATGACTTCAAAGGGTCTTCATTTGCTCACCAAAACTCTCCAATCCTATCACTGCTGCGTTTTTGCCCCTGTACTCACGATTGATTCACTTTCAGAGACATAGCAATCCATAGGTTTTAAGATACTTACTAGTCAGGTACATTATTAGGCGTTTAATATGGGGTTTTGAGTCCATTTCGTTGAGCAAGGAGTAGCTCTTGTCTATTACATATTTGGCTTAAGGAACTTTATCTGTGCTCATTTCAATCTCTGGTTTTATGCAGCACCCCAACTCACCTTTCCCCTTAAGCAAGCATAAGTTGGTTTTCTAAATTTGGGACCATGTTCTGTTTTGAAATTCAGTTCCTGTGTAGCCAAGTTTACATTCCGTGTATTAGTGATATCTTATGATGTTTCTTTTTCTGTGTGACTTATTTCAGTTAGAATCATCATACCTGAATCCACTCATTATGCTGCTATGGGCCTGATGACATAGATGTCATTGCTGAGTGATATTGCATTGTACGTAAGTACCACAACTTCTTTATCCATTTTTCGCTTTATGCGATATTGAACTTGTACCGTAAACGAGTTTCTTGTAAACAGAGCCATCCCAAACTTTGGGGTGGCTGTGTCTTTTTGATTTTAATTTCCCTAAGCTACAGGACCATAAGTGGAAGTGCCCTAGGCTCTGTTGCTTTGTTTTTTAGATGTTTCAGGAAACACCATACACTTCTCCCAAGTGGCTGTTGGCAAGTTACATCCCGCCCATCAGCATAACAAGGCTCCCGGTTCTCCATGGCCTCTCCTGCCTTTCTGGATTTTACACTTTTTTCCGATGGCCCTTTTGACGGGGGGGAAGTGAGACTTCATTGTAGTGCAGATTTCCTTTGCAAGCTTGCTTGTTTGGCCAAAAAGGGCATATGCGTTTTTTCCTGAATATATTCAGGAAAAAACGCATACGCCCTTTTTGGCCAAGTGCATCATTGTCGACCTTCTGCCTCTTTTCCTATGCTTTAAATGCAATTCCAGTCTACCTCCTGAAATCAGTTTCCTGCAATTCTGCCCGGCTTTCAAGTCCTCTTGGCAGCCTTACTTCAGTATATTTTTGGATGATAGCTGTCATTTATAACTCTGCAGGTTTGTGAATTACAGTGCCCCTGAGCTCCTTTCTTCAACTCGCTTTCTTGTGAGCTGGCCGCAACACCGCAGGATTGCTTCAGGCCCTAATCTGGTTCCGGCATGGCACGCTGAGCCTTTGGTTAATTCCTCTTCCTGGTGGGAAATGAGAGTTAAATTTTCCCGTCCAGACACCTCCAGCTAGTCTCTCATTGGTTCTCCCTATTCCTGTTCATCTTCCGTGGAATTTGCAAACTGGGCCAAAGAGGAGGTTAAAGGCACTGACTCTCCAAGTCGGGAGAGTGTTAGTAAAGCATCTGGAATGTTGCACCCAAGTACCAGGGGACCAGAACTGAGACATATTTCAACACGTCTCCCGATCACACGGTTGATCATACTCTGGGTTCCACATGCATGATTTAGCTGAAGGAAGAATCCCTTAAACCTGGAGAGTTGAGACCCGTGGAATGGGTACCATGCAATATGACTTCAAAGGGTCTTCATTTGCTCACCAAAACTCTCCAATCCTATCACTGCTGCGTTTTTGCCCCTGTACTCACGATTGATTCACTTTCAGAGACATAGCAATCCATAGGTTTTAAGATACTTACTAGTCAGGTACATTATTAGGCGTTTAATATGGGGTTTTGAGTCCATTTCGTTGAGCAAGGAGTAGCTCTTGTCTATTACATATTTGGCTTAAGGAACTTTATCTGTGCTCATTTCAATCTCTGGTTTTATGCAGCACCCCAACTCACCTTTCCCCTTAAGCAAGCATAAGTTGATTTTCTAAATTTGGGACCATGTTCTGTTTTGAAATTCAGTTCCTGTGTAGCCAAGTTTACATTCCGTGTATTAGTGATATCTTATGATGTTTCTTTTTCTGTGTGACTTATTTCAGTTAGAATCATCATACCTGAATCCACTCCTTATGCTGCTATGGACCTGATGACATAGATGTCATTGCTGAGTGATATTGCATTGTACGTAAGTACCACAACTTCTTTATCCATTTTTCGCTTTATGCGATATTGAACTTGTACCGTAAACGAGTTTCTTGTAAACAGAGCCATCCCAAACTTTGGGGTGGCTGTGTCTTTTTGATTTTAATTTCCCTAAGCTATAGGACCATAAGTGGAAGTGCCCTAGGCTCTGTTGCTTTGTTTTTTAGATGTTTCAGGAAACACCATACACTTCTCCCGAGTGGCTGTTGGCAATTTACATCCCGCCCATCAGCATAACAAGGCTCCCAGTTCTCCATGGCCTGTCCTGCCTTTCTGGATTTTACACTTTTTTCAGATGGCCCTTTTGACGGGGGGGAAGTGAGACTTCATTGTAGTGCAGATTTCCTTTGCAAGCTTGCTTGGTTGACCAAAAAGGGCGTATGCGTTTTTTCCTGAATATATTCAGGAAAAAACGCATACGCCCTTTTTGGCCAAGTGCATCATTGTCGACCTTCTGCCTCTTTTCCTATGCTTTAAATGCAATTCCAGTCTACCTCCTGAAATCGGTTTCCTGCAATTCTGCCCGGCTTTCAACTCCTCTTGGCAGCCTTACTTCAGTATATTTTTGGATGATAGCTGTCATTTATAACTCTGAAGGTTTGTGAATTACAGTGCCCCTGAGCTCCTTTCTTCAACTCGCTTTCTTGTGAGCTGGCCGCAACACCGCAGGATTGCTTCAGGCCCTAATCTGGTTCCGGCATGGCACGCTGAGCCTTTGGTTAATTCCTCTTCCTGGTGGGAAATGAGAGTTAAATTTTCCCGTCCAGACACCTCCAGCTAGTCTCTCATTGGTTCTCCCTATTCCTGTTCATCTTCCGCGGAATTTGCAAACTGGGCCAAACAGGAGGTTAAAGGCACTGACTCTCCAAGTCGGGAGAGTGTTAGTAAAGCATCTGGAATGTTGCACCCGAGTACCAGGGGACGAGAACTGAGACATATTTCAACACGTCTCCCGATCACACGGTTGATCATACTCTGGGTTCCACATGCATGTTTTAGCTGAAGGAAGAATCCCTTAAACCTGGAGAGTTGAGACCCGTGGAATGGGTACCATGCAATATGACTTCAAAGGGTCTTCATTTGCTCACCAAAACTCTCCAATCCTATCACTGCTGCGTTTTTGCCCCTGTACTCACGATTGATTCACTTTCAGAGACATAGCAATCCATAGGTTTTAAGATACTTAGTAGTCAGGTACATTATTAGGCGTTTAATATGGGGTTTTGAGTCCATTTCGTTGAGCAAGGAGTAGCTCTTGTCTATTACATATTTGGCTTAAGGAACTTTATCTGTGCTCATTTCAATCTCTGGTTTTATGCAGCACCCCAACTCACCTTTCCCCTTAAGCAAGCATAAGTTGGTTTTCTAAATTTGGGACCATGTTCTGTTTTGAAATTCAGTTCCTGTGTAGCCAAGTTTACATTCCGTGTATTAGTGATATCTTATGATGTTTCTTTTTCTGTGTGACTTATTTCAGTTAGAATCATCATACCTGAATCCACGCATTATGCTGCTATGGGCCTGATGACATAGATGTCATTGCTGAGTGATATTGCATTGTACGTAAGTACCACAACTTCTTTATCCATTTTTCGCTTTATGCGATATTGAACTTGTACCGTAAACGAGTTTCTTGTAAACAGAGCCATCCCAAACTTTGGGGTGGCTGTGTCTTTTTGATTTTAATTTCCCTAAGCTATAGGACCATAAGTGGAAGTGCCCTAGGCTCTGTTGCTTTGTTTTTTAGATGTTTCAGGAAACACCATACACTTCTCCCGAGTGGCTGTTGGCAATTTACATCCCGCCCATCAGCATAACAAGGCTCCCAGTTCTCCATGGCCTGTCCTGCCTTTCTGGATTTTACACTTTTTTCAGATGGCCCTTTTGACGGGGGGGGGGGGGATTGAGACTTCATTGTAGTGCAGATTTCCTTTGCAAGCTTGCTTGGTTGGCCAAAAAGGGCATATGCGTTTTTTCCTGAATATATTCAGGAAAAAACGCATACGCACTTTTTGGCCAAGTGCATCATTGTCGACCTTCTGCCTCTTTTCCTATGCTTTAAATGCAATTCCAGTCTACCTCCTGAAATCGGTTTCCTGCAATTCTGCCCGGCTTTCAAGTCCTCTTGGCAGCCTTACTTCAGTATATTTTTGGATGATAGCTGTCATTTATAACTCTGCAGGTTTGTGAATTACAGTGCACCTGAGCTCCTTTCTTCAACTCGCTTTCTTGTGAGCTGGCCGCAACACCGCAGGATTGCTTCAGGCCCTAATCTGGTTCCGGCATGGCACGCTGAGCCTTTGGTTAATTCCTCTTCCTGGTGGGAAATGAGAGTTAAATTTTCCCGTCCAGACACCTCCAGCTAGTCTCTCATTGGTTCTCCCTATTCCTGTTCATCTTCCGCGGAATTTGCAAACTGGGCCAAACAGGAGGTTAAAGGCACTGACTCTCCAAGTCGGGAGAGTGTTAGTAAAGCATTTGGAATGTTGTACCCGAGTACCAGGGGACGAGAACTGAGACATATTTCAACACGTCTCCCGATCACACGGTTGATCATACTCTGGGTTCCACATGCATGTTTTAGCTGAAGGAAGAATCCCTTAAACCTGGAGAGTTGAGACCCGTGGAATGGGTACCATGCAATATGACTTCAAAGGGTCTTCATTTGCTCACCAAAACTCTCCAATCCTATCACTGCTGTGTTTTTGCCCCTGTACTCACGATTGATTCACTTTCAGAGACATAGCAATCCATAGGTTTTAAGATACTTACTAGTCAGGTACATTATTAGGCGTTTAATATGGGGTTTTGAGTCCATTTCGTTGAGCAAGGAGTAGCTCTTGTCTATTACATATTTGGCTTAAGGAACTTTATCTGTGCTCATTTCAATCTCTGGTTTTATGCAGCACCCCAACTCACCTTTCCCCTTAAGCAAGCATAAGTTGGTTTTCTAAATTTGGGACCATGTTCTGTTTTGAAATCCAGTTCCTGTGTAGCCAAGTTTACATTCCGTGTATTAGTGATATCTTATGATGTTTCTTTTTCTGTGTGACTTATTTCAGTTAGAATCATCATACCTGAATCCACTCATTATGCTGCTATGGGCCTGATGACATAGATGTCATTGCTGAGTGATATTGCATTGTACGTAAGTACCACAACTTCTTTATCCATTTTTCGCTTTATGCGATATTGAACTTGTACCGTAAACGAGTTTCTTGTAAACAGAGCCATCCCAAACTTTGGGGTGGCTGTGTCTTTTAGATTTTAATTTCCCTAAGCTATAGGACCATAAGTGGAAGTGCCCTAGGCTCTGTTGCTTTGTTTTTTAGATGTTTCAGGAAACACCATACACTTCTCCCGAGTGGCTGTTGGCAATTTACATCCCGCCCATCAGCATAACAAGGCTCCCAGTTCTCCATGGCCTGTCCTGCCTTTCTGGATTTTACACTTTTTTCAGATGGCCCTTTTGACGGGGGGGGGGGAGTGAGACTTCATTGTAGTGCAGATTTCCTTTGCAAGCTTGCTTGGTTGGCCAAAAAGGGCATATGCGTTTTTTCCTGAATATATTCAGGAAAAAAACGCATACGCCCTTTTTGGCCAAGTGCATCATTGTCGACCTTCTGCCTCTTTTCCTATGCTTTAAATGCAATTCCAGTCTACCTCCTGAAATCGGTTTCCTGCAATTCTGCCCGGCTTTCAAGTCCTCTTGGTAGCCTTACTTCAGTATATTTTTGGATGATAGCTGTCATTTATAACTCTGCAGGTTTGTGAATTACAGTGCCCCTGAGCTCCTTTCTTCAACTCGCTTTCTTGTGAGCTGGCCGCAACACCGCAGGATTGCTTCAGGCCCTAATCTGGTTCCGGCATGGCACGCTGAGCCTTTGGTTAATTCCTCTTCCTGGTGGGAAATGAGAGTTAAATTTTCCCGTCCAGACACCTCCAGCTAGTCTCTCATTGGTTCTCCCTATTCCTGTTCATCTTCCGTGGAATTTGCAAACTGGGCCAAACAGGAGGTTAAAGGCACTGACTCTCCAAGTCGGGAGAGTGTTAGTAAAGCCTCTGGAATGTTGTACCCGAGTACCAGGGGACGAGAACTGAGACATATTTCAGCACGTCTCCCGATCACACGGTTGATCATACTCTGGGTTCCACATGCATGTTTTAGCTGAAGGAAGAATCCCTTAAACCTGGAGAGTTGAGACCCGTGGAATGGGTACCATGCAATATGACTTCAAAGGGTCTTCATTTGCTCACCAAAACTCTCCAATCCTATCACTGCTGCGTTTTTGCCCCTGTACTCACGATTGATTCACTTTCAGAGACATAGCAATCCATAGGTTTTAAGATACTTACTAGTCAGGTACATTATTAGGCGTTTAATATGGGGTTTTGAGTCCATTTCGTTGAGCAAGGAGTAGCTCTTGTCTATTACATATTTGGCTTAAGGAACTTTATCTGTGCTCATTTCAATCTCTGGTTTTATGCAGCACCCCAACTCACCTTTCCCCTTAAGCAAGCATAAGTTGATTTTCTAAATTTGGGACCATGTTCTGTTTTGAAATTCAGTTCCTGTGTAGCCAAGTTTACATTCCGTGTATTAGTGATATCTTATGATGTTTCTTTTTCTGTGTGACTTATTTCAGTTAGAATCATCATACCTGAATCCACTCATTATGCTGCTATGGACCTGATGACATAGATGTCATTGCTGAGTGATATTGCATTGTACGTAAGTACCACAACTTCTTTATCCATTTTTCGCTTTATGCGATATTGAACTTGTACCGTAAACGAGTTTCTTGTAAACAGAGCCATCCCAAACTTTGGGGTGGCTGTGTCTTTTTGATTTTAATTTCCCTAAGCTATAGGACCATAAGTGGAAGTGCCCTAGGCTCTGTTGCTTTGTTTTTTAGATGTTTCAGGAAACACCATACACTTCTCCCGAGTGGCTGTTGGCAATTTACATCCCGCCCATCAGCATAACAAGGCTCCCAGTTCTCCATGGCCTGTCCTGCCTTTCTGGATTTTACACTTTTTTCAGATGGCCCTTTTGACGGGGGGGAAGTGAGACTTCATTGTAGTGCAGATTTCCTTTGCAAGCTTGCTTGGTTGGCCAAAAAGGACATATGCGTTTTTTCCTGAATATATTCAGGAAAAAAACGCATACGCCCTTTTTGGCCAAGTGCATCATTGTCGACCTTCTGCCTCTTTTCCTATGCTTTAAATGCAATTCCAGTCTACCTCCTGAAATCGGTTTCCTGCAATTCTGCCCGGCTTTCAAGTCCTCTTGGCAGCCTTACTTCAGTATATTTTTGGATGATAGCTGTCATTTATAACTCTGCAGGTTTGTGAATTACAGTGCCCCTGAGCTCCTTTCTTCAACTCGCTTTCTTCTGAGCTGGCCGCAACACCGCAGGATTGCTTCAGGCCCTAATCTGGTTCCGGCATGGCACGCTGAGCCTTTGGTTAATTCCTCTTCCTGGTGGGAAATGAGAGTTAAATTTTCCCGTCCAGACACCTCCAGCTAGTCTCTCATTGGTTCTCCCTATTCCTGTTCATCTTCCGTGGAATTTGCAAACTGGGCCAAACAGGAGGTTAAAGGCACTGACTCTCCAAGTCGGGAGAGTGTTAGTAAAGCATCTGGAATGTTGCACCCGAGTACCAGGGGACGAGAACTGAGACATATTTCAACACGTCTCCCGATAACACGGTTGATCATACTCTGGGTTCCACATGCAAGTTTTAGCTGAAGGAAGAATCCCTTAAACCTGGAGAGTTGAGACCCGTGGAATGGGTACCATGCAATATGACTTCAAAGGGTCTTCATTTGCTCACCAAAACTCTCCAATCCTATCACTGCTGCGTTTTTGCCCCTGTACTCACGATTGATTCACTTTCAGAGACATAGCAATCCATAGGATTTAAGATACTTACTAGTCAGGTACATTATTAGGCGTTTAATATGGGGTTTTGAGTCCATTTCGTTGAGCAAGGAGTAGCTCTTGTCTATTACATATTTGGCTTAAGGAACTTTATCTGTGCTCATTTCAATCTCTGGTTTTATGCAGCACCCCAACTCACCTTTCCCCTTAAGCAAGCATAAGTTGGTTTTCTAAATTTGGGACCATGTTCTGTTTTGAAATCCAGTTCCTGTGTAGCCAAGTTTACATTCCGTGTATTAGTGATATCTTATGATGTTTCTTTTTCTGTGTGACTTATTTCAGTTAGAATCATCATACCTGAATCCACTCATTATGCTGCTATGGGCCTGATGACATAGATGTCATTGCTGAGTGATATTGCATTGTACGTAAGTACCACAACTTCTTTATCCATTTTTCGCTTTATGCGATATTGAACTTGTACCGTAAACGAGTTTCTTGTAAACAGAGCCATCCCAAACTTTGGGGTGGCTGTGTCTTTTTGATTTTAATTTCCCTAAGCTATAGGACCATAAGTGGAAGTGCCCTAGGCTCTGTTGCTTTGTTTTTTAGATGTTTCAGGAAACACCATACACTTCTCCGGAGTGGCTGTTGGCAATTTACATCCCGCCCATCAGCATAACAAGGCTCCCAGTTCTCCATGGCCTGTCCTGCCTTTCTGGATTTTACACTTTTTTCAGATGGCCCTTTTGACGGGGGGGAAGTGAGACTTCATTGTAGTGCAGATTTCCTTTGCAAGCTTGCTTGGTTGGCCAAAAAGGGCATATGCGTTTTTTCCTGAATATATTCAGGAAAAAACGCATACGCCCTTTTTGGCCAAGTGCATCATTGTCGACCTTCTGCCTCTTTTCCTATGCTTTAAATGCAATTCCAGTCTACCTCCTGAAATCGGTTTCCTGCAATTCTGCCCGGCTTTCAAGTCCTCTTGGCAGCCTTACTTCAGTATATTTTTTGATGATAGCTGTCATTTATAACTCTGCAGGTTTGTGAATTACAGTGCCCCTGAGCTCCTTTCTTCAACTCGCTTTCTTGTGAGCTGGCCGCAACACCGCAGGATTGCTTCAGGCCCTAATCTGGTTCCGGCATGGCACGCTGACCCTTTGGTTAATTCCTCTTCCTGGTGGGAAATGAGAGTTAAATTTTCCCGTCCAGACACCTCCAGCTAGTCTCTCATTGGTTCTCCCTATTCCTGTTCATCTTCCGCGGAATTTGCAAACTGGGCCAAACAGGAGGTTAAAGGCACTGACTCTCCAAGTCGGGAGAGTGTTAGTAAAGCATCTGGAATGTTGCACCCGAGTACCAGGGGATGAGAACTGAGACATATTTCAACACGTCTCCCGATCACACGGTTGATCATACTCTGGGTTCCACATGCATGTTTTAGCTGAAGGAAGAATCCCTTAAACCTGGAGAGTTGAGACCCGTGGAATGGGTACCATGCAATATGACTTCAAAGGGTCTTCATTTGCTCACCAAAACTCTCCAATCCTATCACTGCTGCGTTTTTGCCCCTGTACTCACGATTGATTCACTTTCAGAGACATAGCAATCCATAGGTTTTAAGATACTTACTAGTCAGGTACATTATTAGGCGTTTAATATGGGGTTTTGAGTCCATTTCGTTGAGCAAGGAGTAGCTCTTGTCTATTACATATTTGGCTTAAGGAACTTTATCTGTGCTCATTTCAATCTCTGGTTTTATGCAGCACCCCAACTCACCTTTCCCCTTAAGCAAGCATAAGTTGATTTTCTAAATTTGGGACCATGTTCTGTTTTGAAATTCAGTTCCTGTGTAGCCAAGTTTACATTCCGTGTATTAGTGATATCTTATGATGTTTCTTTTTCTGTGTGACTTATTTCAGTTAAAATCATCATACCTGAATCCACTCATCATGCTGCTATGGGCCTGATGACATAGATGTCATTGCTGAGTGATATTGCATTGTACGTAAGTACCACAACTTCTTTATCCATTTTTCGCTTTATGCGATATTGAACTTGTACCGTAAACGAGTTTCTTGTAAACAGAGCCATCCCAAACTTTGGGGTGGCTGTGTCTTTTTGATTTTAATTTCCCTAAGCTATAGGACCATAAGTGGAATTGCCCTAGGCTCTGTTGCTTTGTTTTTTAAATGTTTCAGGAAACACCATACACTTCTCCCGAGTGGCTGTTGGCAAGTTACATCCCGCCCATCAGCATAACAAGGCTCCCAGTTCTCCATGGCCTGTCCTGCCTTTCTGGATTTTACACTTTTTTCAGATGGCCCTTTTGACGGGGGGGGAAGTGAGACTTCATTGTAGTGCAGATTTCCTTTGCAAGCTTGCTTGGTTGGCCAAAAAGGGCGTATGCGTTTTTTCCTGAATATATTCAGGAAAAAACGCATACGCCCTTTTTGGCCAAGTGCATCATTGTCGACCTTCTGCCTCTTTTCCTATGCTTTAAATGCAATTCCAGTCTACCTCTTGAAATCGGTTTCCTGCAATTCTGCCCGGCTTTCAAGTCCTCTTGGCAGCCTTACTTCAGTATATTTTTGGATGATAGCTGTCATTTATAACTCTGCAGGTTTGTGAATTACAGTGCCCCTGAGCTCCTTTCTTCAACTCGCTTTCTTGTGAGCTGGCCGCAACACCGCAGGATTGCTTCAGGCCCTAATCTGGTTCCGGCATGGCACGCTGAGCCTTTGGTTAATTCCTCTTCCTGGTGGGAAATGAGAGTTAAATTTTCCCGTCCAGACACCTCCAGCTAGTCTCTCATTGGTTCTCCCTATTCCTGTTCATCTTCCGCGGAATTTGCAAACTGGGCCAAACAGGAGGTTAAAGGCACTGACTCTCCAAGTCGGGAGAGTGTTAGTAAAGCATCTGGAATGTTGTACCCGAGTACCAGGGGACGAGAACTGAGACATATTTCAACACGTCTCCTGATCACACGGTTGATCATACTCTGGGTTCCACATGCATGTTTTAGCTGAAGGAAGAATCCCTTAAACCTGGAGAGTTGAGACCCGTGGAATGGGTACCATGCAATATGACTTCAAAGGGTCTTCATTTGCTCACCAAAACTCTCCAATCCTATCACTGCTGCGTTTTTGCCCCTGTACTCACGATTGATTCACTTTCAGAGACATAGCAATCCATAGGTTTTAAGATACTTACTAGTCAGGTACATTATTAGGCGTTTAATATGGGGTTTTGAGTCCATTTCGTTGAGCAAGGAGTAGCTCTTGTCTATTCCATATTTGGCTTAAGGAACTTTATCTGTGCTCATTTCAATCTCTGGTTTTATGCAGCACCCCAACTCACCTTTCCCCTTAAGCAAGCATAAGTTGATTTTCTAAATTTGGGACCATGTTCTGTTTTGAAATTCAGTTCCTGTGTAGCCAAGTTTACATTCCGTGTATTAGTGATATCTTATGATGTTTCTTTTTCTGTGTGACTTATTTCAGTTAGAATCATCATACCTGAATCCACTCATTATGCTGCTATGGGCCTGATGACATAGATGTCATTGCTGAGTGATATTGCATTGTACGTAAGTACCACAACTTCTTTATCCATTTTTCGCTTTATGCGATATTGAACTTGTACCGTAAACGAGTTTCTTGTAAACAGAGCCATCCCAAACATTGGGGTGGCTGTGTCTTTTTGATTTTAATTTCCCTAAGCTATAGGACCATAAGTGGAAGTGCCCTAGGCTCTGTTGCTTTGTTTTTTAGATGTTTCAGGAAACACCATACACTTCTCCCGAGTGGCTGTTGGCAAGTTACATCCCGCCCATCAGCATAACAAGGCTCCCAGTTCTCCATGGCCTGTCCTGCCTTTCTGGATTTTACATTTTTTCAGATGGCCCTTTTGACGGGGGGGAAGTGAGACTTCATTGTAGTGCAGATTTCCTTTGCAAGCTTGCTTGGTTGGCCAAAAAGGGCGTATGCGTTTTTTCCTGAATATATTCAGGAAAAAACGCATACGCCCTTTTTGGCCAAGTGCATCATTGTCGACCTTCTGCCTCTTTTCCTATGCTTTAAATGCAATTCCAGTCTACCTCCTGAAATCGGTTTCCTGCAATTCTGCCCGGCTTTCAAGTCCTCTTGGCAGCCTTACTTCAGTATATTTTTGGATGATAGCTGTCATTTATAACTCTGCAGGTTTGTGAATTACAGTGCCCCTGAGCTCCTTTCTTCAACTCGCTTTCTTGTGAGCTGGCCGCAACACCGCAGGATTGCTTCAGGCCCTAATCTGGTTCCGGCATGGCACGCTGAGCCTTTGGTTAATTCCTCTTCCTGGTGGGAAATGAGAGTTAAATTTTCCCGTCCAGACACCTCCAGCTAGTCTCTCATTGGTTCTCCCTATTCCTGTTCATCTTCCGTGGAATTTGCAAACTGGGCCAAACAGGAGGTTAAAGGCACTGACTCTCCAAGTCGGGAGAGTGTTAGTAAAGCATCTGGAATGTTGCACCCGAGTACCAGGGGACGAG
This sequence comes from Orcinus orca, assembly GCF_937001465.1. Lineage (NCBI taxonomy): Eukaryota > Metazoa > Chordata > Mammalia > Artiodactyla > Delphinidae > Orcinus > Orcinus orca. The sequence continues at coordinate 84,685 of NW_026043737.1, read as the reverse complement.
AACTGAGACATATTGGAACACGTCTCCCGATCACACGGTTGATCATACTCTGGGTTCCACATGCATGTTTTAGCTGAAGGAAGAATCCCTTAAACCTGGAGAGTTGAGACCCGTGGAATGGGTACCATGCAATATGACTTCAAAGGGTCTTCATTTGCTCACCAAAACTCTCCAATCCTATCACTGCTGCGTTTTTGCCCCTGTACTCACGATTGATTCACTTTCAGAGACATAGCAGTCCATAGGTTTTAAGATACTTACTAGTCAGGTACATTATTAGGCGTTTAATATGGGGTTTTGAGTCCATTTCGTTGAGCAAGGAGTAGCTCTTGTCTATTACATATTTGGCTTAAGGAACTTTATCTGTGCTCATTTCAATCTCTGGTTTTATGCAGCACCCCAACTCACCTTTCCCCTTAAGCAAGCATAAGTTGATTTTCTAAATTTGGGACCATGTTCTGTTTTGAAATTCAGTTCCTGTGTAGCCAAGTTTACATTCCGTGTATTAGTGATATCTTATGATGTTTCTTTTTCTGTGTGACTTATTTCAGTTAGAATCATCATACCTGAATCCACTCATTATGCTGCTATGGGCCTGATGACATAGATGTCATTGCTGAGTGATATTGCATTGTACGTAAGTACCACAACTTCTTTATCCATTTTTCGCTTTATGCGATATTGAACTTGTACCGTAAACGAGTTTCTTGTAAACAGAGCCATCCCCAAACTTTGGGTGGCTGTGTCTTTTTGATTTTAATTTCCCTAAGCTATAGGACCATAAGTGGAAGTGCCCTAGGCTCTGTTGCTTTGTTTTTTAGATGTTTCAAGAAACACCATACACTTCTCCCGAGTGGCTGTTGGCAATTTACATCCCGCCCATCAGCATAACAAGGCTCCCAGTTCTCCATGGCCTGTCCTGCCTTTCTGGATTTTACACTTTTTTCAGATGGCCCTTTTGACGGGGGGGGGGGGGGGAGTGAGACTTCATTGTAGTGCAGATTTCCTTTGCAAGCTTGCTTGGTTGGCCAAAAAGGGCGTATGCGTTTTTTCCTGAATATATTCAGGAAAAAACGCATACGCCCTTTTTGGCCAAGTGCATCATTGTCGACCTTCTGCCTCTTTTCCTATGCTTTAAATGCAATTCCAGTCTACCTCCTGAAATCGGTTTCCTGCAATTCTGCCCGGCTTTCAAGTCCTCTTGGCAGCCTTACTTCAGTATATTTTTGGATGATAGCTGTCATTTATAACTCTGCAGGTTTGTGAATTACAGTGCCCCTGAGCTCCTTTCTTCAACTCGCTTTCTTGTGAGCTGGCCGCAACACCGCAGGATTGCTTCAGGCCCTAATCTGGTTCCGGCATGGCACGCTGAGCCTTTGGTTAATTCCTCTTCCTGGTGGGAAATGAGAGTTAAATTTTCCCGTCCAGACACCTCCAGCTAGTCTCTCATTGGTTCTCCCTATTCCTGTTCATCTTCCGTGGAATTTGCAAACTGGGCCAAAGAGGAGGTTAAAGGCACTGACTCTCCAAGTCGGGAGAGTGTTAGTAAAGCATCTGGAATGTTGCACCCGAGTACCAGGGGACGAGAACTGAGACATATTTCAACACGTCTCCCGATAACACGGTTGATCATACTCTGGGTTCCACATGCATGTTTTAGCTGAAGGAAGAATCCCTTAAACCTGGAGAGTTGAGACCCGTGGAATGGGTACCATGCAATATGACTTCAAAGGGTCTTCATTTGCTCACCAAAACTCTCCAATCCTATCACTGCTGCGTTTTTGCCCCTGTACTCACGATTGATTCACTTTCAGAGACATAGCAATCCATAGGTTTTAAGATACTTACTAGTCAGGTACATTATTAGGCGTTTAATATGGGGTTTTGAGTCCATTTCGTTGAGCAAGGAGTAGCTCTTGTCTATTCCATATTTGGCTTAAGGAACTTTATCTGTGCTCATTTCAATCTCTGGTTTTATGCAGCACCCCAACTCACCTTTCCCCTTAAGCAAGCATAAGTTGATTTTCTAAATTTGGGACCATGTTCTGTTTTGAAATTCAGTTCCTGTGTAGCCAAGTTTACATTCCGTGTATTAGTGATATCTTATGATGTTTCTTTTTCTGTGTGACTTATTTCAGTTAGAATCATCATACTTGAATCCACTCATTATGCTGCTATGGACCTGATGACATAGATGTCATTGCTGAGTGATATTGCATTGTACGTAAGTACCTCAACTTCTTTATCCATTTTTCGCTTTATGCGATATTGAACTTGTACCGTAAACGAGTTTCTTGTAAACAGAGCCATCCCAAACTTTGGGGTGGCTGTGTCTTTTTGATTTTAATTTCCCTAAGCTATAGGACCATAAGTGGAAGTGCCCTAGGCTCTGTTGCTTTGTTTTTTAGATGTTTCAGGAAACACCATACACTTCTCCAGAGTGGCTGTTGGCAATTTACATCCCGCCCATCAGCATAACAAGGCTCCCAGTTCTCCATGGCCTGTCCTGCCTTTCTGGATTTTACACTTTTTTCAGATTGCCCTTTTGACGGGGGGGAAGTGAGACTTCATTGTAGTGCAGATTTCCTTTGCAAGCTTGCTTGGTTGGCCAAAAAGGGCGTATGCGTTTTTTCCTGAATATATTCAGGAAAAAACGCATACGCCCTTTTTGGCCAAGTGCATCATTGTCGACCTTCTGCCTCTTTTCCTATGCTTTAAATGCAATTCCAGTCTACCTCCTGAAATCGGTTTCCTGCAATTCTGCCCGGCTTTCAAGTCCTCTTGGCAGCCTTACTTCAGTATATTTTTGGATGATAGCTGTCATTTATAACTCTGCAGGTTTGTGAATTACAGTGCCCCTGAGCTCCTTTCTTCAACTCGCTTTCTTGTGAGCTGGCCGCAACACCGCAGGATTGCTTCAGGCCCTAATCTGGTTCCGGCATGGCACGCTGAGCCTTTGCTTAATTGCTCTTCCTGGTGGGAAATGAGAGTTAAATTTTCCCGTCCAGACACCTCCAGCTAGTCTCTCATTGGTTCTCCCTATTCCTGTTCATCTTCCGCGGAATTTGCAAACTGGGCCAAACAGGAGGTTAAAGGCACTGACTCTCCAAGTCGGGAGAGTGTTAGTAAAGCATCTGGAATGTTGCACCCGAGTACCAGGGAACGAGAACTGAGACATATTTCAACACGTCTCCCGATCACACGGTTGATCATACTCTGGGTTCCACATGCATGTTTTAGCTGAAGGAAGAATCCCTTAAACCTGGAGAGTTGAGACCCGTGGAATGGGTACCATGCAATATGACTTCAAAGGGTCTTCATTTGCTCACCAAAACTCTCCAATCCTATCACTGCTGCGTTTTTGCCCCTGTACTCACGATTGATTCACTTTCAGAGACATAGCAATCCATAGGTTTTAAGATACTTACTAGTCAGGTACATTATTAGGCGTTTAATATGGGGTTTTGAGTCCATTTCGTTGAGCAAGGAGTAGCTCTTGTCTATTACATATTTGGCTTAAGGAACTTTATCTGTGCTCATTTCAATCTCTGGTTTTATGCAGCACCCCAACTCACCTTTCCCCTTAAGCAAGCATAAGTTGATTTTCTAAATTTGGGACCATGTTCTGTTTTGAAATTCAGTTCCTGTGTAGCCAAGTTTACATTCCGTGTATTAGTGATATCTTATGATGTTTCTTTTTCTGTGTGACTTATTTCAGTTAGAATCATCATACCTGAATCCACTCATTATGCTGCTATGGGCCTGATGACATAGATGTCATTGCTGAGTGATATTGCATTGTACGTAAGTACCACAACTTCTTTATCCATTTTTCGCTTTATGCGATATTGAACTTGTACCGTAAACGAGTTTCTTGTAAACAGAGCCATCCCAAACTTTGGGGTGGCTGTGTCTTTTTGATTTTAATTTCCCTAAGCTATAGGACCATAAGTGGAAGTGCCCTAGGCTCTGTTGCTTTGTTTTTTAGATGTTTCAAGAAACACCATACACTTCTCCCGAGTGGCTGTTGGCAATTTACATCCCGCCCATCAGCATAACAAGGCTCCCAGTTCTCCATGGCCTGTCCTGCCTTTCTGGATTTTACACTTTTTTCAGATGGCCCTTTTGACGGGGGGGGGGGGGGGAGTGAGACTTCATTTTAGTGCAGATTTCCTTTGCAAGCTTGCTTGGTTGGCCAAAAAGGGCGTATGCGTTTTTTCCTGAATATATTCAGGAAAAAACGCATACGCCCTTTTTGGCCAAGTGCATCATTGTCGACCTTCTGCCTCTTTTCCTATGCTTTAAATGCAATTCCAGTCTACCTCCTGAAATCGGTTTCCTGCAATTCTGCCCGGCTTTCAAGTCCTCTTGGCAGCCTTACTTCAGTATATTTTTGGATGATAGCTGTCATTTATAACTCTGCAGGTTTGTGAATTACAGTGCCCCTGAGCTCCTTTCTTCAACTCGCTTTCTTGTGAGCTGGCCGCAACACCGCAGGATTGCTTCAGGCCCTAATCTGGTTCCGGCATGGCACGCTGAGCCTTTGGTTAATTCCTCTTCCTGGTGGGAAATGAGAGTTAAATTTTCCCGTCCAGACACCTCCAGCTAGTCTCTCATTGGTTCTCCCTATTCCTGTTCATCTTCCGCGGAATTTGCAAACTGGGCCAAACAGGAGGTTAAAGGCACTGACTCTCCAAGTCGGGAGAGTGTTAGTAAAGCATCTGGAATGTTGTACCCGAGTACCAGGGGACAAGAACTGAGACATATTTCAACACGTCTCCCGATCACACGGTTGATCATACTCTGGGTTCCACATGCATGTTTTAGCTGAAGGAAGAATCCCTTAAACCTGGAGATTTGAGACCCGTGGAATGGGTACCATGCAATATGACTTCAAAGGGTCTTCATTTGCTCACCAAAACTCTCCAATCCTATCACTGCTGCGTTTTTGCCCCTGTACTCACGATTGATTCACTTTCAGAGACATAGCAATCCATAGGTTTTAAGATACTTACTAGTCAGGTACATTATTAGGCGTTTAATATGGGGTTTTGAGTCCATTTCGTTGAGCAAGGAGTAGCTCTTGTCTATTACATATTTGGCTTAAGGAACTTTATCTGTGCTCATTTCAATCTCTGGTTTTATGCAGCACCCCATCTCAACTTTCCCCTTAAGCAAGCATAAGTTGGTTTTCTAAATTTGGGACCATGTTCTGTTTTGAAATTCAGTTCCTGTGTAGCCAAGTTTACATTCCGTGTATTAGTGATATCTTATGATGTTTCTTTTTCTGTGTGACTTATTTCAGTTAGAATCATCATACCTGAATCCACTCATTATGCTGCTATGGGCCTGATGACATAGATGTCATTGCTGAGTGATATTGCATTGTACGTAAGTACCACAACTTCTTTATCCATTTTTCGCTTTATGCGATATTGAACTTGTACCGTAAACGAGTTTCTTGTAAACAGAGCCATCCCAAACTTTGGGGTGGCTGTGTCTTTTTGATTTTAATTTCCCTAAGCTATAGGACCATAAGTGGAAGTGCCCTAGGCTCTGTTGCTTTGTTTTTTAGATGTTTCAGGAAACACCATACACTTCTCCCGAGTGGCTGTTGGCAAGTTACATCCCGCCCATCAGCATAACAAGGCTCCCAGTTCTCCATGGCCTGTCCTGCCTTTCTGGATTTTACACTTTTTTCAGATGGCCCTTTTGACAGGGGGGAAGTGAGACTTTATTGTAGTGCAGATTTCCTTTGCAAGCTTGCTTGGTTGGCCAAAAAGGGCGTATGCGTTTTTTCCTGAATATATTCAGGAAAAAACGCATACGCCCTTTTTGGCCAAGTGCATCATTGTCGACCTTCTGCCTCTTTTCCTATGCTTTAAATGCAATTCCAGTCTGCCTCCTGAAATCGGTTTCCTGCAATTCTGCCCGGCTTTCAAGTCCTCTTGGCAGCCTTACTTCAGTATATTTTTGGATGATAGCTGTCATTTATAACTCTGCAGGTTTGTGAATTACAGTGCCCCTGAGCTCCTTTCTTCAACTCGCTTTCTTGTGAGCTGGCCGCAACACCGCAGGATTGCTTCAGGCCCTAATCTGGTTCCGGCACGGCACGCTGAGCCTTTGGTTAATTCCTCTTCCTGGTGGGAAATGGGAGTTAAATTTTCCCGTCCAGACACCTCCAGCTAGTCTCTCATTGGTTCTCCCTATTCCTGTTCATCTTCCGCGGAATTTGCAAACTGGGCCAAACAGGAGGTTAAAGGCACTGACTCTCCAAGTCGGGAGAGTGTTAGTAAAGCATCTGGAATGTTGCACCCGAGTACCAGGGGACGAGAACTGAGACATATTTCAACACGTCTCCCGATCACACGGTTGATCATACTCTGGGTTCCACATGCATGTTTTAGCTGAAGGAAGAATCCCTTAAACCTGGAGAGTTGAGACCCGTGGAATGGGTACCATGCAATATGACTTCAAAGGGTCTTCATTTGCTCACCAAAACTCTCCAATCCTATCACTGCTGCGTTTTTGCCCCTGTACTCACGATTGATTCACTTTCAGAGACATAGCAGTCCATAGGTTTTAAGATACTTACTAGTCAGGTACATTATTAGGCGTTTAATATGGGGTTTTGAGTCCATTTCGTTGAGCAAGGAGTAGCTCTTGTCTATTACATATTTGGCTTAAGGAACTTTATCTGTGCTCATTTCAATCTCTGGTTTTATGCAGCACCCCAACTCACCTTTCCCCTTAAGCAAGCATAAGTTGATTTTCTAAATTTGGGACCATGTTCTGTTTTGAAATTCAGTTCCTGTGTAGCCAAGTTTACATTCCGTGTATTAGTGATATCTTATGATGTTTCTTTTTCTGTGTGACTTATTTCAGTTAGAATCATCATACCTGAATCCACTCATTATGCTGCTATGGGCCTGATGACATAGATGTCATTGCTGAGTGATATTGCATTGTACGTAAGTACCACAACTTCTTTATCCATTTTTCGCTTTATGCGATATTGAACTTGTACCGTAAACGAGTTTCTTGTAAACAGAGCCATCCCAAACTTTGGGGTGGCTGTGTCTTTTTGATTTTAATTTCCCTAAGCTATAGGACCATAAGTGGAAGTGCCCTAGGCTCTGTTGCTTTGTTTTTTAGATGTTTCAAGAAACACCATACACTTCTCCCGAGTGGCTGTTGGCAATTTACATCCCGCCCATCAGCATAACAAGGCTCCCAGTTCTCCATGGCCTGTCCTGCCTTTCTGGATTTTACACTTTTTTCAGATGGCCCTTTTGACGGGGGGGGGGGGGAGTGAGACTTCATTGTAGTGCAGATTTCCTTTGCAAGCTTGCTTGGTTGGCCAAAAAGGGCGTATGCGTTTTTTCCTGAATATATTCAGGAAAAAACGCATACGCCCTTTTTGGCCAAGTGCATCATTGTCGACCTTCTGCCTCTTTTCCTATGCTTTAAATGCAATTCCAGTCTACCTCCTGAAATCGGTTTCCTGCAATTCTGCCCGGCTTTCAAGTCCTCTTGGCAGCCTTACTTCAGTATATTTTTGGATGATAGCTGTCATTTATAACTCTGCAGGTTTGTGAATTACAGTGCCCCTGAGCTCCTTTCTTCAACTCGCTTTCTTGTGAGCTGGCCGCAACACCGCAGGATTGCTTCAGGCCCTAATCTGGTTCCGGCATGGCACGCTGAGCCTTTGGTTAATTCCTCTTCCTGGTGGGAAATGAGAGTTAAATTTTCCCGTCCAGACACCTCCAGCTAGTCTCTCATTGGTTCTCCCTATTCCTGTTCATCTTCCGTGGAATTTGCAAACTGGGCCAAAGAGGAGGTTAAAGGCACTGACTCTCCAAGTCGGGAGAGTGTTAGTAAAGCATCTGGAATGTTGCACCCGAGTACCAGGGGACGAGAACTGAGACATATTTCAACACGTCTCCCGATAACACGGTTGATCATACTCTGGGTTCCACATGCATGTTTTAGCTGAAGGAAGAATCCCTTAAACCTGGAGAGTTGAGACCCGTGGAATGGGTACCATGCAATATGACTTCAAAGGGTCTTCATTTGCTCACCAAAACTCTCCAATCCTATCACTGCTGCGTTTTTGCCCCTGTACTCACGATTGATTCACTTTCAGAGACATAGCAATCCATAGGTTTTAAGATACTTACTAGTCAGGTACATTATTAGGCGTTTAATATGGGGTTTTGAGTCCATTTCGTTGAGCAAGGAGTAGCTCTTGTCTATTACATATTTGGCTTAAGGAACTTTATCTGTGCTCATTTCAATCTCTGGTTTTATGCAGCACCCCAACTCAACTTTCCCCTTAAGCAAGCATAAGTTGGTTTTCTAAATTTGGGACCATGTTCTGTTTTGAAATTCAGTTCCTGTGTAGCCAAGTTTACATTCCGTGTATTAGTGATATCTTATGATGTTTCTTTTTCTGTGTGACTTATTTCAGTTAGAATCATCATACTTGAATCCACTCATTATGCTGCTATGGACCTGATGACATAGATGTCATTGCTGAGTGATATTGCATTGTACGTAAGTACCTCAACTTCTTTATCCATTTTTCGCTTTATGCGATATTGAACTTGTACCGTAAACGAGTTTCTTGTAAACAGAGCCATCCCAAACTTTGGGGTGGCTGTGTCTTTTTGATTTTAATTTCCCTAAGCTATAGGACCATAAGTGGAAGTGCCCTAGGCTCTGTTGCTTTGTTTTTTAGATGTTTCAGGAAACACCATACACTTCTCCAGAGTGGCTGTTGGCAATTTACATCCCGCCCATCAGCATAACAAGGCTCCCAGTTCTCCATGGCCTGTCCTGCCTTTCTGGATTTTACACTTTTTTCAGATTGCCCTTTTGACGGGGGGGAAGTGAGACTTCATTGTAGTGCAGATTTCCTTTGCAAGCTTGCTTGGTTGACCAAAAAGGGCGTATGCGTTTTTTCCTGAATATATTCAGGAAAAAACGCATACGCCCTTTTTGGCCAAGTGCATCATTGTCGACCTTCTGCCTCTTTTCCTATGCTTTAAATGCAATTCCAGTCTACCTCCTGAAATCGGTTTCCTGCAATTCTGCCCGGCTTTCAAGTCCTCTTGGCAGCCTTACTTCAGTATATTTTTGGATGATAGCTGTCATTTATAACTCTGCAGGTTTGTGAATTACAGTGCCCCTGAGCTCCTTTCTTCAACTCGCTTTCTTGTGAGCTGGCCGCAACACCGCAGGATTGCTTCAGGCCCTAATCTGGTTCCGGCATGGCACGCTGAGCCTTTGCTTAATTGCTCTTCCTGGTGGGAAATGAGAGTTAAATTTTCCCGTCCAGACACCTCCAGCTAGTCTCTCATTGGTTCTCCCTATTCCTGTTCATCTTCCGCGGAATTTGCAAACTGGGCCAAACAGGAGGTTAAAGGCACTGACTCTCCAAGTCGGGAGAGTGTTAGTAAAGCATCTGGAATGTTGCACCCGAGTACCAGGGAACGAGAACTGAGACATATTTCAACACGTCTCCCGATCACACGGTTGATCATACTCTGGGTTCCACATGCATGTTTTAGCTGAAGGAAGAATCCCTTAAACCTGGAGAGTTGAGACCCGTGGAATGGGTACCATGCAATATGACTTCAAAGGGTCTTCATTTGCTCACCAAAACTCTCCAATCCTATCACTGCTGCGTTTTTGCCCCTGTACTCACGATTGATTCACTTTCAGAGACATAGCAATCCATAGGTTTTAAGATACTTACTAGTCAGGTACATTATTAGGCGTTTAATATGGGGTTTTGAGTCCATTTCGTTGAGCAAGGAGTAGCTCTTGTCTATTACATATTTGGCTTAAGGAACTTTATCTGTGCTCATTTCAATCTCTGGTTTTATGCAGCACCCCAACTCACCTTTCCCCTTAAGCAAGCATAAGTTGATTTTCTAAATTTGGGACCATGTTCTGTTTTGAAATTCAGTTCCTGTGTAGCCAAGTTTACATTCCGTGTATTAGTGATATCTTATGATGTTTCTTTTTCTGTGTGACTTATTTCAGTTAGAATCATCATACCTGAATCCACTCATTATGCTGCTATGGGCCTGATGACATAGATGTCATTGCTGAGTGATATTGCATTGTACGTAAGTAGCACAACTTCTTTATCCATTTTTCGCTTTATGCGATATTGAACTTGTACCGTAAACGAGTTTCTTGTAAACAGAGCCATCCCAAACTTTGGGGTGGCTGTGTCTTTTTGATTTTAATTTCCCTAAGCTATAGGACCATAAGTGGAAGTGCCCTAGGCTCTGTTGCTTTGTTTTTTAGATGTTTCAGGAAACACCATACACTTCTCCAGAGTGGCTGTTGGCAATTTACATCCCGCCCATCAGCATAACAAGGCTCCCAGTTCTCCATGGCCTGTCCTGCCTTTCTGGATTTTACACTTTTTTCAGATTGCCCTTTTGACGGGGGGGAAGTGAGACTTCATTGTAGTGCAGATTTCCTTTGCAAGCTTGCTTGGTTGACCAAAAAGGGCGTATGCGTTTTTTCCTGAATATATTCAGGAAAAAACGCATACGCCCTTTTTGGCCAAGTGCATCATTGTCGACCTTCTGCCTCTTTTCCTATGCTTTAAATGCAATTCCAGTCTACCTCCTGAAATCGGTTTCCTGCAATTCTGCCCGGCTTTCAAGTCCTCTTGGCAGCCTTACTTCAGTATATTTTTGGATGATAGCTGTCATTTATAACTCTGCAGGTTTGTGAATTACAGTGCCCCTGAGCTCCTTTCTTCAACTCGCTTTCTTGTGAGCTGGCCGCAACACCGCAGGATTGCTTCAGGCCCTAATCTGGTTCCGGCATGGCACGCTGAGCCTTTGCTTAATTGCTCTTCCTGGTGGGAAATGAGAGTTAAATTTTCCCGTCCAGACACCTCCAGCTAGTCTCTCATTGGTTCTCCCTATTCCTGTTCATCTTCCGCGGAATTTGCAAACTGGGCCAAACAGGAGGTTAAAGGCACTGACTCTCCAAGTCGGGAGAGTGTTAGTAAAGCATCTGGAATGTTGCACCCGAGTACCAGGGAACGAGAACTGAGACATATTTCAACACGTCTCCCGATCACACGGTTGATCATACTCTGGGTTCCACATGCATGTTTTAGCTGAAGGAAGAATCCCTTAAACCTGGAGAGTTGAGACCCGTGGAATGGGTACCATGCAATATGACTTCAAAGGGTCTTCATTTGCTCACCAAAACTCTCCAATCCTATCACTGCTGCGTTTTTGCCCCTGTACTCACGATTGATTCACTTTCAGAGACATAGCAATCCATAGGTTTTAAGATACTTACTAGTCAGGTACATTATTAGGCGTTTAATATGGGGTTTTGAGTCCATTTCGTTGAGCAAGGAGTAGCTCTTGTCTATTACATATTTGGCTTAAGGAACTTTATCTGTGCTCATTTCAATCTCTGGTTTTATGCAGCACCCCAACTCACCTTTCCCCTTAAGCAAGCATAAGTTGATTTTCTAAATTTGGGACCATGTTCTGTTTTGAAATTCAGTTCCTGTGTAGCCAAGTTTACATTCCGTGTATTAGTGATATCTTATGATGTTTCTTTTTCTGTGTGACTTATTTCAGTTAGAATCATCATACCTGAATCCACTCATTATGCTGCTATGGGCCTGATGACATAGATGTCATTGCTGAGTGATATTGCATTGTACGTAAGTACCACAACTTCTTTATCCATTTTTCGCTTTATGCGATATTGAACTTGTACCGTAAACGAGTTTCTTGTAAACAGAGCCATCCCAAACTTTGGGGTGGCTGTGTCTTTTTGATTTTAATTTCCCTAAGCTATAGGACCATAAGTGGAAGTGCCCTAGGCTCTGTTGCTTTGTTTTTTAGATGTTTCAAGAAACACCATACACTTCTCCCGAGTGGCTGTTGGCAATTTACATCCCGCCCATCAGCATAACAAGGCTCCCAGTTCTCCATGGCCTGTCCTGCCTTTCTGGATTTTACACTTTTTTCAGATGGCCCTTTTGACGGGGGGGGGGGGAGTGAGACTTCATTGTAGTGCAGATTTCCTTTGCAAGCTTGCTTGGTTGGCCAAAAAGGGCGTATGCGTTTTTTCCTGAATATATTCAGGAAAAAACGCATACGCCCTTTTTGGCCAAGTGCATCATTGTCGACCTTCTGCCTCTTTTCCTATGCCTTAAATGCAATTCCAGTCTACCTCCTGAAATCGGTTTCCTGCAATTCTGCCCGGCTTTCAAGTCCTCTTGGCAGCCTTACTTCAGTATATTTTTGGATGATAGCTGTCATTTATAACTCTGCAGGTTTGTGAATTACAGTGCCCCTGAGCTCCTTTCTTCAACTCGCTTTCTTGTGAGCTGGCCGCAACACCGCAGGATTGCTTCAGGCCCTAATCTGGTTCCGGCATGGCACGCTGAGCCTTTGGCTAATTCCTCTTCCTGGTGGGAAATGAGAGTTAAATTTTCCCGTCCAGACACCTCCAGCTAGTCTCTCATTGGTTCTCCCTATTCCTGTTCATCTTCCGTGGAATTTGCAAACTGGGTCAAAGAGGAGGTTAAAGGCACTGACTCTCCAAGTCGGGAGAGTGTTAGTAAAGCATCTGGAATGTTGCACCCGAGTACCAGGGGACGAGAACTGAGACATATTTCAACACGTCTCCCGATCACACGGTTGATCATACTCTGGGTTCCACATGCATGTTTTAGCTGAAGGAAGAATCCCTTAAACCTGGAGAGTTGAGACCCGTGGAATGGGTACCATGCAATATGACTTCAAAGGGTCTTCATTTGCTCACCAAAACTCTCCAATCCTATCACTGCTGCGTTTTTGCCCCTGTACTCACGATTGATTCACTTTCAGAGACATAGCAATCCATAGGTTTTAAGATACTTACTAGTCAGGTACATTATTAGGCGTTTAATATGGGGTTTTGAGTCCATTTCGTTGAGCAAGGAGTAGCTCTTGTCTATTACATATTTGGCTTAAGGAACTTTATCTGTGCTCATTTCAATCTCTGGTTTTATGCAGCACCCCAACTCAACTTTCCCCTTAAGCAAGCATAAGTTGGTTTTCTAAATTTGGGACCATGTTCTGTTTTGAAATTCAGTTCCTGTGTAGCCAAGTTTACATTCCGTGTATTAGTGATATCTTATGATGTTTCTTTTTCTGTGTGACTTATTTCAGTTAGAATCATCATACCTGAATCCACTCATTATGCTGCTATGGGCCTGATGACATAGATGTCATTTTTGAGTGATATTGCATTGTACGTAAGTACCACAACTTCTTTATCCATTTTTTGCTTTATGCGATATTGAACTTGTACCGTAAACGAGTTTCTTGTTAACAGAGCCATCCCAAACTTTGGGGTGGCTGTGTCTTTTTGATTTTAATTTCCCTAAGCTATAGGACCATAAGTGGAAGTGCCCTAGGCTCTGTTGCTTTGTTTTTTAGATGTTTCAGGAAACACCATACACTTCTCCCGAGTGGCTGTTGGCAATTTACATCCCGCCCATCAGCATAACAAGGCTCCCAGTTCTCCATGGCCTGTCCTGCCTTTCTGGATTTTACACTTTTTTCAGATGGCCCTTTTGATGGGGGAGGGGAGAGTGAGACTTCATTGTAGTGCAGATTTCCTTTGCAAGCTTGCTTGGTTGGCCAAAAAGGGCGTATGCGTTTTTTCCTGAATATATTCAGGAAAAAACGCATACGCCCTTTTTGGCCAAGTGCATCATTGTCGACCTTCTGCCTCTTTTCCTATGCTTTAAATGCAATTCCAGTCTACCTCCTGAAATCGGTTTCCTGCAATTCTGCCCGGCTTTCAAGTCCTCTTGGCAGCCTTACTTCAGTATATTTTTGGATGATAGCTGTCATTTATAACTCTGCAGGTTTGTGAATTACAGTGCCCCTGAGCTCCTTTCTTCAACTCGCTTTCTTGTGAGCTGGCCGCAACACCGCAGGATTGCTTCAGGCCCTAATCTGGTTCCGGCATGGCACGCTGAGCCTTTGGTTAATTCCTCTTCCTGGTGGGAAATGAGAGTTAAATTTTCCCGTCCAGACACCTCCAGCTAGTCTCTCATTGGTTCTCCCTATTCCTGTTCATCTTCCGCGGAATTTGCAAACTGGGCCAAACAGGAGGTTAAAGGCACTGACTCTCCAAGTCGGGAGAGTGTTAGTAAAGCATCTGGAATGTTGTACCCGAGTACCAGGGGACAAGAACTGAGACATATTTCAACACGTCTCCCGATCACACGGTTGATCATACTCTGGGTTCCACATGCATGTTTTAGCTGAAGGAAGAATCCCTTAAACCTGGAGAGTTGAGACCCGTGGAATGGGTACCATGCAGTATGACTTCAAAGGGTCTTCATTTGCTCACCAAAACTCTCCAATCCTATCACTGCTGCGTTTTTGCCCCTGTACTCACGATTGATTCACTTTCAGAGACATAGCAATCCATAGGTTTTAAGATACTTACTACTCAGGTACATTATTAGGCGTTTAATATGGGGTTTTGAGTCCATTTCGTTGAGCAAGGAGTAGCTCTTGTCTATTACATATTTGGCTTAAGGAACTTTATCTGTGCTCATTTCAATCTCTGGTTTTATGCAGCACCCCAACTCAACTTTCCCCTTAAGCAAGCATAAGTTGGTTTTCTAAATTTGGGACCATGTTCTGTTTTGAAATTCAGTTCCTGTGTAGCCAAGTTTACATTCCGTGTATTAGTGATATCTTATGATGTTTCTTTTTCTGTGTGACTTATTTCAGTTAGAATCATCATACTTGAATCCACTCATTATGCTGCTATGGACCTGATGACATAGATGTCATTGCTGAGTGATATTGCATTGTACGTAAGTACCTCAACTTCTTTATCCATTTTTCGCTTTATGCGATATTGAACTTGTACCGTAAACGAGTTTCTTGTAAACAGAGCCATCCCAAACTTTGGGGTGGCTGTGTCTTTTTGATTTTAATTTCCCTAAGCTATAGGACCATAAGTGGAAGTGCCCTAGGCTCTGTTGCTTTGTTTTTTAGATGTTTCAGGAAACACCATACACTTCTCCAGAGTGGCTGTTGGCAATTTACATCCCGCCCATCAGCATAACAAGGCTCCCAGTTCTCCATGGCCTGTCCTGCCTTTCTGGATTTTACACTTTTTTCAGATTGCCCTTTTGACGGGGGGGAAGTGAGACTTCATTGTAGTGCAGATTTCCTTTGCAAGCTTGCTTGGTTGGCCAAAAAGGGCGTATGCGTTTTTTCCTGAATATATTCAGGAAAAAACGCATACGCCCTTTTTGGCCAAGTGCATCATTGTCGACCTTCTGCCTCTTTTCCTATGCTTTAAATGCAATTCCAGTCTACCTCCTGAAATCGGTTTCCTGCAATTCTGCCCGGCTTTCAAGTCCTCTTGGCAGCCTTACTTCAGTATATTTTTGGATGATAGCTGTCATTTATAACTCTGCAGGTTTGTGAATTACAGTGCCCCTGAGCTCCTTTCTTCAACTCGCTTTCTTGTGAGCTGGCCGCAACACCGCAGGATTGCTTCAGGCCCTAATCTGGTTCCGGCATGGCACGCTGAGCCTTTGGTTAATTCCTCTTCCTGGTGGGAAATGAGAGTTAAATTTTCCCGTCCAGACACCTCCAGCTAGTCTCTCATTGGTTCTCCCTATTCCTGTTCATCTTCCGCGGAATTTGCAAACTGGGCCAAACAGGAGGTTAAAGGCACTGACTCTCCAAGTCGGGAGAGTGTTAGTAAAGCATCTGGAATGTTGTACCCGAGTACCAGGGGACAAGAACTGAGACATATTTCAACACGTCTCCCGATCACACGGTTGATCATACTCTGGGTTCCACATGCATGTTTTAGCTGAAGGAAGAATCCCTTAAACCTGGAGATTTGAGACCCGTGGAATGGGTACCATGCAATATGACTTCAAAGGGTCTTCATTTGCTCACCAAAACTCTCCAATCCTATCACTGCTGCGTTTTTGCCCCTGTACTCACGATTGATTCACTTTCAGAGACATAGCAATCCATAGGTTTTAAGATACTTACTAGTCAGGTACATTATTAGGCGTTTAATATGGGGTTTTGAGTCCATTTCGTTGAGCAAGGAGTAGCTCTTGTCTATTACATATTTGGCTTAAGGAACTTTATCTGTGCTCATTTCAATCTCTGGTTTTATGCAGCACCCCAACTCAACTTTCCCCTTAAGCAAGCATAAGTTGGTTTTCTAAATTTGGGACCATGTTCTGTTTTGAAATTCAGTTCCTGTGTAGCCAAGTTTACATTCCGTGTATTAGTGATATCTTATGATGTTTCTTTTTCTGTGTGACTTATTTCAGTTAGAATCATCATACCTGAATCCACTCATTATGCTGCTATGGGCCTGATGACATAGATGTCATTGCTGAGTGATATTGCATTGTATGTAAGTACCACAACTTCTTTATCCATTTTTCGCTTTATGCGATATTGAACTTGTACCGTAAACGAGTTTCTTGTAAACAGAGCCATCCCAAACTTTGGGGTGGCTGTGTCTTTTTGATTTTAATTTCCCTAAGCTACAGGACCATAAGTGGAAGTGCCCTAGGCTCTGTTGCTTTGTTTTTTAGATGTTTCAGGAAACACCATACACTTCTCCGGAGTGGCTGTTGGCAATTTACATCCCGCCCATCAGCATAACAAGGCTCCCAGTTCTCCATGGCCTGTCCTGCCTTTCTGGATTTTACACTTTTTTCAGATGGCCCTTTTGACGGGGGGGGAAGTGAGACTTCATTGTAGTGCAGATTTCCTTTGCAAGCTTGCTTGGTTGGCCAAAAAGGGCGTATACGTTTTTTCCTGAATATATTCAGGAAAAAACGCATACGCCCTTTTTGGCCAAGTGCATCATTGTCGACCTTCTGCCTCTTTTCCAATGCTTTAAATGCAATTCCAGTCTACCTCCTGAAATCGGTTTCCTGCAATTCTGCCCGGCTTTCAAGTCCTCTTGGCAGCCTTACTTCAGTATATTTTTGGATGATAGCTGTCATTTATAACTCTGCAGGTTTGTGAATTACAGTGCCCCTGAGCTCCTTTCTTCAACTCGCTTTCTTGTGAGCTGGCCGCAACACCGCAGGATTGCTTCAGGCCCTAATCTGGTTCCGGCATGGCACGCTGAGCCTTTGGTTAATTCCTCTTCCTGGTGGGAAATGAGAGTTAAATTTTCCCGTCCAGACACCTCCAGCTAGTCTCTCATTGGTTCTCCCTATTCCTGTTCATCTTCCGTGGAATTTGCAAACTGGGCCAAAGAGGAGGTTAAAGGCACTGACTCTCCAAGTCGGGAGAGTGTTAGTAAAGCATCTGGAATGTTGCACCCGAGTACCAGGGGACGAGAACTGAGACATATTTCAACACGTCTCCCGATAACACGGTTGATCATACTCTGGGTTCCACATGCATGTTTTAGCTGAAGGAAGAATCCCTTAAACCTGGAGAGTTGAGACCCGTGGAATGGGTACCATGCAATATGACTTCAAAGGGTCTTCATTTGCTCACCAAAACTCTCCAATCCTATCACTGCTGCGTTTTTGCCCCTGTACTCACGATTGATTCACTTTCAGAGACATAGCAATCCATAGGTTTTAAGATACTTACTAGTCAGGTACATTATTAGGCGTTTAATATGGGGTTTTGAGTCCATTTCGTTGAGCAAGGAGTAGCTCTTGTCTATTACATATTTGGCTTAAGGAACTTTATCTGTGCTCATTTCAATCTCTGGTTTTATGCAGCACCCCAACTCAACTTTCCCCTTAAGCAAGCATAAGTTGGTTTTCTAAATTTGGGACCATGTTCTGTTTTGAAATTCAGTTCCTGTGTAGCCAAGTTTACATTCCGTGTATTAGTGATATCTTATGATGTTTCTTTTTCTGTGTGACTTATTTCAGTTAGAATCATCATACCTGAATCCACTCATTATGCTGCTATGGGCCTGATGACATAGATGTCATTTTTGAGTGATATTGCATTGTACGTAAGTACCACAACTTCTTTATCCATTTTTTGCTTTATGCGATATTGAACTTGTACCGTAAACGAGTTTCTTGTTAACAGAGCCATCCCAAACTTTGGGGTGGCTGTGTCTTTTTGATTTTAATTTCCCTAAGCTATAGGACCATAAGTGGAAGTGCCCTAGGCTCTGTTGCTTTGTTTTTTAGATGTTTCAGGAAACACCATACACTTCTCCCGAGTGGCTGTTGGCAATTTACATCCCGCCCATCAGCATAACAAGGCTCCCAGTTCTCCATGGCCTGTCCTGCCTTTCTGGATTTTACACTTTTTTCAGATGGCCCTTTTGATGGGGGAGGGGAGAGTGAGACTTCATTGTAGTGCAGATTTCCTTTGCAAGCTTGCTTGGTTGGCCAAAAAGGGCGTATGCGTTTTTTCCTGAATATATTCAGGAAAAAACGCATACGCCCTTTTTGGCCAAGTGCATCATTGTCGACCTTCTGCCTCTTTTCCTATGCTTTAAATGCAATTCCAGTCTACCTCCTGAAATCGGTTTCCTGCAATTCTGCCCGGCTTTCAAGTCCTCTTGGCAGCCTTACTTCAGTATATTTTTGGATGATAGCTGTCATTTATAACTCTGCAGGTTTGTGAATTACAGTGCCCCTGAGCTCCTTTCTTCAACTCGCTTTCTTGTGAGCTGGCCGCAACACCGCAGGATTGCTTCAGGCCCTAATCTGGTTCCGGCATGGCACGCTGAGCCTTTGGTTAATTCCTCTTCCTGGTGGGAAATGAGAGTTAAATTTTCCCGTCCAGACACCTCCAGCTAGTCTCTCATTGGTTCTCCCTATTCCTGTTCATCTTCCGTGGAATTTGCAAACTGGGCCAAACAGGAGGTTAAAGGCACTGACTCTCCAAGTCGGGAGAGTGTTAGTAAAGCATCTGGAATGTTGTACCCGAGTACCAGGGGACAAGAACTGAGACATATTTCAACACGTCTCCCGATCACACGGTTGATCATACTCTGGGTTCCACATGCATGTTTTAGCTGAAGGAAGAATCCCTTAAACCTGGAGATTTGAGACCCGTGGAATGGGTACCATGCAATATGACTTCAAAGGGTCTTCATTTGCTCACCAAAACTCTCCAATCCTATCACTGCTGCGTTTTTGCCCCTGTACTCACGATTGATTCACTTTCAGAGACATAGCAATCCATAGGTTTTAAGATACTTACTACTCAGGTACATTATTAGGCGTTTAATATGGGGTTTTGAGTCCATTTCGTTGAGCAAGGAGTAGCTCTTGTCTATTACATATTTGGCTTAAGGAACTTTATCTGTGCTCATTTCAATCTCTGGTTTTATGCAGCACCCCAACTCACCTTTCCCCTTAAGCAAGCATAAGTTGGTTTTCTAAATTTGGGACCATGTTCTGTTTTGAAATACAGTTCCTGTGTAGCCAAGTTTACATTCCGTGTATTAGTGATATCTTATGATGTTTCTTTTTCTGTGTGACTTATTTCAGTTAGAATCATCATACCTGAATCCACTCATTATGCTGCTATGGGCCTGATGACATAGATGTCATTGCTGAGTGATATTGCATTGTATGTAAGTACCACAACTTCTTTATCCATTTTTCGCTTTATGCGATATTGAACTTGTACCGTAAACGAGTTTCTTGTAAACAGAGCCATCCCAAACTTTGGGGTGGCTGTGTCTTTTTGATTTTAATTTCCCTAAGCTACAGGACCATAAGTGGAAGTGCCCTAGGCTCTGTTGCTTTGTTTTTTAGATGTTTCAGGAAACACCATACACTTCTCCGGAGTGGCTGTTGGCAATTTACATCCCGCCCATCAGCATAACAAGGCTCCCAGTTCTCCATGGCCTGTCCTGCCTTTCTGGATTTTACACTTTTTTCAGATGGCCCTTTTGACGGGGGGGGAAGTGAGACTTCATTGTAGTGCAGATTTCCTTTGCAAGCTTGCTTGGTTGGCCAAAAAGGGCGTATACGTTTTTTCCTGAATATATTCAGGAAAAAACGCATACGCCCTTTTTGGCCAAGTGCATCATTGTCGACCTTCTGCCTCTTTTCCAATGCTTTAAATGCAATTCCAGTCTACCTCCTGAAATCGGTTTCCTGCAATTCTGCCCGGCTTTCAAGTCCTCTTGGCAGCCTTACTTCAGTATATTTTTGGATGATAGCTGTCATTTATAACTCTGCAGGTTTGTGAATTACAGTGCCCCTGAGCTCCTTTCTTCAACTCGCTTTCTTGTGAGCTGGCCGCAACACCGCAGGATTGCTTCAGGCCCTAATCTGGTTCCGGCATGGCACGCTGAGCCTTTGGTTAATTCCTCTTCCTGGTGGGAAATGAGAGTTAAATTTTCCCGTCCAGACACCTCCAGCTAGTCTCTCATTGGTTCTCCCTATTCCTGTTCATCTTCCGCAGAATTTGCAAACTGGGCCAAACAGGAGGTTAAAGGCACTGACTCTCCAAGTCGGGAGAGTGTTAGTAAAGCATCTGGAATGTTGCACCCGAGTACCAGGGGACGAGAACTGAGACATATTTCAACACGTCTCCCGATCACACGGTTGATCATACTCTGGGTTCC
Source organism: Orcinus orca (assembly GCF_937001465.1). NCBI lineage: Eukaryota > Metazoa > Chordata > Mammalia > Artiodactyla > Delphinidae > Orcinus > Orcinus orca. Next base: position 64,054 of record NW_026043737.1, on the reverse strand, counting down.
ACATGCATGTTTTAGCTGAAGGAAGAATCCCTTAAACCTGGAGAGTTGAGACCCGTGGAATGGGTACCATGCAATAGGACTTCAAAGGGTCTTCATTTGCTCACCAAAACTCTCCAATCCTATCACTGCTGCGTTTTTGCCCCTGTACTCACGATTGATTCACTTTCAGAGACATAGCAATCCATAGGTTTTAAGATACTTACTAGTCAGGTACATTATTAGGCGTTTAATATGGGGTTTTGAGTCCATTTCGTTGAGCAAGGAGTAGCTCTTGTCTATTACATATTTGGCTTAAGGAACTTTATCTGTGCTCATTTCAATCTCTGGTTTTATGCAGCACCCCAACTCACCTTTCCCCTTAAGCAAGCATAAGTTGGTTTTCTAAATTTGGGACCATGTTCTGTTTTGAAATTCAGTTCCTGTGTAGCCAAGTTTACATTCCGTGTATTAGTGATATCTTATGATGTTTCTTTTTCTGTGTGACTTATTTCAGTTAGAATCATCATACCTGAATCCACTCATTATGCTGCTATGGGCCTGATGACATAGATGTCATTGCTGAGTGATATTGCATTGTACGTAAGTACCACAACTTCTTTATCCATTTTTCGCTTTATGCGATATTGAACTTGTACTGTAAACGAGTTTCTTGTAAACAGAGCCATCCCAAACTTTGGGGTGGCTGTGTCTTTTTGATTTTAATTTCCCTAAGCTATAGGACCATAAGTGGAAGTGCCCTAGGCTCTGTTGCTTTGTTTTTTAGATGTTTCAGGAAACACCATACACTTCTCCCGAGTGGCTGTTGGCAATTTACATCCCGCCCATCAGCATAACAAGGCTCCCAGTTCTCCATGGCCTGTCCTGCCTTTCTGGATTTTACACTTTTTTCAGATGGCCCTTTTGACGGGGGGGAAGTGAGACTTCATTGTAGTGCAGATTTCCTTTGCAAGCTTGCTTGGTTGACCAAAAAGGGCGTATGCGTTTTTTCCTGAATATATTCAGGAAAAAACGCATACGCCCTTTTTGGCCAAGTGCATCATTGTCGACCTTCTGCCTCTTTTCCTATGCTTTAAATGCAATTCCAGTCTACCTCCTGAAATCGGTTTCCTGCAATTCTGCCCGGCTTTCAAGTCCTCTTGGCAGCCTTACTTCAGTATATTTTTGGATGATAGCTGTCATTTATAACTCTGCAGGTTTGTGAATTACAGTGCCCCTGAGCTCCTTTCTTCAACTCGCTTTCTTGTGAGCTGGCCGCAACACCGCAGGATTGCTTCAGGCCCTAATCTGGTTCCGGCATGGCACGCTGAGCCTTTGGTTAATTCCTCTTCCTGGTGGGAAATGAGAGTTAAATTTTCCCGTCCAGACACCTCCAGCTAGTCTCTCATTGGTTCTCCCTATTCCTGTTCATCTTCCGCGGAATTTGCAAACTGGGCCAAACAGGAGGTTAAAGGCACTGACTCTCCAAGTCGGGAGAGTGTTAGTAAAGCATCTGGAATGTTGCACCCGAGTACCAGGGGACGAGAACTGAGACATATTTCAACACGTCTCCCGATAACACGGTTGATCATACTCTGGGTTCCACATGCATGTTTTAGCTGAAGGAAGAATCCCTTAAACCTGGAGAGTTGAGACCCGTGGAATGGGTACCATGCAATATGACTTCAAAGGGTCTTCATTTGCTCACCAAAACTCTCCAATCCTATCACTGCTGCGTTTTTGCCCCTGTACTCACGATTGATTCACTTTCAGAGACATAGCAATCCATAGGTTTTAAGATACTTACTAGTCAGGTACATTATTAGGCGTTTAATATGGGGTTTTGAGTCCATTTCGTTGAGCAAGGAGTAGCTCTTGTCTATTACATATTTGGCTTAAGGAACTTTATCTGTGCTCATTTCAATCTCTGGTTTTATGCAGCACCCCAACTCACCTTTCCCCTTAAGCAAGCATAAGTTGATTTTCTAAATTTGGGACCATGTTCTGTTTTGAAATTCAGTTCCTGTGTAGCCAAGTTTACATTCCGTGTATTAGTGATATCTTATGATGTTTCTTTTTCTGTGTGACTTATTTCAGTTAGAATCATCATACTTGAATCCACTCATTATGCTGCTATGGACCTGATGACATAGATGTCATTGCTGAGTGATATTGCATTGTACGTAAGTACCTCAACTTCTTTATCCATTTTTCGCTTTATGCGATATTGAACTTGTACCGTAAACGAGTTTCTTGTAAACAGAGCCATCCCAAACTTTGGGGTGGCTGTGTCTTTTTGATTTTAATTTCCCTAAGCTATAGGACCATAAGTGGAAGTGCCCTAGGCTCTGTTGCTTTGTTTTTTAGATGTTTCAGGAAACACCATACACTTCTCCAGAGTGGCTGTTGGCAATTTACATCCCGCCCATCAGCATAACAAGGCTCCCAGTTCTCCATGGCCTGTCCTGCCTTTCTGGATTTTACACTTTTTTCAGATTGCCCTTTTGACGGGGGGGAAGTGAGACTTCATTGTAGTGCAGATTTCCTTTGCAAGCTTGCTTGGTTGACCAAAAAGGGCGTATGCGTTTTTTCCTGAATATATTCAGGAAAAAACGCATACGCCCTTTTTGGCCAAGTGCATCATTGTCGACCTTCTGCCTCTTTTCCTATGCTTTAAATGCAATTCCAGTCTACCTCCTGAAATCGGTTTCCTGCAATTCTGCCCGGCTTTCAAGTCCTCTTGGCAGCCTTACTTCAGTATATTTTTGGATGATAGCTGTCATTTATAACTCTGCAGGTTTGTGAATTACAGTGCCCCTGAGCTCCTTTCTTCAACTCGCTTTCTTGTGAGCTGGCCGCAACACCGCAGGATTGCTTCAGGCCCTAATCTGGTTCCGGCATGGCACGCTGAGCCTTTGCTTAATTGCTCTTCCTGGTGGGAAATGAGAGTTAAATTTTCCCGTCCAGACACCTCCAGCTAGTCTCTCATTGGTTCTCCCTATTCCTGTTCATCTTCCGCGGAATTTGCAAACTGGGCCAAACAGGAGGTTAAAGGCACTGACTCTCCAAGTCGGGAGAGTGTTAGTAAAGCATCTGGAATGTTGCACCCGAGTACCAGGGAACGAGAACTGAGACATATTTCAACACGTCTCCCGATCACACGGTTGATCATACTCTGGGTTCCACATGCATGTTTTAGCTGAAGGAAGAATCCCTTAAACCTGGAGAGTTGAGACCCGTGGAATGGGTACCATGCAATATGACTTCAAAGGGTCTTCATTTGCTCACCAAAACTCTCCAATCCTATCACTGCTGCGTTTTTGCCCCTGTACTCACGATTGATTCACTTTCAGAGACATAGCAATCCATAGGTTTTAAGATACTTACTAGTCAGGTACATTATTAGGCGTTTAATATGGGGTTTTGAGTCCATTTCGTTGAGCAAGGAGTAGCTCTTGTCTATTACATATTTGGCTTAAGGAACTTTATCTGTGCTCATTTCAATCTCTGGTTTTATGCAGCACCCCAACTCACCTTTCCCCTTAAGCAAGCATAAGTTGATTTTCTAAATTTGGGACCATGTTCTGTTTTGAAATTCAGTTCCTGTGTAGCCAAGTTTACATTCCGTGTATTAGTGATATCTTATGATGTTTCTTTTTCTGTGTGACTTATTTCAGTTAGAATCATCATACCTGAATCCACTCATTATGCTGCTATGGGCCTGATGACATAGATGTCATTGCTGAGTGATATTGCATTGTACGTAAGTACCACAACTTCTTTATCCATTTTTCGCTTTATGCGATATTGAACTTGTACCGTAAACGAGTTTCTTGTAAACAGAGCCATCCCAAACTTTGGGGTGGCTGTGTCTTTTTGATTTTAATTTCCCTAAGCTATAGGACCATAAGTGGAAGTGCCCTAGGCTCTGTTGCTTTGTTTTTTAGATGTTTCAAGAAACACCATACACTTCTCCCGAGTGGCTGTTGGCAATTTACATCCCGCCCATCAGCATAACAAGGCTCCCAGTTCTCCATGGCCTGTCCTGCCTTTCTGGATTTTACACTTTTTTCAGATGGCCCTTTTGACGGGGGGGGGGGGAGTGAGACTTCATTGTAGTGCAGATTTCCTTTGCAAGCTTGCTTGGTTGGCCAAAAAGGGCGTATGCGTTTTTTCCTGAATATATTCAGGAAAAAACGCATACGCCTTTTTTGGCCAAGTGCATCATTGTCGACCTTCTGCCTCTTTTCCTATGCTTTAAATGCAATTCCAGTCTACCTCCTGAAATCGGTTTCCTGCAATTCTGCCCGGCTTTCAAGTCCTCTTGGCAGCCTTACTTCAGTATATTTTTGGATGATAGCTGTCATTTATAACTCTGCAGGTTTGTGAATTACAGTGCCCCTGAGCTCCTTTCTTCAACTCGCTTTCTTGTGAGCTGGCCGCAACACCGCAGGATTGCTTCAGGCCCTAATCTGGTTCCGGCATGGCACGCTGAGCCTTTGGTTAATTCCTCTTCCTGGTGGGAAATGAGAGTTAAATTTTCCCGTCCAGACACCTCCAGCTAGTCTCTCATTGGTTCTCCCTATTCCTGTTCATCTTCCGCGGAATTTGCAAACTGGGCCAAACAGGAGGTTAAAGGCACTGACTCTCCAAGTCGGGAGAGTGTTAGTAAAGCATCTGGAATGTTGTACCCGAGTACCAGGGGACAAGAACTGAGACATATTTCAACACGTCTCCCGATCACACGGTTGATCATACTCTGGGTTCCACATGCATGTTTTAGCTGAAGGAAGAATCCCTTAAACCTGGAGATTTGAGACCCGTGGAATGGGTACCATGCAATATGACTTCAAAGGGTCTTCATTTGCTCACCAAAACTCTCCAATCCTATCACTGCTGCGTTTTTGCCCCTGTACTCACGATTGATTCACTTTCAGAGACATAGCAATCCATAGGTTTTAAGATACTTACTAGTCAGGTACATTATTAGGCGTTTAATATGGGGTTTTGAGTCCATTTCGTTGAGCAAGGAGTAGCTCTTGTCTATTACATATTTGGCTTAAGGAACTTTATCTGTGCTCATTTCAATCTCTGGTTTTATGCAGCACCCCAACTCAACTTTCCCCTTAAGCAAGCATAAGTTGGTTTTCTAAATTTGGGACCATGTTCTGTTTTGAAATTCAGTTCCTGTGTAGCCAAGTTTACATTCCGTGTATTAGTGATATCTTATGATGTTTCTTTTTCTGTGTGACTTATTTCAGTTAGAATCATCATACTTGAATCCACTCATTATGCTGCTATGGACCTGATGACATAGATGTCATTGCTGAGTGATATTGCATTGTACGTAAGTACCTCAACTTCTTTATCCATTTTTCGCTTTATGCGATATTGAACTTGTACCGTAAACGAGTTTCTTGTAAACAGAGCCATCCCAAACTTTGGGGTGGCTGTGTCTTTTTGATTTTAATTTCCCTAAGCTATAGGACCATAAGTGGAAGTGCCCTAGGCTCTGTTGCTTTGTTTTTTAGATGTTTCAGGAAACACCATACACTTCTCCAGAGTGGCTGTTGGCAATTTACATCCCGCCCATCAGCATAACAAGGCTCCCAGTTCTCCATGGCCTGTCCTGCCTTTCTGGATTTTACACTTTTTTCAGATTGCCCTTTTGACGGGGGGGAAGTGAGACTTCATTGTAGTGCAGATTTCCTTTGCAAGCTTGCTTGGTTGACCAAAAAGGGCGTATGCGTTTTTTCCTGAATATATTCAGGAAAAAACGCATACGCCCTTTTTGGCCAAGTGCATCATTGTCGACCTTCTGCCTCTTTTCCTATGCTTTAAATGCAATTCCAGTCTACCTCCTGAAATCGGTTTCCTGCAATTCTGCCCGGCTTTCAAGTCCTCTTGGCAGCCTTACTTCAGTATATTTTTGGATGATAGCTGTCATTTATAACTCTGCAGGTTTGTGAATTACAGTGCCCCTGAGCTCCTTTCTTCAACTCGCTTTCTTGTGAGCTGGCCGCAACACCGCAGGATTGCTTCAGGCCCTAATCTGGTTCCGGCATGGCACGCTGAGCCTTTGGTTAATTCCTCTTCCTGGTGGGAAATGAGAGTTAAATTTTCCCGTCCAGACACCTCCAGCTAGTCTCTCATTGGTTCTCCCTATTCCTGTTCATCTTCCGCGGAATTTGCAAACTGGGCCAAACAGGAGGTTAAAGGCACTGACTCTCCAAGTCGGGAGAGTGTTAGTAAAGCATCTGGAATGTTGTACCCGAGTACCAGGGGACAAGAACTGAGACATATTTCAACACGTCTCCCGATCACACGGTTGATCATACTCTGGGTTCCACATGCATGTTTTAGCTGAAGGAAGAATCCCTTAAACCTGGAGATTTGAGACCCGTGGAATGGGTACCATGCAATATGACTTCAAAGGGTCTTCATTTGCTCACCAAAACTCTCCAATCCTATCACTGCTGCGTTTTTGCCCCTGTACTCACGATTGATTCACTTTCAGAGACATAGCAATCCATAGGTTTTAAGATACTTACTAGTCAGGTACATTATTAGGCGTTTAATATGGGGTTTTGAGTCCATTTCGTTGAGCAAGGAGTAGCTCTTGTCTATTACATATTTGGCTTAAGGAACTTTATCTGTGCTCATTTCAATCTCTGGTTTTATGCAGCACCCCAACTCAACTTTCCCCTTAAGCAAGCATAAGTTGGTTTTCTAAATTTGGGACCATGTTCTGTTTTGAAATTCAGTTCCTGTGTAGCCAAGTTTACATTCCGTGTATTAGTGATATCTTATGATGTTTCTTTTTCTGTGTGACTTATTTCAGTTAGAATCATCATACCTGAATCCACTCATTATGCTGCTATGGGCCTGATGACATAGATGTCATTGCTGAGTGATATTGCATTGTATGTAAGTACCACAACTTCTTTATCCATTTTTCGCTTTATGCGATATTGAACTTGTACCGTAAACGAGTTTCTTGTAAACAGAGCCATCCCAAACTTTGGGGTGGCTGTGTCTTTTTGATTTTAATTTCCCTAAGCTACAGGACCATAAGTGGAAGTGCCCTAGGCTCTGTTGCTTTGTTTTTTAGATGTTTCAGGAAACACCATACACTTCTCCGGAGTGGCTGTTGGCAATTTACATCCCGCCCATCAGCATAACAAGGCTCCCAGTTCTCCATGGCCTGTCCTGCCTTTCTGGATTTTACACTTTTTTCAGATGGCCCTTTTGAGGGGGGGGGAAGTGAGACTTCATTGTAGTGCAGATTTCCTTTGCAAGCTTGCTTGGTTGGCCAAAAAGGGCGTATACGTTTTTTCCTGAATATATTCAGGAAAAAACGCATACGCCCTTTTTGGCCAATTGCATCATTGTCGACCTTCTGCCTCTTTTCCAATGCTTTAAATGCAATTCCAGTCTACCTCCTGAAATCGGTTTCCTGCAATTCTGCCCGGCTTTCAAGTCCTCTTGGCAGCCTTACTTCAGTATATTTTTGGATGATAGCTGTCATTTATAACTCTGCAGGTTTGTGAATTACAGTGCCCCTGAGCTCCTTTCTTCAACTCGCTTTCTTGTGAGCTGGCCGCAACACCGCAGGATTGCTTCAGGCCCTAATCTGGTTCTGGCATGGCACGCTGAGCCTTTGGTTAATTCCTCTTCCTGGTGGGAAATGAGAGTTAAATTTTCCCGTCCAGACACCTCCAGCTAGTCTCTCATTGGTTCTCCCTATTCCTGTTCATCTTCCGTGGAATTTGCAAACTGGGCCAAAGAGGAGGTTAAAGGCACTGACTCTCCAAGTCGGGAGAGTGTTAGTAAAGCATCTGGAATGTTGCACCCGAGTACCAGGGGACGAGAACTGAGACATATTTCAACACGTCTCCCGATAACACGGTTGATCATACTCTGGGTTCCACATGCATGTTTTAGCTGAAGGAAGAATCCCTTAAACCTGGAGAGTTGAGACCCGTGGAATGGGTACCATGCAATATGACTTCAAAGGGTCTTCATTTGCTCACCAAAACTCTCCAATCCTATCACTGCTGCGTTTTTGCCCCTGTACTCACGATTGATTCACTTTCAGAGACATAGCAATCCATAGGTTTTAAGATACTTACTAGTCAGGTACATTATTAGGCGTTTAATATGGGGTTTTGAGTCCATTTCGTTGAGCAAGGAGTAGCTCTTGTCTATTACATATTTGGCTTAAGGAACTTTATCTGTGCTCATTTCAATCTCTGGTTTTATGCAGCACCCCAACTCAACTTTCCCCTTAAGCAAGCATAAGTTGGTTTTCTAAATTTGGGACCATGTTCTGTTTTGAAATTCAGTTCCTGTGTAGCCAAGTTTACATTCCGTGTATTAGTGATATCTTATGATGTTTCTTTTTCTGTGTGACTTATTTCAGTTAGAATCATCATACCTGAATCCACTCATTATGCTGCTATGGGCCTGATGACATAGATGTCATTTTTGAGTGATATTGCATTGTACGTAAGTACCACAACTTCTTTATCCATTTTTTGCTTTATGCGATATTGAACTTGTACCGTAAACGAGTTTCTTGTTAACAGAGCCATCCCAAACTTTGGGGTGGCTGTGTCTTTTTGATTTTAATTTCCCTAAGCTATAGGACCATAAGTGGAAGTGCCCTAGGCTCTGTTGCTTTGTTTTTTAGATGTTTCAGGAAACACCATACACTTCTCCCGAGTGGCTGTTGGCAATTTACATCCCGCCCATCAGCATAACAAGGCTCCCAGTTCTCCATGGCCTGTCCTGCCTTTCTGGATTTTACACTTTTTTCAGATGGCCCTTTTGATGGGGGAGGGGAGAGTGAGACTTCATTGTAGTGCAGATTTCCTTTGCAAGCTTGCTTGGTTGGCCAAAAAGGGCGTATGCGTTTTTTCCTGAATATATTCAGGAAAAAACGCATACGCCCTTTTTGGCCAAGTGCATCATTGTCGACCTTCTGCCTCTTTTCCTATGCTTTAAATGCAATTCCAGTCTACCTCCTGAAATCGGTTTCCTGCAATTCTGCCCGGCTTTCAAGTCCTCTTGGCAGCCTTACTTCAGTATATTTTTGGATGATAGCTGTCATTTATAACTCTGCAGGTTTGTGAATTACAGTGCCCCTGAGCTCCTTTCTTCAACTCGCTTTCTTGTGAGCTGGCCGCAACACCGCAGGATTGCTTCAGGCCCTAATCTGGTTCCGGCATGGCACGCTGAGCCTTTGGTTAATTCCTCTTCCTGGTGGGAAATGAGAGTTAAATTTTCCCGTCCAGACACCTCCAGCTAGTCTCTCATTGGTTCTCCCTATTCCTGTTCATCTTCCGCGGAATTTGCAAACTGGGCCAAACAGGAGGTTAAAGGCACTGACTCTCCAAGTCGGGAGAGTGTTAGTAAAGCATCTGGAATGTTGTACCCGAGTACCAGGGGACAAGAACTGAGACATATTTCAACACGTCTCCCGATCACACGGTTGATCATACTCTGGGTTCCACATGCATGTTTTAGCTGAAGGAAGAATCCCTTAAACCTGGAGATTTGAGACCCGTGGAATGGGTACCATGCAATATGACTTCAAAGGGTCTTCATTTGCTCACCAAAACTCTCCAATCCTATCACTGCTGCGTTTTTGCCCCTGTACTCACGATTGATTCACTTTCAGAGACATAGCAATCCATAGGTTTTAAGATACTTACTAGTCAGGTACATTATTAGGCGTTTAATATGGGGTTTTGAGTCCATTTCGTTGAGCAAGGAGTAGCTCTTGTCTATTACATATTTGGCTTAAGGAACTTTATCTGTGCTCATTTCAATCTCTGGTTTTATGCAGCACCCCAACTCAACTTTCCCCTTAAGCAAGCATAAGTTGGTTTTCTAAATTTGGGACCATGTTCTGTTTTGAAATTCAGTTCCTGTGTAGCCAAGTTTACATTCCGTGTATTAGTGATATCTTATGATGTTTCTTTTTCTGTGTGACTTATTTCAGTTAGAATCATCATACCTGAATCCACTCATTATGCTGCTATGGGCCTGATGACATAGATGTCATTGCTGAGTGATATTGCATTGTATGTAAGTACCACAACTTCTTTATCCATTTTTCGCTTTATGCGATATTGAACTTGTACCGTAAACGAGTTTCTTGTAAACAGAGCCATCCCAAACTTTGGGGTGGCTGTGTCTTTTTGATTTTAATTTCCCTAAGCTACAGGACCATAAGTGGAAGTGCCCTAGGCTCTGTTGCTTTGTTTTTTAGATGTTTCAGGAAACACCATACACTTCTCCGGAGTGGCTGTTGGCAATTTACATCCCGCCCATCAGCATAACAAGGCTCCCAGTTCTCCATGGCCTGTCCTGCCTTTCTGGATTTTACACTTTTTTCAGATGGCCCTTTTGACGGGGGGGGAAGTGAGACTTCATTGTAGTGCAGATTTCCTTTGCAAGCTTGCTTGGTTGGCCAAAAAGGGCGTATACGTTTTTTCCTGAATATATTCAGGAAAAAACGCATACGCCCTTTTTGGCCAAGTGCATCATTGTCGACCTTCTGCCTCTTTTCCAATCCTTTAAATGCAATTCCAGTCTACCTCCTGAAATCGGTTTCCTGCAATTCTGCCCGGCTTTCAAGTCCTCTTGGCAGCCTTACTTCAGTATATTTTTGGATGATAGCTGTCATTTATAACTCTGCAGGTTTGTGAATTACAGTGCCCCTGAGCTCCTTTCTTCAACTCGCTTTCTTGTGAGCTGGCCGCAACACCGCAGGATTGCTTCAGGCCCTAATCTGGTTCCGGCATGGCACGCTGAGCCTTTGGTTAATTCCTCTTCCTGGTGGGAAATGAGAGTTAAATTTTCCCGTCCAGACACCTCCAGCTAGTCTCTCATTGGTTCTCCCTATTCCTGTTCATCTTCCGCGGAATTTGCAAACTGGGCCAAACAGGAGGTTAAAGGCACTGACTCTCCAAGTCGGGAGAGTGTTAGTAAAGCATCTGGAATGTTGCACCCGAGTACCAGGGGACGAGAACTGAGACATATTTCAACACGTCTCCCGATCACACGGTTGATCATACTCTGGGTTCCACATGCATGTTTTAGCTGAAGGAAGAATCCCTTAAACCTGGAGAGTTGAGACCCGTGGAATGGGTACCATGCAATAGGACTTCAAAGGGTCTTCATTTGCTCACCAAAACTCTCCAATCCTATCACTGCTGCGTTTTTGCCCCTGTACTCACGATTGATTCACTTTCAGAGACATAGCAATCCATAGGTTTTAAGATACTTACTAGTCAGGTACATTATTAGGCGTTTAATATGGGGTTTTGAGTCCATTTCGTTGAGCAAGGAGTAGCTCTTGTCTATTACATATTTGGCTTAAGGAACTTTATCTGTGCTCATTTCAATCTCTGGTTTTATGCAGCACCCCAACTCACCTTTCCCCTTAAGCAAGCATAAGTTGGTTTTCTAAATTTGGGACCATGTTCTGTTTTGAAATTCAGTTCCTGTGTAGCCAAGTTTACATTCCGTGTATTAGTGATATCTTATGATGTTTCTTTTTCTGTGTGACTTATTTCAGTTAGAATCATCATACCTGAATCCACTCATTATGCTGCTATGGGCCTGATGACATAGATGTCATTGCTGAGTGATATTGCATTGTACGTAAGTACCACAACTTCTTTATCCATTTTTCGCTTTATGCGATATTGAACTTGTACCGTAAACGAGTTTCTTGTAAACAGAGCCATCCCAAACTTTGGGGTGGCTGTGTCTTTTTGATTTTAATTTCCCTAAGCTATAGGACCATAAGTGGAAGTGCCCTAGGCTCTGTTGCTTTGTTTTTTAGATGTTTCAGGAAACACCATACACTTCTCCCGAGTGGCTGTTGGCAATTTACATCCCGCCCATCAGCATAACAAGGCTCCCAGTTCTCCATGGCCTGTCCTGCCTTTCTGGATTTTACACTTTTTTCAGATGGCCCTTTTGACGGGGGGGAAGTGAGACTTCATTGTAGTGCAGATTTCCTTTGCAAGCTTGCTTGGTTGACCAAAAAGGGCGTATGCGTTTTTTCCTGAATATATTCAGGAAAAAACGCATACGCCCTTTTTGGCCAAGTGCATCATTGTCGACCTTCTGCCTCTTTTCCTATGCTTTAAATGCAATTCCAGTCTACCTCCTGAAATCGGTTTCCTGCAATTCTGCCCGGCTTTCAAGTCCTCTTGGCAGCCTTACTTCAGTATATTTTTGGATGATAGCTGTCATTTATAACTCTGCAGGTTTGTGAATTACAGTGCCCCTGAGCTCCTTTCTTCAACTCGCTTTCTTGTGAGCTGGCCGCAACACCGCAGGATTGCTTCAGGCCCTAATCTGGTTCCGGCATGGCACGCTGAGCCTTTGGTTAATTCCTCTTCCTGGTGGGAAATGAGAGTTAAATTTTCCCGTCCAGACACCTCCAGCTAGTCTCTCATTGGTTCTCCCTATTCCTGTTCATCTTCCGTGGAATTTGCAAACTGGGCCAAAGAGGAGGTTAAAGGCACTGACTCTCCAAGTCGGGAGAGTGTTAGTAAAGCATCTGGAATGTTGCACCCGAGTACCAGGGGACGAGAACTGAGACATATTTCAACACGTCTCCCGATAACACGGTTGATCATACTCTGGGTTCCACATGCATGTTTTAGCTGAAGGAAGAATCCCTTAAACCTGGAGAGTTGAGACCCGTGGAATGGGTACCATGCAATATGACTTCAAAGGGTCTTCATTTGCTCACCAAAACTCTCCAATCCTATCACTGCTGCGTTTTTGCCCCTGTACTCACGATTGATTCACTTTCAGAGACATAGCAATCCATAGGTTTTAAGATACTTACTAGTCAGGTACATTATTAGGCGTTTAATATGGGGTTTTGAGTCCATTTCGTTGAGCAAGGAGTAGCTCTTGTCTATTACATATTTGGCTTAAGGAACTTTATCTGTGCTCATTTCAATCTCTGGTTTTATGCAGCACCCCAACTCACCTTTCCCCTTAAGCAAGCATAAGTTGATTTTCTAAATTTGGGACCATGTTCTGTTTTGAAATTCAGTTCCTGTGTAGCCAAGTTTACATTCCGTGTATTAGTGATATCTTATGATGTTTCTTTTTCTGTGTGACTTATTTCAGTTAGAATCATCATACTTGAATCCACTCATTATGCTGCTATGGACCTGATGACATAGATGTCATTGCTGAGTGATATTGCATTGTACGTAAGTACCTCAACTTCTTTATCCATTTTTCGCTTTATGCGATATTGAACTTGTACCGTAAACGAGTTTCTTGTAAACAGAGCCATCCCAAACTTTGGGGTGGCTGTGTCTTTTTGATTTTAATTTCCCTAAGCTATAGGACCATAAGTGGAAGTGCCCTAGGCTCTGTTGCTTTGTTTTTTAGATGTTTCAGGAAACACCATACACTTCTCCCGAGTGGCTGTTGGCAAGTTACATCCCGCCCATCAGCATAACAAGGCTCCCAGTTCTCCATGGCCTGTCCTGCCTTTCTGGATTTTACACTTTTTTCAGATTGCCCTTTTGACGGGGGGGAAGTGAGACTTCATTGTAGTGCAGATTTCCTTTGCAAGCTTGCTTGGTTGGCCAAAAAGGGCGTATGCGTTTTTTCCTGAATATATTCAGGAAAAAACGCATACGCCCTTTTTGGCCAAGTGCATCATTGTCGACCTTCTGCCTCTTTTCCTATGCTTTAAATGCAATTCCAGTCTACCTCCTGAAATCGGTTTCCTGCAATTCTGCCCGGCTTTCAAGTCCTCTTGGCAGCCTTAGTTCAGTATATTTTTGGATGATAGCTGTCATTTATAACTCTGCAGGTTTGTGAATTACAGTGCCCCTGAGCTCCTTTCTTCAACTCGCTTTCTTGTGAGCTGGCCGCAACACCGCAGGATTGCTTCAGGCCCTAATCTAGTTCCGGCATGGCACGCTGAGCCTTTGGTTAATTCCTCTTCCTGGTGGGAAATGAGAGTTAAATTTTCCCGTCCAGACACCTCCAGCTAGTCTCTCATTGGTTCTCCCTATTCCTGTTCATCTTCCGCGGAATTTGCAAACTGGGCCAAACAGGAGGTTAAAGGCACTGACTCTCCAAGTCGGGAGAGTGTTAGTAAAGCATCTGGAATGTTGTACCCGAGTACCAGGGGACGAGAACTGAGACATATTTCAACACGTCTCCCGATCACACGGTTGATCATACTCTGGGTTCCACATGCATGTTTTAGCTGAAGGAAGAATCCCTTAAACCTGGAGATTTGAGACCCGTGGAATGGGTACCATGCAATATGACTTCAAAGGGTCTTCATTTGCTCACCAAAACTCTCCAATCCTATCACTGCTGCGTTTTTGCCCCTGTACTCACGATTGATTCACTTTCAGAGACATAGCAATCCATAGGTTTTAAGATACTTACTAGTCAGGTACATTATTAGGCGTTTAATATGGGGTTTTGAGTCCATTTCGTTGAGCAAGGAGTAGCTCTTGTCTATTACATATTTGGCTTAAGGAACTTTATCTGTGCTCATTTCAATCTCTGGTTTTATGCAGCACCCCAACTCAACTTTCCCCTTAAGCAAGCATAAGTTGGTTTTCTAAATTTGGGACCATGTTCTGTTTTGAAATTCAGTTCCTGTGTAGCCAAGTTTACATTCCGTGTATTAGTGATATCTTATGATGTTTCTTTTTCTGTGTGACTTATTTCAGTTAGAATCATCATACCTGAATCCACTCATTATGCTGCTATGGGCCTGATGACATAGATGTCATTGCTGAGTGATATTGCATTGTATGTAAGTACCACAACTTCTTTATCCATTTTTCGCTTTATGCGATATTGAACTTGTACCGTAAACGAGTTTCTTGTAAACAGAGCCATCCCAAACTTTGGGGTGGCTGTGTCTTTTTGATTTTAATTTCCCTAAGCTACAGGACCATAAGTGGAAGTGCCCTAGGCTCTGTTGCTTTGTTTTTTAGATGTTTCAGGAAACACCATACACTTCTCCGGAGTGGCTGTTGGCAATTTACATCCCGCCCATCAGCATAACAAGGCTCCCAGTTCTCCATGGCCTGTCCTGCCTTTCTGGATTTTACACTTTTTTCAGATGGCCCTTTTGACTGGGGGGGAAGTGAGACTTCATTGTAGTGCAGATTTCCTTTGCAAGCTTGCTTGGTTGGCCAAAAATTGCGTATACGTTTTTTCCTGAATATATTCAGGAAAAAACGCATACGCCCTTTTTGGCCAAGTGCATCATTGTCGACCTTCTGCCTCTTTTCCAATGCTTTAAATGCAATTCCAGTCTACCTCCTGAAATCGGTTTCCTGCAATTCTGCCCGGCTTTCAAGTCCTCTTGGCAGCCTTACTTCAGTATATTTTTGGATGATAGCTGTCATTTATAACTCTGCAGGTTTGTGAATTACAGTGCCCCTGAGCTCCTTTCTTCAACTCGCTTTCTTGTGAGCTGGCCGCAACACCGCAGGATTGCTTCAGGCCCTAATCTGGTTCCGGCATGGCACGCTGAGCCTTTGGTTAATTCCTCTTCCTGGTGGGAAATGAGAGTTAAATTTTCCCGTCCAGACACCTCCAGCTAGTCTCTCATTGGTTCTCCCTATTCCTGTTCATCTTCCGCGGAATTTGCAAACTGGGCCAAACAGGAGGTTAAAGGCACTGACTCTCCAAGTCGGGAGAGTGTTAGTAAAGCATCTGGAATGTTGCACCCGAGTACCAGGGGACGAGAACTGAGACATATTTCAACACGTCTCCCGATCACACGGTTGATCATACTCTGGGTTCCACATGCATGTTTTAGCTGAAGGAAGAATCCCTTAAACCTGGAGAGTTGAGACCCGTGGAATGGGTACCATGCAATAGGACTTCAAAGGGTCTTCATTTGCTCACCAAAACTCTCCAATCCTATCACTGCTGCGTTTTTGCCCCTGTACTCACGATTGATTCACTTTCAGAGACATAGCAATCCATAGGTTTTAAGATACTTACTAGTCAGGTACATTATTAGGCGTTTAATATGGGGTTTTGAGTCCATTTCGTTGAGCAAGGAGTAGCTCTTGTCTATTACATATTTGGCTTAAGGAACTTTATCTGTGCTCATTTCAATCTCTGGTTTTATGCAGCACCCCAACTCACCTTTCCCCTTAAGCAAGCATAAGTTGGTTTTCTAAATTTGGGACCATGTTCTGTTTTGAAATTCAGTTCCTGTGTAGCCAAGTTTACATTCCGTGTATTAGTGATATCTTATGATGTTTCTTTTTCTGTGTGACTTATTTCAGTTAGAATCATCATACCTGAATCCACTCATTATGCTGCTATGGGCCTGATGACATAGATGTCATTGCTGAGTGATATTGCATTGTACGTAAGTACCACAACTTCTTTATCCATTTTTCGCTTTATGCGATATTGAACTTGTACCGTAAACGAGTTTCTTGTAAACAGAGCCATCCCAAACTTTGGGGTGGCTGTGTCTTTTTGATTTTAATTTCCCTAAGCTATAGGACCATAAGTGGAAGTGCCCTAGGCTCTGTTGCTTTGTTTTTTAGATGTTTCAGGAAACACCATACACTTCTCCCGAGTGGCTGTTGGCAAGTTACATCCCGCCCATCAGCATAACAAGGCTCCCAGTTCTCCATGGCCTGTCCTGCCTTTCTGGATTTTACACTTTTTTCAGATGGCCCTTTTGACGGGGGGGAAGTGAGACTTCATTGTAGTGCAGATTTCCTTTGCAAGCTTGCTTGGTTGGCCAAAAAGGGCGTATGCGTTTTTTCCTGAATATATTCAGGAAAAAACGCATACGCCCTTTTTGGCCAAGTGCATCATTGTCGACCTTCTGCCTCTTTTCCTATGCCTTAAATGCAATTCCAGTCTACCTCCTGAAATCGGTTTCCTGCAATTCTGCCCGGCTTTCAAGTCCTCTTGGCAGCCTTACTTCAGTATATTTTTGGATGATAGCTGTCATTTATAACTCTGCAGGTTTGTGAATTACAGTGCCCCTGAGCTCCTTTCTTCAACTCGCTTTCTTGTGAGCTGGCCGCAACACCGCAGGATTGCTTCAGGCCCTAATCTGGTTCCGGCATGGCACGCTGAGCCTTTGGTTAATTCCTCTTCCTGGTGGGAAATGAGAGTTAAATTTTCCCGTCCAGACACCTCCAGCTAGTCTCTCATTGGTTCTCCCTATTCCTGTTCATCTTCCGCGGAATTTGCAAACTGGGCCAAACAGGAGGTTAAAGGCACTGACTCTCCAAGTCGGGAGAGTGTTAGTAAAGCATCTGGATTGTTGCACCCGAGTACCAGGGGACGAGAACTGAGACATATTTCAACACGTCTCCCGATCACACGGTTGATCATACTCTGGGTTCCACATGCATGTTTTAGCTGAAGGAAGAATCCCTTAAACCTGGAGAGTTGAGACCCGTGGAATGGGTACCATGCAATATGACTTCAAAGGGTCTTCATTTGCTCACCAAAACTCTCCAATCCTATCACTGCTGCGTTTTTGCCCCTGTACTCACGATTGATTCACTTTCAGAGACATAGCAATCCATAGGTTTTAAGATACTTACTAGTCAGGTACATTATTAGGCGTTTAATATGGGATTTTGAGTCCATTTCGTTGAGCAAGGAGTAGCTCTTGTCTATTACATATTTGGCTTAAGGAACTTTATCTGTGCTCATTTCAATCTCTGGTTTTATGCAGCACCCCAACTCACCTTTCCCCTTAAGCAAGCATAAGTTGGTTTTCTAAATTTGGGACCATGTTCTGTTTTGAAATCCAGTTCCTGTGTAGCCAAGTTTACATTCCGTGTATTAGTGATATCTTATGATGTTTCTTTTTCTGTGTGACTTATTTCAGTTAGAATCATCATACCTGAATCCACTCATTATGCTGCTATGGGCCTGATGACATAGATGTCATTGCTGAGTGATATTGAATTGTACGTAAGTACCACAACTTCTTTATCCATTTTTCGCTTTATGCGATATTGAACTTGTACCGTAAACGAGTTTCTTGTAAACAGAGCCATCCCAAACTTTGGTGTGGCTGTGTCTTTTTGATTTTAATTTCCCTAAGCTATAGGACCATAAGTGGAAGTGCCCTAGGCTCTGTTGCTTTGTTTTTTAGATGTTTCAGGAAACACCATACACTTCTCCGGAGCGGCTGTTGGCAATTTACATCCCGCCCATCAGCATAACAAGGCTCCCAGTTCTCCATGGCCTGTCCTGCCTTTCTGGATTTTACACTTTTTTCAGATGGCCCTTTTGACGGGGGGGAAGTGAGACTTCATTGTAGTGCAGATTTCCTTTGCAAGCTTGCTTGGTTGGCCAAAAAGGGCGTATGCGTTTTTTCCTGAATATATTCAGGAAAAAACGCATACGCCCTTTTTGGCCAAGTGCATCATTGTCGACCTTCTGCCTCTTTTCCTATGCTTTAAATGCAATTCCAGTCTACCTCCTGAAATCGGTTTCCTGCAATTCTGCCCGGCTTTCAAGTCCTCTTGGCAGCCTTACTTCAGTATATTTTTGGATGATAGCTGTCATTTATAACTCTGAAGGTTTGTGAATTACAGTGCCCCTGAGCTCCTTTCTTCAACTCGCTTTCTTGTGAGCTGGCCGCAACACCGCAGGATTGCTTCAGGCCCTAATCTGGTTCCGGCATGGCACGCTGAGCCTTTGGTTAATTCCTCTTCCTGGTGGGAAATGAGAGTTAAATTTTCCCGTCCAGACACCTCCAGCTAGTCTCTCATTGGTTCTCCCTATTCCTGTTCATCTTCCGCGGAATTTGCAAACTGGGCCAAACAGGAGGTTAAAGGCACTGACTCTCCAAGTCGGGAGAGTGTTAGTAAAGCATCTGGAATGTTGCACCCGAGTACCAGGGGACGAGAACTGAGACATATTTCAACACGTCTCCCGATCACACGGTTGATCATACTCTGGGTTCCACATGCATGTTTTAGCTGAAGGAAGAGTCCCTTAAACCTGGAGAGTTGAGACCCGTGGAATGGGTACCATGCAATATGACTTCAAAGGGTCTTCATTTGCTCACCAAAACTCTCCAATCCTATCACTGCTGCGTTTTTGCCCCTGTACTCACGATTGATTCACTTTCAGAGACATAGCAATCCATAGGTTTTAAGATACTTACTAGTCAGGTACATTATTAGGCGTTTAATATGGGGTTTTGAGTCCATTTCGTTGAGCAAGGAGTAGCTCTTGTCTATTCCATATTTGGCTTAAGGAACTTTATCTGTGCTCATTTCAATCTCTGGTTTTATGCAGCACCCCAACTCACCTTTCCCCTTAAGCAAGCATAAGTTGATTTTCTAAATTTGGGACCATGTTCTGTTTTGAAATTCAGTTCCTGTGTAGCCAAGTTTACATTCCGTGTATTAGTGATATCTTATGATGTTTCTTTTTCTGTGTGACTTATTTCAGTTAGAATCATCATACCTGAATCCACTCATTATGCTGCTATGGGCCTGATGACATAGATGTCATTGCTGAGTGATATTGCATTGTACGTAAGTACCACAACTTCTTTATCCATTTTTCGCTTTATGCGATATTGAACTTGTACCGTAAACGAGTTTCTTGTAAACAGAGCCATCCCAAACTTTGGGGTGGCTGTGTCTTTTTGATTTTAATTTCCCTAAGCTATAGGACCATAAGTGGAAGTGCCCTAGGCTCTGTTGCTTTGTTTTTTAGATGTTTCAGGAAACACCATACACTTCTCCCGAGTGGCTGTTGGCAATTTACATCCCGCCCATCAGCATAACAAGGCTCCCAGTTCTCCATGGCCTGTCCTGCCTTTCTGGATTTTACACTTTTTTCAGATGGCCCTTTTGACGGGGGGGAAGTGAGACTTCATTGTAGTGCAGATTTCCTTTGCAAGCTTGCTTGGTTGGCCAAAAAGGGCGTATGCGTTTTTTCCTGAATATATTCAGGAAAAAACGCATACGCCCTTTTTGGCCAAGTGCATCATTGTCGACCTTCTGCCTCTTTTCCTATGCTTTAAATGGAATTCCAGTCTACCTCCTGAAATCGGTTTCCTGCAATTCTGCCCGGCTTTCAAGTCCTCTTGGCAGCCTTACTTCAGTATATTTTTGGATGATAGCTGTCATTTATAACTCTGCAGGTTTGTGAATTACAGTGCCCCTGAGCTCCTTTCTTCAACTCGCTTTCTTGTGAGCTGGCCGCAACACCGCAGGATTGCTTCAGGCCCTAATCTGGTTCCGGCATGGCACGCTGAGCCTTTGGTTAATTCCTCTTCCTGGTGGGAAATGAGAGTTAAATTTTCCCGTCCAGACACCTCCAGCTAGTCTCTCATTGGTTCTCCCTATTCCTGTTCATCTTCCGCGGAATTTGCAAACTGGGCCAAACAGGAGGTTAAAGGCACTGACTCTCCAAGTCGGGAGAGTGTTAGTAAAGCATCTGGAATGTTGCACCCGAGTACCAGGGGACGAGAACTGAGACATATTTCAACACGTCTCCCGATCACACGGTTGATCATACTCTGGGTTCCACATGCATGTTTTAGCTGAAGGAAGAGTCCCTTAAACCTGGAGAGTTGAGACCCGTGGAATGGGTACCATGCAATATGACTTCAAAGGGTCTTCATTTGCTCACCAAAACTCTCCAATCCTATCACTGCTGCGTTTTTGCCCCTGTACTCACGATTGATTCACTTTCAGAGACATAGCAATCCATAGGTTTTAAGATACTTACTAGTCAGGTACATTATTAGGGGTTTAATATGGGGTTTTGAGTCCATTTCGTTGAGCAAGGAGTAGCTCTTGTCTATTCCATATTTGGCTTAAGGAACTTTATCTGTGCTCATTTCAATCTCTGGTTTTATGCAGCACCCCAACTCACCTTTCCCCTTAAGCAAGCATAAGTTGATTTTCTAAATTTGGGACCATGTTCTGTTTTGAAATTCAGTTCCTGTGTAGCCAAGTTTACATTCCGTGTATTAGTGATATCTTATGATGTTTCTTTTTCTGTGTGACTTATTTCAGTTAGAATCATCATACCTGAATCCACTCATTATGCTGCTATGGGCCTGATGACATAGATGTCATTGCTGAGTGATATTGCATTGTACGTAAGTACCACAACTTCTTTATCCATTTTTCGCTTTATGCGATATTGAACTTGTACCGTAAACGAGTTTCTTGTAAACAGAGCCATCCCAAACTTTGGGGTGGCTGTGTCTTTTTGATTTTAATTTCCCTAAGCTACAGGACCATAAGTGGAAGTGCCCTAGGCTCTGTTGCTTTGTTTTTTAGATGTTTCAGGAAACACCATACACTTCTCCCGAGTGGCTGTTGGCAATTTACATCCCGCCCATCAGCATAACAAGGCTCCCAGTTCTCCATGGCCTGTCCTGCCTTTCTGGATTTTACACTTTTTTCAGATGGCCCTTTTGACGGGGGGGGAAGTGAGACTTCATTGTAGTGCAGATTTCCTTTGCAAGCTTGCTTGGTTGGCCAAAAAGGGCGTATGCGTTTTTTCCTGAATATATTCAGGAAAAAACGCATACGCCCTTTTTGGCCAAGTGCATCATTGTCGACCTTCTGCCTCTTTTCCTATGCTTTAAATGCAATTCCAGTCTACCTCCTGAAATCGGTTTCCTGCAATTCTGCCCGTCTTTCAAATCCTCTTGGCAGCCTTACTTCAGTATATTTTTGGATGATAGCTGTCATTTATAACTCTGCAGGTTTGTGAATTACAGTGCCCCTGAGCTCCTTTCTTCAACTCGCTTTCTTGTGAGCTGGCCGCAACACCGCAGGATTGCTTCAGGCCCTAATCTGGTTCCGGCATGGCACGCTGAGCCTTTGGTTAATTCCTCTTCCTGGTGGGAAATGAGAGTTAAATTTTCCCGTCCAGACACCTCCAGCTAGTCTCTCATTGGTTCTCCCTATTCCTGTTCATCTTCCGCGGAATTTGCAAACTGGGCCAAACAGGAGGTTAAAGGCACTGACTCTCCAAGTCGGGAGAGTGTTAGTAAAGCATCTGGAATGTTGCACCCGAGTACCAGGGGACGAGAACTGAGACATATTTCAACACGTCTCCCGATCACACGGTTGATCATACTCTGGGTTCCACATGCATGTTTTAGCTGAAGGAAGAGTCCCTTAAACCTGGAGAGTTGAGACCCGTGGAATGGGTACCATGCAATATGACTTCAAAGGGTCTTCATTTGCTCACCAAAACTCTCCAATCCTATCACTGCTGCGTTTTTGCCCCTGTACTCACGATTGATTCACTTTCAGAGACATAGCAATCCATAGGTTTTAAGATACTTACTAGTCAGGTACATTATTAGGCGTTTAATATGGGGTTTTGAGTCCATTTCGTTGAGCAAGGAGTAGCTCTTGTCTATTCCATATTTGGCTTAAGGAACTTTATCTGTGCTCATTTCAATCTCTGGTTTTATGCAGCACCCCAACTCACCTTTCCCCTTAAGCAAGCATAAGTTGATTTTCTAAATTTGGGACCATGTTCTGTTTTGAAATTCAGTTCCTGTGTAGCCAAGTTTACATTCCGTGTATTAGTGATATCTTATGATGTTTCTTTTTCTGTGTGACTTATTTCAGTTAGAATCATCATACCTGAATCCACTCATTATGCTGCTATGGGCCTGATGACATAGATGTCATTGCTGAGTGATATTGCATTGTACGTAAGTACCACAACTTCTTTATCCATTTTTCGCTTTATGCGATATTGAACTTGTACCGTAAACGAGTTTCTTGTAAACAGAGCCATCCCAAACTTTGGGGTGGCTGTGTCTTTTTGATTTTAATTTCCCTAAGCTATAGGACCATAAGTGGAAGTGCCCTAGGCTCTGTTGCTTTGTTTTTTAGATGTTTCAGGAAACACCATACACTTCTCCCGAGTGGCTGTTGGCAATTTACATCCCGCCCATCAGCATAACAAGGCTCCCAGTTCTCCATGGCCTGTCCTGCCTTTCTGGATTTTACACTTTTTTCAGATGGCCCTTTTGACGGGGGGGAAGTGAGACTTCATTGTAGTGCAGATTTCCTTTGCAAGCTTGCTTGGTTGGCCAAAAAGGGCGTATGCGTTTTTTCCTGAATATATTCAGGAAAAAACGCATACGCCCTTTTTGGCCAAGTGCATCATTGTCGACCTTCTGCCTCTTTTCCTATGCTTTAAATGGAATTCCAGTCTACCTCCTGAAATCGGTTTCCTGCAATTCTGCCCGGCTTTCAAGTCCTCTTGGCAGCCTTACTTCAGTATATTTTTGGATGATAGCTGTCATTTATAACTCTGCAGGTTTGTGAATTACAGTGCCCCTGAGCTCCTTTCTTCAACTCGCTTTCTTGTGAGCTGGCCGCAACACCGCAGGATTGCTTCAGGCCCTAATCTGGTTCCGGCATGGCACGCTGAGCCTTTGGTTAATTCCTCTTCCTGGTGGGAAATGAGAGTTAAATTTTCCCGTCCAGACACCTCCAGCTAGTCTCTCATTGGTTCTCCCTATTCCTGTTCATCTTCCGCGGAATTTGCAAACTGGGCCAAACAGGAGGTTAAAGGCACTGACTCTCCAAGTCGGGAGAGTGTTAGTAAAGCATCTGGAATGTTGCACCCGAGTACCAGGGGACGAGAACTGAGACATATTTCAACACGTCTCCCGATCACACGGTTGATCATACTCTGGGTTCCACATGCATGTTTTAGCTGAAGGAAGAGTCCCTTAAACCTGGAGAGTTGAGACCCGTGGAATGGGTACCATGCAATATGACTTCAAAGGGTCTTCATTTGCTCACCAAAACTCTCCAATCCTATCACTGCTGCGTTTTTGCCCCTGTACTCACGATTGATTCACTTTCAGAGACATAGCAATCCATAGGTTTTAAGATACTTACTAGTCAGGTACATTATTAGGGGTTTAATATGGGGTTTTGAGTCCATTTCGTTGAGCAAGGAGTAGCTCTTGTCTATTCCATATTTGGCTTAAGGAACTTTATCTGTGCTCATTTCAATCTCTGGTTTTATGCAGCACCCCAACTCACCTTTCCCCTTAAGCAAGCATAAGTTGATTTTCTAAATTTGGGACCATGTTCTGTTTTGAAATTCAGTTCCTGTGTAGCCAAGTTTACATTCCGTGTATTAGTGATATCTTATGATGTTTCTTTTTCTGTGTGACTTATTTCAGTTAGAATCATCATACCTGAATCCACTCATTATGCTGCTATGGGCCTGATGACATAGATGTCATTGCTGAGTGATATTGCATTGTACGTAAGTACCACAACTTCTTTATCCATTTTTCGCTTTATGCGATATTGAACTTGTACCGTAAACGAGTTTCTTGTAAACAGAGCCATCCCAAACTTTGGGGTGGCTGTGTCTTTTTGATTTTAATTTCCCTAAGCTACAGGACCATAAGTGGAAGTGCCCTAGGCTCTGTTGCTTTGTTTTTTAGATGTTTCAGGAAACACCATACACTTCTCCCGAGTGGCTGTTGGCAATTTACATCCCGCCCATCAGCATAACAAGGCTCCCAGTTCTCCATGGCCTGTCCTGCCTTTCTGGATTTTACACTTTTTTCAGATGGCCCTTTTGACGGGGGGGGAAGTGAGACTTCATTGTAGTGCAGATTTCCTTTGCAAGCTTGCTTGGTTGGCCAAAAAGGGCGTATGCGTTTTTTCCTGAATATATTCAGGAAAAAACGCATACGCCCTTTTTGGCCAAGTGCATCATTGTCGACCTTCTGCCTCTTTTCCTATGCTTTAAATGCAATTCCAGTCTACCTCCTGAAATCGGTTTCCTGCAATTCTGCCCGTCTTTCAAATCCTCTTGGCAGCCTTACTTCAGTATATTTTTGGATGATAGCTGTCATTTATAACTCTGCAGGTTTGTGAATTACAGTGCCCCTGAGCTCCTTTCTTCAACTCGCTTTCTTGTGAGCTGGCCGCAACACCGCAGGATTGCTTCAGGCCCTAATCTGGTTCCGGCATGGCACGCTGAGCCTTTGGTTAATTCCTCTTCCTGGTGGGAAATGAGAGTTAAATTTTCCCGTCCAGACACCTCCAGCTAGTCTCTCATTGGTTCTCCCTATTCCTGTTCATCTTCCGCGGAATTTGCAAACTGGGCCAAACAGGAGGTTAAAGGCACTGACTCTCCAAGTCGGGAGAGTGTTAGTAAAGCATCTGGAATGTTGCACCCGAGTACCAGGGGACGAGAACTGAGACATATTTCAACACGTCTCCCGATCACACGGTTGATCATACTCTGGGTTCCACATGCATGTTTTAGCTGAAGGAAGAGTCCCTTAAACCTGGAGAGTTGAGACCCGTGGAATGGGTACCATGCAATATGACTTCAAAGGGTCTTCATTTGCTCACCAAAACTCTCCAATCCTATCACTGCTGCGTTTTTGCCCCTGTACTCACGATTGATTCACTTTCAGAGACATAGCAATCCATAGGTTTTAAGATACTTACTAGTCAGGTACATTATTAGGCGTTTAATATGGGGTTTTGAGTCCATTTCGTTGAGCAAGGAGTAGCTCTTGTCTATTCCATATTTGGCTTAAGGAACTTTATCTGTGCTCATTTCAATCTCTGGTTTTATGCAGCACCCCAACTCACCTTTCCCCTTAAGCAAGCATAAGTTGATTTTCTAAATTTGGGACCATGTTCTGTTTTGAAATTCAGTTCCTGTGTAGCCAAGTTTACATTCCGTGTATTAGTGATATCTTATGATGTTTCTTTTTCTGTGTGACTTATTTCAGTTAGAATCATCATACCTGAATCCACTCATTATGCTGCTATGGGCCTGATGACATAGATGTCATTGCTGAGTGATATTGCATTGTACGTAAGTACCACAACTTCTTTATCCATTTTTCGCTTTATGCGATATTGAACTTGTACCGTAAACGAGTTTCTTGTAAACAGAGCCATCCCAAACTTTGGGGTGGCTGTGTCTTTTTGATTTTAATTTCCCTAAGCTATAGGACCATAAGTGGAAGTGCCCTAGGCTCTGTTGCTTTGTTTTTTAGATGTTTCAGGAAACACCATACACTTCTCCCGAGTGGCTGTTGGCAAGTTACAATCCGCCCATCAGCATAACAAGGCTCCCAGTTCTCCATGGCCTGTCCTGCCTTTCTGGATTTTACACTTTTTTCAGATGGCCCTTTTGACGGGGGGGGGGGGGGGAGGTGAGACTTCATTGTAGTGCAGATTTCCTTTGCAAGCTTGCTTGGTTGGCCAAAAAGGGCGTATGCGTTTTTTCCTGAATATATTCAGGAAAAAACGCATACGCCCTTTTTGGCCAAGTGCATCATTGTCGACCTTCTGCCTCTTTTCCTATGCTTTAAATGCAATTCCAGTCTACCTCCTGAAATCGGTTTCCTGCAATTCTGCCCGGCTTTCAAGTCCTCTTGGCAGCCTTACTTCAGTATATTTTTGGATGATAGCTGTCATTTATAACTCTGCAGGTTTGTGAATTACAGTGCCCCTGAGCTCCTTTCTTCAACTCGCTTTCTTGTGAGCTGGCCGCAACACCGCAGGATTGCTTCAGGCCCTAATCTGGTTCCGGCATGGCACGCTGAGCCTTTGGTTAATTCCTCTTCCTGGTGGGAAATGAGAGTTAAATTTTCCCGTCCAGACACCTCCAGCTAGTCTCTCATTGGTTCTCCCTATTCCTGTTCATCTTCCGCGGAATTTGCAAACTGGGCCAAACAGGAGGTTAAAGGCACTGACTCTCCAAGTCGGGAGAGTGTTAGTAAAGCATCTGGAATGTTGCACCCGAGTACCAGGGGACGAGAACTGAGACATATTTCAACACGTCTCCCGATCAACGGTTGATCATACTCTGGGTTCCACATGCATGTTTTAGCTGAAGGAAGAATCCCTTAAACCTGGAGAGTTGAGACCCGTGGAATGGGTACCATGCAATATGACTTCAAAGGGTCTTCATTTGCTCACCAAAACTCTCCAATCCTATCACTGCTGCGTTTTTGCCCCTGTACTCACGATTGATTCACTTTCAGAGACATAGCAATCCATAGGTTTTAAGATACTTACTAGTCAGGTACATTATTAGGCGTTTAATATGGGGTTTTGAGTCCATTTCGTTGAGCAAGGAGTAGCTCTTGTCTATTACATATTTGGCTTAAGGAACTTTATCTGTGCTCATTTCAATCTCTGGTTTTATGCAGCACCCCAACTCACCTTTCCCCTTAAGCAAGCATAAGTTGGTTTTCTAAATTTGGGACCATGTTCTGTTTTGAAATTCAGTTCCTGTGTAGCCAAGTTTACATTCCGTGTATTAGTGATATCTTATGATGTTTCTTTTTCTGTGTGACTTATTTCAGTTAGAATCATCATACCTGAATCCACTCATTATGCTGCTATGGGCCTGATGACATAGATGTCATTGCTGAGTGATATTGCATTGTACGTAAGTACCACAACTTCTTTATCCATTTTTCGCTTTATGCGATATTGAACTTGTACCGTAAACGAGTTTCTTGTAAACAGAGCCATCCCAAACTTTGGGGTGGCTGTGTCTTTTTGATTTTAATTTCCCTAAGCTATAGGACCATAAGTGGAAGTGCCCTAGGCTCTGTTGCTTTGTTTTTTAGATGTTTCAGGAAACACCATACACTTCTCCCGAGTGGCTGTTGGCAAGTTACATCCCGCCCATCAGCATAACAAGGCTCCCAGTTCTCCATGGCCTGTCCTGCCTTTCTGGATTTTACACTTTTTTCAGATGGCCCTTTTGACGGGGGGGGGGGGGAGGTGAGACTTCATTGTAGTGCAGATTTCCTTTGCAAGCTTGCTTGGTTGGCCAAAAAGGGCGTATGCGTTTTTTCCTGAATATATTCAGGAAAAAACGCATACGCCCTTTTTGGCCAAGTGCATCATTGTCGACCTTCTGCCTCTTTTCCTATGCTTTAAATGCAATTCCAGTCTACCTCCTGAAATCGGTTTCCTGCAATTCTGCCCGGCTTTCAAGTCCTCTTGGCAGCCTTACTTCAGTATATTTTTGGATGATAGCTGTCATTTATAACTCTGCAGGTTTGTGAATTACAGTGCCCCTGAGCTCCTTTCTTCAACTCGCTTTCTTGTGAGCTGGCCGCAACACCGCAGGATTGCTTCAGGCCCTAATCTGGTTCCGGCATGGCACGCTGAGCCTTTGGTTAATTCCTCTTCCTGGTGGGAAATGAGAGTTAAATTTTCCCGTCCAGACACCTCCAGCTAGTCTCTCATTGGTTCTCCCTATTCCTGTTCATCTTCCGTGGAATTTGCAAACTGGGCCAAAGAGGAGGTTAAAGGCACTGACTCTCCAAGTCGGGAGAGTGTTAGTAAAGCATCTGGAATGTTGCACCCGAGTACCAGGGGACGAGAACTGAGACATATTTCAACACGTCTCCCGATCACACGGTTGATCATACTCTGGGTTCCACATGCATGTTTTAGCTGAAGGAAGAATCCCTTAAACCTGGAGAGTTGAGACCCGTGGAATGGGTACCATGCAATATGACTTCAAAGGGTCTTCATTTGCTCACCAAAACTCTCCAATCCTATCACTGCTGCGTTTTTGCCCCTGTACTCACGATTGATTCACTTTCAGAGACATAGCAATCCATAGGTTTTAAGATACTTACTAGTCAGGTACATTATTAGGCGTTTAATATGGGGTTTTGAGTCCATTTCGTTGAGCAAGGAGTAGCTCTTGTCTATTACATATTTGGCTTAAGGAACTTTATCTGTGCTCATTTCAATCTCTGGTTTTATGCAGCACCCCAACTCACCTTTCCCCTTAAGCAAGCATAAGTTGGTTTTCTAAATTTGGGACCATGTTCTGTTTTGAAATCCAGTTCCTGTGTAGCCAAGTTTACATTCCGTGTATTAGTGATATCTTATGATGTTTCTTTTTCTGTGTGACTTATTTCAGTTAGAATCATCATACCTGAATCCACTCATTATGCTGCTATGGGCCTGATGACATAGATGTCATTGCTGAGTGATATTGCATTGTACGTAAGTACCACAACTTCTTTATCCATTTTTCGCTTTATGCGATATTGAACTTGTACCGTAAACGAGTTTCTTGTAAACAGAGCCATCCCAAACTTTGGGGTGGCTGTGTCTTTTTGATTTTAATTTCCCTAAGCTATAGGACCATAAGTGGAAGTGCCCTAGGCTCTGTTGCTTTGTTTTTTAGATGTTTCAGGAAACACCATACACTTCTCCCGAGTGGCTGTTGGCAATTTACATCCCGCCCATCAGCATAACAAGGCTCCCAGTTCTCCATGGCCTGTCCTGCCTTTCTGGATTTTACACTTTTTTCAGATGGCCCTTTTGACGGGGGGGGGGTGAGTGAGACTTCATTGTAGTGCAGATTTCCTTTGCAAGCTTGCTTGGTTGGCCAAAAAGGGCGTATGCGTTTTTTCCTGAATATATTCAGGAAAAAACGCATACGCCCTTTTTGGCCAAGTGCATCATTGTCGACCTTCTGCCTCTTTTCCTATGCTTTAAATGCAATTCCAGTCTACCTCCTGAAATCGGTTTCCTGCAATTCTGCCCGGCTTTCAAGTCCTCTTGGCAGCCTTACTTCAGTATATTTTTGGATGATAGCTGTCATTTATAACTCTGCAGGTTTGTGAATTACAGTGCCCCTGAGCTCCTTTCTTCAACTCGCTTTCTTGTGAGCTGGCCGCAACACCGCAGGATTGCTTCAGGCCCTAATCTGGTTCCGGCATGGCACGCTGAGCCTTTGGTTAATTCCTCTTCCTGGTGGGAAATGAGAGTTAAATTTTCCCGTCCAGACACCTCCAGCTAGTCTCTCATTGGTTCTCCCTATTCCTGTTCATCTTCCGTGGAATTTGCAAACTGGGCCAAAGAGGAGGTTAAAGGCACTGACTCTCCAAGTCGGGAGAGTGTTAGTAAAGCATCTGGAATGTTGCACCCGAGTACCAGGGGACGAGAACTGAGACATATTTCAACACGTCTCCCGATCACACGGTTGATCATACTCTGGGTTCCACATGCATGTTTTAGCTGAAGGAAGAATCCCTTAAACCTGGAGAGTTGAGACCCGTGGAATGGGTACCATGCAATATGACTTCAAAGGGTCTTCATTTGCTCACCAAAACTCTCCAATCCTATCACTGCTGCGTTTTTGCCCCTGTACTCACGATTGATTCACTTTCAGAGACATAGCAATCCATAGGTTTTAAGATACTTACTAGTCAGGTACATTATTAGGCGTTTAATATGGGGTTTTGAGTCCATTTCGTTGAGCAAGGAGTAGCTCTTGTCTATTACATATTTGGCTTAAGGAACTTTATCTGTGCTCATTTCAATCTCTGGTTTTATGCAGCACCCCAACTCACCTTTCCCCTTAAGCAAGCATAAGTTGGTTTTCTAAATTTGGGACCATGTTCTGTTTTGAAATTCAGTTCCTGTGTAGCCAAGTTTACATTCCGTGTATTAGTGATATCTTATGATGTTTCTTTTTCTGTGTGACTTATTTCAGTTAGAATCATCATACCTGAATCCACTCATTATGCTGCTATGGGCTTGATGACATAGATGTCATTGCTGAGTGATATTGCATTGTACGTAAGTACCACAACTTCTTTATCCATTTTTCGCTTTATGCGATATTGAACTTGTACCGTAAACGAGTTTCTTGTAAACAGAGCCATCCCAAAATTTGGGGTTGCTGTGTCTTTTTGATTTTAATTTCCCTAAGCTATAGGACCATAAGTGGAAGTGCCCTAGGCTCTGTTGCTTTGTTTTTTAGATGTTTCAGGAAACACCATACACTTCTCCCGAGTGGCTGTTGGCAAGTTACATCCCGCCCATCAGCATAACAAGGCTCCCAGTTCTCCATGGCCTGTCCTGCCTTTCTGGATTTTACACTTTTTTCAGATGGCCCTTTTGACGGTGGGGAAGTGAGACTTCATTGTAGTGCAGATTTCCTTTGCAAGCTTGCTTGGTTGGCCAAAAAGGGCGTATGCGTTTTTTCCTGAATATATTCAGGAAAAAACGCATACGCCCTTTTTGGCCAAGTGCATCATTGTCGACCTTCTGCCTCTTTTCCTATGCTTTAAATGCAATTCCAGTCTACCTCCTGAAATCGGTTTCCTGCAATTCTGCCCGGCTTTCAAGTCCTCTTGGCAGCCTTACTTCAGTATATTTTTGGATGATAGCTGTCATTTATAACTCTGCAGGTTTGTGAATTACAGTGCCCCTGAGCTCCTTTCTTCAACTCGCTTTCTTGTGAGCTGGCCGCAACACCGCAGGATTGCTTCAGGCCCTAATCTGGTTCCGGCATGGCACGCTGAGCCTTTGGTTAATTCCTCTTCCTGGTGGGAAATGAGAGTTAAATTTTCCCGTCCAGACACCTCCAGCTAGTCTCTCATTGGTTCTCCCTATTCCTGTTCATCTTCCGCGGAATTTGCAAACTGGGCCAAAGAGGAGGTTAAAGGCACTGACTCTCCAAGTCGGGAGAGTGTTAGTAAAGCATCTGGAATGTTGCACCCGAGTACCAGGGGACGAGAACTGAGACATATTTCAACACGTCTCCCGATCACACGGTTGATCATACTCTGGGTTCCACATGCATGTTTTAGCTGAAGGAAGAATCCCTTAAACCTGGAGAGTTGAGACCCGTGGAATGGGTACCATGCAATATGACTTCAAAGGGTCTTCATTTGCTCACCAAAACTCTCCAATCCTATCACTGCTGCGTTTTTGCCCCTGTACTCACGATTGATTCACTTTCAGAGACATAGCAATCCATAGGTTTTAAGATACTTACTAGTCAGGTACATTATTAGGCGTTTAATATGGGGTTTTGAGTCCATTTCGTTGAGCAAGGAGTAGCTCTTGTCTATT
The DNA here is from genome assembly GCF_937001465.1 of Orcinus orca. Classification (NCBI taxonomy): domain Eukaryota; kingdom Metazoa; phylum Chordata; class Mammalia; order Artiodactyla; family Delphinidae; genus Orcinus; species Orcinus orca. The sequence goes on along the minus strand of NW_026043737.1, from coordinate 32,144 downwards.
CCATATTTGGCTTAAGGAACTTTATCTGTGCTCATTTCAATCTCTGGTTTTATGCAGCACCCCAACTCACCTTTCCCCTTAAGCAAGCATAAGTTGATTTTCTAAATTTGGGACCATGTTCTGTTTTGAAATTCAGTTCCTGTATAGCCAAGTTTACATTCCGTGTATTAGTGATATCTTATGATGTTTCTTTTTCTGTGTGACTTATTTCAGTTAGAATCATCATACCTGAATCCACTCATTATGCTGCTATGGGCCTGATGACATAGATGTCATTGCTGAGTGATATTGCATTGTACGTAAGTACCACAACTTCTTTATCCATTTTTCGCTTTATGCGATATTGAACTTGTACCGTAAACGAGTTTCTTGTAAACAGAGCCATCCCAAACTTTGGGGTGGCTGTGTCTTTTTGATTTTAATTTCCCTAAGCTATAGGACCATAAGTGGAAGTGCCCTAGGCTCTGTTGCTTTGTTTTTTAGATGTTTCAGGAAACACCATACACTTCTCCCGAGTGGCTGTTGGCAAGTTACATCCCGCCCATCAGCATAACAAGGCTCCCAGTCCTCCATGGCCTGTCCTGCCTTTCTGGATTTTACACTTTTTTCAGATGGCCCTTTTGACGGGGTGGGGGGGTGAGTGAGACTTCATTGTAGTGCAGATTTCCTTTGCAAGCTTGCTTGGTTGGCCAAAAAGGGCGTATGCGTTTTTTCCTGAATATATTCAGGAAAAAACGCATACGCCCTTTTTGGCCAAGTGCATCATTGTCGACCTTCTGCCTCTTTTCCTATGCTTTAAATGCAATTCCAGTCTACCTCCTGAAATCGGTTTCCTGCAATTCTGCCCGGCTTTCAAGTCCTCTTGGCAGCCTTACTTCAGTATATTTTTGGATGATAGCTGTCATTTATAACTCTGCAGGTTTGTGAATTACAGTGCCCCTGAGCTCCTTTCTTCAACTCGCTTTCTTGTGAGCTGGCCGCAACACCGCAGGATTGCTTCAGGCCCTAATCTGGTTCCGGCATGGCACGCTGAGCCTTTGGTTAATTCCTCTTCCTGGTGGGAAATGAGAGTTAAATTTTCCCGTCCAGACACCTCCAGCTAGTCTCTCATTGGTTCTCCCTATTCCTGTTCATCTTCCGCGGAATTTGCAAACTGGGCCAAACAGGAGGTTAAAGGCACTGACTCTCCAAGTCGGGAGAGTGTTAGTAAAGCATCTGGAATGTTGTACCCGAGTACCAGGGGACAAGAACTGAGACATATTTCAACACGTCTCCCGATCACACGGTTGATCATACTCTGGGTTCCACATGCATGTTTTAGCTGAAGGAAGAATCCCTTAAACCTGGAGAGTTGAGACCCGTGGAATGGGTACCATGCAATATGACTTCAAAGGGTCTTCATTTGCTCACCAAAACTCTCCAATCCTATCACTGCTGCGTTTTTGCCCCTGTACTCCCGATTGATTCACTTTCAGAGACATAGCAATCCATAGGTTTTAAGATACTTACTAGTCAGGTACATTATTAGGCATTTAATATGGGGTTTTGAGTCCATTTCGTTGAGCAAGGAGTAGCTCTTGTCTATTACATATTTGGCTTAAGGAACTTTATCTGTGCTCATTTCAATCTCTGGTTTTATGCAGCACCCCAACTCACCTTTCCCCTTAAGCAAGCATAAGTTGGTTTTCTAAATTTGGGACCATGTTCTGTTTTGAAATTCAGTTCCTGTGTAGCCAAGTTTACATTCCGTGTATTAGTGATATCTTATGATGTTTCTTTTTCTGTGTGACTTATTTCAGTTAGAATCATCATACCTCAATCCACTCATTATGCTGCTATGGGCCTGATGACATAGATGTCATTGCTGAGTGATATTGCATTGTACGTAAGTACCACAACTTCTTTATCCATTTTTCGCTTTATGCGATATTGAACTTGTACCGTAAACGAGTTTCTTGTAAACAGAGCCATCCCAAACTTTGGGGTGGCTGTGTCTTTTTGATTTTAATTTCCCTAAGCTATAGGACCATAAGTGGAAGTGCCCTAGGCTCTGTTGCTTTGTTTTTTAGATGTTTCAGGAAACACCATACACTTCTCCCGAGTGGCTGTTGGCAAGTTACATCCCGCCCATCAGCATAACAAGGCTCCCAGTTCTCCATGGCCTGTCCTGCCTTTCTGGATTTTACACTTTTTTCAGATGGCCCTTTTGACGGGGGGGAAGTGAGACTTCATTGTAGTGCAGATTTCCTTTGCAAGCTTGCTTGGTTGGCCAAAAAGGGCGTATGCGTTTTTTCCTGAATATATTCAGGAAAAAACGCATACGCCCTTTTTGGCCAAGTGCATCATTGTCGACCTTCTGCCTCTTTTCCTATGCTTTAAATGCAATTCCAGTCTACCTCCTGAAATCGGTTTCCTGCAATTCTGCCCGTCTTTCAAGTCCTCTTGGCAGCCTTACTTCAGTATATTTTTGGATGATAGCTGTCATTTATAACTCTGCAGGTTTGTGAATTACAGTGCCCCTGAGCTCCTTTCTTCAACTCGCTTTCTTGTGAGCTGGCCGCAACACCGCAGGATTGCTTCAGGCCCTAATCTGGTTCCGGCATGGCACGCTGAGCCTTTGGTTAATTCCTCTTCCTGGTGGGAAATGAGAGTTAAATTTTCCCGTCCAGACACCTCCAGCTAGTCTCTCATTGGTTCTCCCTATTCCTGTTCATCTTCCGCGGAATTTGCAAACTGGGCCAAACAGGAGGTTAAAGGCACTGACTCTCCAAGTCGGGAGAGTGTTAGTAAAGCAGCTGGAATGTTGCACCCGAGTACCAGGGGACGAGAACTGAGACATATTTCAACACGTCTCCCGATCACACGGTTGATCATACTCTGGGTTCCACATGCATGTTTTAGCTGAAGGAAGAATCCCTTAAACCTGGAGAGTTGAGACCCGTGGAATGGGTACCATGCAATATGACTTCAAAGGGTCTTCATTTGCTCACCAAAACTCTCCAATCCTATCACTGCTGCGTTTTTGCCCCTGTACTCACGATTGATTCACTTTCAGAGACATAGCAATCCATAGGTTTTAAGATACTTACTAGTCAGGTACATTATTAGGCGTTTAATATGGGGTTTTGAGTCCATTTCGTTGAGCAAGGAGTAGCTCTTGTCTATTCCATATTTGGCTTAAGGAACTTTATCTGTGCTCATTTCAATCTCTGGTTTTATGCAGCACCCCAACTCACCTTTCCCCTTAAGCAAGCATAAGTTGATTTTCTAAATTTGGGACCATGTTCTGTTTTGAAATTCAGTTCCTGTGTAGCCAAGTTTACATTCCGTGTATTAGTGATATCTTATGATGTTTCTTTTTCTGTGTGACTTATTTCAGTTAGAATCATCATACCTGAATCCACTCATTATGCTGCTATGGGCCTGATGACATAGATGTCATTGCTGAGTGATATTGCATTGTACGTAAGTACCACAACTTCTTTATCCATTTTTCGCTTTATGCGATATTGAACTTGTACCGTAAACGAGTTTCTTGTAAACAGAGCCATCCCAAGCTTTGGGGTGGCTGTGTCTTTTGATTTTAATTTCCCTAAGCTATAGGACCATAAGTGGAAGTGCCCTAGGCTCTGTTGCTTTGTTTTTTAGATGTTTCAGGAAACACCATACACTTCTCCCGAGTGGCTGTTGGCAAGTTACATCCCGCCCATCAGCATAACAAGGCTCCCAGTTCTCCATGGCCTGTCCTGCCTTTCTGGATTTTACACTTTTTTCAGATGGCCCTTTTGACCGGGGGGAAGTGAGACTTCATTGTAGTGCAGATTTCCTTTGCAAGCTTGCTTGGTTGGCCAAAAAGGGCGTATGCGTTTTTTCCTGAATATATTCAGGAAAAAACGCATACGCCCTTTTTGGCCAAGTGCATCATTGTCGACCTTCTGCCTCTTTTCCTATGCTTTAAATGCAATTCCAGTCTACCTCCTGAAATCGGTTTCCTGCAATTCTGCCCGGCTTTCAAGTCCTCTTGGCAGCCTTACTTCAGTATATTTTTGGATGATAGCTGTCATTTATAACTCTGCAGGTTTGTGAATTACAGTGCCCCTGAGCTCCTTTCTTCAACTCGCTTTCTTGTGAGCTGGCCGCAACACCGCAGGATTGCTTCAGGCCCTAATCTGGTTCCGGCATGGCACGCTGAGCCTTTGGTTAATTCCTCTTCCTGGTGGGAAATGAGAGTTAAATTTTCCCGTCCAGACACCTCCAGCTAGTCTCTCATTGGTTCTCCCTATTCCTGTTCATCTTCCGCGGAATTTGCAAACTGGGCCAAACAGGAGGTTAAAGGCACTGACTCTCCAAGTCGGGAGAGTGTTAGTAAAGCATCTGGAATGTTGCACCCGAGTACCAGGGGACGAGAACTGAGACATATTTCAACACGTCTCCCGATCACATGGTTGATCATACTCTGGGTTCCTCATGCATGTTTTAGCTGAAGGAAGAATCCCTTAAACCTGGAGAGTTGAGACCCGTGGAATGGGTACCATGCAATATGACTTCAAAGGGTCTTCATTTGCTCACCAAAACTCTCCAATCCTATCACTGCTGCGTTTTTGCCCCTGTACTCACGATTGATTCACTTTCAGAGACATAGCAATCCATAGGTTTTAAGATACTTACTAGTCAGGTACATTATTAGGCGTTTAATATGGGGTATTGAGTCCATTTCGTTGAGCAAGGAGTAGCTCTTGTCTATTACATATTTGGCTTAAGGAACGTTATCTGTGCTCATTTCAATCTCTGGTTTTATGCAGCACCCCAACTCACCTTTCCCCTTAAGCAAGCATAAGTTGGTTTTCTAAATTTGGGACCATGTTCTGTTTTGAAATTCAGTTCCTGTGTAGCCAAGTTTACATTCCGTGTATTAGTGATATCTTATGATGTTTCTTTTTCTGTGTGACTTATTTCAGTTAGAATCATCATACCTGAATCCACTCATTATGCTGCTATGGGCCTGATGACATAGATGTCATTGCTGAGTGATATTGCATTGTACGTAAGTACCACAACTTCTTTATCCATTTTTCGCTTTATGCGATATTGAACTTGTACCGTAAACGAGTTTCTTGTAAACAGAGCCATCCCAAACTTTGGGGTGGCTGTGTCTTTTTGATTTTAATTTCCCTAAGCTATAGGACCATAAGTGGAAGTGCCCTAGGCTCTGTTGCTTTGTTTTTTAGATGTTTCAGGAAACACCATACACTTCTCCCGAGTGGCTGTTGGCAATTTACATCCCGCCCATCAGCATAACAAGGCTCCCAGTTCTCCATGGCCTGTCCTGCCTTTCTGGATTTTACACTTTTTTCAGATGGCCCTTTTGACGGGGGGGAAGTGAGACTTCATTGTAGTGCAGATTTCCTTTGCAAGCTTGCTTGGTTGGCCAAAAAGTGCGTATGCGTTTTTTCCTGAATATATTCAGGAAAAAACGCATACGCCCTTTTTGGCCAAGTGCATCATTGTCGACCTTCTGCCTCTTTTCCTATGCTTTAAATGCAATTCCAGTCTACCTCCTGAAATCGGTTTCCTGCAATTCTGCCCGGCTTTCAAGTCCTCTTGGCAGCCTTACTTCAGTATATTTTTGGATGATAGCTGTCATTTATAACTCTGCAGGTTTGTGAATTACAGTGCCCCTGAGCTCCTTTCTTCAACTCGCTTTCTTGTGAGCTGGCCGCAACACCGCAGGATTGCTTCAGGCCCTAATCTGGTTCCGGCATGGCACGCTGAGCCTTTGGTTAATTCCTCTTCCTGGTGGGGAATGAGAGTTAAATTTTCCCGTCCAGACACCTCCAGCTAGTCTCTCATTGGTTCTCCCTATTCCTGTTCATCTTCCGCGGAATTTGCAAACTGGGCCAAACAGGAGGTTAAAGGCACTGACTCTCCAAGTCGGGAGAGTGTTAGTAAAGCATCTGGAATGTTGCACCCGAGTACCAGGGGATGAGAACTGAGACATATTTCAACACGTCTCCCGATCACACGGTTGATCATACTCTGGGTTCCACATGCATGTTTTAGCTGAAGGAAGAATCCCTTAAACCTGGAGAGTTGAGACCCGTGGAATGGGTACCATGCAATATGACTTCAAAGGGTCTTCATTTGCTCACCAAAACTCTCCAATCCTATCACTGCTGCGTTTTTGCCCCTGTACTCACGATTGATTCACTTTCAGAGACATAGCAATCCATAGGTTTTAAGATACTTACTAGTCAGGTACATTATTAGGCGTTTAATATGGGGTTTTGAGTCCATTTCGTTGAGCAAGGAGTAGCTCTTGTCTATTCCATATTTGGCTTAAGGAACTTTATCTGTGCTCATTTCAATCTCTGGTTTTATGCAGCACCCCAACTCACCTTTCCCCTTAAGCAAGCATAAGTTGATTTTCTAAATTTGGGACCATGTTCTGTTTTGAAATTCAGTTCCTGTGTAGCCAAGTTTACATTCCGTGTATTAGTGATATCTTATGATGTTTCTTTTTCTGTGTGACTTATTTCAGTTAGAATCATCATACCTGAATCCACTCATTATGCTGCTATGGGCCTGATGACATAGATGTCATTGCTGAGTGATATTGCATTGTACGTAAGTACCACAACTTCTTTATCCATTTTTCGCTTTATGCGATATTGAACTTGTACCGTAAACGAGTTTCTTGTAAACAGAGCCATCCCAAACTTTGGGGTGGCTGTGTCTTTTTGATTTTAATTTCCCTAAGCTATAGGACCATAAGTGGAAGTGCCCTAGGCTCTGTTGCTTTGTTTTTTAGATGTTTCAGGAAACACCATACACTTCTCCCGAGTGGCTGTTGGCAAGTTACATCCCGCCCATCAGCATAACAAGGCTCCCAGTTCTCCATGGCCTGTCCTGCCTTTCTGGATTTTACACTTTTTTCAGATAGCCCTTTTGAGGGGGGGGGGAGGTGAGACTTCATTGTAGTGCAGATTTCCTTTGCAAGCTTGCTTGGTTGGCCAAAAAGGGCGTATGCGTTTTTTCCTGAATATATTCAGGAAAAAACGCATACGCCCTTTTTGGCCAAGTGCATCATTGTCGACCTTCTGCCTCTTTTCCTATGCTTTAAATGCAATTCCAGTCTACCTCCTGAAATCGGTTTCCTGCAATTCTGCCCGGCTTTCAAGTCCTCTTGGCAGCCTTACTTCAGTATATTTTTGGATGATAGCTGTCATTTATAACTCTGCAGGTTTGTGAATTACAGTGCCCCTGAGCTCCTTTCTTCAACTCGCTTTCTTGTGAGCTGGCCGCAACACCGCAGGATTGCTTCAGGCCCTAATCTGGTTCCGGCATGGCACGCTGAGCCTTTGGTTAATTCCTCTTCCTGGTGGGAAATGAGAGTTAAATTTTCCCGTCCAGACACCTCCAGCTAGTCTCTCATTGGTTCTCCCTATTCCTGTTCATCTTCCGCGGAATTTGCAAACTGGGCCAAACAGGAGGTTAAAGGCACTGACTCTCCAAGTCGGGAGAGTGTTAGTAAAGCATCTGGAATGTTGCACCCGAGTACCAGGGGACGAGAACTGAGACATATTTCAACACGTCTCCCGATCACATGGTTGATCATACTCTGGGTTCCTCATGCATGTTTTAGCTGAAGGAAGAATCCCTTAAACCTGGAGAGTTGAGACCCGTGGAATGGGTACCATGCAATATGACTTCAAAGGGTCTTCATTTGCTCACCAAAACTCTCCAATCCTATCACTGCTGCGTTTTTGCCCCTGTACTCACGATTGATTCACTTTCAGAGACATAGCAATCCATAGGTTTTAAGATACTTACTAGTCAGGTACATTATTAGGCGTTTAATATGGGGTATTGAGTCCATTTCGTTGAGCAAGGAGTAGCTCTTGTCTATTACATATTTGGCTTAAGGAACGTTATCTGTGCTCATTTCAATCTCTGGTTTTATGCAGCACCCCAACTCACCTTTCCCCTTAAGCAAGCATAAGTTGGTTTTCTAAATTTGGGACCATGTTCTGTTTTGAAATTCAGTTCCTGTGTAGCCAAGTTTACATTCCGTGTATTAGTGATATCTTATGATGTTTCTTTTTCTGTGTGACTTATTTCAGTTAGAATCATCATACCTGAATCCACTCATTATGCTGCTATGGGCCTGATGACATAGATGTCATTGCTGAGTGATATTGCATTGTACGTAAGTACCACAACTTCTTTATCCATTTTTCGCTTTATGCGATATTGAACTTGTACCGTAAACGAGTTTCTTGTAAACAGAGCCATCCCAAACTTTGGGGTGGCTGTGTCTTTTTGATTTTAATTTCCCTAAGCTATAGGACCATAAGTGGAAGTGCCCTAGGCTCTGTTGCTTTGTTTTTTAGATGTTTCAGGAAACACCATACACTTCTCCCGAGTGGCTGTTGGCAATTTACATCCCGCCCATCAGCATAACAAGGCTCCCAGTTCTCCATGGCCTGTCCTGCCTTTCTGGATTTTACACTTTTTTCAGATGGCCCTTTTGACGGGGGGGAAGTGAGACTTCATTGTAGTGCAGATTTCCTTTGCAAGCTTGCTTGGTTGGCCAAAAAGTGCGTATGCGTTTTTTCCTGAATATATTCAGGAAAAAACGCATACGCCCTTTTTGGCCAAGTGCATCATTGTCGACCTTCTGCCTCTTTTCCTATGCTTTAAATGCAATTCCAGTCTACCTCCTGAAATCGGTTTCCTGCAATTCTGCCCGGCTTTCAAGTCCTCTTGGCAGCCTTACTTCAGTATATTTTTGGATGATAGCTGTCATTTATAACTCTGCAGGTTTGTGAATTACAGTGCCCCTGAGCTCCTTTCTTCAACTCGCTTTCTTGTGAGCTGGCCGCAACACCGCAGGATTGCTTCAGGCCCTAATCTGGTTCCGGCATGGCACGCTGAGCCTTTGGTTAATTCCTCTTCCTGGTGGGGAATGAGAGTTAAATTTTCCCGTCCAGACACCTCCAGCTAGTCTCTCATTGGTTCTCCCTATTCCTGTTCATCTTCCGCGGAATTTGCAAACTGGGCCAAACAGGAGGTTAAAGGCACTGACTCTCCAAGTCGGGAGAGTGTTAGTAAAGCATCTGGAATGTTGCACCCGAGTACCAGGGGATGAGAACTGAGACATATTTCAACACGTCTCCCGATCACACGGTTGATCATACTCTGGGTTCCACATGCATGTTTTAGCTGAAGGAAGAATCCCTTAAACCTGGAGAGTTGAGACCCGTGGAATGGGTACCATGCAATATGACTTCAAAGGGTCTTCATTTGCTCACCAAAACTCTCCAATCCTATCACTGCTGCGTTTTTGCCCCTGTACTCACGATTGATTCACTTTCAGAGACATAGCAATCCATAGGTTTTAAGATACTTACTAGTCAGGTACATTATTAGGCGTTTAATATGGGGTTTTGAGTCCATTTCGTTGAGCAAGGAGTAGCTCTTGTCTATTCCATATTTGGCTTAAGGAACTTTATCTGTGCTCATTTCAATCTCTGGTTTTATGCAGCACCCCAACTCACCTTTCCCCTTAAGCAAGCATAAGTTGATTTTCTAAATTTGGGACCATGTTCTGTTTTGAAATTCAGTTCCTGTGTAGCCAAGTTTACATTCCGTGTATTAGTGATATCTTATGATGTTTCTTTTTCTGTGTGACTTATTTCAGTTAGAATCATCATACCTGAATCCACTCATTATGCTGCTATGGGCCTGATGACATAGATGTCATTGCTGAGTGATATTGCATTGTACGTAAGTACCACAACTTCTTTATCCATTTTTCGCTTTATGCGATATTGAACTTGTACCGTAAACGAGTTTCTTGTAAACAGAGCCATCCCAAACTTTGGGGTGGCTGTGTCTTTTTGATTTTAATTTCCCTAAGCTATAGGACCATAAGTGGAAGTGCCCTAGGCTCTGTTGCTTTGTTTTTTAGATGTTTCAGGAAACACCATACACTTCTCCCGAGTGGCTGTTGGCAAGTTACATCCCGCCCATCAGCATAACAAGGCTCCCAGTTCTCCATGGCCTGTCCTGCCTTTCTGGATTTTACACTTTTTTCAGATAGCCCTTTTGAGGGGGGGGGGAGGTGAGACTTCATTGTAGTGCAGATTTCCTTTGCAAGCTTGCTTGGTTGGCCAAAAAGGGCGTATGCGTTTTTTCCTGAATATATTCAGGAAAAAACGCATACCCCCTTTTTGGCCAAGTGCATCATTGTCGACCTTCTGCCTCTTTTCCTATGCTTTAAATGCAATTCCAGTCTACCTCCTGAAATCGGTTTCCTGCAATTCTGCCCGGCTTTCAACTCCTCTTGGCAGCCTTACTTCAGTATATTTTTGGATGATAGCTGTCATTTATAACTCTGCAGGTTTGTGAATTACAGTGCCCCTGAGCTCCTTTCTTCAACTCGCTTTCTTGTGAGCTGGCCGCAACACCGCAGGATTGCTTCAGGCCCTAATCTGGTTCCGGCATGGCACGCTGAGCCTTTGGTTAATTCCTCTTCCTGGTGGGAAATGAGAGTTAAATTTTCCCGTCCAGACACCTCCAGCTAGTCTCTCATTGGTTCTCCCTATTCCTGTTCATCTTCCGCGGAATTTGCAAACTGGGCCAAACAGGAGGTTAAAGACACTGACTCTCCAAGTCGGGAGAGTGTTAGTAAAGCATCTGGAATGTTGCACCCGAGTACCAGGGGACGAGAACTGAGACATATTTCAACACGTCTCCCGATCACACGGTTGATCATACTCTGGGTTCCACATGCATGTTTTAGCTGAAGGAAGAATCCCTTAAACCTGGAGAGTTGAGACCCGTGGAATGGGTACCATGCAATATGACTTCAAAGGGTCTTCATTTGCTCACCAAAACTCTCCAATCCTATCACTGCTGCGTTTTTGCCCCTGTACTCACGATTGATTCACTTTCAGAGACATAGCAATCCATAGGTTTTAAGATACTTACTAGTCAGGTACATTATTAGGCGTTTAATATGGGGTTTTGAGTCCATTTCGTTGAGCAAGGAGTAGCTCTTGTCTATTCCATATTTGGCTTAAGGAACTTTATCTGTGCTCATTTCAATCTCTGGTTTTATGCAGCACCCCAACTCACCTTTCCCCTTAAGCAAGCATAAGTTGATTTTCTAAATTTGGGACCATGTTCTGTTTTGAAATTCAGTTCCTGTGTAGCCAAGTTTACATTCCGTGTATTAGTGATATCTTATGATGTTTCTTTTTCTGTGTGACTTATTTCAGTTAGAATCATCATACCTGAATCCACTCATTATGCTGCTATGGGCCTGATGACATAGATGTCATTGCTGAGTGATATTGCATTGTACGTAAGTACCACAACTTCTTTATCCATTTTTCGCTTTATGCGATATTGAACTTGTACCGTAAACGAGTTTCTTGTAAACAGAGCCATCCCAAACTTTGGGGTGGCTGTGTCTTTTTGATTTTAATTTCCCTAAGCTATAGGACCATAAGTGGAAGTGCCCTAGGCTCTGTTGCTTTGTTTTTTAGATGTTTCAGGAAACACCATACACTTCTCCGGAGTGGCTGTTGGCAATTTACATCCCGCCCATCAGCATAACAAGGCTCCCAGTTCTCCATGGCCTGTCCTGCCTTTCTGGATTTTACACTTTTTTCAGATGGCCCTTTTGACGGGGGGGAAGTGAGACTTCATTGTAGTGCAGATTTCTTTTGCAAGCTTGCTTGGTTGGCCAAAAAGGGCGTATGCGTTTTTTCCTGAATATATTCAGGAAAAAACGCATACGCCCTTTTTGGCCAAGTGCATCATTGTCGACCTTCTGCCTCTTTTCCTATGCTTTAAATGCAATTCCAGTCTACCTCCTGAAATCGGTTTCCTGCAATTCTGCCCGGCTTTCAAGTCCTCTTGGCAGCCTTACTTCAGTATATTTTTGGATGATAGCTGTCATTTATAACTCTGCAGGTTTGTGAATTACAGTGCCCCTGAGCTCCTTTCTTCAACTCGCTTTCTTGTGAGCTGGCCGCAACACCGCAGGATTGCTTCAGGCCCTAATCTGGTTCCGGCATGGCACGTTGAGCCTTTGGTTAATTCCTCTTCCTGGTGGGAAATGAGAGTTAAATTTTCCCGTCCAGACACCTCCAGCTAGTCTCTCATTGGTTCTCCCTATTCCTGTTCATCTTCCGCGGAATTTGCAAACTGGGCCAAACAGGAGGTTAAAGGCACTGACTCTCCAAGTCGGGAGAGTGTTAGTAAAGCATCTGGAATGTTGTACCCGAGTACCAGGGGACAAGAACTGAGACATATTTCAACACGTCTCCCGATCACACGGTTGATCATACTCTGGGTTCCACATGCATGTTTTAGCTGAAGGAAGAATCCCTTAAACCTGGAGAGTTGAGACCCGTGGAATGGGTACCATGCAATATGACTTCAAAGGGTCTTCATTTGCTCACCAAAACTCTCCAATCCTATCACTGCTGCGTTTTTGCCCCTGTACTCCCGATTGATTCACTTTCAGAGACATAGCAATCCATAGGTTTTAAGATACTTACTAGTCAGGTACATTATTAGGCGTTTAATATGGGGTTTTGAGTCCATTTCGTTGAGCAAGGAGTAGCTCTTGTCTATTCCATATTTGGCTTAAGGAACTTTATCTGTGCTCATTTCAATCTCTGGTTTTATGCAGCACCCCAACTCACCTTTCCCCTTAAGCAAGCATAAGTTGGTTTTCTAAATTTGGGACCATGTTCTGTTTTGAAATTCAGTTCCTGTGTAGCCAAGTTTACATTCCGTGTATTAGTGATATCTTATGATGTTTCTTTTTCTGTGTGACTTATTTCAGTTAGAATCATCATACCTGAATCCACTCATTATGCTGCTATGGGCCTGATGACATAGATGTCATTGCTGAGTGATATTGCATTGTACGTAAGTACCACAACTTCTTTATCCATTTTTCGCTTTATGCGATATTGAACTTGTACCGTAAACGAGTTTCTTGTAAACAGAGCCATCCCAAACTTTGGGGTGGCTGTGTCTTTTTGATTTTAATTTCCCTAAGCTATAGGACCATAAGTGGAAGTGCCCTAGGCTCTGTTGCTTTGTTTTTTAGATGTTTCAGGAAACACCATACACTTCTCCCGAGTGGCTGTTGGCAAGTTACATCCCGCCCATCAGCATAACAAGGCTCCCAGTTCTCCATGGCCTGTCCTGCCTTTCTGGATTTTACACTTTTTTCAGATGGCCCTTTTGACGGGGGGGAAGTGAGACTTCATTGTAGTGCAGATTTCCTTTGCAAGCTTGCTTGGTTGGCCAAAAAGTGCGTATGCGTTTTTTCCTGAATATATTCAGGAAAAAACGCATACGCCCTTTTTGGCCAAGTGCATCATTGTCAACCTTCTGCCTCTTTTCCTATGCTTTAAATGCAATTCCAGTCTACCTCCTGAAATCGGTTTCGTGCAATTCTGCCCGGCTTTCAAGTCCTCTTGGCAGCCTTACTTCAGTATATTTTTGGATGATAGCTGTCATTTATAACTCTGCAGGTTTGTGAATTACAGTGCCCCTGAGCTCCTTTCTTCAACTCGCTTTCTTGTGAGCTGGCCGCAACACCGCAGGATTGCTTCAGGCCCTAATCTGGTTCCGGCATGGCACGCTGAGCCTTTGGTTAATTCCTCTTCCTGGTGGGAAATGAGAGTTAAATTTTCCCGTCCAGACACCTCCAGCTAGTCTCTCATTGGTTCTCCCTATTCCTGTTCATCTTCCGCGGAATTTGCAAACTGGGCCAAACAGGAGGTTAAAGGCACTGACTCTCCAAGTCGGGAGAGTGTTAGTAAAGCATCTGGAATGTTGCACCCGAGTACCAGGGGACGAGAACTGAGACATATTTCAACACGTCTCCCGATCACACGGTTGATCATACTCTGGGTTCCACATGCATGTTTTAGCTGAAGGAAGAATCCCTTAAACCTGGAGAGTTGAGACCCGTGGAATGGGTACCATGCAGTATGACTTCAAAGGGTCTTCATTTGCTCACCAAAACTCTCCAATCCTATCACTGCTGCGTTTTTGCCCCTGTACTCACGATTGATTCACTTTCAGAGACATAGCAATCCATAGGTTTTAAGATACTTACTAGTCAGGTACATTATTAGGCGTTTAATATGGGGTTTTGAGTCCATTTCGTTGAGCAAGGAGTAGCTCTTGTCTATTACATATTTGGCTTAAGGAACTTTATCTGTGCTCATTTCAATCTCTGGTTTTATGCAGCACCCCAACTCACCTTTCCCCTTAAGCAAGCATAAGTTGATTTTCTAAATTTGGGACCATGTTCTGTTTTGAAATTCAGTTCCTGTGTAGCCAAGTTTACATTCCGTGTATTAGTGATATCTTATGATGTTTCTTTTTCTGTGTGACTTATTTCAGTTAGAATCATCATACCTGAATCCACTCATTATGCTGCTATGGGCCTGATGACATAGATGTCATTGCTGAGTGATATTGCATTGTACGTAAGTACCACAACTTCTTTATCCATTTTTCGCTTTATGCGATATTGAACTTGTACCGTAAACGAGTTTCTTGTAAACAGAGCCATCCCAAACTTTGGGGTGGCTGTGTCTTTTTGATTTTAATTTCCCTAAGCTATAGGACCATAAGTGGAAGTGCCCTAGGCTCTGTTGCTTTGTTTTTTAGATGTTTCAGGAAACACCATACACTTCTCCGGAGTGGCTGTTGGCAATTTACATCCCGCCCATCAGCATAACAAGGCTCCCAGTTCTCCATGGCCTGTCCTGCCTTTCTGGATTTTACACTTTTTTCAGATGGCCCTTTTGACGGGGGGGAAGTGAGACTTCATTGTAGTGCAGATTTCTTTTGCTAGCTTGCTTGGTTGGCCAAAAAGGGCGTATGCGTTTTTTCCTGAATATATTCAGGAAAAAACGCATACGCCCTTTTTGGCCAAGTGCATCATTGTCGACCTTCTGCCTCTTTTCCTATGCTTTAAATGCAATTCCAGTCTACCTCCTGAAATCGGTTTCC
The DNA here is from genome assembly GCF_937001465.1 of Orcinus orca. Classification (NCBI taxonomy): domain Eukaryota; kingdom Metazoa; phylum Chordata; class Mammalia; order Artiodactyla; family Delphinidae; genus Orcinus; species Orcinus orca. Next base: position 17,087 of record NW_026043737.1, on the reverse strand, counting down.
TGCAATTCTGCCCGGCTTTCAAGTCCTCTTGGCAGCCTTACTTCAGTATATTTTTGGATGATAGCTGTCATTTATAACTCTGCAGGTTTGTGAATTACAGTGCCCCTGAGCTCCTTTCTTCAACTCGCTTTCTTGTGAGCTGGCCGCAACACCGCAGGATTGCTTCAGGCCCTAATCTGGTTCCGGCATGGCACGCTGAGCCTTTGGTTAATTCCTCTTCCTGGTGGGAAATGAGAGTTAAATTTTCCCGTCCAGACACCTCCAGCTAGTCTCTCATTGGTTCTCCCTATTCCTGTTCATCTTCCGCGGAATTTGCAAACTGGGCCAAACAGGAGGTTAAAGGCACTGACTCTCCAAGTCGGGAGAGTGTTAGTAAAGCATCTGGAATGTTGTACCCGAGTACCAGGGGACAAGAACTGAGACATATTTCAACACGTCTCCCGATCACACGGTTGATCATACTCTGGGTTCCACATGCATGTTTTAGCTGAAGGAAGAATCCCTTAAACCTGGAGAGTTGAGACCCGTGGAATGGGTACCATGCAATATGACTTCAAAGGGTCTTCATTTGCTCACCAAAACTCTCCAATCCTATCACTGCTGCGTTTTTGCCCCTGTACTCCCGATTGATTCACTTTCAGAGACATAGCAATCCATAGGTTTTAAGATACTTACTAGTCAGGTACATTATTAGGCGTTTAATATGGGGTTTTGAGTCCATTTCGTTGAGCAAGGAGTAGCTCTTGTCTATTACATATTTGGCTTAAGGAACTTTATCTGTGCTCATTTCAATCTCTGGTTTTATGCAGCACCCCAACTCACCTTTCCCCTTAAGCAAGCATAAGTTGGTTTTCTAAATTTGGGACCATGTTCTGTTTTGAAATTCAGTTCCTGTGTAGCCAAGTTTACATTCCGTGTATTAGTGATATCTTATGATGTTTCTTTTTCTGTGTGACTTATTTCAGTTAGAATCATCATACCTGAATCCACTCATTATGCTGCTATGGGCCTGATGACATAGATGTCATTGCTGAGTGATATTGCATTGTACGTAAGTACCACAACTTCTTTATCCATTTTTCGCTTTATGCGATATTGAACTTGTACCGTAAACGAGTTTCTTGTAAACAGAGCCATCCCAAACTTTGGGGTGGCTGTGTCTTTTTGATTTTAATTTCCCTAAGCTATAGGACCATAAGTGGAAGTGCCCTAGGCTCTGTTGCTTTGTTTTTTAGATGTTTCAGGAAACACCATACACTTCTCCCGAGTGGCTGTTGGCAAGTTACATCCCGCCCATCAGCATAACAAGGCTCCCAGTTCTCCATGGCCTGTCCTGCCTTTCTGGATTTTACACTTTTTTCAGATGGCCCTTTTGACGGGGGGGAAGTGAGACTTCATTGTAGTGCAGATTTCCTTTGCAAGCTTGCTTGGTTGGCCAAAAAGTGCGTATGCGTTTTTTCCTGAATATATTCAGGAAAAAACGCATACGCCATTTTTGGCCAAGTGCATCATTGTCAACCTTCTGCCTCTTTTCCTATGCTTTAAATGCAATTCCAGTCTACCTCCTGAAATCGGTTTCCTGCAATTCTGCCCGGCTTTCAAGTCCTCTTGGCAGCCTTACTTCAGTATATTTTTGGATGATAGCTGTCATTTATAACTCTGCAGGTTTGTGAATTACAGTGCCCCTGAGCTCCTTTCTTCAACTCGCTTTCTTGTGAGCTGGCCGCAACACCGCAGGATTGCTTCAGGCCCTAATCTGGTTCCGGCATGGCACGCTGAGCCTTTGGTTAATTCCTCTTCCTGGTGGGAAATGAGAGTTAAATTTTCCCGTCCAGACACCTCCAGCTAGTCTCTCATTGGTTCTCCCTATTCCTGTTCATCTTCCGCGGAATTTGCAAACTGGGCCAAACAGGAGGTTAAAGGCACTGACTCTCCAAGTCGGGAGAGTGTTAGTAAAGCATCTGGAATGTTGCACCCGAGTACCAGGGGACGAGAACTGAGACATATTTCAACACGTCTCCCGATCACACGGTTGATCATACTCTGGGTTCCACATGCATGTTTTAGCTGAAGGAAGAATCCCTTAAACCTGGAGAGTTGAGACCCGTGGAATGGGTACCATGCAGTATGACTTCAAAGGGTCTTCATTTGCTCACCAAAACTCTCCAATCCTATCACTGCTGCGTTTTTGCCCCTGTACTCACGATTGATTCACTTTCAGAGACATAGCAATCCATAGGTTTTAAGATACTTACTAGTCAGGTACATTATTAGGCGTTTAATATGGGGTTTTGAGTCCATTTCGTTGAGCAAGGAGTAGCTCTTGTCTATTACATATTTGGCTTAAGGAACTTTATCTGTGCTCATTTCAATCTCTGGTTTTATGCAGCACCCCAACTCACCTTTCCCCTTAAGCAAGCATAAGTTGATTTTCTAAATTTGGGACCATGTTCTGTTTTGAAATTCAGTTCCTGTGTAGCCAAGTTTACATTCCGTGTATTAGTGATATCTTATGATGTTTCTTTTTCTGTGTGACTTATTTCAGTTAGAATCATCATACCTGAATCCACTCATTATGCTGCTATGGGCCTGATGACATAGATGTCATTGCTGAGTGATATTGCATTGTACGTAAGTACCACAACTTCTTTATCCATTTTTCGCTTTATGCGATATTGAACTTGTACCGTAAACGAGTTTCTTGTAAACAGAGCCATCCCAAACTTTGGGGTGGCTGTGTCTTTTTGATTTTAATTTCCCTAAGCTATAGGACCATAAGTGGAAGTGCCCTAGGCTCTGTTGCTTTGTTTTTTAGATGTTTCAGGAAACACCATACACTTCTCCGGAGTGGCTGTTGGCAATTTACATCCCGCCCATCAGCATAACAAGGCTCCCAGTTCTCCATGGCCTGTCCTGCCTTTCTGGATTTTACACTTTTTTCAGATGGCCCTTTTGACGGGGGGGAAGTGAGACTTCATTGTAGTGCAGATTTCTTTTGCAAGCTTGCTTGGTTGGCCAAAAAGGGCGTATGCGTTTTTTCCTGAATATATTCAGGAAAAAACGCATACGCCCTTTTTGGCCAAGTGCATCATTGTCGACCTTCTGCCTCTTTTCCTATGCTTTAAATGCAATTCCAGTCTACCTCCTGAAATCGGTTTCCTGCAATTCTGCCCGGCTTTCAAGTCCTCTTGGCAGCCTTACTTCAGTATATTTTTGGATGATAGCTGTCATTTATAACTCTGCAGGTTTGTGAATTACAGTGCCCCTGAGCTCCTTTCTTCAACTCGCTTTCTTGTGAGCTGGCCGCAACACCGCAGGATTGCTTCAGGCCCTAATCTGGTTCCGGCATGGCACGCTGAGCCTTTGGTTAATTCCTCTTCCTGGTGGGAAATGAGAGTTAAATTTTCCCGTCCAGACACCTCCAGCTAGTCTCTCATTGGTTCTCCCTATTCCTGTTCATCTTCCGCGGAATTTGCAAACTGGGCCAAACAGGAGGTTAAAGGCACTGACTCTCCAAGTCGGGAGAGTGTTAGTAAAGCATCTGGAATGTTGTACCCGAGTACCAGGGGACAAGAACTGAGACATATTTCAACACGTCTCCCGATCACACGGTTGATCATACTCTGGGTTCCACATGCATGTTTTAGCTGAAGGAAGAATCCCTTAAACCTGGAGAGTTGAGACCCGTGGAATGGGTACCATGCAATATGACTTCAAAGGGTCTTCATTTGCTCACCAAAACTCTCCAATCCTATCACTGCTGCGTTTTTGCCCCTGTACTCCCGATTGATTCACTTTCAGAGACATAGCAATCCATAGGTTTTAAGATACTTACTAGTCAGGTACATTATTAGGCGTTTAATATGGGGTTTTGAGTCCATTTCGTTGAGCAAGGAGTAGCTCTTGTCTATTACATATTTGGCTTAAGGAACTTTATCTGTGCTCATTTCAATCTCTGGTTTTATGCAGCACCCCAACTCACCTTTCCCCTTAAGCAAGCATAAGTTGGTTTTCTAAATTTGGGACCATGTTCTGTTTTGAAATTCAGTTCCTGTGTAGCCAAGTTTACATTCCGTGTATTAGTGATATCTTATGATGTTTCTTTTTCTGTGTGACTTATTTCAGTTAGAATCATCATACCTGAATCCACTCATTATGCTGCTATGGGCCTGATGACATAGATGTCATTGCTGAGTGATATTGCATTGTACGTAAGTACCACAACTTCTTTATCCATTTTTCGCTTTATGCGATATTGAACTTGTACCGTAAACGAGTTTCTTGTAAACAGAGCCATCCCAAACTTTGGGGTGGCTGTGTCTTTTTGATTTTAATTTCCCTAAGCTATAGGACCATAAGTGGAAGTGCCCTAGGCTCTGTTGCTTTGTTTTTTAGATGTTTCAGGAAACACCATACACTTCTCCCGAGTGGCTGTTGGCAAGTTACATCCCGCCCATCAGCATAACAAGGCTCCCAGTTCTCCATGGCCTGTCCTGCCTTTCTGGATTTTACACTTTTTTCAGATGGCCCTTTTGACGGGGGGGAAGTGAGACTTCATTGTAGTGCAGATTTCCTTTGCAAGCTTGCTTGGTTGGCCAAAAAGTGCGTATGCGTTTTTTCCTGAATATATTCAGGAAAAAACGCATACGCCATTTTTGGCCAAGTGCATCATTGTCAACCTTCTGCCTCTTTTCCTATGCTTTAAATGCAATTCCAGTCTACCTCCTGAAATCGGTTTCCTGCAATTCTGCCCGGCTTTCAAGTCCTCTTGGCAGCCTTACTTCAGTATATTTTTGGATGATAGCTGTCATTTATAACTCTGCAGGTTTGTGAATTACAGTGCCCCTGAGCTCCTTTCTTCAACTCGCTTTCTTGTGAGCTGGCCGCAACACCGCAGGATTGCTTCAGGCCCTAATCTGGTTCCGGCATGGCACGCTGAGCCTTTGGTTAATTCCTCTTCCTGGTGGGAAATGAGAGTTAAATTTTCCCGTCCAGACACCTCCAGCTAGTCTCTCATTGGTTCTCCCTATTCCTGTTCATCTTCCGCGGAATTTGCAAACTGGGCCAAACAGGAGGTTAAAGGCACTGACTCTCCAAGTCGGGAGAGTGTTAGTAAAGCATCTGGAATGTTGCACCCGAGTACCAGGGGACGAGAACTGAGACATATTTCAACACGTCTCCCGATCACACGGTTGATCATACTCTGGGTTCCACATGCATGTTTTAGCTGAAGGAAGAATCCCTTAAACCTGGAGAGTTGAGACCCGTGGAATGGGTACCATGCAGTATGACTTCAAAGGGTCTTCATTTGCTCACCAAAACTCTCCAATCCTATCACTGCTGCGTTTTTGCCCCTGTACTCACGATTGATTCACTTTCAGAGACATAGCAATCCATAGGTTTTAAGATACTTACTAGTCAGGTACATTATTAGGCGTTTAATATGGGGTTTTGAGTCCATTTCGTTGAGCAAGGAGTAGCTCTTGTCTATTACATATTTGGCTTAAGGAACTTTATCTGTGCTCATTTCAATCTCTGGTTTTATGCAGCACCCCAACTCACCTTTCCCCTTAAGCAAGCATAAGTTGATTTTCTAAATTTGGGACCATGTTCTGTTTTGAAATTCAGTTCCTGTGTAGCCAAGTTTACATTCCGTGTATTAGTGATATCTTATGATGTTTCTTTTTCTGTGTGACTTATTTCAGTTAGAATCATCATACCTGAATCCACTCATTATGCTGCTATGGGCCTGATGACATAGATGTCATTGCTGAGTGATATTGCATTGTACGTAAGTACCACAACTTCTTTATCCATTTTTCGCTTTATGCGATATTGAACTTGTACCGTAAACGAGTTTCTTGTAAACAGAGCCATCCCAAACTTTGGGGTGGCTGTGTCTTTTTGATTTTAATTTCCCTAAGCTATAGGACCATAAGTGGAAGTGCCCTAGGCTCTGTTGCTTTGTTTTTTAGATGTTTCAGGAAACACCATACACTTCTCCCGAGTGGCTGTTGGCAAGTTACATCCCGCCCATCAGCATAACAAGGCTCCCAGTTCTCCATGGCCTGTCCTGCCTTTCTGGATTTTACACTTTTTTCAGATGGCCCTTTTGACGGGGGGGGGTGAGTGAGACTTCATTGTAGTGCAGATTTCCTTTGCAAGCTTGCTTGGTTGGCCAAAAAGGGCGTATGCGTTTTTTCCTGAATATATTCAGGAAAAAACGCATACACACTTTTTGGCCAAGTGCATCATTGTCGACCTTCTGCCTCTTTTCCTATGCTTTAAATGCAATTCCAGTCTACCTCCTGAAATCGGTTTCCTGCAATTCTGCCCGGCTTTCAAGTCCTCTTGGCAGCCTTACTTCAGTATATTTTTGGATGATAGCTGTCATTTATAACTCTGCAGGTTTGTGAATTACAGTGCCCCTGAGCTCCTTTCTTCAACTCGCTTTCTTGTGAGCTGGCCGCAACACCGCAGGATTGCTTCAGGCCCTAATCTGGTTCCGGCATGGCACGCTGAGCCTTTGGTTAATTCCTCTTCCTGGTGGGAAATGAGAGTTAAATTTTCCCGTCCAGACACCTCCAGCTAATCTCTCATTGGTTCTCCCTATTCCTGTTCATCTTCCGCGGAATTTGCAAACTGGGCCAAACAGGAGGTTAAAGGCACTGACTCTCCAAGTCGGGAGAGTGTTAGTAAAGCATCTGGAATGTTGTACCCGAGTACCAGGGGACAAGAACTGAGACATATTTCAACACGTCTCCCGATCACACGGTTGATCATACTCTGGGTTCCACATGCATGTTTTAGCTGAAGGAAGAATCCCTTAAACCTGGAGAGTTGAGACCCGTGGAATGGGTACCATGCAATATGACTTCAAAGGGTCTTCATTTGCTCACCAAAACTCTCCAATCCTATCACTGCTGCGTTTTTGCCCCTGTACTCACGATTGATTTACTTTCAGAGACATAGCAATCCATAGGTTTTAAGATACTTACTAGTCAGGTACATTATTAGGCGTTTAATATGGGGTTTTGAGTCCATTTCGTTGAGCAAGGAGTAGCTCTTGTCTATTACATATTTGGCTTAAGGAACTTTATCTGTGCTCATTTCAATCTCTGGTTTTATGCAGCACCCCAACTCACCTTTCCCCTTAAGCAAGCATAAGTTGGTTTTCTAAATTTGGGACCATGTTCTGTTTTGAAATTCAGTTCCTGTGTAGCCAAGTTTACATTCCGTGTATTAGTGATATCTTATGATGTTTCTTTTTCTGTGTGACTTATTTCAGTTAGAATCATCATACCTCAATCCACTCATTATGCTGCTATGGGCCTGATGACATAGATGTCATTGCTGAGTGATATTGCATTGTACGTAAGTACCACAACTTCTTTATCCATTTTTCGCTTTATGCGATATTGAACTTGTACCGTAAACGAGTTTCTTGTAAACAGAGCCATCCCAAACTTTGGGGTGGCTGTGTCTTTTTGATTTTAATTTCCCTAAGCTATAGGACCATAAGTGGAAGTGCCCTAGGCTCTGTTGCTTTGTTTTTTAGATGTTTCAGGAAACACCATACACTTCTCCCGAGTGGCTGTTGGCAATTTACATCCCGCCCATCAGCATAACAAGGCTCCCAGTTCTCCATGGCCTGTCCTGCCTTTCTGGATTTTACACTTTTTTCAGATGGCCCTTTTGACGGGGGGGAAGTGAGACTTCATTGTAGTGCAGATTTCCTTTGCAAGCTTGCTTGGTTGGCCAAAAAGTGCGTATGCGTTTTTTCCTGAATATATTCAGGAAAAAACGCATATGCCCTTTTTGGCCAAGTGCATCATTGTCGACCTTCTGCCTCTTTTCCTATGCTTTAAATGCAATTCCAGTCTACCTCCTGAAATCGGTTTCCTGCAATTCTGCCCGGCTTTCAAGTCCTCTTGGCAGCCTTACTTCAGTATATTTTTGGATGATAGCTGTCATTTATAACTCTGCAGGTTTGTGAATTACAGTGCCCCTGAGCTCCTTTCTTCAACTCGCTTTCTTGTGAGCTGGCCGCAACACCGCAGGATTGCTTCAGGCCCTAATCTGGTTCCGGCATGGCACGCTGAGCCTTTGGTTAATTCCTCTTCCTGGTGGGAAATGAGAGTTAAATTTTCCCGTCCAGACACCTCCAGCTAGTCTCTCATTGGTTCTCCCTATTCCTGTTCATCTTCCGCGGAATTTGCAAACTGGGCCAAACAGGAGGTTAAAGGCACTGACTCTCCAAGTCGGGAGAGTGTTAGTAAAGCATCTGGAATGTTGCACCCGAGTACCAGGGGACGAGAACTGAGACATATTTCAACACGTCTCCCGATCACACGGTTGATCATACTCTGGGTTCCACATGCATGTTTTAGCTGAAGGAAGAATCCCTTAAACCTGGAGAGTTGAGACCCGTGGAATGGGTACCATGCAATATGACTTCAAAGGGTCTTCATTTGCTCACCAAAACTCTCCAATCCTATCACTGCTGCGTTTTTGCCCCTGTACTCACGATTGATTCACTTTCAGAGACATAGCAATCCATAGGTTTTAAGATACTTACTACTCAGGTACATTATTAGGCGTTTAATATGGGGTTTTGAGTCCATTTCGTTGAGCAAGGAGTAGCTCTTGTCTATTCCATATTTGGCTTAAGGAACTTTATCTGTGCTCATTTCAATCTCTGGTTTTATGCAGCACCCCAACTCACCTTTCCCCTTAAGCAAGCATAAGTTGATTTTCTAAATTTGGGACCATGTTCTGTTTTGAAATTCAGTTCCTGTGTAGCCAAGTTTACATTCCGTGTATTAGTGATATCTTATGATGTTTCTTTTTCTGTGTGACTTATTTCAGTTAGAATCATCATACCTGAATCCACTCATTATGCTGCTATGGGCCTGATGACATAGATGTCATTGCTGAGTGATATTGCATTGTACGTAAGTACCACAACTTCTTTATCCATTTTTCGCTTTATGCGATATTGAACTTGTACCATAAACGAGTTTCTTGTAAACAGAGCCATCCCAAGCTTTGGGGTGGCTGTGTCTTTTGATTTTAATTTCCCTAAGCTATAGGACCATAAGTGGAAGTGCCCTAGGCTCTGTTGCTTTGTTTTTTAGATGTTTCAGGAAACACCATACACTTCTCCCGAGTGGCTGTTGGCAAGTTACATCCCGCCCATCAGCATAACAAGGCTCCCAGTTCTCCATGGCCTGTCCTGCCTTTCTGGATTTTACACTTTTTTCAGATGGCCCTTTTGACGGGGGGGAAGTGAGACTTCATTGTAGTGCAGATTTCCTTTGCAAGCTTGCTTGGTTGGCCAAAAAGGGCGTATGCGTTTTTTCCTGAATATATTCAGGAAAAAACGCATACGCCCTTTTTGGCCAAGTGCATCATTGTCGACCTTCTGCCTCTTTTCCTATGCTTTAAATGGAATTCCAGTCTACCTCCTGAAATCGGTTTCCTGCAATTCTGCCCGGCTTTCAAGTCCTCTTGGCAGCCTTACTTCAGTATATTTTTGGATGATAGCTGTCATTTATAACTCTGCAGGTTTGTGAATTACAGTGCCCCTGAGCTCCTTTCTTCAACTCGCTTTCTTGTGAGGTGGCCGCAACACCGCAGGATTGCTTCAGGCCCTAATCTGGTTCCGGCATGGCACGCTGAGCCTTTGGTTAATTCCTCTTCCTGGTGGGAAATGAGAGTTAAATTTTCCCGTCCAGACACCTCCAGCTAGTCTCTCATTGGTTCTCTCTATGCCTGTTCATCTTCCGCGGAATTTGCAAACTGGGCCAAACAGGAGGTTAAAGGCACTGACTCTCCAAGTCGGGAGAGTGTTAGTAAAGCATCTGGAATGTTGCACCCGAGTACCAGGGGACGAGAACTGAGACATATTTCAACACGTCTCCCGATCACACGGTTGATCATACTCTGGGTTCCTCATGCATGTTTTAGCTGAAGGAAGAATCCCTTAAACCTGGAGAGTTGAGACCCGTGGAATGGGTACCATGCAATATGACTTCAAAGGGTCTTCATTTGCTCACCAAAACTCTCCAATCCTATCACTGCTGCGTTTTTGCCCCTGTACTCACGATTGATTCACTTTCAGAGACATAGCAATCCATAGGTTTTAAGATACTTACTAGTCAGGTACATTATTAGGCGTTTAATATGGGGTTTTGAGTCCATTTCGTTGAGCAAGGAGTAGCTCTTGTCTATTACATATTTGGCTTAAGGAACTTTATCTGTGCTCATTTCAATCTCTGGTTTTATGCAGCACCCCAACTCACCTTTCCCCTTAAGCAAGCATAAGTTGGTTTTCTAAATTTGGGACCATGTTCTGTTTTGAAATTCAGTTCCTGTGTAGCCAAGTTTACATTCCGTGTATTAGTGATATCTTATGATGTTTCTTTTTCTGTGTGACTTATTTCAGTTAGAATCATCATACCTGAATCCACTCATTATGCTGCTATGGGCCTGATGACATAGATGTCATTGCTGAGTGATATTGCATTGTACGTAAGTACCACAACTTCTTTATCCATTTTTCGCTTTATGCGATATTGAACTTGTACCGTAAACGAGTTTCTTGTAAACAGAGCCATCCCAAAACTTTGGGGTGGCTGTGTCTTTTTGATTTTAATTTCCCTAAGCTGCAGGACCATAAGTGGAAGTGCCCTAGGCTCTGTTGCTTTGTTTTTTAGATGTTTCAGGAAACACCATACACTTCTCCGGAGTGGCTGTTGGCAATTTACATCCCGCCCATCAGCATAACAAGGCTCCCAGTTCTCCATGGCCTGTCCTGCCTTTCTGGATTTTACACTTTTTTCAGATGGCCCTTTTGACGGGGGGGAAGTGAGACTTCATTGTAGTGCAGATTTCCTTTGCAAGCTTGCTTGGTTGGCCAAAAAGGGCGTATGCGTTTTTTCCTGAATATATTCAGGAAAAAACGCATACGCCCTTTTTGGCCAAGTGCATCATTGTCGACCTTCTGCCTCTTTTCCTATGCTTTAAATGCAATTCCAGTCTACCTCCTGAAATCGGTTTCCTGCAATTCTGCCCGGCTTTCAAGTCCTCTTGGCAGCCTTACTTCAGTATATTTTTGGATGATAGCTGTCATTTATAACTCTGCAGGTTTGTGAATTACAGTGCCCCTGAGCTCCTTTCTTCAACTCGCTTTCTTGTGAGCTGGCCGCAACACCGCAGGATTGCTTCAGGCCCTAATCTGTTCCGGCATGGCACGCTGAGCCTTTGGTTAATTCCTCTTCCTGGTGGGGAATGAGAGTTAAATTTTCCCGTCCAGACACCTCCAGCTAGTCTCTCATTGGTTCTCCCTATTCCTGTTCATCTTCCACGGAATTTGCAAACTGGCCAAAGAGGTGGTTAAAGGCACTGACTCTCCAAGTCGGGAGAGTGTTAGTAAAGCATCTGGAATGTTGCACCCGAGTACCAGGGGACGAGAACTGAGACATATTTCAACACGTCTCCCGATCACACGGTTGATCATACTCTGGGTTCCACATGCATGTTTTAGCTGAAGGAAGAATCCCTTAAACCTGGAGAGTTGAGACCCTTGGAATGGGTACCATGCAATATGACTTCAAAGGGTCTTCATTTGCTCACCAAAACTCTCCAATCCTATCACTGCTGCGTTTTTGCCCCTGTACTCACGATTGATTCACTTTCAGAGACATAGCAATCCATAGGTTTTAAGATACTTACTAGTCAGGTACATTATTAGGCGTTTAATATGGGGTTTTGAGTCCATTTCGTTGAGCAAGGAGTAGCTCTTGTCTATTACATATTTGGCTTAAGGAACTTTATCTGTGCTCATTTCAATCTCTGGTTTTATGCAGCACCCCAACTCACCTTTCCCCTTAAGCAAGCATAAGTTGGTTTTCTAAATTTGGGACCATGTTCTGTTTTGAAATTCAGTTCCTGTGTAGCCAAGTTTACATTCCGTGTATTAGTGATATCTTATGATGTTTCTTTTTCTGTGTGACTTATTTCAGTTAGAATCATCATACCTCAATCCACTCATTATGCTGCTATGGGGCCTGATGACATAGATGTCATTGCTGAGTGATATTGCATTGTACGTAAGTACCACAACTTCTTTATCCATTTTTCGCTTTATGCGATATTGAACTTGTACCGTAAACGAGTTTCTTGTAAACAGAGCCATCCCAAACTTTGGGGTGGCTGTGTCTTTTTTGATTTTAATTTCCCTAAGCTATAGGACCATAAGTGGAAGTGCCCTAGGCTCTGTTGCTTTGTTTTTTAGATGTTTCAGGAAACACCATACACTTCTCCCGAGTGGCTGTTGGCAAGTTACATCCCGCCCATCAGCATAACAAGGCTCCCAGTTCTCCATGGCCTGTCCTGCCTTTCTGGATTTTACACTTTTTTCAGATGGCCCCTTTTGACGGTGGGGAAGTGAGACTTCATTGTAGTGCAGATTTCCTTTGCAAGCTTGCTTGGTTGGCCAAAAACGGCGTATGCGTTTTTTCCTGAATATATTCAGGAAAAATCGCATACGCCCTTTTTGGCCAAGTGCATCATTGTCGACCTTCTGCCTCTTTTCCTATGCTTTAAATGCAATTCCAGTCTACCTCCTGAAATCGGTTTCCTGCAATTCTGCCCGGCTTCAAGTCCTCTTGGCAGCCTTACTTCAGTATATTTTTGGATGATAGCTGTCATTTATAACTCTGCAGGTTTGTGAATTACAGTGCCCCTGAGCTCCTTTCTTCAACTCGCTTTCTTGTGAGCTGGCCGCAACACCGCAGGATTGCTTCAGGCCCTAATCTGGTTCCGGCACGGCACGCTGAGCCTTTGGTTAATTCCTCTTCCTGGTGGGAAATGGGAGTTAAATTTTCCCGTCCAGACACCTCCAGCTAGTCTCTCATTGGTTCTCCCTATTCCTGTTCATCTTCCACGGAATTTGCAAACTGGGCCAAACAGGAGGTTAAAGGCACTGACTCTCCAAGTCGGGAGAGTGTTAGTAAAGCATCTGGAATGTTGCACCCGAGTACCAGGGGACGAGAACTGAGACATATTTCAACACGTCTCCCGATCACACGGTTGATCATACTCTGGGTTCCTCATGCATGTTTTAGCTGAAGGAAGAATCCCTTAAACCTGGAGAGTTGAGACCCGTGGAATGGGTACCATGCAATATGACTTCAAAGGGTCTTCATTTGCTCACCAAAACTCTCCAATCCTATCACTGCTGCGTTTTTGCCCTGTACTCACGATTGATTCACTTTCAGAGACATAGCAATCCATAGGTTTTAAGATACTTACTAGTCAGGTACATTATTAGGCGTTTAATATGGGGTTTTGAGTCCATTTCGTTGAGCAAGGAGTAGCTCTTGTCTATTACATATTTGGCTTAAGGAACTTTATCTGTGCTCATTTCAATCTCTGGTTTTATGCAGCACCCCAACTCACCTTTCCCCTTAAGCAAGCATAAGTTGGTTTTCTAAATTTGGGACCATGTTCTGTTTTCAAATTCAGTTCCTGTGTAGCCAAGTTTACATTCCGTGTATTAGTGATATCTTATGATGTTTCTTTTTCTGTGTGACTTATTTCAGTTAGAATCATCATACCTGAATCCACTCATTATGCTGCTATGGCCTGATGACATAGATGTCATTGCTGAGTGATATTGCATTGTACGTAAGTACCACAACTTCTTTATCCATTTTTCGCTTTATGCGATATTGAACTTGTACCGTAAACGAGTTTCTTGTAAACAGAGCCATCCCAAACTTTGGGGTGGCTGTGTCTTTTTGATTTTAATTTCCCTAAGCTGCAGGACCATAAGTGGAAGTGCCCTAGGCTCTGTTGCTTTGTTTTTAGATGTTTCAGGAAACACCATACACTTCTCCGGAGTGGCTGTTGGCAATTTACATCCCGCCCATCAGCATAACAAGGCTCCCAGTTCTCCATGGCCTGTCCTGCCTTTCTGGATTTTACACTTTTTTCAGATGGCCCTTTTGATGGGGGGGAAGTGAGACTTCATTGTAGTGCAGATTTCCTTTGCAAGCTTGCTTGGTTGGCCAAAAAGGGCGTATGCGTTTTTTCCTGAATATATTCAGGAAAAAACGCATACGCCCTTTTGGCCAAGTGCATCATTGTCGACCTTCTGCCTCTTTTCCTATGCTTTAAATGCAATTCCAGTCTACCTCCTGAAATCGGTTTCCTGCAATTCTGCCCGGCTTTCAAGTCCTCTTGGCAGCCTTACTTCAGTATATTTTTGGATGATAGCTGTCATTTATAACTCTGCAGGTTTGTGAATTACAGTGCCCCTGAGCTCCTTTCTTCAACTCGCTTTCTTGTGAGCTGGCCGCAACACCGCAGGATTGCTTCAGGCCCTAATCTGGTTCCGGCATGGCACGCTGAGCCTTTGGTTAATTCCTCTTCCTGGTGGGGAATGAGAGTTAAATTTTCCCGTCCAGACACCTCCAGCTAGTCTCTCATTGGTTCTCCCTATTCCTGTTCATCTTCCGCGGAATTTGCAAACTGGGCCAAACAGGAGGTTAAAGGCACTGACTCTCCAAGTCGGGAGAGTGTTAGTAAAGCATCTGGAATGTTGCACCCGAGTACCAGGGGACGAGAACTGAGACATATTTCAACACGTCTCCCGATCACACGGTTGATCATACTCTGGGTTCCACATGCATGTTTTAGCTGAAGGAAGAATCCCTTAAACCTGGAGAGTTGAGACCCGTGGAATGGGTACCATGCAATATGACTTCAAAGGGTCTTCATTTGCTCACCAAAACTCTCCAATCCTATCACTGCTGCGTTTTTGCCCCTGTACTCACGATTGATTCACTTTCAGAGACATAGCAATCCATAGGTTTTAAGATACTTACTAGTCAGGTACATTATTAGGCGTTTAATATGGGGTTTTGAGTCCATTTCGTTGAGCAAGGAGTAGCTCTTGTCTATTCCATATTTGGCTTAAGGAACTTTATCTGTGCTCATTTCAATCTCTGGTTTTATGCAGCACCCCAACTCACCTTTCCCCTTAAGCAAGCATAAGTTGGTTTTCTAAATTTGGGACCATGTTCTGTTTTGAAATTCAGTTCCTGTGTAGCCAAGTTTACATTCCGTGTATTAGTGATATCTTATGATGTTTCTTTTTCTGTGTGACTTATTTCAGTTAGAATCATCATACCTCAATCCACTCATTATGCTGCTATGGGCCTGATGACATAGATGTCATTGCTGAGTGATATTGCATTGTACGTAAGTACCACAACTTCTTTATCCATTTTTCGCTTTATGCGATATTGAACTTGTACCGTAAACGAGTTTCTTGTAAACAGAGCCATCCCAAACTTTGGGGTGGCTGTGTCTTTTTGATTTTAATTTCCCTAAGCTATAGGACCATAAGTGGAAGTGCCCTAGGCTCTGTTGCTTTGTTTTTTAGATGTTTCAGGAAACACCATACACTTCTCCCGAGTGGCTGTTGGCAATTTACATCCCGCCCATCAGCATAAACAAGGCTCCCAGTTCTCCATGGCCTGTCCTGCCTTTCTGGATTTTACACTTTTTTCAGATGGCCCTTTTGACGGGGGGGAAGTGAGACTTCATTGTAGTGCAGATTTCCTTTGCAAGCTTGCTTGTTGGCCAAAAAGTGCGTATGCGTTTTTTCCTGAATATATTCAGGAAAAAACGCATACGCCCTTTTTGGCCAAGTGCATCATTGTCGACCTTCTGCCTCTTTTCCTATGCTTTAAATGCAATTCCAGTCTACCTCCTGAAATCGGTTTCCTGCAATTCTGCCCGGCTTTCAAGTCCTCTTGGCAGCCTTACTTCAGTATATTTTTGGATGATAGCTGTCATTTATAACTCTGCAGGTTTGTGAATTACAGTGCCCCTGAGCTCCTTTCTTCAACTCGCTTTCTTGTGAGCTGGCCGCAACACCGCAGGATTGCTTCAGGCCCTAATCTGGTTCCGGCATGGCACGCTGAGCCTTTGGTTAATTCCTCTTCCTGGTGGGAAATGAGAGTTAAATTTTCCCGTCCAGACACCTCCAGCTAGTCTCTCATTGGTTCTCCCTATTCCTGTTCATCTTCCACGGAATTTGCAAACTGGGCCAAACAGGAGGTTAAAGGCACTGACTCTCCAAGTCGGGAGAGTGTTAGTAAAGCATCTGGAATGTTGCACCCGAGTACCAGGGGACGAGAACTGAGACATATTTCAACACGTCTCCCGATCACACGGTTGATCATACTCTGGGTTCCACATGCATGTTTTAGCTGAAGGAAGAATCCCTTAAACCTGGAGAGTTGAGACCCGTGGAATGGGTACCATGCAATATGACTTCAAAGGGTCTTCATTTGCTCACCAAAACTCTCCAATCCTATCACTGCTGCGTTTTTGCCCCTGTACTCACGATTGATTCACTTTCAGAGACATAGCAATCCATAGGTTTTAAGATACTTACTAGTCAGGTACATTATTAGGCGTTTAATATGGGGTTTTGAGTCCATTTCGTTGAGCAAGGAGTAGCTCTTGTCTATTACATATTTGGCTTAAGGAACTTTATCTGTGCTCATTTCAATCTCTGGTTTTATGCAGCACCCCAACTCACCTTTCCCCTTAAGCAAGCATAAGTTGGTTTTCTAAATTTGGGGACCATGTTCTGTTTTCAAATTCAGTTCCTGTGTAGCCAAGTTTACATTCCGTGTATTAGTGATATCTTATGATGTTTCTTTTTCTGTGTGACTTATTTCAGTTAGAATCATCATACCTGAATCCACTCATTATGCTGCTATGGGCTTGATGACATAGATGTCATTGCTGAGTGATATTGCATTGTACGTAAGTACCACAACTTCTTTATCCATTTTTCGCTTTATGCGATATTGAACTTGTACCGTAAACGAGTTTCTTGTAAACAGAGCCATCCCTAAATTTGGGGTGGCTGTGTCTTTTTGATTTTAATTTCCCTAAGCTATAGGACCATAAGTGGAAGTGCCCTAGGCTCTGTTGCTTTGTTTTTTAGATGTTTCAGGAAACACCATACACTTCTCCCGAGTGGCTGTTGGCAAGTTACA